>NC_139559.1:90700667-91300667 GCF_965112155.1 Podarcis liolepis | reverse complement strand
TTTGGCACTCGAAACAGAAGGCTTTTTATCCCAGGACAAGAAATCAGCCCTCAAAAACTTAACCGGCAGAAAATATTTTTTTGAAAAAATCCCTAAGCCCCGGGGTCACAATTTCCGCAAAAATCTGACTTTTGGCAATTCACTCAAAAATGGTGCCAAAAGCTTGAAAATGCTCCCCTGAAAGCTTTGGCGATGGAAACAGAAGGCTTTTTATCCCAGGACAAGAAATCAGCCCTCAAAAACTTAACCGGCAGAAAATATTTTTTTGAAAAAATCCCTAAGCCCCGGGGTCACAATTTCCGCAAAAATCTGACTTTTGGCAATTCACTCAAAAATGGTGCCAAAAGCTTGAAAATGCTCCCCTGAAAGCTTTGGTGATGGAAACAGAAGGCTTTTTATCCCAGGACAAGAAATCAGCCCTCAAAAACTTAACCGGCAGAAAATATTTTTTTGAAAAAATCCCTAAGCCCCGGGGTCACAATTTCCGCAAAAATCTGACTTTTGGCAATTCACTCAAAAATGGTGCCAAAAGCTTGAAAATGCTCTCTTGAAAAGTTTGGCACTCGAAACAGAAGGCTTTTTATCCCAGGACAAGAAATCAGCCCTCAAAAACTTAACCGGCAGAAAATATTTTTTTGAAAAAATCCCTAAGCCCCGGGGTCACAATTTCCGCAAAAATCTGACTTTTGGCAATTCACTCAAAAATGGTGCCAAAAGCTTGAAAATGCTCCCCTGAAAGCTTTGGCGATGGAAACAGAAGGCTTTTTATCCCAGGACAAGAAATCAGCCCTCAAAAACTTAACCGGCAGAAAATATTTTTGTGAAAAAATCCCAAAGCCCCGGGGTCACAATTTCCGCAAAAATCTGACTTTTGGCAATTCACTCAAAAATGGTGCCAAAAGCTTGAAAATGCTCTCTTGAAAAGTTTGGCACTCGGAACTGAAGGCTTTTTATCCCAGGACAAGAAATCAGCCCTCAAAAACTTAACCGGCAGAAAATACTTTTTTTGAAAAAAATCCCTAAGCCCCGGGGTCACAATTTCCGCAAAAATCTGACTTTTGGCAATTCACTCAAAAATGGTGCCAAAAGCTTGAAAATGCTCCCCTGAAAGCTTTGGTGATGGAAACAGAAGGCTTTTTATCCCAGGACAAGAAATCAGCCCTCAAAAACTTAACCGGCAGAAAATATTTTTTTGAAAAAATCCCTAAGCCCCGGGGTCACAATTTCAGCAAAAATCTGACTTTTGGCAATTCACTCAAAAATAGTGCCAAAAGCTTGAAAATGCTCTCCTGAAAGGTTTGGCACTCGAAACAGAAGGCTTTTTATCCCAGGACAAGAAATCAGCCCTCAAAAACTTAACCGGCAGAAAATATTTTTTTGAAAAAATCCCTAAGCCCCGGGGTCACAATTTCCGCAAAAATCTGACTTTTGGCAATTCACTCAAAAATGGTGCCAAAAGCTTGAAAATGCTCCCCTGAAAGCTTTGGCGATGGAAACAGAAGGCTTTTTATCCCAGGACAAGAAATCAGCCCTCAAAAACTTAACCGGCAGAAAATATTTTTTTGAAAAAATCCCTAAGCCCCGGGGTCACAATTTCCGCAAAAATCTGACTTTTGGCAATTCACTCAAAAATGGTGCCAAAAGCTTGAAAATGCTCCCCTGAAAGCTTTGGTGATGGAAACAGAAGGCTTTTTATCCCAGGACAAGAAATCAGCCCTCAAAAACTTAACCGGCAGAAAATATTTTTTTGAAAAAATCCCTAAGCCCCGGGGTCACAATTTCCGCAAAAATCTGACTTTTGGCAATTCACTCAAAAATGGTGCCAAAAGCTTGAAAATGCTCTCTTGAAAAGTTTGGCACTCGAAACAGAAGGCTTTTTATCCCAGGACAAGAAATCAGCCCTCAAAAACTTAACCGGCAGAAAATATTTTTTTGAAAAAATCCCTAAGCCCCGGGGTCACAATTTCCGCAAAAATCTGACTTTTGGCAATTCACTCAAAAATGGTGCCAAAAGCTTGAAAATGCTCCCCTGAAAGCTTTGGCGATGGAAACAGAAGGCTTTTTATCCCAGGACAAGAAATCAGCCCTCAAAAACTTAACCGGCAGAAAATATTTTTTTGAAAAAATCCCTAAGCCCCGGGGTCACAATTTCCGCAAAAATCTGACTTTTGGCAATTCACTCAAAAATGGTGCCAAAAGCTTGAAAATGCTCTCCTGAAAGGTTTGGCACTCGAAACAGAAGGCTTTTTATCCCAGGACAAGAAATCAGCCCTCAAAAACTTAACCGGCAGAAAATATTTTTTTGAAAAAATCCCTAAGCCCCGGGGTCACAATTTCCGCAAAAATCTGACTTTTGGCAATTCACTCAAAAATGGTGCCAAAAGCTTGAAAATGCTCTCTTGAAAAGTTTGGCACTCGGAACTGAAGGCTTTTTATCCCAGGACAAGAAATCAGCCCTCAAAAACTTAACCGGCAGAAAATACTTTTTTTGAAAAAAATCCCTAAGCCCCGGGGTCACAATTTCCGCAAAAATCTGACTTTTGGCAATTCACTCAAAAATGGTGCCAAAAGCTTGAAAATGCTCCCCTGAAAGCTTTGGTGATGGAAACAGAAGGCTTTTTATCCCAGGACAAGAAATCAGCCCTCAAAAACTTAACCGGCAGAAAATATTTTTTTGAAAAAATCCCTAAGCCCCGGGGTCACAATTTCAGCAAAAATCTGACTTTTGGCAATTCACTCAAAAATAGTGCCAAAAGCTTGAAAATGCTCTCCTGAAAGGTTTGGCACTCGAAACAGAAGGCTTTTTATCCCAGGACAAGAAATCAGCCCTCAAAAACTTAACCGGCAGAAAATATTTTTTTGAAAAAATCCCTAAGCCCCGGGGTCACAATTTCCGCAAAAAACTGACTTTTGGCAATTCACTCAAAAATGGTGCCAAAAGCTTGAAAATGCTCCCCTGAAAGCTTTGGCGATGGAAACAGAAGGCTTTTTATCCCAGGACAAGAAATCAGCCCTCAAAAACTTAACCGGCAGAAAATATTTTTTTGAAAAAATCCCTAAGCCCCGGGGTCACAATTTCCGCAAAAATCTGACTTTTGGCAATTCACTCAAAAATGGTGCCAAAAGCTTGAAAATGCTCCCCTGAAAGCTTTGGTGATGGAAACAGAAGGCTTTTTATCCCAGGACAAGAAATCAGCCCTCAAAAACTTAACCGGCAGAAAATATTTTTTTGAAAAAATCCCTAAGCCCCGGGGTCACAATTTCCGCAAAAATCTGACTTTTGGCAATTCACTCAAAAATGGTGCCAAAAGCTTGAAAATGCTCTCTTGAAAAGTTTGGCACTCGAAACAGAAGGCTTTTTATCCCAGGACAAGAAATCAGCCCTCAAAAACTTAACCGGCAGAAAATATTTTTTTGAAAAAATCCCTAAGCCCCGGGGTCACAATTTCCGCAAAAATCTGACTTTTGGCAATTCACTCAAAAATGGTGCCAAAAGCTTGAAAATGCTCCCCTGAAAGCTTTGGCGATGGAAACAGAAGGCTTTTTATCCCAGGACAAGAAATCAGCCCTCAAAAACTTAACCGGCAGAAAATATTTTTGTGAAAAAATCCCAAAGCCCCGGGGTCACAATTTCCGCAAAAATCTGACTTTTGGCAATTCACTCAAAAATGGTGCCAAAAGCTTGAAAATGCTCTCTTGAAAGGTTTGGCACTTGGAACTGAAGGCTTTTTATCCCAGGACAAGAAATCAGCCCTCAAAAACTTAACCGGCAGAAATTTTTTTTTTGAAAAAATCCCTAAGCCCCGGGGTCACAATTTCCGCAAAAATCTGACTTTTGGCAATTCACTCAAAAATGGTGCCAAAGGCTTGAAAATGCTCCTCTGAAAGCTTTGGCGATGGAAACAGAAGCCTTTTTATCCCAGGACAAGAAATCAGCCCTCAAAAACTTAACCGGCAGAAAATATTTTTTTGAAAAAATCCCTAAGCCCCGGGGTCACAATTTCCGCAAAAATCTGACTTTTGGCAATTCACTCAAAAATGGTGCCAAAAGCTTGAAAATGCTCTACTGAAAGGTTTGGCACTCGAAACAGAAGGCTTTTTATCCCTGGACAAGAAATCAGCCCTCAAAAACTTAACCGGCAGAAAATATTTTTTTGAAAAAATCCCTAAGCCCCGGGGTCACAATTTCCGCAAAAAACTGACTTTTGGCAATTCACTCAAAAATGGTGCCAAAAGCTTGAAAATGCTCCCCTGAAAGCTTTGGCGATGGAAACAGAAGGCTTTTTATCCCAGGACAAGAAATCAGCCCTCAAAAACTTAACCGGCAGAAAATATTTTTTTGAAAAAATCCCTAAGCCCCGGGGTCACAATTTCCACAAAAATCTGACTTTTGGCAATTCACTCAAAAATGGTGCCAAAAGCTTGAAAATGCTCCCCTGAAAGCTTTGGCGATGGAAACAGAAGGCTTTTTATCCCAGGACAAGAAATCAGCCCTCAAAAACTTAACCGGCAGAAAATACTTTTTTTGAAAAAAATCCCTAAGCCCCGGGGTCACAATTTCCGCAAAAATCTGACTTTTGGCAATTCACTCAAAAATGGTGCCAAAAGCTTGAAAATGCTCCCCTGAAAGCTTTGGTGATGGAAACAGAAGGCTTTTTATCCCAGGACAAGAAATCAGCCCTCAAAAACTTAACCGGCAGAAAATATTTTTTTGAAAAAATCCCTAAGCCCCGGGGTCACAATTTCCGCAAAAATCTGACTTTTGGCAATTCACTCAAAAATGGTGCCAAAAGCTTGAAAATGCTCTCCTGAAAGGTTTGGTGATGGAAACACAAGGCTTTTTATCCCAGGACAAGAAATCAGCCCTCAAAAACTTAACCGGCAGAAAATATTTTTTTGAAAAAATCCCTAAGCCCCGGGGTCACAATTTCCGCAAAAATCTGACTTTTGGCAATTCACTCAAAAATGGTGCCAAAAGCTTGAAAATGCTCCCCTGAAAGCTTTGGCGATGGAAACAGAAGGCTTTTTATCCCAGGACAAGAAATCAGCCCTCAAAAACTTAACCGGCAGAAAATACTTTTTTTGAAAAAAATCCCTAAGCCCCGGGGTCACAATTTCCGCAAAAATCTGACTTTTGGCAATTCACTCAAAAATGGTGCCAAAAGCTTGAAAATGCTCCCCTGAAAGCTTTGGTGATGGAAACAGAAGGCTTTTTATCCCAGGACAAGAAATCAGCCCTCAAAAACTTAACCGGCAGAAAATATTTTTTTGAAAAAATCCCTAAGCCCCGGGGTCACAATTTCAGCAAAAATCTGACTTTTGGCAATTCACTCAAAAATAGTGCCAAAAGCTTGAAAATGCTCTCCTGAAAGGTTTGGCACTCGAAACAGAAGGCTTTTTATCCCAGGACAAGAAATCAGCCCTCAAAAACTTAACCGGCAGAAAATATTTTTTTGAAAAAATCCCTAAGCCCCGGGGTCACAATTTCCGCAAAAATCTGACTTTTGGCAATTCACTCAAAAATGGTGCCAAAAGCTTGAAAATGCTCTCCTGAAAGGTTTGGCACTCGAAACAGAAGGCTTTTTATCCCAGGACAAGAAATCAGCCCTCAAAAACTTAACCGGCAGAAAATATTTTTTTGAAAAAATCCCTAAGCCCCGGGGTCACAATTTCCGCAAAAATCTGACTTTTGGCAATTCACTCAAAAATGGTGCCAAAAGCTTGAAAATGCTCTCTTGAAAAGTTTGGCACTCGGAACTGAAGGCTTTTTATCCCAGGACAAGAAATCAGCCCTCAAAAACTTAACCGGCAGAAAATACTTTTTTTGAAAAAAATCCCTAAGCCCCGGGGTCACAATTTCCGCAAAAATCTGACTTTTGGCAATTCACTCAAAAATGGTGCCAAAAGCTTGAAAATGCTCCCCTGAAAGCTTTGGTGATGGAAACAGAAGGCTTTTTATCCCAGGACAAGAAATCAGCCCTCAAAAACTTAACCGGCAGAAAATATTTTTTTGAAAAAATCCCTAAGCCCCGGGGTCACAATTTCAGCAAAAATCTGACTTTTGGCAATTCACTCAAAAATAGTGCCAAAAGCTTGAAAATGCTCTCCTGAAAGGTTTGGCACTCGAAACAGAAGGCTTTTTATCCCAGGACAAGAAATCAGCCCTCAAAAACTTAACCGGCAGAAAATATTTTTTTGAAAAAATCCCTAAGCCCCGGGGTCACAATTTCCGCAAAAAACTGACTTTTGGCAATTCACTCAAAAATGGTGCCAAAAGCTTGAAAATGCTCCCCTGAAAGCTTTGGCGATGGAAACAGAAGGCTTTTTATCCCAGGACAAGAAATCAGCCCTCAAAAACTTAACCGGCAGAAAATATTTTTTTGAAAAAATCCCTAAGCCCCGGGGTCACAATTTCCGCAAAAATCTGACTTTTGGCAATTCACTCAAAAATGGTGCCAAAAGCTTGAAAATGCTCCCCTGAAAGCTTTGGTGATGGAAACAGAAGGCTTTTTATCCCAGGACAAGAAATCAGCCCTCAAAAACTTAACCGGCAGAAAATATTTTTTTGAAAAAATCCCTAAGCCCCGGGGTCACAATTTCCGCAAAAATCTGACTTTTGGCAATTCACTCAAAAATGGTGCCAAAAGCTTGAAAATGCTCTCTTGAAAAGTTTGGCACTCGAAACAGAAGGCTTTTTATCCCAGGACAAGAAATCAGCCCTCAAAAACTTAACCGGCAGAAAATATTTTTTTGAAAAAATCCCTAAGCCCCGGGGTCACAATTTCCGCAAAAATCTGACTTTTGGCAATTCACTCAAAAATGGTGCCAAAAGCTTGAAAATGCTCCCCTGAAAGCTTTGGCGATGGAAACAGAAGGCTTTTTATCCCAGGACAAGAAATCAGCCCTCAAAAACTTAACCGGCAGAAAATATTTTTGTGAAAAAATCCCAAAGCCCCGGGGTCACAATTTCCGCAAAAATCTGACTTTTGGCAATTCACTCAAAAATGGTGCCAAAAGCTTGAAAATGCTCTCTTGAAAGGTTTGGCACTTGGAACTGAAGGCTTTTTATCCCAGGACAAGAAATCAGCCCTCAAAAACTTAACCGGCAGAAATTTTTTTTTTGAAAAAATCCCTAAGCCCCGGGGTCACAATTTCCGCAAAAATCTGACTTTTGGCAATTCACTCAAAAATGGTGCCAAAGGCTTGAAAATGCTCCTCTGAAAGCTTTGGCGATGGAAACAGAAGCCTTTTTATCCCAGGACAAGAAATCAGCCCTCAAAAACTTAACCGGCAGAAAATATTTTTTTGAAAAAATCCCTAAGCCCCGGGGTCACAATTTCCGCAAAAATCTGACTTTTGGCAATTCACTCAAAAATGGTGCCAAAAGCTTGAAAATGCTCTACTGAAAGGTTTGGCACTCGAAACAGAAGGCTTTTTATCCCTGGACAAGAAATCAGCCCTCAAAAACTTAACCGGCAGAAAATATTTTTTTGAAAAAATCCCTAAGCCCCGGGGTCACAATTTCCGCAAAAAACTGACTTTTGGCAATTCACTCAAAAATGGTGCCAAAAGCTTGAAAATGCTCCCCTGAAAGCTTTGGCGATGGAAACAGAAGGCTTTTTATCCCAGGACAAGAAATCAGCCCTCAAAAACTTAACCGGCAGAAAATATTTTTTTGAAAAAATCCCTAAGCCCCGGGGTCACAATTTCCACAAAAATCTGACTTTTGGCAATTCACTCAAAAATGGTGCCAAAAGCTTGAAAATGCTCTCCTGAAAGGTTTGTCGCTCGAAACAGAAGGCTTTTTATCCCAGGACAAGAAATCAGCCCTCAAAAACTTAACCGGCAGAAAATATTTTTTTGAAAAAATCCCTAAGCCCCGGGGTCACAATTTCCGCAAAAATCTGACTTTTGGCAATTCACTCAAAAATGGTGCCAAAAGCTTGAAAATGCTCTACTGAAAGGTTTGGCACTCGAAACAGAAGGCTTTTTATCCCAGGACAAGAAATCAGCCCTCAAAAACTTAACCGGCAGAAAATATTTTTTTGAAAAAATCCCTAAGCCCCGGGGTCACAATTTCCGCAAAAAACTGACTTTTGGCAATTCACTCAAAAATGGTGCCAAAAGCTTGAAAATGCTCCCCTGAAAGCTTTGGCGATGGAAACAGAAGGCTTTTTATCCCAGGACAAGAAATCAGCCCTCAAAAACTTAACCGGCAGAAAATATTTTTTTGAAAAAATCCCTAAGCCCCGGGGTCACAATTTCCGCAAAAATCTGACTTTTGGCAATTCACTCAAAAATGGTGCCAAAAGCTTGAAAATGCTCTCCTGAAAGGTTTGGTGATGGAAACAGAAGGCTTTTTATCCCAGGACAAGAAATCAGCCCTCAAAAACTTAACCGGCAGAAAATATTTTTTTGAAAAAATCCCTAAGCCCCGGGGTCACAATTTCCGCAAAAATCTGACTTTTGGCAATTCACTCAAAAATGGTGCCAAAAGCTTGAAAATGCTCCCCTGAAAGCTTTGGCGATGGAAACAGAAGGCTTTTTATCCCAGGACAAGAAATCAGCCCTCAAAAACTTAACCGGCAGAAAATACTTTTTTTGAAAAAAATCCCTAAGCCCCGGGGTCACAATTTCCGCAAAAATCTGACTTTTGGCAATTCACTCAAAAATGGTGCCAAAAGCTTGAAAATGCTCCCCTGAAAGCTTTGGTGATGGAAACAGAAGGCTTTTTATCCCAGGACAAGAAATCAGCCCTCAAAAACTTAACCGGCAGAAAATATTTTTTTGAAAAAATCCCTAAGCCCCGGGGTCACAATTTCAGCAAAAATCTGACTTTTGGCAATTCACTCAAAAATAGTGCCAAAAGCTTGAAAATGCTCTCCTGAAAGGTTTGGCACTCGAAACAGAAGGCTTTTTATCCCAGGACAAGAAATCAGCCCTCAAAAACTTAACCGGCAGAAAATATTTTTTTGAAAAAATCCCTAAGCCCCGGGGTCACAATTTCCGCAAAAATCTTACTTTTGGCAATTCACTCAAAAATGGTGCCAAAAGCTTGAAAATGCTCTACTGAAAGGTTTGGCACTCAAAACAGAAGGCTTTTTATCCCAGGACAAGAAATCAGCCCTCAAAAACTTAACCGGCAGAAAATATTTTTTTGAAAAAATCCCTAAGCCCCGGGGTCACAATTTCCGCAAAAATCTGACTTTTGGCAATTCACTCAAAAATGGTGCCAAAAGCTTGAAAATGCTCCCCTGAAAGCTTTGTCGATGGAAACAGAAGGCTTTTTATCCCAGGACAAGAAATCAGCCCTCAAAAACTTAACCGGCAGAAAATATTTTTTTGAAAAAATCCCTAAGCCCCGGGGTCACAATTTCAGCAAAAATCTGACTTTTGGCAATTCACTCAAAAATGGTGCCAAAAGCTTGAAAATGCTCCCCTGAAAGCTTTGGTGATGGAAACAGAAGGCTTTTTATCCCAGGACAAGAAATCAGCCCTCAAAAACTTAACCGGCAGAAAATATTTTTTTGAAAAAATCCCTAAGCCCCGGGGTCACAATTTCCGCAAAAATCTGACTTTTGGCAATTCACTCAAAAATGGTGCCAAAAGCTTGAAAATGCTCTCTTGAAAAGTTTGGCACTCGAAACAGAAGGCTTTTTATCCCAGGAAAAGAAATCAGCCCTCAAAAACTTAACCGGCAGAAAATATTTTTTTGAAAAAATCCCTAAGCCCCGGGGTCACAATTTCCGCAAAAATCTGACTTTTGGCAATTCACTCAAAAATGGTGCCAAAAGCTTGAAAATGCTCCCCTGAAAGCTTTGGCGATGGAAACAGAAGGCTTTTTATCCCAGGTCAAGAAATCAGCCCTCAAAAACTTAACCGGCAGAAAATATTTTTGTGAAAAAATCCCAAAGCCCCGGGGTCACAATTTCCGCAAAAATCTGACTTTTGGCAATTCACTCAAAAATGGTGCCAAAAGCTTGAAAATGCTCTCTTGAAAAGTTTGGCACTCGAAACAGAAGTCTTTTTATTCCAGGACAAGAAATCAGCCCTCAAAAACTTAACCGGCAGAAAATATTTTTTTGAAAAAATCCCTAAGCCCCGGGGTCACAATTTCCGCAAAAATCTGACTTTTGGCAATTCACTCAAAAATGGTGCCAAAAGCTTGAAAATGCTCCCCTGAAAGCTTTGGCGATGGAAACAGAAGGCTTTTTATCCCAGGACAAGAAATCAGCCCTCAAAAACTTAACCGGCAGAAAATATTTTTTTGAAAAAATCCCTAAGCCCCGGGGTCACAATTTCCGCAAAAATCTGACTTTTGGCAATTCACTCAAAAATGGTGCCAAAAGCTTGAAAATGCTCCCCTGAAAGCTTTGGCGATGGAAACAGAAGGCTTTTTATCCCAGGACAAGAAATCAGCCCTCAAAAACTTAACCGGCAGAAAATATTTTTTTGAAAAAATCCCTAAGCCCCGGGGTCACAATTTCCGCAAAAATCTGACTTTTGGCAATTCACTCAAAAATGGTGCCAAAAGCTTGAAAATGCTCTCTTGAAAAGTTTGGCACTCGAAACAGAAGGCTTTTTATCCCAGGAAAAGAAATCAGCCCTCAAAAACTTAACCGGCAGAAAATGTTTTTTTGAAAAAATCCCTAAGCCCCAGGGTCACAATTTCCGCAAAAATCTGACTTTTGGCAATTCACTCAAAAATGGTGCCAAAAGCTTGAAAATGCTCCCCTGAAAGCTTTGGCGATGGAAACAGAAGGCTTTTTATCCCAGGACAAGAAATCAGCCCTCATAAACTTAACCGGCAGAAAATATTTTTGTGAAAAAATCCCAAAGCCCCGGGGTCACAATTTCAGCAAAAATCTGACTTTTGGCAATTCACTCAAAAATGGTGCCAAAAGCTTGAAAATGCTCCCCTGAAAGCTTTGGCGATGGAAACAGAAGGCTTTTTATCCCAGGACAAGAAATCAGCCCTCAAAAACTTAACCGGCAGAAAATATTTTTTTAAAAAAATCCCTAAGCCCCGGGGTCACAATTTCCGCAAAAATCTTACTTTTGGCAATTCACTCAAAAATGGTGCCAAAAGCTTGAAAATGCTCTACTGAAAGGTTTGGCACTCGAAACAGAAGGCTTTTTATCCCAGGACAAGAAATCAGCCCTCAAAAACTTAACCGGCAGAAAATATTTTTTTGAAAAAATCCCTAAGCCCCGGGGTCACAATTTCCGCAAAAATCTGACTTTTGGCAATTCACTCAAAAATGGTGCCAAAAGCTTGAAAATGCTCTCTTGAAAAGTTTGGCACTCGAAACAGAAGGCTTTTTATCCCAGGACAAGAAATCAGCCCTCAAAAACTTAACCGGCAGAAAATATTTTTTTGAAAAAATCCCTAAGCCCCGGGGTCACAATTTCCGCAAAAATCTGACTTTTGGCAATTCACTCAAAAATGGTGCCAAAAGCTTGAAAATGCTCTCTTGAAAAGTTTGGCACTCGAAACAGAAGGCTTTTTATTCCAGGACAAGAAATCAGCCCTCAAAAACTTAACCGGCAGAAAATATTTTTTTAAAAAAATCCCTAAGCCCCGGGGTCACAATTTCCGCAAAAATCTGACTTTTGGCAATTCACTCAAAAATGGTGCCAAAAGCTTGAAAAGGCTCCCCTGAAAGCTTTGGCGATGGAAACAGAAGGCTTTTTATCCCAGGACAAGAAATCAGCCCTCAAAAACTTAACCGGCAGAAAATATTTTTGTGAAAAAATCCCAAAGCCCCGGGGTCACAATTTCCGCAAAAATCTGACTTTTGGCAATTCACTCAAAAATGGTGCCAAAAGCTTGAAAATGCTCCCCTGAAAGCTTTGGCGATGGAAACAGAAGGCTTTTTATCCCAGGACAAGAAATCAGCCCTCAAAAACTTAACCGGCAGAAAATATTTTTTTGAAAAAAATCCCTAAGCCCCGGGGTCACAATTTCCGCAAAAATCTGACATTTGGCGATTTACTCAAAAATAGTGCCAAAAGCTTGAAAATGCTCTCCTGAAAGGTTTGGCACTCGAAACAGAAGGCTTTTTATCCCAGGACAAGAAATCAGCCCTCAAAAACTTAACCGGCAGAAAATATTTTTTTGAAAAAATCCCTAAGCCCCGGGGTCACAATTTCCGCAAAAAACTGACTTTTGGCAATTCACTCAAAAATGGTGCCAAAAGCTTGAAAATGCTCTCCTGAAAGGTTTGGCACTCGCAACAGAAGGCTTTTTATCCCAGGACAAGAAATCAACCCTCAAAATCTTAACCGGCAGAAAATATTTTTTTGAAAAAATCCTTAAGCCCCGGGGTCACAATTTCCGCAAAAATCTGACTTTTGGCAATTCACTCAAAAATGGTGCCAAAAGCTTGAAAATGCTCTCCTGAAAGGTTTGGCACTCGGAACTGAAGGCTTTTTATCCCAGGACAAGAAATCAGCCCTCAAAAACTTAACCGGCAGAAAATGTTTTTTTGAAAAAATCCCTAAGCCCCGGGGTCACAATTTCCGCAAAAATCTGACTTTTGGCAATTCACTCAAAAATGGTGCCAAAAGCTTGAAAATGCTCCCCTGAAAGCTTTGGCGATGGAAACAGAAGGCTTTTTATCCCAGGACAAGAAACCAGCCCCCAAAAACTTAACCGGCAGAAAATATTTTTGTGAAAAAATCCCAAAGCCCCGGGGTCACAATTTCCGCAAAAATCTGACTTTTGGCAATTCACTCAAAAATGGTGCCAAAAGCTTGAAAATGCTCCCCTGAAAGCTTTGGCGATGGAAACAGAAGGCTTTTTATCCCAGGACAAGAAATCAGCCCTCAAAAACTTAACCGGCAGAAAATATTTTTTTGAAAAAAATCCCTAAGCCCCGGGGTCACAATTTCCGCAAAAATCTGACATTTGGCAATTTACTCAAAAATGGTGCCAAAAGCTTGAAAATGCTCTCCTGAAAGGTTTGGCACTCGAAACAGAAGGCTTTTTATCCCAGGACAAGATATCAGCCCTCAAAAACTTAACCGGCAGAAAATATTTTTTTGAAAAAATCCCTAAGCCCCGGGGTCACAATTTCCGCAAAAATCTGACTTTTGGCAATTCACTCAAAAATGGTGCCAAAAGCTTGAAAATGCTCCCCTGAAAGCTTTGGCGATGGAAACAGAAGGCTTTTTATCCCAGGACAAGAAATCAGCCCTCAAAAACTTAACCACCAGAAAATATTTTTTTGAAAAAATCCCTAAGCCCCGGGGTCACAATTTCCGCAAAAAACTGACTTTTGGCAATTCACTCAAAAATGGTGCCAAAAGCTTGCAAATGCTCCCCTGAAAGCTTTGGCGATGGAAACAGAAGGCTTTTTATCCCAGGACAAGAAATCAGCCCTCAAAAACTTAACCGGCAGAAAATATTTTTTTGAAAAAAATCCCCTAAGCCCCGGGGTCAAAATTTCCGCAAAAAACTGACTTTTGGCAATTCACTCAAAAATGGTGCCAAAAGCTTGAAAATGCTCCCCTGAAAGCTTTGGCACTCGAAACAGAAGGCTTTTTATCCCAGGACAAGAAATCAGCCCTCAAAAACTTAACCGGCAGAAAATATTTTTTTGAAAAAATCCCTAAGCCCCGGGGTCACAATTTCCGCAAAAATCTGACTTTTGGCAATTCACTCAAAAATGGTGCCAAAAGCTTGAAAATGCTCTCTTGAAAAGTTTGGCACTCGAAACAGAAGGCTTTTTATCCCAGGAAAAGAAATCAGCCCTTAAAAACTTAACCGGCAGAAAATATTTTTTTGAAAAAATCCCTAAGCCCCGGGGTCACAATTTCCGCAAAAATCTGACTTTTGGCAATTCACTCAAAAATGGTGCCAAAAGCTTGAAAATGCTCCCCTGAAAGCTTTGGCGATGGAAACAGAAGGCTTTTTATCCCAGGACAAGAAATCAGCCCTCAAAAACTTAACCGGCAGAAAATATTTTTTTGAAAAAATCCCTAAGCCCCGGGGTCACAATTTCCGCAAAAATCTGACTTTTGGCAATTCACTCAAAAATGGTGCCAAAAGCTTGAAAATGCTCCCCTGAAAGCTTTGGCGATGGAAACAGAAGGCTTTTTATCCCAGGACAAGAAATCAGCCCTCAAAAACTTAACCGGCAGAAAATATTTTTTTGAAAAAATCCCTAAGCCCCGGGGTCACAATTTCAGCAAAAATCTGACTTTTGGCAATTCACTCAAAAATGGTGCCAAAAGCTTGAAAATGCTCCCCTGAAAGCTTTGGCGATGGAAACAGAAGGCTTTTTATCCCAGGACAAGAAATCAGCCCTCAAAAACTTAACCGGCAGAAAATATTTTTGTGAAAAAATCCCAAAGCCCCGGGGTCACAATTTCCGCAAAAATCTGACTTTTGGCAATTCACTCAAAAATGGTGCCAAAAGCTTGAAAATGCTCTCTTGAAAGGTTTGGCACTTGGAACTGAAGGCTTTTTATCCCAGGACAAGAAATCAGCCCTCAAAAACTTAACCGGCAGAAATTTTTTTTTTGAAAAAATCCCTAAGCCCCGGGGTCACAATTTCCACAAAAATCTGACTTTTGGCAATTCACTCAAAAATGGTGCCAAAAGCTTGAAAATGCTCTCCTGAAAGGTTTGTCGCTCGAAACAGAAGGCTTTTTATCCCAGGACAAGAAATCAGCCCTCAAAAACTTAACCGGCAGAAAATATTTTTTTAAAAAATCCCTAAGCCCCGGGGTCATAATTTCCGCAAAAATCTGACTTTTGGCAATTCACTCAAAAATGGTGCCAAAAGCTTGAAAATGCTCCTCTGAAAGCTTTGGCGATGGAAACAGAAGCCTTTTTATCCCAGGACAAGAAATCAGCCCTCAAAAACTTAACCGGCAGAAAATATTTTTTTGAAAAAATCCCTAAGCCCCGGGGTCACAATTTCCGCAAAAATCTGACTTTTGGCAATTCACTCAAAAATGGTGCCAAAAGCTTGAAAATGCTCTACTGAAAGGTTTGGCACTCGAAACAGAAGGCTTTTTATCCCAGGACAAGAAATCAGCCCTCAAAAACTTAACCGGCAGAAAATATTTTTTTGAAAAAATCCCTAAGCCCCGGGGTCACAATTTCCGCAAAAAACTGACTTTTGGCAATTCACTCAAAAATGGTGCCAAAAGCTTGAAAATGCTCTCTTGAAAAGTTTGGCACTCGGAACTGAAGGCTTTTTATCCCAGGACAAGAAATCAGCCCTCAAAAACTTAACCGGCAGAAAATACTTTTTTTGAAAAAAAATCCCTAAGCCCCGGGGGCACAATTTCCGCAAAAATCTGACTTTTGGCAATTCACTCAAAAATGGTGCCAAAAGCTTGAAAATGCTCCCCTGAAAGCTTTGGTGATGGAAACAGAAGGCTTTTTATCCCAGGACAAGAAATCAGCCCTCAAAAACTTAACCGGCAGAAAATATTTTTTTGAAAAAATCCCTAAGCCCCGGGGTCACAATTTCAGCAAAAATCTGACTTTTGGCAATTCACTCAAAAATAGTGCCAAAAGCTTGAAAATGCTCTCCTGAAAGGTTTGGCACTCGAAACAGAAGGCTTTTTATCCCAGGACAAGAAATCAGCCCTCAAAAACTTAACCGGCAGAAAATATTTTTTTGAAAAAATCCCTAAGCCCCGGGGTCACAATTTCCGCAAAAATCTTACTTTTGGCAATTCACTCAAAAATGGTGCCAAAAGCTTGAAAATGCTCTACTGAAAGGTTTGGCACTCAAAACAGAAGGCTTTTTATCCCAGGACAAGAAATCAGCCCTCAAAAACTTAACCGGCAGAAAATATTTTTTTGAAAAAATCCCTAAGCCCCGGGGTCGCAATTTCCGCAAAAATCTGACTTTTGGCAATTCACTCAAAAATGGTGCCAAAAGCTTGAAAATGCTCCCCTGAAAGCTTTGGCGATGGAAACAGAAGGCTTTTTATCCCAGGACAAGAAATCAGCCCTCAAAAACTTAACCGGCAGAAAATATTTTTTTGAAAAAATCCCTAAGCCCCGGGGTCACAATTTCCGCAAAAATCTGACTTTTGGCAATTCACTCAAAAATGGTGCCAAAAGCTTGAAAATGCTCTCTTGAAAAGTTTGGCACTCGAAACAGAAGGCTTTTTATCCCAGGAAAAGAAATCAGCCCTCAAAAACTTAACCGGCAGAAAATATTTTTTTGAAAAAATCCCTAAGCCCCGGGGTCACAATTTCCGCAAAAATCTGACTTTTGGCAATTCACTCAAAAATGGTGCCAAAAGCTTGAAAATGCTCCCCTGAAAGCTTTGGCGATGGAAACAGAAGGCTTTTTATCCCAGGTCAAGAAATCAGCCCTCAAAAACTTAACCGGCAGAAAATATTTTTGTGAAAAAATCCCAAAGCCCCGGGGTCACAATTTCCGCAAAAATCTGACTTTTGGCAATTCACTCAAAAATGGTGCCAAAAGCTTGAAAATGCTCTCTTGAAAAGTTTGGCACTCGAAACAGAAGGCTTTTTATTCCAGGACAAGAAATCAGCCCTCAAAAACTTAACCGGCAGAAAATATTTTTTTGAAAAAATCCCTAAGCCACAATTTCCGCAAAAATCTTACTTTTGGCAATTCACTCAGAAATGGTGCCAAGAGCTTGAAAATGCTCTACTGAAAGGTTTGGCACTCGAAACAGAAGGCTTTTTATCCCAGGACAAGAAATCAGCCCTCAAAAACTTAACCGGCAGAAAATATTTTTTTGAAAAAATCCCTAAGCCCCGGGGTCACAATTTCCGCAAAAATCTGACTTTTGGCAATTCACTCAAAAATGGTGCCAAAAGCTTGAAAATGCTCCCCTGAAAGCTTTGGCGATGGAAACAGAAGGCTTTTTATCCCAAGACAAGAAATCAGCCCTCAAAAACTTAACCGGCAGAAAATATTTTTTTGAAAAAATCCCTAAGCCCCGGGGTCACAATTTCCGCAAAAATCTGACTTTTGGCAATTCACTCAAAAATGGTGCCAAAAGCTTGAAAATGCTCCCCTGAAAGCTTTGGTGATGGAAACAGAAGGCTTTTTATCCCAGGACAAGAAATCAGCCCTCAAAAACTTAACCGGCAGAAAATATTTTTTTGAAAAAATCCCTAAGCCCCGGGGTCACAATTTCCGCAAAAATCTGACTTTTGGCAATTCACTCAAAAATGGTGCCAAAAGCTTGAAAATACTCTCTTGAAAAGTTTGGCACTCGAAACAGAAGGCTTTTTATCCCAGGAAAAGAAATCAGCCCTCAAAAACTTAACCGGCAGAAAATGTTTTTTTGAAAAAATCCCTAAGCCCCGGGGTCACAATTTCCGCAAAAATCTGACTTTTGGCAATTCACTCAAAAATGGTGCCAAAAGCTTGAAAATGCTCCCCTGAAAGCTTTGGCGATGGAAACAGAAGGCTTTTTATCCCAGGACAAGAAATCAGCCCTCAAAAACTTAACCGGCAGAAAATATTTTTGTGAAAAAATCCCAAAGCCCCGGGGTCACAATTTCAGCAAAAATCTGACTTTTGGCAATTCACTCAAAAATGGTGCCAAAAGCTTGAAAATGCTCCCCTGAAAGCTTTGGCGATGGAAACAGAAGGCTTTTTATCCCAGGACAAGAAATCAGCCCTCAAAAACTTAACCGGCAGAAAATATTTTTTTGAAAAAATCCCTAAGCCCCGGGGTCACAATTTCCGCAAAAATCTGACTTTTGGCAATTCACTCAAAAATGGTGCCAAAAGCTTGAAAATGCTCTCCTGAAAGGTTTGGCACTCGGAACTGAAGGCTTTTTATCCCAGGACAAGAAACCAGCCCTCAAAAACTTAACCGGCAGAAAATATTTTTTTGAAAAAATCCCTAAGCCCCGGGGTCACAATTTCCGCAAAAATCTTACTTTTGGCAATTCACTCAAAAATGGTGCCAAAAGCTTGAAAATGCTCTACTGAAAGGTTTGGCACTCGAAACAGAAGGCTTTTTATCCCAGGACAAGAAATCAGCCCTCAAAAACTTAACCGGCAGAAAATATTTTTTTGAAAAAATCCCTAAGCCCCGGGGTCACAATTTCCGCAAAAATCTGACTTTTGGCAATTCACTCAAAAATGGTGCCAAAAGCTTGAAAATGCTCTCTTGAAAAGTTTGGCACTCGAAACAGAAGGCTTTTTATCCCAGGACAAGAAATCAACCCTCAAAAACTTAACCGGCAGAAAATATTTTTTTGAAAAAATCCTTAAGCCCCGGGGTCACAATTTCCGCAAAAATCTGACTTTTGGCAATTCACTCAAAAATGGTGCCAAAAGCTTGAAAATGCTCTCCTGAAAGGTTTGGCACTCGGAACTGAAGGCTTTTTATCCCAGGACAAGAAATCAGCCCTCAAAAACTTAACCGGCAGAAAATATTTTTTTGAAAAAATCCCTAAGCCCCGGGGTCACAATTTCCGCAAAAATCTTACTTTTGGCAATTCACTCAAAAATGGTGCCAAAAGCTTGAAAATGCTCCCCTGAAAGCTTTGGCGATGGAAACAGAAGGCTTTTTATCCCAGGACAAGAAACCAGCCCCCAAAAACTTAACCGGCAGAAAATATTTTTGTGAAAAAATCCCAAAGCCCCGGGGTCACAATTTCCGCAAAAATCTGACTTTTGGCAATTCACTCAAAAATGGTGCCAAAAGCTTGAAAATGCTCCCCTGAAAGCTTTGGCGATGGAAACAGAAGGCTTTTTATCCCAGGACAAGAAATCAGCCCTCAAAAACTTAACCGGCAGAAAATATTTTTTTGAAAAAAATCCCTAAGCCCCGGGGTCACAATTTCCGCAAAAATCTGACATTTGGCGATTTACTCAAAAATGGTGCCAAAAGCTTGAAAATGCTCTCCTGAAAGGTTTGGCACTCGAAACAGAAGGCTTTTTATCCCAGGACAAGATATCAGCCCTCAAAAACTTAACCGGCAGAAAATATTTTTTTGAAAAAATCCCTAAGCCCCGGGGTCACAATTTCCGCAAAAATCTGACTTTTAGCAATTCACTCAAAAATGGTGCCAAAAGCTTGAAAATGCTCCCCTGAAAGCTTTGGCGATGGAAACAGAAGGCTTTTTATCCCAGGACAAGAAATCAGCCCTCAAAAACTTAACCGGCAGAAAATATTTTTTTGAAAAAATCCCTAAGCCCCGGGGTCACAATTTCCGCAAAAATCTGACTTTTGGCAATTCACTCAAAAATGGTGCCAAAAGCTTGAAAATGCTCCCCTGAAAGCTTTGGCGATGGAAACAGAAGGCTTTTTATCCCAGGACAAGAAATAAGCCCTCAAAAACTTAACCGGCAGAAAATATTTTTTTCAAAAAATCCCTAAGCCCCGGGGTCACAATTTCAGCAAAAATCTGACTTTTGGCAATTCACTCAAAAATGGTGCCAAAAGCTTGAAAATGCTCCCCTGAAAGCTTTGGCGATGGAAACAGAAGGCTTTTTATCCCAGGACAAGAAATCAGCCCTCAAAAACTTAACCGGCAGAAAATATTTTTTTGAAAAAATCCCTAAGCCCCGGGGTCACAATTTCCGCAAAAATCTGACTTTTGGCAATTCACTCAAAAATGGTGCCAAAAGCTTGAAAATGCTCCCCTGAAAGCTTTGGTGATGGAAACAGAAGGCTTTTTATCCCAGGACAAGAAATCAGCCCTCAAAAACTTAACCGGCAGAAAATATTTTTTTGAAAAAATCCCTAAGCCCCGGGGTCACAATTTCCGCAAAAATCTGACTTTTGGCAATTCACTCAAAAATGGTGCCAAAAGCTTGAAAATGCTCTCTTGAAAAGTTTGGCACTCGAAACAGAAGGCTTTTTATCCCAGGAAAAGAAATCAGCCCTCAAAAACTTAACCGGCAGAAAATATTTTTTTGAAAAAATCCCTAAGCCCCGGGGTCCCAATTTCCGCAAAAATCTGACTTTTGGCAATTCACTCAAAAATGGTGCCAAAAGCTTGAAAATGCTCCCCTGAAAGCTTTGGCGATGGAAACAGAAGGCTTTTTATCCCAGGACAAGAAATCAGCCCTCAAAAACTTAACCGGCAGAAAATATTTTTGTGAAAAAATCCCAAAGCCCCGGGGTCACAATTTCAGCAAAAATCTGACTTTTGGCAATTCACTCAAAAATGGTGCCAAAAGCTTGAAAATGCTCCCCTGAAAGCTTTGGCGATGGAAACAGAAGTCTTTTTATCCCAGGACAAGAAACCAGCCCTCAAAAACTTAACCGGCAGAAAATATTTTTTTGAAAAAATCCCTAAGCCCCGGGGTCACAATTTCCGCAAAAATCTGACTTTTGGCAATTCACTCAAAAATGGTGCCAAAAGCTTGAAAATGCTCTCTTGAAAAGTTTGGCACTCGAAACAGAAGGCTTTTTATCCCAGGAAAAGAAATCAGCCCTCAAAAACTTAACCGGCAGAAAATATTTTTTTGAAAAAATCCCTAAGCCCCGGGGTCCCAATTTCCGCAAAAATCTGACTTTTGGCAATTCACTCAAAAATGGTGCCAAAAGCTTGAAAATGCTCCCCTGAAAGCTTTGGCGATGGAAACAGAAGGCTTTTTATCCCAGGACAAGAAATCAGCCCTCAAAAACTTAACCGGCAGAAAATATTTTTGTGAAAAAATCCCAAAGCCCCGGGGTCACAATTTCCGCAAAAATCTGACTTTTGGCAATTCACTCAAAAATGGTGCCAAAAGCTTGAAAATGCTCTCCTGAAAGGTTTGGCACTCGGAACTGAAGGCTTTTTATCCCAGGACAAGAAACCAGCCCTCAAAAACTTAACCGGCAGAAAATATTTTTTTGAAAAAATCCCTAAGCCCCGGGGTCACAATTTCCGCAAAAATCTTACTTTTGGCAATTCACTCAAAAATGGTGCCAAAAGCTTGAAAATGCTCTCTTGAAAAGTTTGGCACTCGAAACAGAAGGCTTTTTATTCCAGGACAAGAAATCAGCCCTCAAAAACTTAACCGGCAGAAAATATTTTTTTGAAAAAATCCCTAAGCCCCGGGGTCACAATTTCCGCAAAAATCTGACTTTTGGCAATTCACTCAAAAATGGTGCCAAAAGCTTGAAAATGCTCTCTTGAAAAGTTTGGCACTCGAAACAGAAGGCTTTTTATTCCAGGACAAGAAATCAGCCCTCAAAAACTTAACCGGCAGAAAATATTTTTTTGAAAAAATCCCTAAGCCCCGGGGTCACAATTTCCGCAAAAATCTGACTTTTGGCAATTCACTCAAAAATGGTGCCAAAAGCTTGAAAATGCTCCCCTGAAAGCTTTGGCGATGGAAACAGAAGGCTTTTTAGCCCAGGACAAGAAATCAGCCCTCAAAAACTTAACCGGCAGAAAATATTTTTTTGAAAAAATCCCTAAGCCCCGGGGTCACAATTTCCGTAAAAATCTGACTTTTGGCAATTCACTCAAAAATGGTGCCAAAAGCTTGAAAATGCTCTCTTGAAAAGTTTGGCACTCGAAACAGAAGGCTTTTTATTCCAGGACAAGAAATCAGCCCTCAAAAACTTAACCGGCAGAAAATATTTTTTTGAAAAAATCCCTAAGCCCCGGGGTCACAATTTCCGCAAAAATCTGACTTTTGGCAATTCACTCAAAAATGGTGCCAAAAGCTTGAAAATGCTCCCCTGAAAGCTTTGGCGATGGAAACAGAAGGCTTTTTATCCCAGGACAAGAAATCAGCCCTCAAAAACTTAACCGGCAGAAAATATTTTTTTGAAAAAAATCCCTAAGCCCCGGGGTCACAATTTCCGCAAAAATCTGACTTTTGGCAATTCACTCAAAAATGGTGCCAAAAGCTTGAAAATGCTCCCCTGAAAGCTTTGGCGATGGAAACAGAAGGCTTTTTATCCCAGGACAAGAAATCAGCCCTCAAAAACTTAACCGGCAGAAAATATTTTTTTGAAAAAAATCCCTAAGCCCCGGGGTCACAATTTCCGCAAAAATCTGACATTTGGCGATTTACTCAAAAATAGTGCCAAAAGCTTGAAAATGCTCTCCTGAAAGGTTTGGCACTCGAAACAGAAGGCTTTTTATCCCAGGACAAGAAATCAGCCCTCAAAAACTTAACCGGCAGAAAATATTTTTTTGAAAAAATCCCTAAGCCCCGGGGTCACAATTTCCGCAAAAACCTGACTTTTGGCAATTCACTCAAAAATGGTGCCAAAAGCTTGAAAATGCTCTACTGAAAGCTTTGGCGATGGAAACAGTAGGCTTTTTATCCCAGGACAAGAAATCAGCCCTCAAAAACTTAACCGGCAGAAAATATTTTTTTGAAAAAAATCCCTAAGCCCCGGGGTCACAATTTCCGCAAAAATCTGACATTTGGCGATTTACTCAAAAATGGTGCCAACAGCTTGAAAATGCTCTCCTGAAAGGTTTGGCACTCGAAACAGAAGGCTTTTTATCCCAGGACAAGAAATCAGCCCTCAAAAACTTAACCGGCAGAAAATATTTTTTTGAAAAAATCCCTAAGCCCCGGGGTCACAATTTCCGCAAAAATCTGACTTTTGGCAATTCACTCAAAAATGGTGCCAAAAGCTTGAAAATGCTCCCCTGAAAGCTTTGGCGATGGAAACAGAAGGCTTTTTATCCCAGGACAAGAAATCAGCCCTCAAAAACTTAACCGGCAGAAAATATTTTTTTGAAAAAATCCCTAAGCCCCAGGGTCACAATTTCCGCAAAAATCTGACTTTTGGCAATTCACTCAAAAATGGTGCCAAAAGCTTGAAAATGCTCCCCTGAAAGCTTTGGCGATGAAAACAGAAGGCTTTTTATCCCAGGACAAGAAATCAGCCCTCAAAAACTTAACCGCCAGAAAATATTTTTTTGAAAAAATCCCTAAGCCCCGGGGTCAAAATTTCCGCAAAAAAACTGACTTTTGGCAATTCACTCAAAAATGGTGCCAAAAGCTTGAAAATGCTCCCCTGAAAGCTTTGGCGATGGAAACAGAAGGCTTTTTATCCCAGGACAAGAAATCAGCCCTCAAAAACTTAACCGGCAGAAAATATTTTTTTGAAAAAAATCCCTAAGCCCCGGGGTCACAATTTCCGCAAAAATCTGACTTTTGGCACTTCACTCAAAAATGGTGCCAAAAGCTTGAAAATGCTCTACTGAAAGGTTTGGCACTCGAAACAGAAGGCTTTTTATGCCAGGACAAGAAATCAGCCCTCAAAAACTTAACCGGCAGAAAATATTTTTTTGAAAAAATCCCTAAGCCCCGGGGTCACAATTTCCGCAAAAATCTGACTTTTGGCAATTCACTCAAAAATGGTGCCAAAAGCTTGAAAATGCTCCCCTGAAAGCTTTGGCGATGGAAACAGAAGGCTTTTTATCCCAGGACAAGAAATCAGCCCTCAAAAACTTAACCGGCAGAAAATATTTTTTTGAAAAAATCCCTAAGCCCCGGGGTCACAATTTCCGCAAAAATCTGACTTTTGGCAATTCACTCAAAAATGGTGCCAAAAGCTTGAAAATGTTCCCCTGAAAACTTTGGCGATGGAAACAGAAGGCTTTTTATCCCAGGACAAGAAATCCGCCCTCAAAAACTTAACCGGCAGAAAATTTTTTGTTGAAAAAATCCCTAAGCCCCGGGGTCACAATTTCCGCAAAAATCTGACTTTTGGCAATTCACTCAAAAATGGTGCCAAAAGCTTGAAAATGCTCTTCTGAAAGGTTTGGCACTCGAAACACAACACTTTTTATCCCAGGACAAGAAATCAGCCCTCAAAAACTTAACCGGCAGAAAATATTTTTTTGAAAAAATCCCTAAGCCCCGGGGTCACAATTTCCGCAAAAATCTGACTTTTGGCAATTCACTCAAAAATGGTGCCAAAAGCTTGAAAATGCTCTACTGAAAGGTTTGGCAATCGAAACAGGAGGCTTTTTATCCCAGGACAAGAAATCAGCCCTCAAAAACTTAACCGGCAGAAAATATTTTTTTGAAAAAATCCCTAAGCCCCAGGGTCACAATTTCCGCAAAAATCTGACATTGGCAATTCACTCAAAAATGGTGCCAAAAGCTTGAAAATGCTCTCTTGAAAAGTTTGGCACTCGAAACAGAAGGCTTTTTATCCCAGGACAAGAAATCAGCCCTCAAAAACTTAACCGGCAGAAAATATTTTTTTGAAAAAATCCCTAAGCCCCGGGGTCACAATTTCCGCAAAAATCTGACTTTTGGCAATTCACTCAAAAATGGTGCCAAAAGCTTGAAAATGCTCCCCTGAAAGCTTTGGCGATGGAAACAGAAGGCTTTTTATCCCAGGACAAGAAATCAGCCCTCAAAAACTTAACCACCAGAAAATATTTTTTTGAAAAAATCCCTAAGCCCCGGGGTCACAATTTCCGCAAAAAACTGACTTTTGGCAATTCACTCAAAAATGGTGCCAAAAGCTTGAAAATGCTCCCCTGAAAGCTTTGGCGATGGAAACAGAAGGCTTTTTATCCCAGGACAAGAAATCAGCCCTCAAAAACTTAACCGGCAGAAAATATTTTTTTGAAAAAAATCCCCTAAGCCCCGGGGTCACAATTTCCGCAAAAATCTGACTTTTGGCAATTCACTCAAAAATGGTGCCAAAAGCTTGAAAATGCTCCCCTGAAAGCTTTGGCACTCGAAACAGAAGGCTTTTTATCCCAGGACAAGAAATCAGCCCTCAAAAACTTAACCGGCAGAAAATATTTTTTTGAAAAAATCCCTAAGCCCCGGGGTCACAATTTCCGCAAAAATCTGACTTTTGGCAATTCACTCAAAAATGGTGCCAAAAGCTTGAAAATGTTCCCCTGAAAACTTTGGCGATGGAAACAGAAGGCTTTTTATCCCAGGACAAGAAATCAGCCCTCAAAAACTTAACCGGCAGAAAAAAATTTTTTTAAAAAATCCCTAAGCCCCGGGGTCACAATTTCCGCAAAAATCTGACTTTTGGCAATTCACTCAAAAATGGTGCCAAAAGCTTCAAAATGCTCTTCTGAAAGGTTTGGCACTCGAAACACAACACTTTTTATCCCAGGACAAGAAATCAGCCCTCAAAAACTTAACCGGCAGAAAATATTTTTTTGAAAAAATCCCTAAGCCCCGGGGTCACAACTTCCGCAAAAATCTGACTTTTGGCAATTCACTCAAAAATGGTGCCAAAAGCTTGAAAATGCTCTCTTGAAAAGTTTGGCACTCGGAACTGAAGGCTTTTTATCCCAGGACAAGAAATCAGCCCTCAAAAACTTAACCGGCAGAAAATATTTTTTTGAAAAAATCCCTAAGCCCCGGGGTCACAATTTCCGCAAAAATCTGACTTTTGGCAATTCACTCAAAAATGGTGCCAAAAGCTTGAAAATGCTCTCCTGAAAGGTTTGGCACTCGGAACTGAAGGCTTTTTATCCCAGGACAAGAAATCAGCCCTCAAAAACTTATCCGGCAGAAAATATTTTTTTGAAAAAATCCCTAAGCCCCGGGGTCACAATTTCCGCAAAAATCTTACTTTTGGCAATTCACTCAAAAATGGTGCCAAAAGCTTGAAAATGCTCCCCTGAAAGCTTTGGCGATGGAAACAGAAGGCTTTTTATCCCAGGACAAGAAATCAGCCCTCAAAAACTTAACCGGCAGAAAATATTTTTTTGAAAAAAATCCCTAAGCCCCGGGGTCACAATTTCCGCAAAAATCTGACATTTGGCGATTTACTCAAAAATAGTGCCAAAAGCTTGAAAATGCTCTCCTGAAAGGTTTGGCACTCGAAACAGAAGGCTTTTTATCCCAGGACAAGAAATCAGCCCTCAAAAACTTAACCGGCAGAAAATATTTTTTTGAAAAAATCCCTAAGCCCCGGGGTCACAATTTCCGCAAAAATCTGACTTTTGGCAATTCACTCAAAAATGGTGCCAAAAGCTTGAAAATGCTCCCCTGAAAGCTTTGGCGATGGAAACAGAAGGCTTTTTATCCCAGGACAAGAAATCAGCCCTCAAAAACTTAACCGGCAGAAAATATTTTTTTGAAAAAATCCCTAAGCCCCGGGGTCACAATTTCCGCAAAAATCTGACTTTTGGCAATTCACTCAAAAATGGTGCCAAAAGCTTGAAAATGCTCCCCTGAAAGCTTTGGCGATGGAAACAGAAGGCTTTTTATCCCAGGACAAGAAATCAGCCCTCAAAAACTTAACCGGCAGAAAATATTTTTTTGAAAAAAATCCCTAAGCCCCGGGGTCACAATTTCCGCAAAAATCTGACATTTGGCGATTTACTCAAAAATAGTGCCAAAAGCTTGAAAATGCTCTCCTGAAAGGTTTGGCACTCGAAACAGAAGGCTTTTTATCCCAGGACAAGAAATCAGCCCTCAAAAACTTAACCGGCAGAAAATATTTTTTTGAAAAAATCCCTAAGCCCCGGGGTCACAATTTCCGCAAAAATCTGACTTTTGGCAATTCACTCAAAAATGGTGCCAAAAGCTTGAAAATGCTCCCCTGAAAGCTTTGGCACTCGAAACAGAAGGCTTTTTATCCCAGGACAAGAAATCAGCCCTCAAAAACTTAACCGGCAGAAAATATTTTTTTGAAAAAATCCCTAAGCCCCGGGGTCACAATTTCCGCAAAAATCTGACTTTTGGCAATTCACTCAAAAATGGTGCCAAAAGCTTGAAAATGTTCCCCTGAAAACTTTGGCGATGGAAACAGAAGGCTTTTTATCCCAGGACAAGAAATCAGCCCTCAAAAACTTAACCGGCAGAAAAAAATTTTTTTAGAAAATCCCTAAGCCCCGGGGTCACAATTTCCGCAAAAATCTGACTTTTGGCAATTCACTCAAAAATGGTGCCAAAAGCTTCAAAATGCTCTTCTGAAAGGTTTGGCACTCGAAACACAACACTTTTTATCCCAGGACAAGAAATCAGCCCTCAAAAACTTAACCGGCAGAAAATATTTTTTTGAAAAAATCCCTAAGCCCCGGGGTCACAACTTCCGCAAAAATCTGACTTTTGGCAATTCACTCAAAAATGGTGCCAAAAGCTTGAAAATGCTCTCTTGAAAAGTTTGGCACTCGGAACTGAAGGCTTTTTATCCCAGGACAAGAAATCAGCCCTCAAAAACTTAACCGGCAGAAAATACTTTTTTTGAAAAAATCCCTAAGCCCCGGGGTCACAATTTCCGCAAAAATCTGACTTTTGGCAATTCACTCAAAAATGGTGCCAAAAGCTTGAAAATGCTCTCCTGAAAGGTTTGGCACTCGGAACTGAAGGCTTTTTATCCCAGGACAAGAAATCAGCCCTCAAAAACTTATCCGGCAGAAAATATTTTTTTGAAAAAATCCCTAAGCCCCGGGGTCACAATTTCCGCAAAAATCTTACTTTTGGCAATTCACTCAAAAATGGTGCCAAAAGCTTGAAAATGCTCCCCTGAAAGCTTTGGCGATGGAAACAGAAGGCTTTTTATCCCAGGACAAGAAATCAGCCCTCAAAAACTTAACCGGCAGAAAATATTTTTTTGAAAAAAATCCCTAAGCCCCGGGGTCACAATTTCCGCAAAAATCTGACATTTGGCGATTTACTCAAAAATAGTGCCAAAAGCTTGAAAATGCTCTCCTGAAAGGTTTGGCACTCGAAACAGAAGGCTTTTTATCCCAGGACAAGAAATCAGCCCTCAAAAACTTAACCGGCAGAAAATATTTTTTTGAAAAAATCCCTAAGCCCCGGGGTCACAATTTCCGCAAAAATCTGACTTTTGGCAATTCACTCAAAAATGGTGCCAAAAGCTTGAAAATGCTCCCCTGAAAGCTTTGGCGATGGAAACAGAAGGCTTTTTATCCCAGGACAAGAAATCAGCCCTCAAAAACTTAACCGGCAGAAAATATTTTTTTGAAAAAATCCCTAAGCCCCGGGGTCACAATTTCCGCAAAAATCTGACTTTTGGCAATTCACTCAAAAATGGTGCCAAAAGCTTGAAAATGCTCCCCTGAAAGCTTTGGCGATGGAAACAGAAGGCTTTTTATCCCAGGACAAGAAATCAGCCCTCAAAAACTTAACCGGCAGAAAATATTTTTTTGAAAAAAATCCCTAAGCCCCGGGGTCACAATTTCCGCAAAAATCTGACATTTGGCGATTTACTCAAAAATAGTGCCAAAAGCTTGAAAATGCTCTCCTGAAAGGTTTGGCACTCGAAACAGAAGGCTTTTTATCCCAGGACAAGAAATCAGCCCTCAAAAACTTAACCGGCAGAAAATATTTTTGTGAAAAAATCCCAAAGCCCCGGGGTCACAATTTCCGCAAAAATCTGACTTTTGGCAATTCACTCAAAAATGGTGCCAAAAGCTTGAAAATGCTCTCCTGAAAGGTTTGGCACTCGGAACTGAAGGCTTTTTATCCCAGGACAAGAAACCAGCCCTCAAAAACTTAACCGGCAGAAAATATTTTTTTGAAAAAATCCCTAAGCCCCGGGGTCACAATTTCCGCAAAAATCTTACTTTTGGCAATTCACTCAAAAATGGTGCCAAAAGCTTGAAAATGCTCTCTTGAAAAGTTTGGCACTCGAAACAGAAGGCTTTTTATTCCAGGACAAGAAATCAGCCCTCAAAAACTTAACCGGCAGAAAATATTTTTTTGAAAAAATCCCTAAGCCCCGGGGTCACAATTTCCGCAAAAATCTGACTTTTGGCAATTCACTCAAAAATGGTGCCAAAAGCTTGAAAATGCTCCCCTGAAAGCTTTGGCGATGGAAACAGAAGGCTTTTTATTCCAGGACAAGAAATCAGCCCTCAAAAACTTAACCGGCAGAAAATATTTTTTTGAAAAAATCCCTAAGCCCCGGGGTCACAATTTCCGCAAAAATCTGACTTTTGGCAATTCACTCAAAAATGGTGCCAAAAGCTTGAAAATGCTCTCTTGAAAAGTTTGGCACTCGAAACAGAAGGCTTTTTATTCCAGGACAAGAAATCAGCCCTCAAAAACTTAACCGGCAGAAAATATTTTTTTGAAAAAATCCCTAAGCCCCGGGGTCACAATTTCCGCAAAAATCTGACTTTTGGCAATTCACTCAAAAATGGTGCCAAAAGCTTGAAAATGCTCCCCTGAAAGCTTTGGCGATGGAAACAGAAGGCTTTTTATCCCAGGACAAGAAATCAGCCCTCAAAAACTTAACCGGCAGAAAATATTTTTTTGAAAAAAATCCCTAAGCCCCGGGGTCACAATTTCCGCAAAAATCTGACTTTTGGCAATTCACTCAAAAATGGTGCCAAAAGCTTGAAAATGCTCCCCTGAAAGCTTTGGCGATGGAAACAGAAGGCTTTTTATCCCAGGACAAGAAATCAGCCCTCAAAAACTTAACCGCCAGAAAATATTTTTTTGAAAAAATCCCTAAGCCCCGGGGTCACAATTTCCGGAAAAAACTGACTTTTGGCAATTCACTCAAAAATGGTGCCAAAAGCTTGAAAATGCTCTACTGAAAGGTTTGGCACTCGAAACAGAAGGCTTTTTATCCCAGGACAAGAAATCAGCCCTCAAAAACTTAAGAGGCAGAAAATTTTTTTTTGAAAAAAATCCCTAAGCCCCGGGGTCACAATTTCCGCAAAATTCTGACTTTTGGCACTTCACTCAAAAATGGTGCCAAAAGCTTGAAAATGCTCTACTGAAAGGTTTGGCACTCGAAACAGAAGGCTTTTTATCCCAGGACAAGAAATCAGCCCTCAAAAACTTAACCGGCAGAAAATATTTTTTTGAAAAAATCCCTAAGCCCCGGGGTCACAATTTCCGCAAAAATCTGACTTTTGGCAATTCACTCAAAAATGGTGCCAAAAGCTTGAAAATGTTCCCCTGAAAACTTTGGCGATGGAAACAGAAGGCTTTTTATCCCAGGACAAGAAATCAGCCCTCAAAAACTTAACCGGCAGAAAATATTTTTTTGAAAAAATCCCTAAGCCCCGGGGTCACAATTTCCACAAAAATCTGACTTTTGGCAATTCACTCAAAAATGGTGCCAAAAGCTTGAAAATGCTCTTCTGAAAGGTTTGGCACTCGAAACACAACACTTTTTATCCCAGGACAAGAAATCAGCCCTCAAAAACTTAACCGGCAGAAAATATTTTTTTGAAAAAATCCCTAAGCCCCGGGGTCACAATTTCCGCAAAAATCTGACTTTTGGCAATTCACTCAAAAATGGTGCCAAAAGCTTGAAAATGCTCTCCTGAAAGGTTTGGCACTCGGAACTGAAGGCTTTTTATCCCAGGACAAGAAATCAGCCCTCAAAAACTTATCCGGCAGAAAATATTTTTTTGAAAAAATCCCTAAGCCCCGGGGTCACAATTTCCGCAAAAATCTTACTTTTGGCAATTCACTCAAAAATGGTGCCAAAAGCTTGAAAATGCTCCCCTGAAAGCTTTGGCGATGGAAACAGAAGGCTTTTTATCCCAGGACAAGAAATCAGCCCTCAAAAACTTAACCGGCAGAAAATATTTTTTTGAAAAAAATCCCTAAGCCCCGGGGTCACAATTTCCGCAAAAATCTGACATTTGGCGATTTACTCAGAAATAGTGCCAAAATCTTGAAAATGCTCTCCTGAAAGGTTTGGCACTCGAAACAGAAGGCTTTTTATCCCAGGACAAGAAATCAGCCCTCAAAAACTTAACCGGCAGAAAATATTTTTTTGAAAAAATCCCTAAGCCCCGGGGTCACAATTTCCGCAAAAATCTGACTTTTGGCAATTCACTCAAAAATGGTGCCAAAAGCTTGAAAATGCTCCCCTGAAAGCTTTGGCGATGGAAACAGAAGGCTTTTTATCCCAGGACAAGAAATCAGCCCTCAAAAACTTAACCGGCAGAAAATATTTTTTTGAAAAAATCCCTAAGCCCCGGGGTCACAATTTCCGCAAAAATCTGACTTTTGGCAATTCACTCAAAAATGGTGCCAAAAGCTTGAAAATGCTCCCCTGACAGCTTTGGCGATGGAAACAGAAGGCTTTTTATCCCAGGACAAGAAATCAGCCCTCAAAAACTTAACCGGCAGAAAATATTTTTTTGAAAAAAATCCCTAAGCCCCGGGGTCACAATTTCCGCAAAAATCTGACATTTGGCGATTTACTCAAAAATAGTGCCAAAAGCTTGAAAATGCTCTCCTGAAAGGTTTGGGACTCGAAACAGAAGGCTTTTTATCCCAGGACAAGAAATCAGCCCTCAAAAACTTAACCGGCAGAAAATATTTTTTTGAAAAAATCCCTAAGCCCCGGGGTCACAATTTCCGCAAAAATCTGACTTTTGGCAATTCACTCAAAAATGGTGCCAAAAGCTTGAAAATGCTCCCCTGAAAGCTTTGGCACTCGAAACAGAAGGCTTTTTATCCCAGGACAAGAAATCAGCCCTCAAAAACTTAACCGCCAGAAAATATTTTTTTGAAAAAATCCCTAAGCCCCGGGGTCACAATTTCCGGAAAAAACTGACTTTTGGCAATTCACTCAAAAATGGTGCCAAAAGCTTGAAAATGCTCTACTGAAAGGTTTGGCACTCGAAACAGAAGGCTTTTTATCCCAGGACAAGAAATCAGCCCTCAAAAACTTAACCGGCAGAAAATTTTTTTTTGAAAAAAATCCCTAAGCCCCGGGGTCACAATTTCCGCAAAATTCTGACTTTTGGCACTTCACTCAAAAATGGTGCCAAAAGCTTGAAAATGCTCTACTGAAAGGTTTGGCACTCGAAACAGAAGGCTTTTTATCCCAGGACAAGAAATCAGCCCTCAAAAACTTAACCGGCAGAAAATATTTTTTTGAAAAAATCCCTAAGCCCCGGGGTCACAATTTCCGCAAAAATCTGACTTTTGGCAATTCACTCAAAAATGGTGCCAAAAGCTTGAAAATGCTCTTCTGAAAGCTTTGGCACTCGAAACAGAAGGCTTTTTATCCCAGGACAAGAAATCAGCCCTCAAAAACTTAACCGGCAGAAAATATTTTTTTGAAAAAATCCCTAAGCCCCGGGGTCACAATTTCCGCAAAAATCTGACTTTTGGCAATTCACTCAAAAATGGTGCCAAAAGCTTGAAAATGCTCTCCTGAAAGGTTTAGCACTCGGAACTGAAGGCTTTTTATCCCAGGACAAGAAATCAGCCCTCAAAAACTTAACCGGCAGAAAATATTTTTTTGAAAAAATCCCTAAGCCCCGGGGTCACAATTTCCGCAAAAATCTTACTTTTGGCAATTCACTCAAAAATGGTGCCAAAAGCTTGAAAATGCTCCCCTGAAAGCTTTGGCGATGGAAACAGAAGGCTTTTTATCCCAGGACAAGAAATCAGCCCTCAAAAACTTAACCGGCAGAAAATATTTTTTTGAAAAAAATCCCTAAGCCCCGGGGTCACAATTTCCGCAAAAATCTGACATTTGGCGATTTACTCAAAAATAGTGCCAAAAGCTTGAAAATGCTCTCCTGAAGGGTTTGGCACTCGAAACAGAAGGCTTTTTATCCCAGGACAAGAAATCAGCCCTCAAAAACTTAACCGCCAGAAAATATTTTTTTGAAAAAATCCCTAAGCCCCGGGGTCACAATTTCCGCAAAAATCTGACTTTTGGCAATTCACTCAAAAATGGTGCCAAAAGCTTGAAAATGCTCCCCTGAAAGCTTTGGCGATGGAAACAGAAGGCTTTTTATCCCAGGACAAGAAATCAGCCCTCAAAAACTTAACCGGCAGAAAATATTTTTTTGAAAAAATCCCTAAGCCCCGGGGTCACAATTTCCGCAAAAATCTGACTTTTGGCAATTCACTCAAAAATGGTGCCAAAAGCTTGAAAATGCTCCCCTGAAAGCTTTGGCGATGGAAACAGAAGGCTTTTTATCCCAGGACAAGAAATCAGCCCTCAAAAACTTAACCGGCAGAAAATATTTTTTTGAAAAAAATCCCTAAGCCCCGGGGTTACAATTTCCGCAAAAATCTGACATTTGGCGATTTACTCAAAAATAGTGCCAAAAGCTTGAAAATGCTCTCCTGAAAGGTTTGGCACTCGAAACAGAAGGCTTTTTATCCCAGGACAAGAAATCAGCCCTCAAAAACTTAACCGGCAGAAAATATTTTTTTGAAAAAATCCCTAAGCCCCGGGGTCACAATTTCCGCAAAAATCTGACTTTTGGCAATTCACTCAAAAATGGTGCCAAAAGCTTGAAAATGCTCTACTGAAAGGTTTGGCACTCGAAACAGAAGGCTTTTTATCCCAGGACAAGAAATCAGCCCTCAAAAACTTAACCGGCAGAAAATATTTTTTTGAAAAAATCCCTAAGCCCCAGGGTCACAATTTCCGCAAAAATCTGACTTTTGGCAATTCACTCAAAAATGGTGCCAAAAGCTTGAAAATGCTCTCTTGAAAAGTTTGGCACTCGAAACAGAAGGCTTTTTATCCCAGGACAAGAAATCAGCCCTCAAAAACTTAACCGGCAGAAAATATTTTTTTGAAAAAATCCCTAAGCCCCGGGGTCACAATTTCCGCAAAAATCTGACTTTTGGCAATTCACTCAAAAATGGTGCCAAAAGCTTGAAAATGCTCCCCTGAAAGCTTTGGCGATGGAAACAGAAGGCTTTTTATCCCAGGACAAGAAATCAGCCCTCAAAAACTTAACCACCAGAAAATATTTTTTTGAAAAAATCCCTAAGCCCCGGGGTCACAATTTCCGGAAAAAACTGACTTTTGGCAATTCACTCAAAAATGGTGCCAAAAGCTTGAAAATGCTCCCCTGAAAGCTTTGGCGATGGAAACAGAAGGCTTTTTATCCCAGGACAAGAAATCAGCCCTCAAAAACTTAACCGCCAGAAAATATTTTTGTGAAAAAATCCCAAAGCCCCGCGGTCACAATTTCCGGAAAAAACTGACTTTTGGCAATTCACTCAAAAATGGTGCCAAAAGCTTGAAAATGCTCCCCTCAAAGCTTTGGCGATGGAAACAGAAGGCTTTTTATCCCAGGACAAGAAATCAGCCCTCAAAAACTTAACCGGCAGAAAATATTTTTTTGAAAAAAATCCCTAAGCCCCGGGGTCACAATTTCCGCAAAAATCTGACTTTTGGCACTTCACTCAAAAATGGTGCCAAAAGCTTGAAAATGCTCTACTGAAAGGTTTGGCACTCGAAACAGAAGGCTTTTTATCCCAGGACAAGAAATCAGCCCTCAAAAACTTAACCGGCAGAAAATATTTTTTTGAAAAAATCCCTAAGCCCCGGGGTCACAATTTCCGCAAATATCTGACTTTTGGCAATTCACTCAAAAATGGTGCCAAAAGCTTGAAAATGCTCCCCTGAAAGCTTTGGCGATGGAAACAGAAGGCTTTTTATCCCAGGACAAGAAATCAGCCCTCAAAAACTTAACCGGCAGAAAATATTTTTTTGAAAAAATCCCTAAGCCCCGGGGTCACAATTTCCGCAAAAATCTTACTTTTGGCAATTCACTCAAAAATGGTGCCAAAAGCTTGAAAATGCTCCCCTGAAAGCTTTGGCGATGGAAACAGAAGGCTTTTTATCCCAGGACAAGAAATCAGCCCTCAAAAACTTAACCGGCAGAAAATATTTTTTTGAAAAAAATCCCTAAGCCCCGGGGTTACAATTTCCGCAAAAATCTGACATTTGGCGATTTACTCAAAAATAGTGCCAAAAGCTTGAAAATGCTCTCCTGAAAGGTTTGGCACTCGAAACAGAAGGCTTTTTATCCCAGGACAAGAAATCAGCCCTCAAAAACTTAACCGGCAGAAAATATTTTTTTGAAAAAATCCCTAAGCCCCGGGGTCACAATTTCCGCAAAAATCTGACTTTTGGCAATTCACTCAAAAATGGTGCCAAAAGCTTGAAAATGCTCTACTGAAAGGTTTGGCACTCGAAACAGAAGGCTTTTTATCCCAGGACAAGAAATCAGCCCTCAAAAACTTAACCGGCAGAAAATATTTTTTTGAAAAAATCCCTAAGCCCCAGGGTCACAATTTCCGCAAAAATCTGACTTTTGGCAATTCACTCAAAAATGGTGCCAAAAGCTTGAAAATGCTCTCTTGAAAAGTTTGGCACTCGAAACAGAAGGCTTTTTATCCCAGGACAAGAAATCAGCCCTCAAAAACTTAACCGGCAGAAAATATTTTTTTGAAAAAATCCCTAAGCCCCGGGGTCACAATTTCCGCAAAAATCTGACTTTTGGCAATTCACTCAAAAATGGTGCCAAAAGCTTGAAAATGCTCCCCTGAAAGCTTTGGCGATGGAAACAGAAGGCTTTTTATCCCAGGACAAGAAATCAGCCCTCAAAAACTTAACCACCAGAAAATATTTTTTTGAAAAAATCCCTAAGCCCCGGGGTCACAATTTCCGGAAAAAACTGACTTTTGGCAATTCACTCAAAAATGGTGCCAAAAGCTTGAAAATGCTCCCCTGAAAGCTTTGGCGATGGAAACAGAAGGCTTTTTATCCCAGGACAAGAAATCAGCCCTCAAAAACTTAACCGCCAGAAAATATTTTTGTGAAAAAATCCCAAAGCCCCGCGGTCACAATTTCCGGAAAAAACTGACTTTTGGCAATTCACTCAAAAATGGTGCCAAAAGCTTGAAAATGCTCCCCTCAAAGCTTTGGCGATGGAAACAGAAGGCTTTTTATCCCAGGACAAGAAATCAGCCCTCAAAAACTTAACCGGCAGAAAATATTTTTTTGAAAAAAATCCCTAAGCCCCGGGGTCACAATTTCCGCAAAAATCTGACTTTTGGCACTTCACTCAAAAATGGTGCCAAAAGCTTGAAAATGCTCTACTGAAAGGTTTGGCACTCGAAACAGAAGGCTTTTTATCCCAGGACAAGAAATCAGCCCTCAAAAACTTAACCGGCAGAAAATATTTTTTTGAAAAAATCCCTAAGCCCCGGGGTCACAATTTCCGCAAAAATCTGACTTTTGGCAATTCACTCAAAAATGGTGCCAAAAGCTTGAAAATGCTCCCCTGAAAGCTTTGGCGATGGAAACAGAAGGCTTTTTATCCCAGGACAAGAAATCAGCCCTCAAAAACTTAACCGGCAGAAAATATTTTTTTGAAAAAATCCCTAAGCCCCGGGGTCACAATTTCCGCAAAAATCTGACTTTTGGCAATTCACTCAAAAATGGTGCCAAAAGCTTGAAAATGTTCCCCTGAAAACTTTGGCGATGGAAACAGAAGGCTTTTTATCCCAGGACAAGAAATCAGCCCTCAAAAACTTAACCGGCAGAAAATATTTTTTTGAAAAAATCCCTAAGCCCCGGGGTCACAATTTCCGCAAAAATCTGACTTTTGGCAATTCACTCAAAAATGGTGCCAAAAGCTTGAAAATGCTCTTCTGAAAGGTTTGGCACTCGAAACACAACACTTTTTATCCCAGGACAAGAAATCAGCCCTCAAAAACTTAACCGGCAGAAAATACTTTTTTTGAAAAAATCCCTAAGCCCCGGGGTCACAATTTCCGCAAAAATCTGACTTTTGGCAATTCACTCAAAAATGGTGCCAAAAGCTTGAAAATGCTCTCTTGAAAAGTTTGGCACTCAAAACAGAAGGCTTTTTATCCCAGGACAAGAAATCAGCCCTCAAAAACTTAACCGGCAGAAAATATTTTTTTGAAAAAATCCCTAAGCCCCGGGGTCACAATTTCCGCAAAAATCTGACTTTTGGCAATTCACTCAAAAATAGTGCCAAAAGCTTGAAAATGCTCCCCTGAAAGCTTTGGCGATGGAAACAGAAGGCTTTTTATCCCAGGACAAGAAATCAGCCCTCAAAAACTTAACCGACAGAAAATATTTCTTTGAAAAAATCCCTAAGCCCCGGGGTCACAATTTCCGCAAAAATCTGACTTTTGGCAATTCACTCAAAAATGGTGCCAAAAGCTTGAAAATGCTCTACTGAAAGGTTTGGCACTCGGAACTGAAGGCTTTTTATCCCAGGACAAGAAATCAGCCCTCAAAAACTTAACCGGCAGAAAATATTTTTTTGAAAAAATCCCTAAGCCCCGGGGTCACAATTTCCGCAAAAATCTGACTTTTGGCAATTCACTCAAAAATGGTGCCAAAAGCTTGAAAATGCTCTACTGAAAGGTTTGGCACTCGAAACAGAAGGCTTTTTATCCCAGGACAAGAAATCAGCCCTCAAAAACTTAACCGGCAGAAAATATTTTTTTGAAAAAATCCCTAAGCCCCGGGGTCACAATTTCCGCAAAAATCTGACTTTTGGCAATTCACTCAAAAATGGTGCCAAAAGCTTGAAAATGCTCTACTGAAAGGTTTGGCACTCGAAACAGAAGGCTTTTTATCCCAGGACAAGAAATCAGCCCTCAAAAACTTAACCGGCAGAAAATATTTTTTTGAAAAAATCCCTAAGCCCCGGGGTCACAATTTCCGCAAAAATCTGACTTTTGGCAATTCACTCAAAAATGGTGCCAAAAGCTTGAAAATGCTCTCTTGAAAAGTTTGGCACTCGAAACAGAAGGCTTTTTATCCCAGGACAAGAAATCAGCCCTCAAAAACTTAACCGGCAGAAAATATTTTTTTGAAAAAATCCCTAAGCCCCGGGGTCACAATTTCCGCAAAAATCTGACTTTTGGCAATTCACTCAAAAATGGTGCCAAAAGCTTGAAAATGCTCTCCTGAAAGGTTTGGCACTCGAAACAGAAGGCTTTTTATCCCAGGACAAGAAATCAGCCCTCAAAAAGTTAACCGGCAGAAAATATTTTTTTGAAAAAATCCCTAAGCCCCGGGGTCACAATTTCAGCAAAAATCTGACTTTTGGCAATTCACTCAAAAATGGTGCCAAAAGCTTGAAAATGCTCCCCTGAAAGCTTTGGCGATGGAAACAGAAGGCTTTTTATCCCAGGACAAGAAATCAGCCCTCAAAAACTTAACCGGCAGAAAATATTTTTTTGAAAAAATCCCTAAGCCCCGGGGTCACAATTTCCGCAAAAATCTGACTTTTGGCAATTCACTCAAAAATGGTGCCAAAAGCTTGAAAATGCTGTACTGAAAGGTTTGGCACTCGAAACAGAAGGCTTTTTATCCCAGGACAAGAAATCAGCCCTCAAAAACTTAACCGGCAGAAATTTTTTTTTGAAAAAATCCCTAAGCCCCGGGGTCACAATTTCCGCAAAAATCTGACTTTTGGCAATTCACTCAAAAATGGTGCCAAAAGCTTGAAAATGCTCTACTGAAAGGTTTGGCACTCGAAACAGAAGGCTTTTTATCCCAGGACAAGAAATCAGCCCTCAAAAACTTAACCAGCAGAAAATATTTTTTTGAAAAAATCCCTAAGCCCCGGGGTCACAATTTCCGCAAAAATCTGACTTTTGGCAATTCACTCAAAAATGGTGCCAAAAGCTTGAAAATGCTCCCCTGAAAGCTTTGGCGATGGAAACAGAAGGCTTTTTATCCCAGGACAAGAAATCAGCCCTCAAAAACTTAACCGGCAGAAAATAATTTTTTGAAAAAATCCCTAAGCCCCGGGGTCACAATTTACGCAAAAATCTGACTTTTGGCAATTCACTCAAAAATGGTGCCAAAAGCTTGAAAATGCTCTCCTGAAAGGTTTGTCGCTCGAAACAGAAGGCTTTTTATCCCAGGACAAGAAATCAGCCCTCAAAAACTTAACCGGCAGAAAATATTTTTTGGAAAAAATCCTAAAGCCCCGGGGTCACAATTTCAGCAAAAATCTGACTTTTGGCAATTCACTCAAACATGGTGCCAAAAGCTTGAAAATGCTCCCCTGAAAGCTTTGGCGATGGAAACAGAAGGCTTTTTATCCCAAGACAAGAAATCAGCCCTCAAAAACTTAACCGGCAGAAAATATTTTTTTGATAAAATCCCTAAGCCCCGGGGTCACAATTTCCGCAAAAATCTGACTTTTGCCAATTCACTCAAAAATGGTGCCAAAAGCTTGAAAATGCTCTCCTGAAAGGTTTGTCGCTCGAAACAGAAGGCTTTTTATCCCAGGACAAGAAATCAGCCCTCAAAAACTTAACCAGCAGAAAATATTTTTTGGAAAAAATCCCAAAGCCCCGGGGTCACAATTTCAGCAAAAATCTGACTTTTGGCAATTCACTCAAAGATGGTGCCAAAAGCTTGAAAATGCTCCCCTGAAAGCTTTGGCGATGGAAACAGAAGGCTTTTTATCCCAGGACAAGAAATCAGCCCTCAAAAACTTAACCGGCAGAAAATATTTTTTTGAAAAAATCCCTAAGCCCCGGGGTCACAATTTCCGCAAAAATCTGACTTTTGGCAATTCACTCAAAAATGGTGCCAAAAGCTTGAAAATGCTCTCCTGAAAGGTTTGGCACTCGAAACAGAAGGCTTTTTATCCCAGGACAAGAAATCAGCCCTCAAAAAGTTAACCGGCAGAAAATATTTTTTTGAAAAAATCCCTAAGCCCCGGGGTCACAATTTCAGCAAAAATCTGACTTTTGGCAATTCAATCAAAAATGGTGTCAAAAGCTTGAAAATGCTCCCCTGAAAGCTTTGGCGATGGAAACAGAAGGCTTTTTATCCCAAGACAAGAAATCAGCCCTCAAAAACTTAACCGGCAGAAAATATTTTTTTGAAAAAATCCCTAAGCCCCGGGGTCACAATTTCCGCAAAAATCTGACTTTTGGCAATTCACTCAAAAATGGTGCCAAAAGCTTGAAAATGCTCTCCTGAAAGGTTTGGCACTCGAAACAGAAGGCTTTTTATCCCAGGACAAGAAATCAGCCCTCAAAAACTTAACCGGCAGAAAATATTTTTTTGAAAAAATCCCTAAGCCCCGGGGTCACAATTTCCGCAAAAATCTGACTTTTGGCTATTCACTCAAAAATGGTGCCAAAAGCTTGAAAATGCTCTCTTGAAAAGTTTGGCACTCAAAACAGAAGGCTTTTTATCCCAGGACAAGAAATCAGCCGTCAAAAACTTAACCGGCAGAAAATATTTTTTTGAAAAAATCCCTAAGCCCCGGGGTCACAATTTCCGCAAAAATCTGACTTTTGGCAATTCACTCAAAAATGGTGCCAAAAGCTTGAAAATGCTCTCTTGAAAAGTTTGGCACTCAAAACAGAAGGCTTTTAATCCCAGGACAAGAAATCAGCCCTCAAAAACTTAACCGGCAGAAAATATTTTTTTGAAAAAATCCCTAAGCCCCGGGGTCACAATTTCCGCAAAAATCTGACTTTTGGCAATTCACTCAAAAATGGTGCCAAAAGCTTGAAAATGCTCCCCTGAAAGCTTTGGCGATGGAAACAGAAGGCTTTTTATCCCAGGACAAGAAATCAGCCCTCAAAAACTTAACCAGCAGAAAATATTTTTTTGAAAAAAATCCCTAAGCCCCGGGGTCACAATTTCCGCAAAAATCTGACTTTTGGCAATTCACTCAAAAATGGTGCCAAAAGCTTGAAAATGCTCTCTTGAAAAGTTTGGCACTCGGAACTGAAGGCTTTTTATCCCAGGACAAGAAATCAGCCCTCAAAAACTTAACCGGCAGAAAATACTTTTTTTGAAAAAATCCCTAAGCCCCGGGGTCACAATTTCCGCAAAAATCTGACTTTTGGCAATTCACTCAAAAATGGTGCCAAAAGCTTGAAAATGCTCCCCTGAAAGCTTTGGCGATGGAAACAGAAGGCTTTTTATCCCAGGACAAGAAATCAGCCCTCAAAAACTTAACCGGCAGAAAATATTTTTTTGAAAAAATCCCTAAGCCCCGGAGTCACAATTTCCGCAAAAATCTGACTTTTGGCAATTCACTCAAAAATGGTGCCAAAAGCTTGAAAATGCTCTACTGAAAGGTTTGGCACTCGAAACAGAAGGCTTTTTATCCCAGGACAAGAAATCAGCCCTCAAAAACTTAACCGGCAGAAAATATTTTTTTGAAAAAATGCCTAAGCCCCGGGGTCACAATTTCAGCAAAAATCTGACTTTTGGCAATTCAATCAAAAATGGTGCCAAAAGCTTGAAAATGCTCCCCTGAAAGCTTTGGCACTCGAAACAGAAGGCTTTTTATCCCAGGACAAGAAATCAGCCCTCAAAAACTTAACCGGCAGAAAATATTTTTTTGAAAAAATCCCTAAGCCCCGGGGTCACAATTTCCGCAAAAATCTGACTTTTGGCAATTCACTCAAAAATGGTGCCAAAAGCTTGAAAATGCTCTCTTGAAAAGTTTGGCACTCGAAACAGAAGGCTTTTTATCCCAGGACAAGAAATCAGCCCTCAAAAACTTAACCGGCAGAAAATATTTTTTTGAAAAAATCCCTAAGCCCCGGGGTCACAATTTCCGCAAAAATCTGACTTTTGGCAATTCACTCAAAAATGGTGCCAAAAGCTTGAAAATGTTCCCCTGAAAACTTTGGCGATGGAAACAGAAGGCTTTTTATCCCAGGACAAGAAATCAGCCCTCAAAAACTTAACCGGCAGAAAATATTTTTTTGAAAAAATCCCTAAGCCCCGGGGTCACAATTTCCGCAAAAATCTGACTTTTGGCAATTCACTCAAAAATGGTGCCAAAAGCTTGAAAATGCTCCCCTGAAAGGTTTGGCACTCGAAAAACAACACTTTTTATCCCAGGACAAGAAATCAGCCCTCAAAAACTTAACCGGCAGAAAATATTTTTTTGAAAAAATCCCTAAGCCCCGGGGTCAAAATTTCCGCAAAAATCTGACTTTTGGCAATTCACTCGAAAATAGTGCCAAAAGCTTGAAAATGCTCTCCTGAAAGGTTTGGCACTCGAAACAGAAGGCTTTTTATCCCAGGACAAGAAATCAGCCCTCAAAAACTTAACCGGCAGAAAATATTTTTTTGAAAAAATCCCTAAGCCCCGGGGTCACAATTTCCGCAAAAATCTGACTTTTGGCAATTCACTCAAAAATGGTGCCAAAAGCTTGAAAATGCTCTACTGAAAGGTTTGGCACTCGAAACAGAAGGCTTTTTATCCCAGGACAAGAAATCAGCCCTCAAAAACTTAACCGGCAGAAAATATTTTTTTGAAAAAATCCCTAAGCCCCAGGGTCACAATTTCCGCAAAAATCTGACTTTGGGCAATTCACTCAAAAATGGTGCCAAAAGCTTGAAAATGCTCTTCTGAAAGGTTTGGCACTCGAAACACAACGCTTTTTATCCCAGGACAAGAAATCAGCCCTCAAAAACTTAACCGGCAGAAAATATTTTTTTGAAAAAATCCCTAAGCCCCGGGGTCACAATTTCCGCAAAAATCTGACTTTTGGCAATTCACTCAAAAATGGTGCCAAAAGCTTGAAAATGCTCTACTGAAAGGTTTGGCACTCGAAACAGAAGGCTTTTTATCCCAGGACAAGAAATCAGCCCTCAAAAACTTAACCGGCAGAAAATATTTTTTTGAAAAAATCCCTAAGCCCCAGGGTCACAATTTCCGCAAAAATCTGACTTTGGGCAATTCACTCAAAAATGGTGCCAAAAGCTTGAAAATGCTCTTCTGAAAGGTTTGGCACTCGAAACACAACGCTTTTTATCCCAGGACAAGAAATCAGCCCTCAAAAACTTAACCGGCAGAAAATATTTTTTTGAAAAAATCCCTAAGCCCCGGGGTCACAATTTCCGCAAAAATCTGACTTTTGGCAATTCACTCAAAAATGGTGCCAAAAGCTTGAAAATGCTCTCTTGAAAAGTTTGGCACTCGGAACTGAAGGCTTTTTATCCCAGGACAAGAAATCAGCCCTCAAAAACTTAACCGGCAGAAAATATTTTTTTGAAAAAATCCCTAAGCCCCGGGGTCACAATTTCCGCAAAAAACTGACTTTTGACAATTCACTCAAAAATGGTGCCAAAAGCTTGAAAATGCTCTCCTGAGAGGTTTGTCACTCGAAACAGAAGGCTTTTTATCCCAGGACAAGAAATCATCCCTCAAAAACTTAACCGGCAGAAAATATTTTTTTGAAAAAAATCCCTAAGCCCCGGGGTCACAATTTCCGCAAAAATCTGACATTTGGCGATTTACTCAAAAATAGTGCCAAAAGCTTGAAAATGCTCTCCTGAAAGGTTTGGCACTCGAAACAGAAGGCTTTTTATCCCAGGACAAGAAATCAGCCCTCAAAAACTTAACCAGCAGAAAATATTTTTTTGAAAAAATCCCTAAGCCCCGGGGTCACAATTTCCGCAAAAATCTGACTTTTGGCAATTCACTCAAAAATGGTGCCAAAAGCTTGAAAATGCTCTACTGAAAGGTTTGGCACTCGAAACAGAAGGCTTTTTATCCCACGACAAGAAATCAGCCCTCAAAAACTTAACCGGCAGAAAATATTTTTTTGAAAAAATCCCTAAGCCCCGGGGTCACAATTTTCGCAAAAATCTGACTTTTGGCAATTCACTCAAAAATGGTGCCAAAAGCTTGAAAATGCTCTTCTGAAAGGTTTGGCACTCGAAACACAACGCTTTTTATCCCAGGACAAGAAATCAGCCCTCAAAAACTTAACCGGCAGAAAATATTTTTTTGAAAAAATCCCTAAGCCCCGGGGTCACAATTTCAGCAAAAATCTGACTTTTGGCCAAAAGCTTGAAAATGCTCCCCTGAAAGCTTTGGCGATGGAAACAGAAGGCTTTTTATCCCAGGACAAGAAATCAGCCCTCAAAAACTTAACCGGCAGAAAATATTTTTTTGAAAAAATCCCTAAGCCCCGGGGTCACAATTTCCGCAAAAATCTGACTTTTGGCAATTCACTCAAAAATGGTGCCAAAAGCTTGAAAATGCTCTCCTGAAAGGTTTGGCACTCGGAACTGAAGGCTTTTTATCCCAGGACAAGAAATCAGCCCTCAAAAACTTAACCGGCAGAAAATATTTTTTTGAAAAAATCCCTAAGCCCCAGGGTCACAATTTCCGCAAAAATCTGACTTTTGGCAATTCACTCAAAAATGGTGCCAAAAGCTTGAAAATGCTCTTCTGAAAGGTTTGGCACTCGAAACACAACGCTTTTTATCCCTGGACAAGAAATAAGCCCTCAAAAACTTAACCGGCAGAAAATATTTTTTTGAAAAAATCCCTAAGCCCCGGGGTCACAATTTCCGCAAAAATCTGACTTTTGGCAATTCACTCAAAAATGGTGCCAAAAGCTTGAAAATGCTCTCTTGAAAAGTTTGGCACTCGGAACTGAAGGCTTTTTATCCCAGGACAAGAAATCAGCGCTCAAAAACTTAACCGGCAGAAAATATTTTTTTGAAAATATCCCTAAGCCCCGGGGTCACAATTTCCGCAAAAAACTGACTTTTGGCAATTCACTCAAAAATGGTGCCAAAAGCTTGAAAATGCTCCCCTGAAAGCTTTGGCGATGGAAACAGAAGGCTTTTTATCCCAGGACAAGAAATCATCCCTCAAAAACTTAACCGGCAGAAAATATTTTTTTGAAAAAAATCCCTAAGCCCCGGGGTCACAATTTCCGCAAAAATCCGACATTTGGCGATTTTCTCAAAAATAGTGCCAAAAGCTTGAAAATGCTCTCCTGAAAGGTTTGGCACTCGAAACAGAAGGCTTTTTATCCCAGGACAAGAAATCAGCCCTCAAAAACTTAACCGGCAGAAAATATTTTTTTGAAAAAATCCCTAAGCCCCGGGGTCACAATTTCCGCAAAAATCTGACTTTTGGCAATTCACTCAAAAATGGTGCCAAAAGCTTGAAAATGCTCTCCTGAAAGGTTTGGCACTCGAAACAGAAGGCTTTTTATCCCAGGACAAGAAATCAGCCCTCAAAAACTTAACCGGCAGAAAATATTTTTTTGAAAAAATCCCTAAGCCCCCGGGGTCACAATTTCCGCAAAAATCTGACTTTTGGCAATTCACTCAAAAATGGTGCCAAAAGCTTGAAAATGCTCTTCTGAAAGGTTTGGCACTCGAAACAGAAGGCTTTTTATCCCAGGACAAGAAATCAGCCCTCAAAAACTTAACCGGCAGAAAATATTTTTTTGAAAAAATCCCTAAGCCCCGGGGTCACAATTTCCGCAAAAATCTGACTTTTGGCAATTCACTCAAAAATGGTGCCAAAAGCTTGAAAATGCTCTTCTGAAAGGTTTGGCACTCGAAACACAACGCTTTTTATCCCAGGACAAGAAATCAGCCCTCAAAAACTTAACCGGCAGAAAATATTTTTTTGAAAAAATCCCTAAGCCCCGGGGTCACAATTTCCGCAAAAATCTGACTTTTGGCAATTCACTCAAAAATGGTGCCAAAAGCTTGAAAATGCTCTCTTGAAAAGTTTGGCACTCGGAACTGAAGGCTTTTTATCACAGGACAAGAAATCAGCCCTCAAAAACTTAACCGGCAGAAAATACTTTTTTTGAAAAAATCCCTAAGCCCCGGGGTCACAATTTCCGCAAAAATCTGACTTTTGGCAATTCACTCAAAAATGGTGCCAAAAGCTTGAAAATGCTCCCCTGAAAGCTTTGGCGATGGAAACAGAAGGCTTTTTATCCCAGGACAAGAAATCAGCCCTCAAAAACTTAACCGGCAGAAAATATTTTTTTGAAAAAATCCCTAAGCCCCGGGTCACAATTTCAGCAAAAATCTGACTTTTGGCAATTCACTCAAAAATGGTGCCAAAAGCTTGAAAATGCTCCCCTGAAAGCTTTGGCGATGGAAACAGAAGGCTTTTTATCCCAGGACAAGAAATCAGCCCTCAAAAACTTAACCGGCAGAAAATATTTTTTTGAAAAAATCCCTAAGTCACAATTTCCGCAAAAAACTGACTTTTGGCAATTCACTCAAAAATGGTGCCAAAAGCTTGAAAATGCTCCCCTGAAAGCTTTGGCGATGGAAACAGAAGGCTTTTTATCCCAGGACAAGAAATCAGCCCTCAAAAACTTAACCGGCAGAAAATATTTTTTTGAAAAAATCCCTAAGCCCCGGGGTCACAATTTCCGCAAAAATCTGACTTTTGGCAATTCACTCAAAAATGGTGCCAAAAGCTTGAAAATGCACTTCTGAAAGGTTTGGCACTCGAAACACAACACTTTTTATCCCAGGACAAGAAATCAGCCCTCAAAAACTTAACCGGCAGAAAATATTTTTTTGAAAAAATCCCTAAGCCCCGGGGTCACAATTTCAGCAAAAATCTGACTTTTGGCAATTCACTCAAAAATGGTGCCAAAAGCTCTAAAATGCTCCCCTGAAAGCTTTGGCGATGGAAACAGAAGGCTTTTTATCCCAGGACAAGAAATCAGCCCTCAAAAACTTAACCGGCAGAAAATATTTTTTTGAAAAAATCCCTAAGCCCCGGGGTCAAAATTTCCGCAAAAATCTGACTTTTGGCAATTCACTCAAAAATGGTGCCAAAAGCTTGAAAATGCTCTACTGAAAGGTTTGGCACTCGAAACAGAAGGCTTTTTATCCCAGGACAAGAAATCAGCCCTCAAAAACTTAACCGGCAGAAAATATTTTTTTGAAAAAATCCCTAAGCCCCGGGGTCACAATTTCCGCAAAAATCTGACTTTTGGCAATTCACTCAAAAATGGTGCCAAAAGCTTGAAAATGCTCCCCTGAAAGCTTTGGCGATGGAAACAGAAGGCTTTTTATCCCAGGACAAGAAATCAGCCCTCAAAAACTTAACCGGCAGAAAATATTTTTTTGAAAAAATCCCTAAGCCCCGGGTCACAATTTCAGCAAAAATCTGACTTTTGGCAATTCACTCAAAAATAGTGCCAAAAGCTTGAAAATGCTCTCCTGAAAGGTTTGGCACTCGAAACAGAAGGCTTTTTATCCCAGGACAAGAAATCAGCCCTCAAAAACTTAACCGGCAGAAAATATTTTTTTGAAAAAATCCCTAAGCCCCGGGGTCACAATTTCCGCAAAAATCTGACTTTTGGCAATTCACTCAAAAATGGTGCCAAAAGCTTGAAAATGCTCTACTGAAAGGTTTGGCACTCGAAACAGAAGGCTTTTTATCCCAGGACAAGAAATCAGCCCTCAAAAACTTAACCGGCAGAAAATATTTTTTTGAAAAAATCCCTAAGCCCCGGGGTCACAATTTTCGCAAAAATCTGACTTTTGGCAATTCACTCAAAAATGGTGCCAAAAGCTTGAAAATGCTCTACTGAAAGGTTTGGCACTCGAAACAGAAGGCTTTTTATCCCAGGACAAGAAATCAGCCCTCAAAAACTTAACCGGCAGAAAATATTTTTTTGAAAAAATCCCTAAGCCCCGTGGTCACAATTTCCGCAAAAATCTGACTTTTGGCAATTCACTCAAAAATGGTGCCAAAAGCTTGAAAATGCTCCCCTGAAAGCTTTGGCGATGGAAACAGAAGGATTTTTATCCCAGGACAAGAAATCAGCCCTCAAAAACCTAACCGGTAGAAGATATTTTTTTGAAAAAATCCCTAAGACCCGGGGTCACAATTTCCGCAAAAGTTTGACTTTTGGCAATTCACTCAAAAATAGTGCCAAAAGCTTGAAAATGCTCTCCTGAAAGGTTTGGCACTCGAAACAGAAGGCTTTTTATCCCAGGAGAAGAAATCAGCCCTCAAAAACTTAACCGGCAGAAAATATTTTTTTGAAAAAATCCCTAAGCCCCAGGGTCACAATTTCCGCAAAAATCTGACTTTTGGCAATTCACTCAAAAATGCTGCCAAAAGCTTGAAAATGCTCCCCTGAAAGCTTTGGCGATGGAAACAGAAGGCTTTTTATCCCAGGACAAGAAATCAGCCCTCAAAAACTTAACCGGCAGAAAATATTTTTTTGAAAAAATCCCTAAGCCCCGGGGTCACAATTTCCGCAAAAATCTGACTTTTGGCAATTCACTCAAAAATGGTGCCAAAAGCTTGAAAATGCTCCCCTGAAAGCTTTGGCGATGGAAACAGAAGGCTTTTTATCCCAGGACAAGAAATCAGCCCTCAAAAACTTAACCGGCAGAAAATATTTTTTTGAAAAAATCCCTAAGCCCCGGGGTCACAATTTCCGCAAAAATCTGACTTTTGGCAATTCACTCAAAAATGGTGCCAAAAGCTTGAAAATGCTCTACTGAAAGGTTTGGCACTCGAAACAGAAGGCTTTTTATCCCAGGACAAGAAATCAGCCCTCAAAAACTTAACCGGCAGAAAATATTTTTTTGAAAAAATCCCTAAGCCCCGGGGTCACAATTTCCGCAAAAATCTGACTTTTGGCAATTCACTCAAAAATGGTGCCAAAAGCTTGAAAATGCTCCCCTGAAAGCTTTGGCGATGGAAACAGAAGGCTTTTTATCCCAGGACATGAAATCAGCCCTCAAAAACTTAACCGGCAGAAAATATTTTTTTGAAAAAATCCCTAAGCCCTGGGGTCACAATTTCCGCAAAAATCTGACTTTTGGCAATTCACTCAAAAATAGTGCCAAAAGCTTGAAAATGCTCTCCTGAAAGGTTTGGCACTCGAAACAGAAGGCTTTTTATCCCAGGACAAGAAATCAGCCCTCAAAAACTTAACCGGCAGAAAATATTTTTTTGAAAAAATCCCTAAGCCACGGGTCACAATTTCAGCAAAAATCTGACTTTTGGCAATTCACTCAAAAATAGTGCCAAAAGCTTGAAAATGCTCTCCTGAAAGGTTTGGCACTCGAAACAGAAGGCTTTTTATCCCAGGACAAGAAATCAGCCCTCAAAAACTTAACCGGCAGAAATTTTTTTTTTGAAAAAATCCTAAAGCCCCGGGGTCACAATTTCAGCAAAAATCTGACTTTTGGCAATTCACTCAAAAATGGTGCCAAAAGCTTGAAAATGCTCCCCTGAAAGCTTTGGCGATGGAAACAGAAGGCTTTTTATCCCAGGACAAGAAATCAGCCCTCAAAAACTTAACCGGCAGAAAATATTTTTTTGAAAAAATCCCTAAGCCCCGGGGTCACAATTTCCGCAAAAATCTGACTTTTGGCAATTCACTCAAAAATAGTGCCAAAAGCTTGAAAATGCTCTACTGAAAGGTTTGGCACTCGAAACAGAAGGCTTTTTATCCCAGGACAAGAAATCAGCCCTCAAAAACTTAACCGGCAGAAAATATTTTTTTGAAAAAATCCCTAAGCCCCGGGGTCACAATTTTCGCAAAAATCTGACTTTTGGCAATTCACTCAAAAATGGTGCCAAAAGCTTGAAAATGCTCTACTGAAAGGTTTGGCACTCGAAACAGAAGGCTTTTTATCCCAGGACAAGAAATCAGCCCTCAAAAACTTAACCGGCAGAAAATATTTTTTTGAAAAAATCCCTAAGCCCCGTGGTCACAATTTCCGCAAAAATCTGACTTTTGGCAATTCACTCAAAAATGGTGCCAAAAGCTTGAAAATGCTCCCCTGAAAGCTTTGGCGATGGAAACAGAAGGCTTTTTATCCCAGGACAAGAAATCAGCCCTCAAAAACCTAACCGGTAGAAGATATTTTTTTGAAAAAATCCCTAAGCCCCGGGGTCACAATTTCCGCAAAAGTTTGACTTTTGGCAATTCACTCAAAAATAGTGCCAAAAGCTTGAAAATGCTCTCCTGAAAGGTTTGGCACTCGAAACAGAAGGCTTTTTATCCCAGGAGAAGAAATCAGCCCTCAAAAACTTAACCGGCAGAAAATATTTTTTTGAAAAAATCCCTAAGCCCCAGGGTCACAATTTCCGCAAAAATCTGACTTTTGGCAATTCACTCAAAAATACTGCCAAAAGCTTGAAAATGCTCCCCTGAAAGCTTTGGCGATGGAAACAGAAGGCTTTTTATCCCAGGACAAGAAATCAGCCCTCAAAAACTTAACCGGCAGAAAATATTTTTTTGAAAAAATCCCTAAGCCCCGGGGTCACAATTTCCGCAAAAATCTGACTTTTGGCAATTCACTCAAAAATGGTGCCAAAAGCTTGAAAATGCTCCCCTGAAAGCTTTGGCGATGGAAACAGAAGGCTTTTTATCCCAGGACAAGAAATCAGCCCTCAAAAACTTAACCGGCAGAAAATATTTTTTTGAAAAAATCCCTAAGCCCCGGGGTCACAATTTCCGCAAAAATCTGACTTTTGGCAATTCACTCAAAAATGGTGCCAAAAGCTTGAAAATGCTCTACTGAAAGGTTTGGCACTCGAAACAGAAGGCTTTTTATCCCAGGACAAGAAATCAGCCCTCAAAAACTTAACCGGCAGAAAATATTTTTTTGAAAAAATCCCTAAGCCCCGGGGTCACAATTTCCGCAAAAATCTGACTTTTGGCAATTCACTCAAAAATGGTGCCAAAAGCTTGAAAATGCTCCCCTGAAAGCTTTGGCGATGGAAACAGAAGGCTTTTTATCCCAGGACATGAAATCAGCCCTCAAAAACTTAACCGGCAGAAAATATTTTTTTGAAAAAATCCCTAAGCCCTGGGGTCACAATTTCCGCAAAAATCTGACTTTTGGCAATTCACTCAAAAATAGTGCCAAAAGCTTGAAAATGCTCTCCTGAAAGGTTTGGCACTCGAAACAGAAGGCTTTTTATCCCAGGACAAGAAATCAGCCCTCAAAAACTTAACCGGCAGAAAATATTTTTTTGAAAAAATCCCTAAGCCACGGGTCACAATTTCAGCAAAAATCTGACTTTTGGCAATTCACTCAAAAATAGTGCCAAAAGCTTGAAAATGCTCTCCTGAAAGGTTTGGCACTCGAAACAGAAGGCTTTTTATCCCAGGACAAGAAATCAGCCCTCAAAAACTTAACCGGCAGAAATTTTTTTTTTGAAAAAATCCTAAAGCCCCGGGGTCACAATTTCAGCAAAAATCTGACTTTTGGCAATTCACTCAAAAATGGTGCCAAAAGCTTGAAAATGCTCCCCTGAAAGCTTTGGCGATGGAAACAGAAGGCTTTTTATCCCAGGACAAGAAATCAGCCCTCAAAAACTTAACCGGCAGAAAATATTTTTTTGAAAAAATCCCTAAGCCCCGGGGTCACAATTTCCGCAAAAATCTGACTTTTGGCAATTCACTCAAAAATAGTGCCAAAAGCTTGAAAATGCTCTCCTGAAAGGTTTGGCACTCGAAACAGAAGGCTTTTTATCCCAGGACAAGAAATCAGCCCTCAAAAACTTAACCGGCAGAAAATATTTTTTTGAAAAAATCCCTAAGCCCCGGGGTCACAATTTCCGCAAAAATCTGACTTTTGGCAATTCACTCAAAAATGGTGCCAAAAGCTTTAAAATGCTCCCCTGAAAGCTTTGGCGATGGAAACAGAAGGCTTTTTATCCCAGGACAAGAAATCAGCCCTCAAAAACTTAACCGGCAGAAAATATTTTTTTGAAAAAATCCCTAAGCCCCGGGGTCACAATTTCCGCAAAAATCTGACTTTTGGCAATTCACTCAAAAATGGTGCCAAAAGCTTGAAAATGCTCTACTGAAAGGTTTGGCACTCGAAACAGAAGGCTTTTTATCCCAGGACAAGAAATCAGCCCTCAAAAAGTTAACCGGCAGAAAATATTTTTTTGAAAAAATCCCTAAGCCCCGGGGTCACAATTTCCGCAAAAATCTGACTTTTGGCAATTCACTCAAAAATGGCGCCAAAAGCTTGAAAATGCTCTACTGAAAGGTTTGGCACTCGAAACAGAAGGCTTTTTATCCCAGGACAAGAAATCAGCCCTCAAAAACTTAACCGGCAGAAAATATTTTTTTGAAAAAATCCCTAAGCCCCGGGGTCACAATTTCCGCAAAAATCTGACTTTTGGCAATTCACTCAAAAATGGTGCCAAAAGCTTGAAAATGCTCCCCTGAAAGCTTTGGCGATGGAAACAGAAGGCCTTTTATCCCAGGACATGAAATCAGCCCTCAAAAACTTAACTGGCAGAAAATATTTTTTTGAAAAAATCCCTAAGCCCTGGGGTCACAATTTCCGCAAAAATCTGACTTTTGGCAATTCACTCAAAAAAAGTGCCAAAAGCTTGAAAATGCTCTCCTGAAAGGTTTGGCACTCGAAACAGAAGGCTTTTTATCCCAGGACAAGAAATCAGCCCTCAAAAACTTAACCGGCAGAAAATATTTTTTTGAAAAAATCCCTAAGCCACGGGTCACAATTTCAGCAAAAATCTGACTTTTGGCAATTCACTCAAAAATAGTGCCAAAAGCTTGAAAATGCTCTCCTGAAAGGTTTGGCACTCGAAACAGAAGGCTTTTTATCCCAGGACAAGAAATCAGCCCTCAAAAACTTAACCGGCAGAAAATATTTTTTTGAAAAAATCCCTAAGCCCCGGGGTCACAATTTCAGCAAAAATCTGACTTTTGGCAATTCACTCAAAAATGGTGCCAAAAGCTTGAAAATGCTCCCCTGAAAGCTTTGGCGATGGAAACAGAAGGCTTTTTATCCCAGGACAAGAAATCAGCCCTCAAAAACTTAACCGGCAGAAAATATTTTTTTGAAAAAATCCCTAAGCCCCTGGGTCACAATTTCCGCAAAAATCTGACTTTTGGCAATTCACTCAAAAATAGTGCCAAAAGCTTGAAAATGCTCTCCTGAGAGGTTTGGCACTCGAAACAGAAGGCTTTTTATCCCAGGACAAGAAATCAGCCCTCAAAAACTTAACCGGCAGAAAATATTTTTTTGAAAAAATCCTTAAGCCCCGGGGTCACAATTTCCGCAAAAATCTGACTTTTGGCAATTCACTCAAAAATGGTGCCAAAAGCTTGAAAATGCTCCCCTGAAAGCTTTGGCGATGGAAACAGAAGGCTTTTTATCCCAGGACAAGAAATCAGCCCTCAAAAACTTAACCGGCAGAAAATATTTTTTTGAAAAAATCCTAAAGCCCCGGGGTCACAATTTCAGCAAAAATCTGACTTTTGGCAATTCACTCAAAAATAGTGCCAAAAGCTTGAAAATGCTCCCCTGAAAGCTTTGGCGATGGAAACAGAAGGCTTTTTATCCCAGGACAAGAAATCAGCCCTCAAAAACTTAACCGGCAGAAAATATTTTTTTGAAAAAATCCCTAAGCCCCGGGGTCACAATTTCCGCAAAAATCTGACTTTTGGCAATTCACTCAAAAATAGTGCCAAAAGCTTGAAAATGCTCTCCTGAAAGGTTTGGCACTCGAAACAGAAGGCTTTTTATCCCAGGACAAGAAATCATCCCTCAAAAACTTAACCGGCAGAAAATATTTTTTTGAAAAAATCCCTAAGCCCCGGGGTCACAATTTCCGCAAAAATCTGACTTTTGGCAATTCACTCAAAAATGGTGCCAAAACCTTGAAAATGCTCTACTGAAAGGTTTGGCACTCGAAACAGAAGGCTTTTTATCCCAGGACAAGAAATCAGCCCTCAAAAACTTAACCGGCAGAAAATATTTTTTTGAAAAAATCCCTAAGCCCCGGGGTCACAATTTCAGCAAAAATCTTACTTTTGGCAATTCAGTTAAAAATGGTGCCAAAAGCTTGAAAATGCTCTCTTGAAAGGTTTGGCACTCGGAACTGAAGGCTTTTTATCCCAGGACAAGAAATCAGCCCTCAAAAACTTAACCGGCAGAAAATTTTTTTTTGAAAAAATCCCAAAGCCCCGGGGTCACAATTTCCGCAAAAATCTGACTTTTGGCAATTCACTCAAAAATGGTGCCAAAAGCTTGAAAATGCTCTCCTGAAAGGTTTGGCACTCGAAACAGAAGGCTTTTTATCCCAGGACAAGAAATCAGCCCTCAAAAACTTAACCGGCAGAAAATATTTTTCTGAAAAAATCCCTAAGCCCCGGGGTCACAATTTCCGCAAAAATCTGACTTTTGGCAATTAACTCAAAAATGGTGCCAAAAGCTTGAAAATGCTCTACTGAAAGGTTTGGCGATGGAAACAGAAGCCTTTTTTTCCCAGGACAAGAAATCAGCCCTCAAAAACTTAACCGGCAGAAAATTTTTTTTTGAAAAAATCCTAAAGCCCCGGGGTCACAATTTCAGCAAAAATCTGACTTTTGGCAATTCACTCAAAAATGGTGCCAAAAGCTTGAAAATGCTCCCCTGAAAGCTTTGGCGATGGAAACAGAAGGCTTTTTATCCCAGGACAAGAAATCAGCCCTCAAAAACTTAACCGGCAGAAAATATTTTTTTGAAAAAATCCCTAAGCCCCGGGGTCACAATTTCCGCAAAAATCTGACTTTTGGCAATTCACTCAAAAATAGTGCCAAAAGCTTGAAAATGCTCTCCTGAAAGGTTTGGCACTCGAAACAGAAGGCTTTTTATCCCAGGACAAGAAATCAGCCCTCAAAAACTTAACCGGCAGAAAAATTTTTTTTGAAAAAATCCTAAAGCCCCGGGGTCACAATTTCAGCAAAAATCTGACTTTTGGCAATTCACTCAAAAATGGTGCCAAAAGCTTGAAAATGCTCCCCTGAAAGCTTTGGCGATGGAAACAGAAGGCTTTTTATCCCAGGACAAGAAATCAGCCCTCAAAAACTTAACCGGCAGAAAATATTTTTTTGAAAAAATCCCTAAGCCCCGGGGTCACAATTTCCGCAAAAATCTGACTTTTGGCAATTCACTCAAAAATGGTGCCAAAAGCTTGAAAATGCTCCCCTGAAAGCTTTGGCGATGGAAACAGAAGGCTTTTTATCCCAGGACAAGAAATCAGCCCTCAAAAACTTAACCGGCAGAAAATATTTTTTTGAAAAAATCCCTAAGCCCCGGGGTCACAATTTCCGCAAAAATCTGACTTTTGGCAATTCACTCAAAAATGGTGCCAAAAGCTTGAAAATGCTCTACTGAAAGGTTTGGCACTCGAAACAGAAGGCTTTTTATCCCAGGACAAGAAATCAGCCCTCAAAAACTTAACCGGCAGAAAATATTTTTTTGAAAAAATCCCTAAGCCCCGGGGTCACAATTTCCGCAAAAATCTGACTTTTGGCAATTCACTCAAAAATGGTGCCAAAAGCTTGAAAATGCTCCCCTGAAAGCTTTGGCGATGGAAACAGAAGGCTTTTTATCCCAGGACATGAAATCAGCCCTCAAAAACTTAACCGGCAGAAAATATTTTTTTGAAAAAATCCCTAAGCCCTGGGGTCACAATTTCCGCAAAAATCTGACTTTTGGCAATTCACTCAAAAATAGTGCCAAAAGCTTGAAAATGCTCTCCTGAAAGGTTTGGCACTCGAAACAGAAGGCTTTTTATCCCAGGACAAGAAATCAGCCCTCAAAAACTTAACCGGCAGAAAATATTTTTTTGAAAAAATCCCTAAGCCACAGGTCACAATTTCAGCAAAAATCTGACTTTTGGCAATTCACTCAAAAATAGTGCCAAAAGCTTGAAAATGCTCTCCTGAAAGGTTTGGCACTCGAAACAGAAGGCTTTTTATCCCAGGACAAGAAATCAGCCCTCAAAAACTTAACCGGCAGAAATTTTTTTTTTGAAAAAATCCTAAAGCCCCGGGGTCACAATTTCAGCAAAAATCTGACTTTTGGCAATTCACTCAAAAATGGTGCCAAAAGCTTGAAAATGCTCCCCTGAAAGCTTTGGCGATGGAAACAGAAGGCTTTTTATCCCAGGACAAGAAATCAGCCCTCAAAAACTTAACCGGCAGAAAATATTTTTTTGAAAAAATCCCTAAGCCCCGGGGTCACAATTTCCGCAAAAATCTGACTTTTGGCAATTCACTCAAAAATAGTGCCAAAAGCTTGAAAATGCTCTACTGAAAGGTTTGGCACTCGAAACAGAAGGCTTTTTATCCCAGGACAAGAAATCAGCCCTCAAAAACTTAACCGGCAGAAAATATTTTTTTGAAAAAATCCCTAAGCCCCGGGGTCACAATTTTCGCAAAAATCTGACTTTTGGCAATTCACTCAAAAATGGTGCCAAAAGCTTGAAAATGCTCTACTGAAAGGTTTGGCACTCGAAACAGAAGGCTTTTTATCCCAGGACAAGAAATCAGCCCTCAAAAACTTAACCGGCAGAAAATATTTTTTTGAAAAAATCCCTAAGCCCCGTGGTCACAATTTCCGCAAAAATCTGACTTTTGGCAATTCACTCAAAAATGGTGCCAAAAGCTTGAAAATGCTCCCCTGAAAGCTTTGGCGATGGAAACAGAAGGCTTTTTATCCCAGGACAAGAAATCAGCCCTCAAAAACCTAACCGGTAGAAGATATTTTTTTGAAAAAATCCCTAAGCCCCGGGGTCACAATTTCCGCAAAAGTTTGACTTTTGGCAATTCACTCAAAAATAGTGCCAAAAGCTTGAAAATGCTCTCCTGAAAGGTTTGGCACTCGAAACAGAAGGCTTTTTATCCCAGGAGAAGAAATCAGCCCTCAAAAACTTAACCGGCAGAAAATATTTTTTTGAAAAAATCCCTAAGCCCCAGGGTCACAATTTCCGCAAAAATCTGACTTTTGGCAATTCACTCAAAAATGCTGCCAAAAGCTTGAAAATGCTCCCCTGAAAGCTTTGGCGATGGAAACAGAAGGCTTTTTATCCCAGGACAAGAAATCAGCCCTCAAAAACTTAACCGGCAGAAAATATTTTTTTGAAAAAATCCCTAAGCCCCGGGGTCACAATTTCCGCAAAAATCTGACTTTTGGCAATTCACTCAAAAATGGTGCCAAAAGCTTGAAAATGCTCCCCTGAAAGCTTTGGCGATGGAAACAGAAGGCTTTTTATCCCAGGACAAGAAATCAACCCTCAAAAACTTAACCGGCAGAAAATATTTTTTTGAAAAAATCCCTAAGCCCCGGGGTCACAATTTCCGCAAAAATCTGACTTTTGGCAATTCACTCAAAAATGGTGCCAAAAGCTTGAAAATGCTCTACTGAAAGGTTTGGCACTCGAAACAGAAGGCTTTTTATCCCAGGACAAGAAATCAGCCCTCAAAAACTTAACCGGCAGAAAATATTTTTTTGAAAAAATCCCTAAGCCCCGGGGTCTCAATTTCCGCAAAAATCTGACTTTTGGCAATTCACTCAAAAATGGTGCCAAAAGCTTGAAAATGCTCCCCTGAAAGCTTTGGCGATGGAAACAGAAGGCTTTTTATCCCAGGACATGAAATCAGCCCTCAAAAACTTAACCGGCAGAAAATATTTTTTTGAAAAAATCCCTAAGCCCTGGGGTCACAATTTCCGCAAAAATCTGACTTTTGGCAATTCACTCAAAAATAGTGCCAAAAGCTTGAAAATGCTCTCCTGAAAGGTTTGGCACTCGAAACAGAAGGCTTTTTATCCCAGGACAAGAAATCAGCCCTCAAAAACTTAACCGGCAGAAAATATTTTTTTGAAAAAATCCCTAAGCCACGGGTCACAATTTCAGCAAAAATCTGACTTTTGGCAATTCACTCAAAAATAGTGCCAAAAGCTTGAAAATGCTCTCCTGAAAGGTTTGGCACTCGAAACAGAAGGCTTTTTATCCCAGGACAAGAAATCAGCCCTCAAAAACTTAACCGGCAGAAATTTTTTTTTTGAAAAAATCCTAAAGCCCCGGGGTCACAATTTCAGCAAAAATCTGACTTTTGGCAATTCACTCAAAAATGGTGCCAAAAGCTTGAAAATGCTCCCCTGAAAGCTTTGGCGATGGAAACAGAAGGCTTTTTATCCCAGGACAAGAAATCAGCCCTCAAAAACTTAACCGGCAGAAAATATTTTTTTGAAAAAATCCCTAAGCCCCGGGGTCACAATTTCCGCAAAAATCTGACTTTTGGCAATTCACTCAAAAATAGTGCCAAAAGCTTGAAAATGCTCTCCTGAAAGGTTTGGCACTCGAAACAGAAGGCTTTTTATCCCAGGACAAGAAATCAGCCCTCAAAAACTTAACCGGCAGAAAATATTTTTTTGAAAAAATCCCTAAGCCCCGGGGTCACAATTTCCGCAAAAATCTGACTTTTGGCAATTCACTCAAAAATGGTGCCAAAAGCTTTAAAATGCTCCCCTGAAAGCTTTGGCGATGGAAACAGAAGGCTTTTTATCCCAGGACAAGAAATCAGCCCTCAAAAACTTAACCGGCAGAAAATATTTTTTTGAAAAAATCCCTAAGCCCCGGGGTCACAATTTCCGCAAAAATCTGACTTTTGGCAATTCACTCAAAAATGGTGCCAAAAGCTTGAAAATGCTCTACTGAAAGGTTTGGCACTCGAAACAGAAGGCTTTTTATCCCAGGACAAGAAATCAGCCCTCAAAAAGTTAACCGGCAGAAAATATTTTTTTGAAAAAATCCCTAAGCCCCGGGGTCACAATTTCCGCAAAAATCTGACTTTTGGCAATTCACTCAAAAATGGCGCCAAAAGCTTGAAAATGCTCTACTGAAAGGTTTGGCACTCGAAACAGAAGGCTTTTTATCCCAGGACAAGAAATCAGCCCTCAAAAACTTAACCGGCAGAAAATATTTTTTTGAAAAAATCCCTAAGCCCCGGGGTCACAATTTCCGCAAAAATCTGACTTTTGGCAATTCACTCAAAAATGGTGCCAAAAGCTTGAAAATGCTCCCCTGAAAGCTTTGGCGATGGAAACAGAAGGCCTTTTATCCCAGGACATGAAATCAGCCCTCAAAAACTTAACTGGCAGAAAATATTTTTTTGAAAAAATCCCTAAGCCCTGGGGTCACAATTTCCGCAAAAATCTGACTTTTGGCAATTCACTCAAAAAAAGTGCCAAAAGCTTGAAAATGCTCTCCTGAAAGGTTTGGCACTCGAAACAGAAGGCTTTTTATCCCAGGACAAGAAATCAGCCCTCAAAAACTTAACCGGCAGAAAATATTTTTTTGAAAAAATCCCTAAGCCACGGGTCACAATTTCAGCAAAAATCTGACTTTTGGCAATTCACTCAAAAATAGTGCCAAAAGCTTGAAAATGCTCTCCTGAAAGGTTTGGCACTCGAAACAGAAGGCTTTTTATCCCAGGACAAGAAATCAGCCCTCAAAAACTTAACCGGCAGAAAATATTTTTTTGAAAAAATCCCTAAGCCCCGGGGTCACAATTTCAGCAAAAATCTGACTTTTGGCAATTCACTCAAAAATGGTGCCAAAAGCTTGAAAATGCTCCCCTGAAAGCTTTGGCGATGGAAACAGAAGGCTTTTTATCCCAGGACAAGAAATCAGCCCTCAAAAACTTAACCGGCAGAAAATATTTTTTTGAAAAAATCCCTAAGCCCCTGGGTCACAATTTCCGCAAAAATCTGACTTTTGGCAATTCACTCAAAAATAGTGCCAAAAGCTTGAAAATGCTCTCCTGAGAGGTTTGGCACTCGAAACAGAAGGCTTTTTATCCCAGGACAAGAAATCAGCCCTCAAAAACTTAACCGGCAGAAAATATTTTTTTGAAAAAATCCTTAAGCCCCGGGGTCACAATTTCCGCAAAAATCTGACTTTTGGCAATTCACTCAAAAATGGTGCCAAAAGCTTGAAAATGCTCCCCTGAAAGCTTTGGCGATGGAAACAGAAGGCTTTTTATCCCAGGACAAGAAATCAGCCCTCAAAAACTTAACCGGCAGAAAATATTTTTTTGAAAAAATCCTAAAGCCCCGGGGTCACAATTTCAGCAAAAATCTGACTTTTGGCAATTCACTCAAAAATAGTGCCAAAAGCTTGAAAATGCTCCCCTGAAAGCTTTGGCGATGGAAACAGAAGGCTTTTTATCCCAGGACAAGAAATCAGCCCTCAAAAACTTAACCGGCAGAAAATATTTTTTTGAAAAAATCCCTAAGCCCCGGGGTCACAATTTCCGCAAAAATCTGACTTTTGGCAATTCACTCAAAAATAGTGCCAAAAGCTTGAAAATGCTCTCCTGAAAGGTTTGGCACTCGAAACAGAAGGCTTTTTATCCCAGGACAAGAAATCATCCCTCAAAAACTTAACCGGCAGAAAATATTTTTTTGAAAAAATCCCTAAGCCCCGGGGTCACAATTTCCGCAAAAATCTGACTTTTGGCAATTCACTCAAAAATGGTGCCAAAACCTTGAAAATGCTCTACTGAAAGGTTTGGCACTCGAAACAGAAGGCTTTTTATCCCAGGACAAGAAATCAGCCCTCAAAAACTTAACCGGCAGAAAATATTTTTTTGAAAAAATCCCTAAGCCCCGGGGTCACAATTTCAGCAAAAATCTTACTTTTGGCAATTCAGTTAAAAATGGTGCCAAAAGCTTGAAAATGCTCTCTTGAAAGGTTTGGCACTCGGAACTGAAGGCTTTTTATCCCAGGACAAGAAATCAGCCCTCAAAAACTTAACCGGCAGAAATTTTTTTTTTGAAAAAATCCTAAAGCCCCGGGGTCACAATTTCCGCAAAAATCTGACTTTTGGCAATTCACTCAAAAATGGTGCCAAAAGCTTGAAAATGCTCTCCTGAAAGGTTTGGCACTCGAAACAGAAGGCTTTTTATCCCAGGACAAGAAATCAGCCCTCAAAAACTTAACCGGCAGAAAATATTTTTCTGAAAAAATCCCTAAGCCCCGGGGTCACAATTTCCGCAAAAATCTGACTTTTGGCAATTAACTCAAAAATGGTGCCAAAAGCTTGAAAATGCTCTACTGAAAGGTTTGGCGATGGAAACAGAAGCCTTTTTTTCCCAGGACAAGAAATCAGCCCTCAAAAACTTAACCGGCAGAAAATTTTTTTTTGAAAAAATCCTAAAGCCCCGGGGTCACAATTTCAGCAAAAATCTGACTTTTGGCAATTCACTCAAAAATGGTGCCAAAAGTTTGAAAATGCTCCCCTGAAAGCTTTGGCGATGGAAACAGAAGGCTTTTTATCCCAGGACAAGAAATCAGCCCTCAAAAACTTAACCGGCAGAAAATATTTTTTTGAAAAAATCCCTAAGCCCCGGGGTCACAATTTCCGCAAAAATCTGACTTTTGGCAATTCACTCAAAAATAGTGCCAAAAGCTTGAAAATGCTCTCCTGAAAGGTTTGGCACTCGAAACAGAAGGCTTTTTATCCCAGGACAAGAAATCAGCCCTCAAAAACTTAACCGGCAGAAAATTTTTTTTTGAAAAAATCCTAAAGCCCCGGGGTCACAATTTCAGCAAAAATCTGACTTTTGGCAATTCACTCAAAAATGGTGCCAAAAGCTTGAAAATGCTCCCCTGAAAGCTTTGGCGATGGAAACAGAAGGCTTTTTATCCCAGGACAAGAAATCAGCCCTCAAAAACTTAACCGGCAGAAAATATTTTTTTGAAAAAATCCCTAAGCCCCGGGGTCACAATTTCCGCAAAAATCTGACTTTTGGCAATTCACTCAAAAATAGTGCCAAAAGCTTGAAAATGCTCTCCTGAAAGGTTTGGCACTCGAAACAGAAGGCTTTTTATCCCAGGACAAGAAATCAGCCCTCAAAAACTTAACAGGCAGAAAATATTTTTTTGAAAAAATCCCTAAGCCCCGGGGTCACAATTTCCGCAAAAATCTGACTTTTGGCAATTCACTCAAAAATGGTGCCAAAAGCTTTAAAATGCTCCCCTGAAAGCTTTGGCGATGGAAACAGAAGGCTTTTTATCCCAGGACAAGAAATCAGCCCTCAAAAACTTAACCGGCAGAAAAATTTTTTTTGAAAAAATCCCTAAGCCCCGGGGTCACAATTTCCGCAAAAATCTGACTTTTGGCAATTCACTCAAAAATGGTGCCAAAAGCTTGAAAATGCTCCCCTGAAAGCTTTGGCGATGGAAACAGAAGGCTTTTTATCCCAGGACAAGAAATCAGCCCTCAAAAACTTAACCGGCAGAAAATATTTTTTTGAAAAAATCCCTAAGCCCCGGGGTCACAATTTCCGCAAAAATCTGACTTTTGGCAATTCACTCAAAAATGGTGCCAAAAGCTTGAAAATGCTCCCCTGAAAGCTTTGGCGATGGAAACAGAAGGCTTTTTATCCCAGGACAAGAAATCAGCCCTCAAAAACTTAACCGGCAGAAAATATTTTTTTGAAAAAATTCCTAAGCCCCGGGGTCACAATTTCCGCAAAAATCTGACTTTTGGCAATTCACTCAAAAATGGCGCCAAAAGCTTGAAAATGCTCTACTGAAAGGTTTGGCACTCGAAACAGAAGGCTTTTTATCCCAGGACAAGAAATCAGCCCTCAAAAACTTAACCGGCAGAAAATATTTTTTTGAAAAAATCCCTAAGCCCCGGGGTCACAATTTCCGCAAAAATCTGACTTTTGGCAATTCACTCAAAAATGCTGCCAAAAGCTTGAAAATGCTCTCCTGAAAGGTTTGGCACTCGAAACAGAAGGCTTTTTATCCCAGGACAAGAAATCAGCCCTCAAAAACTTAACCGGCAGAAAATATTTTTTTGAAAAAATCCCTAAGCCCCGGGGTCACAATTTCCGCAAAAATCTGACTTTTGGCAATTCACTCAAAAATGGTGCCAAAAGCTTGAAAATGCTCTACTGAAAGGTTTGGCGATGGAAACAGAAGCCTTTTTTTCCCAGGACAAGAAATCAGCCCTCAAAAACTTAACCGGCAGAAAATTTTTTTTTGAAAAAATCCTAAAGCCCCGGGGTCACAATTTCAGCAAAAATCTGACTTTTGGCAATTCACTCAAAAATGGTGCCAAAAGCTTGAAAATGCTCTCCTGAAAGCTTTGGCGATGGAAACAGAAGGCTTTTTATCCCAGGACAAGAAATCAGCCCTCAAAAACTTAACCGGCAGAAAATATTTTTTTGAAAAAATCCCTAAACCCCGGGGTCACAATTTCCGCAAAAATCTGACTTTTGGCAATTCACTCAAAAATGGTGCCAAAAGCTTGAAAATGCTCTCCTGAAAGGTTTGGCACTCGAAACAGAAGGCTTTTTATCCCAGGACAAGAAATCAGCCCTCAAAAACTTAACCGGCAGAAAATATTTTTTTGAAAAAATCCCTAAGCCCCGGGGTCACAATTTCCGCAAAAATCTGACTTTTGGCAATTCACTCAAAAATGGTGCCAAAACCTTGAAAATGCTCTACTGAAAGGTTTGGCACTCGAAACAGAAGGCTTTTTATCCCAGGACAAGAAATCAGCCCTGAAAAACTTAACCGGCAGAAAATATTTTTTTGAAAAAATCCCTAAGCCCCGGGGTCACAATTTCAGCAAAAATCTGACTTTTGGCAATTCAGTTAAAAATGGTGCCAAAAGCTTGAAAATGCTCTCTTGAAAGGTTTGGAACTCGGAACTGAAGGCTTTTTATCCCAGGACAAGAAATCAGCCCTCAAAAACTTAACCGGCAGAAAATTTTTTTTTGAAAAAATCCCTAAGCCCCGGGGTCACAATTTCCGCAAAAATCTGACTTTTGGCAATTCACTCAAAAATGGTGCCAAAAGCTTGAAAATGCTCCCCTGAAAGCTTTGGCGATGGAAACAGAAGGCTTTTTATCCCAGGACAAGAAATCAGCTCTCAAAAACTTAACCGGCAGAAAATATTTTTTTGAAAAAATCCCTAAGCCCCGGGGTCACAATTTCCGCAAAAATCTGACTTTTGGCAATTCACTCAAAAATAGTGCCAAAAGCTTGAAAATGCTCTCCTGAAAGGTTTGGCACTCGAAACAGAAGGCTTTTTATCCCAGGACAAGAAATCATCCCTCAAAAACTTAACCGGCAGAAAATATTTTTTTGAAAAAATCCCTAAGCCCCGGTGTCACAATTTCCGCAAAAATCTGACTTTTGGCAATACACTCAAAAATGGTGCCAAAACCTTGAAAATGCTCTACTGAAAGGTTTGGCACTCGAAACAGAAGGCTTTTTATCCCAGGACAAGAAATCAGCCCTCAAAAACTTAACCGGCAGAAAATATTTTTTTGAAAAAATCCCTAAGCCCCGGGGTCACAATTTCAGCAAAAATCTTACTTTTGGCAATTCACTCAAAAATGGTGCCAAAAGCTTGAAAATGCTCTCCTGAAAGGTTTGTCACTCGAAACAGAAGGCTTTTTATCCCAGGACAAGAAATCAGCCCTCAAAAACTTAACCGGCAGAAAATATTTTTTTGAAAAAATCCCTAAGCCCCGGGGTCACAATTTCCGCAAAAATCTGACTTTTGGCAATTCACTCAAAAATGGTGCCAAAAGCTTGAAAATGCTCCCCTGAAAGCTTTGGCGATGGAAACAGAAGGCTTTTTATCCCAGGACAAGAAATCAGCCCTCAAAAACTTAACCGGCAGAAAATATTTTTTTGAAAAAATCCCTAAGCCCCGGGGTCACAATTTCCGCAAAAATCTGACTTTTGGCAATTCACTCAAAAATGGTGCCAAAAGCTTGAAAATGCTCTCCTGAAAGGTTTGGCACTCGAAACAGAAGGCTTTTTATCCCAGGACAAGAAATCAGCCCTCAAAAACTTAACCGGCAGAAAATATTTTTTTGAAAAAATCCCTAAGCCCCGGGGTCACAATTTCCGCAAAAATCTGACTTTTGGCAATTCACTCAAAAATGGTGCCAAAACCTTGAAAATGCTCTACTGAAAGGTTTGGCACTCGAAACAGAAGGCTTTTTATCCCAGGACAAGAAATCAGCCCTGAAAAACTTAACCGGCAGAAAATATTTTTTTGAAAAAATCCCTAAGCCCCGGGGTCACAATTTCAGCAAAAATCTGACTTTTGGCAATTCAGTTAAAAATGGTGCCAAAAGCTTGAAAATGCTCTCTTGAAAGGTTTGGAACTCGGAACTGAAGGCTTTTTATCCCAGGACAAGAAATCAGCCCTCAAAAACTTAACCGGCAGAAAATTTTTTTTTGAAAAAATCCCTAAGCCCCGGGGTCACAATTTCCGCAAAAATCTGACTTTTGGCAATTCACTCAAAAATGGTGCCAAAAGCTTGAAAATGCTCCCCTGAAAGCTTTGGCGATGGAAACAGAAGGCTTTTTATCCCAGGACAAGAAATCAGCTCTCAAAAACTTAACCGGCAGAAAATATTTTTTTGAAAAAATCCCTAAGCCCCGGGGTCACAATTTCCGCAAAAATCTGACTTTTGGCAATTCACTCAAAAATAGTGCCAAAAGCTTGAAAATGCTCTCCTGAAAGGTTTGGCACTCGAAACAGAAGGCTTTTTATCCCAGGACAAGAAATCATCCCTCAAAAACTTAACCGGCAGAAAATATTTTTTTGAAAAAATCCCTAAGCCCCGGTGTCACAATTTCCGCAAAAATCTGACTTTTGGCAATTCACTCAAAAATGGTGCCAAAACCTTGAAAATGCTCTACTGAAAGGTTTGGCACTCGAAACAGAAGGCTTTTTATCCCAGGACAAGAAATCAGCCCTGAAAAACTTAACCGGCAGAAAATATTTTTTTGAAAAAATCCCTAAGCCCCGGGGTCACAATTTCAGCAAAAATCTGACTTTTGGCAATTCAGTTAAAAATGGTGCCAAAAGCTTGAAAATGCTCTCTTGAAAGGTTTGGAACTCGGAACTGAAGGCTTTTTATCCCAGGACAAGAAATCAGCCCTCAAAAACTTAACCGGCAGAAAATTTTTTTTTGAAAAAATCCCTAAGCCCCGGGGTCACAATTTCCGCAAAAATCTGACTTTTGGCAATTCACTCAAAAATGGTGCCAAAAGCTTGAAAATGCTCCCCTGAAAGCTTTGGCGATGGAAACAGAAGGCTTTTTATCCCAGGACAAGAAATCAGCTCTCAAAAACTTAACCGGCAGAAAATATTTTTTTGAAAAAATCCCTAAGCCCCGGGGTCACAATTTCCGCAAAAATCTGACTTTTGGCAATTCACTCAAAAATAGTGCCAAAAGCTTGAAAATGCTCTCCTGAAAGGTTTGGCACTCGAAACAGAAGGCTTTTTATCCCAGGACAAGAAATCATCCCTCAAAAACTTAACCGGCAGAAAATATTTTTTTGAAAAAATCCCTAAGCCCCGGGGTCACAATTTCCGCAAAAATCTGACTTTTGGCAATTCACTCAAAAATGGTGCCAAAACCTTGAAAATGCTCTACTGAAAGGTTTGGCACTCGAAACAGAAGGCTTTTTATCCCAGGACAAGAAATCAGCCCTCAAAAACTTAACCGGCAGAAAATATTTTTTTGAAAAAATCCCTAAGCCCCGGGGTCACAATTTCAGCAAAAATCTGACTTTTGGCAATTCAGTTAAAAATGGTGCCAAAAGCTTGAAAATGCTCTCTTGAAAGGTTTGGAACTCGGAACTGAAGGCTTTTTATCCCAGGACAAGAAATCAGCCCTCAAAAACTTAACCGGCAGAAAAATTTTTTTTGAAAAAATCCCTAAGCCCCGGGGTCACAATTTCCGCAAAAATCTGACTTTTGGCAATTCACTCAAAAATGGTGCCAAAAGCTTGAAAATGCTCCCCTGAAAGCTTTGGCGATGGAAACAGAAGGCTTTTTATCCCAGGACAAGAAATCAGCTCTCAAAAACTTAACCGGCACAAAATATTTTTTTGAAAAAATCCCTAAGCCCCGGGGTCACAATTTCCGCAAAAATCTGACTTTTGGCAATTCACTCAAAAATAGTGCCAAAAGCTTGAAAATGCTCTCCTGAAAGGTTTGGCACTCGAAACAGAAGGCTTTTTATCCCAGGACAAGAAATCATCCCTCAAAAACTTAACCGGCAGAAAATATTTTTTTGAAGAAATCCCTAAGCCCCGGTGTCACAATTTCCGCAAAAATCTGACTTTTGGCAATTCACTCAAAAATGGTGCCAAAACCTTGAAAATGCTCTACTGAAAGGTTTGGCACTCGAAACAGAAGGCTTTTTATCCCAGGACAAGAAATCAGCCCTCAAAAACTTAACCGGCAGAAAATATTTTTTTGAAAAAATCCCTAAGCCCCGGGGTCACAATTTCAGCAAAAATCTTACTTTTGGCAATTCACTCAAAAATGGTGCCAAAAGCTTGAAAATGCTCTCCTGAAAGGTTTGTCACTCGAAACAGAAGGCTTTTTATCCCAGGACAAGAAATCAGCCCTCAAAAACTTAACCGGCAGAAAATATTTTTTTGAAAAAATCCCTAAGCCCCGGGGTCACAATTTCCGCAAAAATCTGACTTTTGGCAATTCACTCAAAAATGGTGCCAAAAGCTTGAAAATGCTCCCCTGAAAGCTTTGGCGATGGAAACAGAAGGCTTTTTATCCCAGGACAAGAAATCAGCCCTCAAAAACCTAACCGGCAGAAGATATTTTTTTGAAAAAATCCCTAAGCCCCGGGGTCACAATTTCCGCAAAAGTTTGACTTTTGGCAATTCACTCAAAAATAGTGCCAAAAGCTTGAAAATGCTCTCCTGAAAGGTTTGGCACTCGAAACAGAAGGCTTTTTATCCCAGGACAAGAAATCATCCCTCAAAAACTTAACCGGCAGAAAATATTTTTTTGAAAAAATCCCTAAGCCCCGGTGTCACAATTTCCGCAAAAATCTGACTTTTGGCAATTCACTCAAAAATGGTGCCAAAACCTTGAAAATGCTCTACTGAAAGGTTTGGCACTCGAAACAGAAGGCTTTTTATCCCAGGACAAGAAATCAGCCCTCAAAAACTTAACCGGCAGAAAATATTTTTTTGAAAAAATCCCTAAGCCCCGGGGTCACAATTTCCGCAAAAGTTTGACTTTTGGCAATTCACTCAAAAATAGTGCCAAAAGCTTGAAAATGCTCTCCTGAAAGGTTTGGCACTCGAAACAGAAGGCTTTTTATCCCAGGACAAGAAATCAGCCCTCAAAAACTTAACCGGCAGAAAATATTTTTTTGAAAAAATCCCTAAGCCCCGGGGTCACAATTTCCGCAAAAATCTGACTTTTGGCAATTCACTCAAAAATGGTGCCAAAAGCTTGAAAATGCTCTACTGAAAGGTTTGGCGATGGAAACAGAAGGCTTTTTATCCCAGGACAAGAAATCAGCCCTCAAAAACTTAACCGGCAGAAAATTTTTTTTTGAAAAAATCCTAAAGCCCCGGGGTCACAATTTCAGCAAAAATCTGACTTTTGGCAATTCACTCAAAAATGGTGCCAAAAGTTTGAAAATGCTCCCCTGAAAGCTTTGGCGATGGAAACAGAAGGCTTTTTATCCCAGGACAAGAAATCAGCCCTCAAAAACTTAACCGGCAGAAAATATTTTTTTGAAAAAATCCCTAAGCCCCGGGGTCACAATTTCCGCAAGAATCTGACTTTTGGCAATTCACTCAAAAATAGTGCCAAAAGCTTGAAAATGCTCCCCTGAAAGCTTTGGCGATGGAAACAGAAGGCTTTTTATCCCAGGACAAGAAACCAGCCCTCAAAAACTTAACCGGCAGAAAATATTTTTTTGAAAAAATCCCTAAGCCCCGGGGAAACAACTTCAGCAAAAATCTGACTTTTGGCAATTCACTCAAAAATGGTGCCAATCAGCCCTCAAAAACTTAACCGGTAGAAAATATTTTTTTGAAAAAATCCCTAACCCCCGGGGTCACAATTTACGCAAGAATCTGACTTTTGGCAATTCACTCAAAAATAGTGCCAAAAGCTTGAAAATGCTCCCCTGAAAGCTTTGGCGATGGAAACAGAAGGCTTTTTATCCCAGGACAAGAAACCAGCCCTCAAAAACTTAACCGGCAGAAAATATTTTTTTGAAAAAATCCCTAAGCCCCGGGGAAACAACTTCAGCAAAAATCTGACTTTTGGCAATTCACTCAAAAATGGTGCCAATCAGCCCTCAAAAACTTAACCGGCAGAAAATATTTTTTTGAAAAAATCCCTACGCCCCGGGGTCACAATTTCCGCAAAAATCTGACTTTTGGCAATTCACTCAAAAATGGTGCCAAAAGCTTGAAAATGCTCCCCTGAAAGCTTTGGCGATGGAAACAGAAGGCTTTTTATCCCAGGACAAGAAATCAGCCCTCAAAAACTTAACCGGCAGAAAATATTTTTTTGAAAAAATCCCTAAGCCCCGGGGTCACAATTTCCGCAAAAATCTGACTTTTGGCAATTCACTCAAAAATGGTGCCAAAAGCTTGAAAATGCTCTACTGAAAGGTTTGGCACTCGAAACAGAAGGCTTTTTATCCCAGGACAAGAAATCAGCCCTCAAAAACTTAACCGGCAGAAAATATTTTTTTGACAAAATCCCTAAGCCCCGGGGTCACAATTTCCGCAAAAATCTGACTTTTGGCAATTCACTCAAAAATGGTGCCAGAAGCTTGAAAATGCTCCCCTGAAAGCTTTGGCGATGGAAACAGAAGGCTTTTTATCCCAGGACAAGAAATCAGCCCTCAAAAACTTAACCGGCAGAAAATATTTTTTTGAAAAAATCCCTAAGCCCCGGGGTCACAATTTTCGCAAAAATCTGACTGTTGGCAATTCACTCAAAAATGGTGCCAAAAGCTTGAAAATGCTCCCCTGAAAGCTTTGGCGATGGAAACAGAAGGCTTTTTATCCCAGGACAAGAAATCAGCCCTCAAAAACTTAACCGGCAGAAAATATTTTTTTGAAAAAATCCCTAAGCCCCGGGGTCACAATTTCCGCAAGAATCTGACTTTTGGCAATTCACTCAAAAATAGTGCCAAAAGCTTGAAAATGCTCCCCTGAAAGCTTTTGCGATGGAAACAGAAGGCTTTTTATCGCAGGACAAGAAACCAGCCCTCAAAAACTTAACCGGCAGAAAATATTTTTTTGAAAAAATCCCTAAGCCCCGGGGAAACAACTTCAGCAAAAATCTGACTTTTGGCAATTCACTCAAAAATGGTGCCAAAAGCTTGAAAATGCTCCCCTGAAAGCTTTGGCGATGGAAACAGAAGGCTTTTTATCCCAGGACAAGAAATCAGCCCTCAAAAACTTAACCGGCAGAAAATATTTTTTTGAAAAAATCCCTAAGCCCCGGGGAAACAACTTCAGCAAAAATCTGACTTTGGCAATTCACTCAAAAATGGTGCCAAAAGCTTGAAAATGTTCCCCTGAAAGCTTTGGCGATGGAAACAGAAGGCTTTTTATCCCAGGACAAGAAATCAGCCCTCAAAAACTTAACCGGCAGAAAATATTTTTTTGAAAAAATCCCTAAGCCCCGGGGTCACAATTTCCGCAAAAATCTGACTTTTGGCAATTCACTCAAAAACGGTGCCAAAAGCTTGAAAATGCTCTACTAAAAGGATTGGCACTCGAAACAGAAGGCTTTTTATCCCAGGACAAGAAATCAGCCCTCAAAAACTTAACCGGCAGAAAATATTTTTTTGAAAAAATCCCTAAGCCCCGGGGTCACAATTTCCGCAAAAATCTGACTTTTGGCAATTCACTCAAAAATAGTGCCAAAAGCTTGAAAATGCTCTCCTGAAAGGTTTGGCACTCGAAACAGAAGGCTTTTTATCCCAGGACAAGAAATCAGCCCTCAAAAACTTAACCGGCAGAAAATATTTTTTTGAAAAAATCCCTAAGCCCCGGGGTCACAATTTCCGCAAAAATCTGACTTTTGGCAATTCACTCAAAAATGGTGCCAAAAGCTTGAAAATGCTCTACTGAAAGGTTTGGCACTCGAAACAGAAGGCTTTTTATCCCAGGACAAGAAATCAGCCCTCAAAAACTTAACCGGCAGAAAATATTTTTTTGAAAAAATCCCTAAGCCCCGGGGTCACGATTTCAGCAAAAATCTGACTTTTGGCAATTCACTCAAAAATGGTGCCAAAAGCTTGAAAATGCTCCCCTGAAAGCTTTGGCGATGGAAACAGAAGGCTTTTTATCCCAGGACAAGAAATCAGCCCTCAAAAACTTAACCGGCAGAAAATATTTTTTTGAAAAAATTCCTAAGCCCCGGGGTCACAATTTCCGCAAAAATCTGACTTTTGGCAATTCACTCAAAAATGGTGCCAAAAGCTTGAAAATGCTCTACTGAAAGGTTTGGCACTCGAAACAGAAGGCTTTTTATCCCAGGACAAGAAATCAGCCCTCAAAAACTTAACCGGCAGACAATATTTTTTTGAAAAAATCCCTAAGCCCCGGGGTCACAATTTCCGCAAAAATCTGACTGTTGGCAATTCACTCAAAAATGGTGCCAAAAGCTTGAAAATGCTCCCTTGAAAGCTTTGGCGATGGAAACAGAAGGCTTTTTATCCCAGGACAAGAAATCAGCCCTCAAAAACTTAACCGGCAGAATTTCTTTTTTGAAAAAATCCCTAAGCCCCGGGGTCACAATTTACGCAAGAATCTGACTTTTGGCAATTCACTCAAAAATGGTGCCAAAAGCTTGAAAATGCTCCCCTGAAAGCTTTGGCGATGGAAACAGAAGGCTTTTTATCCCAGGACATGAAACCAGCCCTCAAAAACTTAACCGGCAGAAAATATTTTTTTGAAGAAATCCCTAAGCCCCGGGGAAACAACTTCAGCAAAAATCTGACTTTTGGCAATTCACTCAAAAATGGTGCCAATCAGCCCTCAAAAACTTAACCGGCAGAAAATATTTTTTTGAAAAAATCCCTAAGCCCCGGGGTCACAATTTCCGCAAAAATCTGACTTTTGGCAATTCACTCAAAAATGGTGCCAAAAGCTTGAAAATGCTCTACTGAAAGGTTTGGCACTCGAAACAGAAGGCTTTTTATCCCAGGACAAGAAATCAGCCCTCAAAAACTTAACCGGCAGAAAATATTTTTTTGACAAAATCCCTAAGCCCCGGGGTCACAATTTCCGCAAAAATCTGACTTTTGGCAATTCACTCAAAAATGGTGCCAAAAGCTTGAAAATGCTCCCCTGAAAGCTTTGGCGATGGAAACAGTAGGCTTTTTATCCCAGGACAAGAAATCAGCCCTCAAAAACTTAACCGGCAGAAAATATTTTTTTGAAAAAATCCCTAAGCCCCGGGGTCACAATTTCCGCAAAAATCTGACTGTTGGCAATTCACTCAAAAATGGTGCCAAAAGCTTGAAAATGCTCCCCTGAAAGCTTTGGCGATGGAAACAGAAGGCTTTTTATCCCAGGACAAGAAATCAGCCCTCAAAAACTTAACCGGCAGAAAATATTTTTTTGAAAAAATCCCTAAGCCCCGGGGTCACAATTTCCGCAAGAATCTGACTTTTTGCAATTCACTCAAAAATAGTGCCAAAAGCTTGAAAATGCTCCCCTGAAAGCTTTGGCGATGGAAACAGAAGGCTTTTTATCCCAGGACAAGAAACCAGCCCTCAAAAACTTAACCGGCAGAAAATATTTTTTTGAAAAAATCCCTAAGCCCCGGGGAAACAACTTCAGCAAAAATCTGACTTTTGGCAATTCACTCAAAAATGGTGCCAAAAGCTTGAAAATGCTCCCCTGAAAGCTTTGGCGATGGAAACAGAAGGCTTTTTATCCCAGGACAAGAAATCAGCCCTCAAAAACTTAACCGGCAGAAAATATTTTTTTGAAAAAATCCCTAAGCCCCGGGGAAACAACTTCAGAAAAAATCTGACTTTTGGCAATTCACTCAAAAATGGTGCCAAAAGCTTGAAAATGCTCCCCTGAAAGCTTTGGCGATGGAAACAGAAGGCTTTTTATCCCAGGACAAGAAATCAGCCCTCAAAAACTTAACCGGCAGAAAATATTTTTTTGAAAAAATCCCTAAGCCCCGGGGTCACAATTTCCGCAAAAATCTGACTTTTGGCAATTCACTCAAAAACGGTGCCAAAAGCTTGAAAATGCTCTACTAAAAGGATTGGCACTCGAAACAGAAGGCTTTTTATCCCAGGACAAGAAATCAGCCCTCAAAAACTTAACCGGCAGAAAATATTTTTTTGAAAAAATCCCTAAGCCCCGGGGTCACAATTTCCGCAAAAATCTGACTTTTGGCAATTCACTCAAAAATAGTGCCAAAAGCTTGAAAATGCTCTCCTGAAAGGTTTGGCACTCGAAACAGAAGGCTTTTTATCCCAGGACAAGAAATCAGCCCTCAAAAACTTAACCGGCAGAAAATATTTTTTTGAAAAAATCCCTAAGCCCCGGGGTCACAATTTCCGCAAAAATCTGACTGTTGGCAATTCACTCAAAAATGGTGCCAAAAGCTTGAAAATGCTCCCTTGAAAGCTTTGGCGATGGAAACAGAAGGCTTTTTATCCCAGGACAAGAAATCAGCCCTCAAAAACTTAACCGGCAGAATTTTTTTTTTGAAAAAATCCCTAAGCCCCGGGGTCACAATTTACGCAAGAATCTGACTTTTGGCAATTCACTCAAAAATGGTGCCAAAAGCTTGAAAATGCTCCCCTGAAAGCTTTGGCGATGGAAACAGTAGGCTTTTTATCCCAGGACAAGAAATCAGCCCTCAAAAACTTAACCGGCAGAAAATATTTTTTTGAAAAAATCCCTAAGCCCCGGGGTCACAATTTCCGCAAAAATCTGACTGTTGGCAATTCACTCAAAAATGGTGCCAAAAGCTTGAAAATGCTCCCCTGAAAGCTTTGGCGATGGAAACAGAAGGCTTTTTATCCCAGGACAAGAAATCAGCCCTCAAAAACTTAACCGGCAGAAAATATTTTTTTGAAAAAATCCCTAAGCCCCGGGGTCACAATTTCCGCAAGAATCTGACTTTTGGCAATTCACTCAAAAATAGTGCCAAAAGCTTGAAAATGCTCCCCTGAAAGCTTTGGCGATGGAAACAGAAGGCTTTTTATCCCAGGACAAGAAACCAGCCCTCAAAAACTTAACCGGCAGAAAATATTTTTTTGAAAAAATCCCTAAGCCCCGGGGAAACAACTTCAGCAAAAATCTGACTTTTGGCAATTCACTCAAAAATGGTGCCAAAAGCTTGAAAATGCTCCCCTGAAAGCTTTGGCGATGGAAACAGAAGGCTTTTTATCCCAGGACAAGAAATCAGCCCTCAAAAACTTAACCGGCAGAAAATATTTTTTTGAAAAAATCCCTAAGCCCCGGGGAAACAACTTCAGAAAAAATCTGACTTTTGGCAATTCACTCAAAAATGGTGCCAAAAGCTTGAAAATGCTCCCCTGAAAGCTTTGGCGATGGAAACAGAAGGCTTTTTATCCCAGGACAAGAAATCAGCCCTCAAAAACTTAACCGGCAGAAAATATTTTTTTGAAAAAATCCCTAAGCCCCGGGGTCACAATTTCCGCAAAAATCTGACTTTTGGCAATTCACTCAAAAACGGTGCCAAAAGCTTGAAAATGCTCTACTAAAAGGATTGGCACTCGAAACAGAAGGCTTTTTATCCCAGGACAAGAAATCAGCCCTCAAAAACTTAACCGGCAGAAAATATTTTTTTGAAAAAATCCCTAAGCCCCGGGGTCACAATTTCCGCAAAAATCTGACTTTTGGCAATTCACTCAAAAATAGTGCCAAAAGCTTGAAAATGCTCTCCTGAAAGGTTTGGCACTCGAAACAGAAGGCTTTTTATCCCAGGACAAGAAATCAGCCCTCAAAAACTTAACCGGCAGAAAATATTTTTTTGAAAAAATCCCTAAGCCCCGGGGTCACAATTTCCGCAAAAATCTGACTTTTGGCAATTCACTCAAAAATGGTGCCAAAAGCTTGAAAATGCTCCCCTGAAAGCTTTGGCGATGGAAACAGAAGGCTTTTTATCCCAGGACAAGAAATCAGCCCTCAAAAACTTAACCGGCAGAATTTTTTTTTTGAAAAAATCCCTAAGCCCCGGGGTCACAATTTACGCAAGAATCTGACTTTTGGCAATTCACTCAAAAATAGTGCCAAAAGCTTGAAAATGCTCCCCTGAAAGCTTTGGCGATGGAAACAGAAGGCTTTTTATCCCAGGACATGAAACCAGCCCTCAAAAACTTAACCGGCAGAAAATATTTTTTTGAAAAAATCCCTAAGCCCCGGGGAAACAACTTCAGCAAAAATCTGACTTTTGGCAATTCACTCAAAAATGGTGCCAATCAGCCCTCAAAAACTTAACCGGCAGAAAATATTTTTTTGAAAAAATCCCTAAGCCCCGGGGTCACAATTTCCGCAAAAATCTGACTTTTGGCAATTCACTCAAAAATGGTGCCAAAAGCTTGAAAATGCTCTACTGAAAGGTTTGGCACTCGAAACAGAAGGCTTTTTATCCCAGGACAAGAAATCAGCCCTCAAAAACTTAACCGGCAGAAAATATTTTTTTGACAAAATCCCTAAGCCCCGGGGTCACAATTTCCGCAAAAATCTGACTTTTGGCAATTCACTCAAAAATGGTGCCAAAAGCTTGAAAATGCTCCCCTGAAAGCTTTGGCGATGGAAACAGTAGGCTTTTTATCCCAGGACAAGAAATCAGCCCTCAAAAACTTAACCGGCAGAAAATATTTTTTTGAAAAAATCCCTAAGCCCCGGGGTCACAATTTCCGCAAAAATCTGACTGTTGGCAATTCACTCAAAAATGGTGCCAAAAGCTTGAAAATGCTCCCCTGAAAGCTTTGGCGATGGAAACAGAAGGCTTTTTATCCCAGGACAAGAAATCAGCCCTCAAAAACTTAACCGGCAGAAAATATTTTTTTGACAAAATCCCTAAGCCCCGGGGTCACAATTTCCGCAAAAATCTGACTTTTGGCAATTCACTCAAAAATGGTGCCAAAAGCTTGAAAATGCTCCCCTGAAAGCTTTGGCGATGGAAACAGAAGGCTTTTTATCCCAGGACAAGAAATCAGCCCTCAAAAACTTAACCGGCAGAAATTTTTTTTTTGAAAAAATCCCTAAGCCCCGGGGTCACAATTTCCGCAAAAATCTGACTTTTGGCAATTCACTCAAAAATGGTGCCAATCAGCCCTCAAAAACTTAACCGGCAGAAAATATTTTTTTGAAAAAATCCCTAAGCCCCGGGGTCACAATTTCCGCAAAAATCTGACTTTTGGCAATTCACTCAAAAATGGTGCCAAAAGCTTGAAAATGCTCCCCTGAAAGCTTTGGCGATGGAAACAGAAGGCTTTTTATCCCAGGACAAGAAATCAGCCCTCAAAAACTTAACCGGCAGAAAATATTTTTTTGAAAAAATCCCTAAGCCCCGGGGTCACAATTTCAGCAAAAAACTGACTGTTGGCAATTCACTCAAAAATGGTGCCAAAAGCTTGAAAATGCTCCCCTGAAAGCTTTGGCGATGGAAACAGAAGGCTTTTTATCCCAGGACAAGAAATCAGCCCTCAAAAACTTAACCGGCAGAAAATATTTTTTTGAAAAAATCCCTAAGCCCCGGGGTCACAATTTCCGCAAGAATCTGACTTTTGGCAATTCACTCAAAAATAGTGCCAAAAGCTTGAAAATGCTCCCCTGAAAGCTTTGGCGCTGGAAACAGAAGGCTTTTTATCCCAGGACAAGAAACCAGCCCTCAAAAACTTAACCGGCAGAAAATATTTTTTTGAAAAAATCCCTAAGCCCCGGGGTCAAAATTTCCGCAAAAATCTGACTTTTGGCAATTCACTCAAAAATAGTGCCAAAAGCTTGAAAATGCTCTCCTGAAAGGTTTGGCACTCGAAACAGAAGGCTTTTTATCCCAGGACAAGAAATCAGCCCTCAAAAACTTAACCGGCAGAAAATATTTTTTTGACAAAATCCCTAAGCCCCGGGGTCACAATTTCCGCAAAAATCTGACTTTTGGCAATTCACTCAAAAATGGTGCCAAAAGCTTGAAAATGCTCCCCTGAAAGCTTTGGCGATGGAAACAGTAGGCTTTTTATCCCAGGACAAGAAATCAGCCCTCAAAAACTTAACCGGCAGAAAATATTTTTTTGAAAAAATCCCTAAGCCCCGGGGTCACAATTTCCGCAAAAATCTGACTGTTGGCAATTCACTCAAAAATGGTGCCAAAAGCTTGAAAATGCTCCCCTGAAAGCTTTGGCGATGGAAACAGAAGGCTTTTTATCCCAGGACAAGAAATCAGCCCTCAAAAACTTAACCGGCAGAAAATATTTTATTGAAAAAATCCCTAAGCCCCGGGGTCACAATTTCCGCAAGAATCTGACTTTTGGCAATTCACTCAAAAATAGTGCCAAAAGCTTGAAAATGCTCCCCTGAAAGCTTTGGCGATGGAAACAGAAGGCTTTTTATCCCAGGACAAGAAACCAGCCCTCAAAAACTTAACCGGCAGAAAATATTTTTTTGAAAAAATCCCTAAGCCCCGGGGAAACAACTTCAGCAAAAATCTGACTTTTGGCAATTCACTCAAAAATGGTGCCAAAAGCTTGAAAATGCTCCCCTGAAAGCTTTGGCGATGGAAACAGAAGGCTTTTTATCCCAGGACAAGAAATCAGCCCTCAAAAACTTAACCGGCAGAAAATATTTTTTTGAAAAAATCCCTAAGCCCCGGGGTCACAATTTCCGCAAAAATCTGACTTTTGGCAATTCACTCAAAAACGGTGCCAAAAGCTTGAAAATGCTCTACTAAAAGGATTGGCACTCGAAACAGAAGGCTTTTTATCCCAGGACAAGAAATCAGCCCTCAAAAACTTAACCGGCAGAAAATATTTTTTTGAAAAAATCCCTAAGCCCCGGGGTCACAATTTCCGCAAAAATCTGACTTTTGACAATTCACTCAAAAATAGTGCCAAAAGCTTGAAAATGCTCTCCTGAAAGGTTTGGCACTCGAAACAGAAGGCTTTTTATCCCAGGACAAGAAATCAGCCCTCAAAAACTTAACCGGCAGAAAATATTTTTTTGAAAAAATCCCTAAGCCCCGGGGTCACAATTTCCGCAAGAATCTGACTTTTGGCAATTCACTCAAAAATGGTGCCAAAAGCTTGAAAATGCTCTCCTGAAAGGTTTGGCACTCGAAACAGAAGGCTTTTTATCCCAGGACAAGAAATCAGCCCTCAAAAACTTAACCGGCAGAAAATATTTTTTTGAAAAAATCCCTAAGCCCCGGGGTCACAATTTCCGCAAAAATCTGACTTTTGGCAATTCACTCAAAAATGGTGCCAAAAGCTTGAAAATGCTCCCCTGAAAGCTTTGGCGATGGAAACAGAAGGCTTTTTATCCCAGGACAAGAAATCAGCCCTCAAAAACTTAACCGGCAGAAAATATTTTTTTGAAAAAATCCCTAAGCCCCGGGGTCACAATTTCTGCAAAAATCTGACTTTTGGCAATTCACTCAAAAATGGTGCCAAAAGCTTTAAAATGCTCTACTGAAAGGAATGGCACTCGAAACAGAAGGCTTTTTATCCCAGGACAAGAAATCAGCCCTCAAAAACTTAACCGGCAGAAAATATTTTTTTGAAAAAATCCCTAAGCCCCGGGGTCACAATTTCCGCAAAAATCTGACTTTTGGCAATTCACTCAAAAATAGTGCCAAAAGCTTGAAAATGCTCCCCTGAAAGCTTTGGCACTCGAAACAGAAGGCTTTTTATCCCAGGACAAGAAATCAGCCCTCAAAAACTTAACCGGCAGAAAATATTTTTTTGAAAAAATCCCTAAGCCCCGGGGTCACAATTTCCGCAAGAATCTGACTTTTGGCAATTCACTCAAAAATGGTGCCAAAAGCTTGAAAATGCTCTACTGAAAGTTTGGCACTCAAACAGAAGGCTTTTTATCCCAGGACAAGAAATCAGCCCTCAAAAACTTAACCGGCAGAAAATATTTTATTGAAAAAATCCCTAAGCCCCGGGGTCACAATTTCCGCAAGAATCTGACTTTTGGCAATTCACTCAAAAATAGTGCCAAAAGCTTGAAAATGCTCCCCTGAAAGCTTTGGCGATGGAAACAGAAGGCTTTTTATCCCAGGACAAGAAACCAGCCCTCAAAAACTTAACCGGCAGAAAATATTTTTTTGAAAAAATCCCTAAGCCCCGGGGTCAAAATTTCCGCAAAAATCTGACTTTTGGCAATTCACTCAAAAATAGTGCCAAAAGCTTGAAAATGCTCTCCTGAAAGGTTTGGCACTCGAAACAGAAGGCTTTTTATCCCAGGACAAGAAATCAGCCCTCAAAAACTTAACCGGCAGAAAATATTTTTTTGACAAAATCCCTAAGCCCCGGGGTCACAATTTCCGCAAAAATCTGACTTTTGGCAATTCACTCAAAAATGGTGCCAAAAGCTTGAAAATGCTCCCCTGAAAGCTTTGGCGATGGAAACAGAAGGCTTTTTATCCCAGGACAAGAAATCAGCCCTCAAAAACTTAACCGGCAGAAAATATTTTTTTGAAAAAATCCCTAAGCCCCGGGGTCACAATTTCCGCAAGAATCTGACTTTTGGCAATTCACTCAAAAATAGTGCCAAAAGCTTGAAAATGCTCCCCTGAAAGCTTTGGCGATGGAAACAGAAGGCTTTTTATCCCAGGACAAGAAACCAGCCCTCAAAAACTTAACCGGCAGAAAATATTTTTTTGAAAAAATCCCTAAGCCCCGGGGAAACAACTTCAGCAAAAATCTGACTTTTGGCAATTCACTCAAAAATGGTGCCAAAAGCTTGAAAATGCTCCCCTGAAAGCTTTGGCGATGGAAACAGAAGGCTTTTTATCCCAGGACAAGAAATCAGCCCTCAAAAACTTAACCGGCAGAAAATATTTTTTTGAAAAAATCCCTAAGCCCCGGGGTCACAATTTCCGCAAAAATCTGACTTTTGGCAATTCACTCAAAAACGGTGCCAAAAGCTTGAAAATGCTCTACTAAAAGGATTGGCACTCGAAACAGAAGGCTTTTTATCAAAGGACAAGAAATCAGCCCTCAAAAACTTAACCGGCAGAAAATATTTTTTTGAAAAAATCCCTAAGCCCCGGGGTCACAATTTCCGCAAAAATCTGACTTTTGGCAATTCACTCAAAAACGGTGCCAAAAGCTTGAAAATGCTCTACTAAAAGGATTGGCACTCGAAACAGAAGGCTTTTTATCAAAGGACAAGAAATCAGCCCTCAAAAACTTAACCGGCAGAAAATATTTTTTTGAAAAAATCCCTAAGCCCCAGGGTCACAATTTCCGCAAAAATCTGACTTTTGGCAATTCACTCAAAAATAGTGCCAAAAGCTTGAAAATGCTCTCCTGAAAGGTTTGGCACTCGAAACAGAAGGCTTTTTATCCCAGGACAAGAAATCAGCCCTCAAAAACTTAACCGGCAGAAAATATTTTTTTGAAAAAATCCCTAAGCCCCGGGGTCACAATTTCCGCAAGAATCTGACTTTTGGCAATTCACTCAAAAATGGTGCCAAAAGCTTGAAAATGCTCTCCTGAAAGGTTTGGCACTCGAAACAGAAGGCTTTTTATCCCAGGACAAGAAATCAGCCCTCAAAAACTTAACCGGCAGAAAATATTTTTTTGAAAAAATCCCTAAGCCCCGGGGTCACAATTTCCGCAAAAATCTGACTTTTGGCAATTCACTCAAAAATGGTGCCAAAAGCTTGAAAATGCTCCCCTGAAAGCTTTGGCGATGGAAACAGAAGGCTTTTTATCCCAGGACAAGAAATCAGCCCTCAAAAACTTAACCGGCAGAAAATATTTTTTTGAAAAAATCCCTAAGCCCCGGGGTCACAATTTCTGCAAAAATCTGACTTTTGGCAATTCACTCAAAAATGGTGCCAAAAGCTTGAAAATGCTCTACTGAAAGTTTGGCACTCAAACAGAAGGCTTTTTATCCCAGGACAAGAAATCAGCCATCAACATGCTTATCTGTGGTACGGCAAGGCAAAAACGCATGGAATGTTCAAAAACCATATTGTCAGGAAAGCAATTTTCATGGTCTGGTTGAAATACAAAGACTTACTTGAAAGTAAGACTCCGAGGTGGTTATCACCAGTGGAGGCTAAGGCGTGGAAAAAACCCAATATGGAGACCGGCTGGCCGAAATATTGGGAACTAATAGAAAAAGTTGGTGACAATTGGAGGATGCGGAGCTTTGAAAATTTAAAAGATAAGGTGCAAGATTGGTTTCACTATGCCCAAATTAACGAGGTTGTTAAGTTGGATAAAAAAATAGGATTCCAGGTGGATAAATCGAAACTTGAGACAGAGTTGTTAGAACCAAAAACCAAGGTTTTATCGAGAATGTATAACTTGCTGCTTAAGTGGAACACACAGGATGAGACAGTTAAATCAGCTATGATAAAGTGGGCTCAAGACATTGGTCACAATATTATGGCTGAAGACTGGGAAAGGTTATGGACCACCGGTATGAAATTTACGGCATGCAATGCCTTAAAAGAAAACATTATGAAAATGGTATACAGGTGGTACATGACCCCAGTCAAGCTTGCAAAGATATACCATTTGTCTGATAACAAGTGTTGGAAGTGCAAGGAAGCTGAAGGAACATTCTTTCACCTTTGGTGGACTTGCCCAAGAGTGAAGGCCTTCTGGGAAATGATCTACAACGAGTTAAAAAAGGTGTTTAAGTACACCTTTCCTAAAAAACCGGAGGCCTTCCTCTTGGGTATGGTCGGCCAAAAGGTCTTAAAGAAGGATAGAACGTTTTTTATGTATGCTACCACTGCAGCAAGAATTTTGATCGCCAAACATTGGAAGACTCAAGATTTACCCACGCTGGAAGAGTGGCAAACGCAACTGATTGACTACATGGAGTTGGCCGAAATGACTGCCAGAATCCGAGACCTGGGAGAAGAAGCAATGGAGGAGGATTGGAAAAAATTTAAGAACTATTTGCAAAAATTTTATAAGTTATATGAACTATAAACTGACCATAAATAGGGAAATGCTAGCCCCAGCAATGAGAGCGCAATATTTATGAAATTGGATAACAATATTGAAGGGATCAAAGTTTAAATGTTAAAAGGGATAATACATCTTGTTTTTAGAATAAATGGACAATAAGGGATTTAAACTTAAACTGCTATCAAAAGTACCAAAGAAACACATGAAACAAGGTTACAATTTGCTGATAAATTTATTGTCGGGAATGCTTTGTGCGGGAGATGTGGGGAAGTTCGATGGAATGTTGAAACAAGCTGTTGAAGGGTTATGATTCTTTTTATTTTTTTTTCACATTTTTTGTTTTTCTTTTTTTTTCTCTTTTCTCTTGCTGTTTTCTGTATGTATCTGGAAAAAATGTAATAAAAACTATTTAAAAAAAAAGAAGAAAGAAATCAGCCATCAAAAACTTAACCGGCAGAAAATATTTTTTTGAAAAAATCCCTAAGCCCCGGGGTCACAATTTCCGCAAAAATCTGACTTTTGGCAATTCACTCAAAAATGGTGCCAAAAGCTTGAAAATGCTCCCCTGAAAGCTTTGGCGATGGAAACAGAAGGCTTTTTATCCCAGGACAAGAAATCAGCCCTCAAAAACTTAACCGGCAGAAATTTTTTTTTTGAAAAAATCCCTAAGCCCCGGGGTCACAATTTCCGCAAAAATCTGACTTTTGGCAATTCACTCAAAAATGGTGCCAATCAGCCCTCAAAAACTTAACCGGCAGAAAATATTTTTTTGAAAAAATCCCTAAGCCCCGGGGTCACAATTTCCGCAAGAATCTGACTGTTGGCAATTCACTCAAAAATGGTGCCAAAAGCTTGAAAATGCTCCCCTGAAAGCTTTGGCGATGGAAACAGAAGGCTTTTTATCCCAGGACAAGAAATCAGCCCTCAAAAACTTAACCGGCAGAAAATATTTTTTTGAAAAAATCCCTAAGCCCCGGGGTCACAATTTCCGCAAGAATCTGACTTTTGGCAATTCACTCAAAAATAGTGCCAAAAGCTTGAAAATGCTCCCCTGAAAGCTTTGGCGATGGAAACAGAAGGCTTTTTATCCCAGGACAAGAAACCAGCCCTCAAAAACTTAACCGGCAGAAAATATTTTTTTGAAAAAATCCCTAAGCCCCGGGGTCAAAATTTCCGCAAAAATCTGACTTTTGGCAATTCACTCAAAAATAGTGCCAAAAGCTTGAAAATGCTCTCCTGAAAGGTTTGGCACTCGAAACAGAAGGCTTTTTATCCCAGGACAAGAAATCAGCCCTCAAAAACTTAACCGGCAGAAAATATTTTTTTGAAAAAATCCCTAAGCCCCGGGGTCACAATTTCCGCAAAAATCTGACTTTTGGCAATTCACTCAAAAATAGTGCCAAAAGCTAGAAAATGCTCTCCTGAAAGGTTTGGCACTCGAAACTGAAGGCTTTTTATCCCAGGACAAGAAATCAGCCCTCAAAAACTTAACCGGCAGAAAATATTTTTTTGAAAAAATCCCTAAGCCCCGGGGTCACAATTTCCGCAAGAATCTGACTTTTGGCAATTCACTCAAAAATGGTGCCAAAAGCTTGAAAATGCTCTCCTGAAAGGAATGGCACTCGAAACAGAAGGCTTTTTATCCCAGGACAAGAAATCAGCCCTCAAAAACTTAACCGGCAGAAAATATTTTTTTGAAAAAATCCCTAAGCCCCGGGGTCACAATTTCCGCAAAAATCTGACATTTGGCAATTCACTCAAAAATAGTGCCAAAAGCTTGAAAATGCTCCCCTGAAAGCTTTGGCGATGGAAACAGAAGGCTTTTTATCCCAGGACAAGAAACCAGCCCTCAAAAACTTAACCGGCAGAAAATATTTTTTTGAAAAAATCCCTAAGCCCCGGGGTCACAATTTCCGCAAGAATCTGACTTTTGGCAATTCACTCAAAAATAGTGCCAAAAGCTTGAAAATGCTCCCCTGAAAGCTTTGGCGATGGAAACAGAAGGCTTTTTATCCCAGGACAAGAAACCAGCCCTCAAAAACTTAACCGGCAGAAAATATTTTTTTGAAAAAATCCCTAAGCCCCGGGGAAACAACTTCAGCAAAAATCTGACTTTTGGCAATTCACTCAAAAATGGTGCCAAAAGCTTGAAAATGCTCCCCTGAAAGCTTTGGCGATGGAAACAGAAGGCTTTTTATCCCAGGACAAGAAATCAGCCCTCAAAAACTTAACCGGCAGAAAATATTTTTTTGAAAAAATCCCTAAGCCCCGGGGAAACAACTTCAGCAAAAATCTGACTTTTGGCAATTCACTCAAAAATGGTGCCAAAAGCTTGAAAATGCTCCCCTGAAAGCTTTGGCGATGGAAACAGAAGGCTTTTTATCCCAGGACAAGAAATCAGCCCTCAAAAACTTAACCGGCAGAAAATATTTTTTTGAAAAAATCCCTAAGCCCCGGGGTCACAATTTCTGCAAAAATCTGACTTTTGGCAATTCACTCAAAAATGGTGCCAAAAGCTTTAAAATGCTCTACTGAAAGGAATGGCACTCGAAACAGAAGGCTTTTTATCCCAGGACAAGAAATCAGCCCTCAAAAACTTAACCGGCAGAAAATATTTTTTTGAAAAAATCCCTAAGCCCCGGGGTCACAATTTCCGCAAAAATCTGACTTTTGGCAATTCACTCAAAAATAGTGCCAAAAGCTTGAAAATGCTCCCCTGAAAGCTTTGGCACTCGAAACAGAAGGCTTTTTATCCCAGGACAAGAAATCAGCCCTCAAAAACTTAACCGGCAGAAAATATTTTTTTGAAAAAATCCCTAAGCCCCGGGGTCACAATTTCCGCAAGAATCTGACTTTTGGCAATTCACTCAAAAATGGTGCCAAAAGCTTGAAAATGCTCTACTGAAAGTTTGGCACTCAAACAGAAGGCTTTTTATCCCAGGACAAGAAATCAGCCATCAAAAACTTAACCGGCAGAAAATATTTTTTTGAAAAAATCCCTAAGCCCCGGGGTCACAATTTCCGCAAAAATCTGACTTTTGGCAATTCACTCAAAAATGGTGCCAAAAGCTTGAAAATGCTCCACTGAAAGGTTTGGCACTCGAAACAGAAGGCTTTTTATCCCAGGACAAGAAATCTGCCCTCAAAAACTTAACCGGCAGAAATTTTTTTTTTGAAAAAATCCCTAAGCCCCGGGGTCACAATTTCCGCAAAAATCTGACTTTTGGCAATTCACTCAAAAATGGTGCCAATCAGCCCTCAAAAACTTAACCGGCAGAAAATATTTTTTTGAAAAAATCCCTAAGCCCCGGGGTCACAATTTCCGCAAAAATCTGACTTTTGGCAATTCACTCAAAAATGGTGCCAAAAGCTTGAAAATGCTCCCCTGAAAGCTTTGGCGATGGAAACAGAAGGCTTTTTATCCCAGGACAAGAAATCAGCCCTCAAAAACTTAACCGGCAGAAAATATTTTTTTGACAAAATCCCTAAGCCCCGGGGTCACAATTTCCGCAAAAATCTGACTTTTGGCAATTCACTCAAAAATGGTGCCAAAAGCTTGAAAATGCTCCCCTGAAAGCTTTGGCGATGGAAACAGAAGGCTTTTTATCCCAGGACAAGAAATCAGCCCTCAAAAACTTAACCGGCAGAAAATATTTTTTTGAAAAAATCCCGAAGCCCCGGGGTCACAATTTCCGCAAGAATCTGACTTTTGGCAATTCACTCAAAAATAGTGCCAAAAGCTTGAAAATGCTCCCCTGAAAGCTTTGGCGATGGAAACAGAAGGCTTTTTATCCCAGGACAAGAAATCAGCCCTCAAAAACTTAACCGGCAGAAATTTTTTTTTTGAAAAAATCCCTAAGCCCCGGGGTCACAATTTCCGCAAAAATCTGACTTTTGGCAATTCACTCAAAAATGGTGCCAATCAGCCCTCAAAAACTTAACCGGCAGAAAATATTTTTTTGAAAAAATCCCTAAGCCCCGGGGTCACAATTTCCGCAAAAATCTGACTTTTGGCAATTCACTCAAAAATGGTGCCAAAAGCTTGAAAATGCTCCCCTGAAAGCTTTGGCGATGGAAACAGAAGGCTTTTTATCCCAGGACAAGAAATCAGCCCTCAAAAACTTAACCGGCAGAAAATATTTTTTTGAAAAAATCCCTAAGCCCCGGGGTCACAATTTCCGCAAAAATCTGACTTTTGGCAATTCACTCAAAAATGGTGCCAAAAGCTTGAAAATGCTCCCCTGAAAGCTTTGGCGATGGAAACAGAAGGCTTTTTATCCCAGGACAAGAAATCAGCCCTCAAAAACTTAACCGGCAGAAAATATTTTTTTGAAAAAATCCCTAAGCCCCGGGGTCACAATTTCCGCAAGAATCTGACTTTTGGCAATTCACTCAAAAATAGTGCCAAAAGCTTGAAAATGCTCCCCTGAAAGCTTTGGCGATGGAAACAGAAGGCTTTTTATCCCAGGACAAGAAACCAGCCCTCAAAAACTTAACCGGCAGAAAATATTTTTTTGAAAAAATCCCTAAGCCCCGGGGTCAAAATTTCCGCAAAAATCTGACTTTTGGCAATTCACTCAAAAATAGTGCCAAAAGCTTGAAAATGCTCTCCTGAAAGGTTTGGCACTCGAAACAGAAGGCTTTTTATCCCAGGACAAGAAATCAGCCCTCAAAAACTTAACCGGCAGAAAATATTTTTTTGAAAAAATCCCTAAGCCCCGGGGTCACAATTTCCGCAAAAATCTGACTTTTGGCAATTCACTCAAAAATAGTGCCAAAAGCTAGAAAATGCTCTCCTGAAAGGTTTGGCACTCGAAACTGAAGGCTTTTTATCCCAGGACAAGAAATCAGCCCTCAAAAACTTAACCGGCAGAAAATATTTTTTTGAAAAAATCCCTAAGCCCCGGGGTCACAATTTCCGCAAGAATCTGACTTTTGGCAATTCACTCAAAAATGGTGCCAAAAGCTTGAAAATGCTCTCCTGAAAGGAATGGCACTCGAAACAGAAGGCTTTTTATCCCAGGACAAGAAATCAGCCCTCAAAAACTTAACCGGCAGAAAATATTTTTTTGAAAAAATCCCTAAGCCCCAGGGTCACAATTTCCGCAAAAATCTGACTTTTGGCAATTCACTCAAAAATGGTGCCAAAAGCTTGAAAATGCTCTCTTGAAAAGTTTGGCACTCGAAACAGAAGGCTTTTTATCCCAGGACAAGAAATCAGCCCTCAAAAACTTAACCGGCAGAAAATATTTTTTTGAAAAAATCCCTAAGCCCCGGGGTCACAATTTCCGCAAAAATCTGACTTTTGGCAATTCACTCAAAAATGGTGCCAAAAGCTTGAAAATGCTCCCCTGAAAATTTTTGGCGATGGAAACAGAAGGCTTTTTATCCCAGGACAAGAAACCAGCCCTCAAAAACTTAACCGGCAGAAAATATTTTTTTGAAAAAATCCCTAAGCCCCGGGGAAACAACTTCAGCAAAAATCTGACTTTTGGCAATTCACTCAAAAATGGTGCCAATCAGCCCTCAAAAACTTAACCGGCAGAAAATATTTTTTTGAAAAAATCCCTAAGCCCCGGGGTCAAAATTTCAGCAAAAATCTGACTTTTGGCAATTCACTCAAAAATAGTGCCAAAAGCTTGAAAATGCTCTCCTGAAAGGTTTGGCACTCGAAACAGAAGGCTTTTTATCCCAGGACAAGAAATCAGCCCTCAAAAACTTAACCGGCAGAAAATATTTTTTTGAAAAAATCCCTAAGCCCCGGGGTCACAATTTCCGCAAAAATCTGACTTTTGGCAATTCACTCAAAAATAGTGCCAAAAGCTAGAAAATGCTCTCCTGAAAGGTTTGGCACTCGAAACTGAAGGCTTTTTATCCCAGGACAAGAAATCAGCCCTCAAAAACTTAACCGGCAGAAAATATTTTTTTGAAAAAATCCCTAAGCCCCGGGGTCACAATTTCCGCAAGAATCTGACATTTGGCAATTCACTCAAAAATGGTGCCAAAAACTTGAAAATGCTCTACTGAAAGGTTTGGCACTCGAAACAGAAGGCTTTTTATCCCAGGACAAGAAATCAGCCCTCAAAAACTTAACCGGCAGAAAATATTTTTTTGAAAAAAATCCCTAAGCCCCGGGGTCACAATTTCCGCAAAAATCTGACTTTTGGCAATTCACTCAAAAATGGTGCCAAAAGCTTGAAAATGCTCTACTGAAAGGAATGGCACTCGAAACAGAAGGCTTTTTATCCCAGGACAAGAAATCAGCCCTCAAAAACTTAACCGGCAGAAAATATTTTTTTGAAAAAATCCCTAAGCCCCGGGGTCACAATTTCCGCAAAAATCTGACTTTTGGCAATTCACTCAAAAATAGTGCCAAAAGCTTGAAAATGCTCCCCTGAAAGCTTTGGCGATGGAAACAGAAGGCTTTTTATCCCAGGACAAGAAACCAGCCCTCAAAAACTTAACCGGCAGAAAATATTTTTTAAAAAAAATCCCTAAGCCCCGGGGTCACAATTTCCGCAAGAATCTGACTTTTGGCAATTCACTCAAAAATAGTGCCAAAAGCTTGAAAATGCTCCCCTGAAAATTTTTGGCGATGGAAACAGAAGGCTTTTTATCCCAGGACAAGAAACCAGCCCTCAAAAACTTAACCGGCAGAAAATATTTTTTTGAAAAAATCCCTAAGCCCCGGGGTCACAATTTCCGCAAAAATCTGACTTTTGGCAACTCACTCAAAAATGGTGCCAATCAGCCCTCAAAAACTTAACCGGCAGAAAATATTTTTTTGAAAAAATCCCTAAGCCCCGGGGTCACAATTTCCGCAAGAATCTGACTTTTGGCAATTCACTCAAAAATAGTGCCAAAAGCTAGAAAATGCTCTCCTGAAAGGTTTGGCACTCGAAACAGAAGGCTTTTTATCCCAGGACAAGAAATCAGCCCTCAAAAACTTAACCGGCAGAAAATATTTTTTTGAAAAAATCCCTAAGCCCCGGGGAAACAACTTCAGCAAAAATCTGACTTTTGGCAATTCACTCAAAAATGGTGCCAATCAGCCCTCAAAAACTTAACCGGCAGAAAATATTTTTTTGAAAAAATCCCTAAGCCCCGGGGTCACAATTTCCGCAAGAATCTGACTTTTGGCAATTCACTCAAAAATAGTGCCAAAAACTAGAAAATGCTCTCCTGAAAGGTTTGGCACTCGAAACAGAAGGCTTTTTATCCCAGGACAAGAAATCAGCCCTCAAAAACTTAACCGGCAGAAAATATTTTTTTGAAAAAATCCCTAAGCCCCGGGGAAACAACTTCAGCAAAAATCTGACTTTTGGCAATTCACTCAAAAATGGTGCCAAAAGCTTGAAAATGCTCCCCTGAAAGCTTTGGCGATGGAAACAGAAGGCTTTTTATCCCAGGACAAGAAATCAGCCCTCAAAAACTTAACCGGCAGAAAATATTTTTTTGAAAAAATCCCTAAGCCCCGGGGTCACAATTTCCGCAAAAATCTGACTTTTGGCAATTCACTCAAAAACGGTGCCAAAAGCTTGAAAATGCTCTCCTGAAAGGTTTGGCACTCGAAACAGAAGGCTTTTTATCCCAGGACAAGAAATCAGCCCTCAAAAACTTAACCGGAAGAAAATATTTTTTTGAATAAATCCCTAAGCCCCGGGGTCACAATTTCCGCAAAAATCTGACTTTTGGCAATTCACTCAAAAATGGTGCCAAAAGCTTGAAAATGCTCCCCTGAAAGCTTTGGCGATGGAAACAGAAGGCTTTTTATCCCAGGACAAGAAATCAGCCCTCAAAAACTTAACCGGCAGAAAATATTTTTTTGAAAAAATCCCTAAGCCCCGGGGTCACAATTTCTGCAAAAATCTGACTTTTGGCAATTCACTCAAAAATGGTGCCAAAAGCTTTAAAATGCTCTACTGAAAGGAATGGCACTCGAAACAGAAGGCTTTTTATCCCAGGACAAGAAATCAGCCCTCAAAAACTTAACCGGCAGAAAATATTTTTTTGAAAAAATCCCTAAGCCCCGGGGTCACAATTTCCGCAAAAATCTGACTTTTGGCAATTCACTCAAAAATAGTGCCAAAAGCTTGAAAATGCTCCCCTGAAAGCTTTGGCACTCGAAACAGAAGGCTTTTTATCCCAGGACAAGAAATCAGCCCTCAAAAACTTAACCGGCAGAAAATATTTTTTTGAAAAAATCCCTAAGCCCCGGGGTCACAATTTCCGCAAGAATCTGACTTTTGGCAATTCACTCAAAAATGGTGCCAAAAGCTTGAAAATGCTCCCCTGAAAGCTTTGGCGATGGAAACAGAAGGCTTTTTATCCCAGGTCAAGAAATCAGCCCTCAAAAACTTAACCGGCAGAAAATATTTTTTTGAAAAAATCCCTAAGCCCCGGGGTCACAATTTCCGCAAGAATCTGACTTTTGGCAATTCACTCAAAAATGGTGCCAAAAGCTTGAAAATGCTCTCCTGAAAGGAATGGCACTCGAAACAGAAGGCTTTTTATCCCAGGACAAGAAATCAGCCCTCAAAAACTTAACCGGCAGAAAATATTTTTTTGAAAAAATCCCTAAGCCCCGGGGTCACAATTTCCGCAAAAATCTGACATTTGGCAATTCACTCAAAAATAGTGCCAAAAGCTTGAAAATGCTCCCCTGAAAGCTTTGGCGATGGAAACAGAAGGCTTTTTATCCCAGGACAAGAAACCAGCCCTCAAAAACTTAACCGGCAGAAAATATTTTTTAAAAAAAATCCCTAAGCCCCGGGGTCACAATTTCCGCAAGAATCTGACTTTTGGCAATTCACTCAAAAATAGTGCCAAAAGCTTGAAAATGCTCCCCTGAAAATTTTTGGCGATGGAAACAGAAGGCTTTTTATCCCAGGACAAGAAACCAGCCCTCAAAAACTTAACCGGCAGAAAATATTTTTTTGAAAAAATCCCTAAGCCCCGGGGAAACAACTTCAGCAAAAATCTGACTTTTGGCAATTCACTCAAAAATGGTGCCAATCAGCCCTCAAAAACTTAACCGGCAGAAAATATTTTTTTGAAAAAATCCCTAAGCCCCGGGGTCACAATTTCCGCAAAAATCTGACTTTTGGCAATTCACTCAAAAATGGTGCCAAAAGCTTGAAAATGCTCCCCTGAAAGCTTTGGCGATGGAAACAGAAGGCTTTTTATCCCAGGACAAGAAATCAGCCCTCAAAAACTTAACCGGCAGAAAATATTTTTTTGAAAAAATCCCTAAGCCCCGGGGTCACAATTTCTGCAAAAATCTGACTTTTGGCAATTCACTCAAAAATGGTGCCAAAAGCTTTAAAATGCTCTACTGAAAGGAATGGCACTCGAAACAGAAGGCTTTTTATCCCAGGACAAGAAATCAGCCCTCAAAAACTTAACCGGCAGAAAATATTTTTTTGAAAAAATCCCTAAGCCCCGGGGTCACAATTTCCGCAAAAATCTGACTTTTGGCAATTCACTCAAAAATAGTGCCAAAAGCTTGAAAATGCTCCCCTGAAAGCTTTGGCACTCGAAACAGAAGGCTTTTTATCCCAGGACAAGAAATCAGCCCTCAAAAACTTAACCGGCAGAAAATATTTTTTTGAAAAAATCCCTAAGCCCCGGGGTCACAATTTCCGCAAGAATCTGACTTTTGGCAATTCACTCAAAAATGGTGCCAAAAGCTTGAAAATGCTCCCCTGAAAGCTTTGGCGATGGAAACAGAAGGCTTTTTATCCCAGGACAAGAAATCAGCCCTCAAAAACTTAACCGGCAGAAAATATTTTTTTGAAAAAATCCCTAAGCCCCGGGGTCACAATTTCCGCAAGAATCTGACTTTTGGCAATTCACTCAAAAATAGTGCCAAAAGCTTGAAAATGCTCCCCTGAAAGCTTTGGAGATGGAAACAGAAGGCTTTTTATCCCAGGACAAGAAACCAGCCCTCAAAAACTTAACCGGCAGAAAATATTTTTTTGAAAAAATCCCTAAGCCCCGGGGTCACAATTTCCGCAAAAATCTGACTTTTGGCAATTCACTCAAAAATAGTGCCAAAAGCTAGAAAATGCTCTCCTGAAAGGTTTGGCACTCGAAACTGAAGGCATTTTATCCCAGGACAAGAAATCAGCCCTCAAATACTTAACCGGCAGAAAATATTTTTTTGAAAAAATCCCTAAGCCCCGGGGTCACAATTTCCGCAAGAATCTGACTTTTGGCAATTCACTCAAAAATGGTGCCAAAAGCTTGAAAATGCTCTCCTGAAAGGAATGGCACTCGAAACAGAAGGCTTTTTATCCCAGGACAAGAAATCAGCCCTCAAAAACTTAACCGGCAGAAAATATTTTTTTGAAAAAATCCCTAAGCCCCGGGGTCACAATTTCCGCAAAAATCTGACATTTGGCAATTCACTCAAAAATAGTGCAAAAAGCTTGAAAATGCTCCCCTGAAAGCTTTGGCGATGGAAACAGAAGGCTTTTTATCCCAGGACAAGAAACCAGCCCTCAAAAACTTAACCGGCAGAAAATATTTTTTAAAAAAAATCCCTAAGCCCCGGGGTCACAATTTCCGCAAGAATCTGACTTTTGGCAATTCACTCAAAAATAGTGCCAAAAGCTTGAAAATGCTCCCCTGAAAATTTTTGGCGATGGAAACAGAAGGCTTTTTATCCCAGGACAAGAAACCAGCCCTCAAAAACTTAACCGGCAGAAAATATTTTTTTGAAAAAATCCCTAAGCCCCGGGGAAACAACTTCAGCAAAAATCTGACTTTTGGCAATTCACTCAAAAATGGTGCCAATCAGCCCTCAAAAACTTAACCGGCAGAAAATATTTTTTTGAAAAAATCCCTAAGCCCCGGGGTCAAAATTTCAGCAAAAATCTGACTTTTGGCAATTCACTCAAAAATAGTGCCAAAAGCTTGAAAATGCTCTCCTGAAAGGTTTGGCACTCAAACAGAAGGCTTTTTATCCCAGGACAAGAAATCAGCCCTCAAAAACTTAACCGGCAGAAAATATTTTTTTGAAAAAATCCCTAAGCCCCGTGGAAAAAACTTCAGCAAAAATCTGACTTTTGGCACTTCACTCAAAAATGGTGCCCAAAACTTGAAAATGCTCCACTGAAAGCTTTGGCGATGGAAACAGAAGGCTTTTTATCCCAGGACAAGAAATCAGCCCTCAAAAACTTAACCGGCAGAAAATATTTTTTTGAAAAAATCGCTAAGCCCCGGGGAAACAACTTCAGCAAAAATCTGACTTTTGGCAATTCACTCAAAAATGGTGCCAATCAGCCCTCAAAAACTTAACCGGCAGAAAATATTTTTTTGAAAAAATCCCTAAGCCCCGGGGTCACAATTTCCGCAAGAATCTGACTTTTGGCAATTCACTCAAAAATAGTGCCAAAAGCTAGAAAATGCTCTCCTGAAAGGTTTGGCACTCGAAACAGAAGGCTTTTTATCCCAGGACAAGAAATCAGCCCTCAAAAACTTAACCGGCAGAAAATATTTTTTTGAAAAAATCCCTAAGCCCCGGGGAAACAACTTCAGCAAAAATCTGACTTTTGGCAATTCACTCAAAAATGGTGCCAATCAGCCCTCAAAAACTTAACCGGCAGAAAATATTTTTTTGAAAAAATCCCTAAGCCCCGGGGTCACAATTTCCGCAAGAATCTGACTTTTGGCAATTCACTCAAAAATAGTGCCAAAAGCTAGAAAATGCTCTCCTGAAAGGTTTGGCACTCGAAACAGAAGGCTTTTTATCCCAGGACAAGAAATCAGCCCTCAAAAACTTAACCGGCAGAAAATATTTTTTTGAAAAAATCCCTAAGCCCCGGGGAAACAACTTCAGCAAAAATCTGACTTTTGGCAATTCACTCAAAAATGGTGCCAATCAGCCCTCAAAAACTTAACCGGCAGAAAATATTTTTTTGAAAAAATCCCTAAGCCCCGGGGTCACAATTTCCGCAAAAATCTGACTTTTGGCAATTCACTCAAAAATGGTGCCAAAAGCTTGAAAATGCTCCCCTGAAAGCTTTGGCGATGGAAACAGAAGGCTTTTTATCCCAGGACAAGAAATCAGCCCTCAAAAACTTAACCGGCAGAAAATATTTTTTTGAAAAAATCCCTAAGCCCCGGGGTCACAATTTCCGCAAAAATCTGACTTTTGGCAATTCACTCAAAAATGGTGCCAAAAGCTTGAAAATGCTCTACTGAAAGATTTGGCACTCGAAACAGAAGGCTTTTTATCCCAGGACAAGAAATCAGCCCTCAAAAACTTAACCGGCAGAAAATATTTTTTTGAAAAAATCCCTAAGCCCCGGGGTCACAATTTCCGCAAAAATCTGACTTTTGGCAATTCACTCAAAAATGGTGCCAAAAGCTTGAAAATGCTCTCCTGAAAGGTTTGGCACTCGAAACAGAAGGCTTTTTATCCCAGGACAAGAAATCAGCCCTCAAAAACTTAACCGGCAGAAAATATTTTTTTGAAAAAATCCCTAAGCCCCGGGGTCACAATTTCCGCAAAAATCTGACTTTTGGCAATTCACTCAAAAATGGTGCCAAAAGCTTGAAAATGCTCTACTGAAAGATTTGGCACTCGAAACAGAAGGCTTTTTATCCCAGGACAAGAAATCAGCCCTCAAAAACTTAACCGGCACAAAATATTTTTTTGAAAAAATCCCTAAGCCCCGGGGTCACAATTTCAGCAAAAATCTGACTTTTGGCAATTCACTCAAAAATGGTGCCAAAAGCTTGAAAATGCTCTCCTGAAAGGTTTGGCACTCGAAACAGAAGGCTTTTTATCCCAGGACAAGAAATCAGCCCTCAAAAACTTAACCGGCAGAAAATATTTTTTTGAAAAAATCCCTAAGCCCCGGGGTCACAATTTCAGCAAAAATCTGACTTTTGGCAATTCACTCAAAAATGGTGCCAAAAGCTTGAAAATGCTCCCCTGAAAGCTTTGGCACTCGAAACTGAAGGCTTTTTATCCCAGGACAAGAAATCAGCCCTCAAAAACTTAACCGGCAGAAAATATTTTTTTGAAAAAATCCCTAAGCCCCGGGGTCACAATTTCCGCAAGAATCTGACTTTTGGCAATTCATTCAAAAATAGTGTCAAAAGCTAGAAAATGCTCCCCTGAAAGCTTTGGCGATGGAAACAGAAGGCTTTTTATCCCAGGACAAGAAACCAGCCCTCAAAAACTTAACCGGCAGAAAATATTTTTTTGAAAAAATCCCTAAGCCCCGGGGAAACAACTTCAGGAAAAATCTGACTTTTGGCAATTCACTCAAAAATGGTGCCAATCAGCCCTCAAAAGCTTAACCGGCAGAAAATATTTTTTTGAAAAAATCCCTAAGCCCCGTGGTCACAATTTCCGCAAAAATCTGACTTTTGGCAATTCACTCAAAAATGGTGCCAAAAGCTTGAAAATGCTCTCCTGAAAGGTTTGGCACTCGAAACAGAAGGCTTTTTATCCCAGGACAAGAAATCAGCCCTCAAAAACTTAACCGGCAGAAAATATTTTTTTGAAAAAATCCCTAAGCCCCGGGGTCACAATTTCAGCAAAAATCTGACTTTTGGCAATTCACTCAAAAATGGTGCCAAAAGCTTGAAAATGCTCCCCTGAAAGCTTTGGCACTCGAAACTGAAGGCTTTTTATCCCAGGACAAGAAATCAGCCCTCAAAAACTTAACCGGCAGAAAATATTTTTTTGAAAAAATCCCTAAGCCCCGGGGTCACAATTTCCGCAAGAATCTGACTTTTGGCAATTCATTCAAAAATAGTGCCAAAAGCTAGAAAATGCTCCCCTGAAAGCTTTGGCGATGGAAACAGAAGGCTTTTTATCCCAGGACAAGAAACCAGCCCTCAAAAACTTAACCGGCAGAAAATATTTTTTTGAAAAAATCCCTAAGCCCCGGGGAAACAACTTCAGGAAAAATCTGACTTTTGGCAATTCACTCAAAAATGGTGCCAATCAGCCCTCAAAAGCTTAACCGGCAGAGAATATTTTTTTGAAAAAATCCCTAAGCCCCGTGGTCACAATTTCCGCAAAAATCTGACTTTTGGCAATTCACTCAAAAATGGTGCCAAAAGCTTGAAAATGCTCTCCTGAAAGGTTTGGCACTCGAAACAGAAGGCTTTTTATCCCAGGACAAGAAATCAGCCCTCAAAAACTTAACCGGCAGAAAATATTTTTTTGAAAAAATCCCTAAGCCCCGGGGTCACAATTTCCGCAAAAATCTGACTTTTGGCAATTCACTCAAAAATGGTGCCAAAAGCTTGAAAATGCTCTACTGAAAGATTTGGCACTCGAAACAGAAGGCTTTTTATCCCAGGACAAGAAATCAGCCCTCAAAAACTTAACCGGCACAAAATATTTTTTTGAAAAAATCCCTAAGCCCCGGGGTCACAATTTCCGCAAAAATCTGACTTTTGGCAATTCACTCAAAAATGGTGCCAAAAGCTTGAAAATGCTCTCCTGAAAGGTTTGGCACTCGAAACAGAAGGCTTTTTATCCCAGGACAAGAAATCAGCCCTCAAAAACTTAACCGGCAGAAAATATTTTTTTGAAAAAATCCCTAAGCCCCGTGGAAAAAACTTCAGCAAAAATCTGACTTTTGGCACTTCACTCAAAAATGGTGCCCAAAACTTGAAAATGCTCCACTGAAAGCTTTGGCGATGGAAACAGAAGGCTTTTTATCCCAGGACAAGAAATCAGCCCTCAAAAACTTAACCGGCAGAAAATATTTTTTTGAAAAAATCCCTAAGCCCCGGGGAAACAACTTCAGCAAAAATCTGACTTTTGGCAATTCACTCAAAAATGGTGCCAATCAGCCCTCAAAAACTTAACCGGCAGAAAATATTTTTTTGAAAAAATCCCTAAGCCCCGGGGTCACAATTTCCGCAAGAATCTGACTTTTGGCAATTCACTCAAAAATAGTGCCAAAAGCTAGAAAATGCTCTCCTGAAAGGTTTGGCACTCGAAACAGAAGGCTTTTTATCCCAGGACAAGAAATCAGCCCTCAAAAACTTAACCGGCAGAAAATATTTTTTTGAAAAAATCCCTAAGCCCCGGGGAAACAACTTCAGCAAAAATCTGACTTTTGGCAATTCACTCAAAAATGGTGCCAATCAGCCCTCAAAAACTTAACCGGCAGAAAATATTTTTTTGAAAAAATCCCTAAGCCCCGGGGTCACAATTTCCGCAAAAATCTGACTTTTGGCAATTCACTCAAAAATGGTGCCAAAAGCTTGAAAATGCTCCCCTGAAAGCTTTGGCACTCGAAACTGAAGGCTTTTTATCCCAGGACAAGAAATCAGCCCTCAAAAACTTAACCGGCAGAAAATATTTTTTTGAAAAAATCCCTAAGCCCCGGGGTCACAATTTCCGCAAGAATCTGACTTTTGGCAATTCATTCAAAAATAGTGCCAAAAGCTAGAAAATGCTCCCCTGAAAGCTTTGGCGATGGAAACAGAAGGCTTTTTATCCCAGGACAAGAAACCAGCCCTCAAAAACTTAACCGGCAGAAAATATTTTTTTGAAAAAATCCCTAAGCCCCGGGGAAACAACTTCAGGAAAAATCTGACTTTTGGCAATTCACTCAAAAATGGTGCCAATCAGCCCTCAAAAACTTAACCGGCAGAAAATATTTTTTTGAAAAAATCCCTAAGCCCCGTGGTCACAATTTCCGCAAAAATCTGACTTTTGGCAATTCACTCAAAAATGGTGCCAAAAGCTTGAAAATGCTCTCCTGAAAGGTTTGGCACTCGAAACAGAAGGCTTTTTATCCCAGGACAAGAAATCAGCCCTCAAAAACTTAACCGGCAGAAAATATTTTTTTGAAAAAATCCCTAAGCCCCGGGGTCACAATTTCCGCAAAAATCTGACTTTTGGCAATTCACTCAAAAATGGTGCCAAAAGCTTGAAAATGCTCTACTGAAAGATTTGGCACTCGAAACAGAAGGCTTTTTATCCCAGGACAAGAAATCAGCCCTCAAAAACTTAACCGGCACAAAATATTTTTTTGAAAAAATCCCTAAGCCCCGGGGTCACAATTTCCGCAAAAATCTGACTTTTGGCAATTCACTCAAAAATGGTGCCAAAAGCTTGAAAATGCTCTCCTGAAAGGTTTGGCACTCGAAACAGAAGGCTTTTTATCCCAGGACAAGAAATCAGCCCTCAAAAACTTAACCGGCAGAAAATATTTTTTTGAAAAAATCCCTAAGCCCCGTGGAAAAAACTTCAGCAAAAATCTGACTTTTGGCACTTCACTCAAAAATGGTGCCCAAAACTTGAAAATGCTCCACTGAAAGCTTTGGCGATGGAAACAGAAGGCTTTTTATCCCAGGACAAGAAATCAGCCCTCAAAAACTTAACCGGCAGAAAATATTTTTTTGAAAAAATCCCTAAGCCCCGGGGAAACAACTTCAGCAAAAATCTGACTTTTGGCAATTCACTCAAAAATGGTGCCAATCAGCCCTCAAAAACTTAACCGGCAGAAAATATTTTTTTGAAAAAATCCCTAAGCCCCGGGGTCACAATTTCCGCAAGAATCTGACTTTTGGCAATTCACTCAAAAATAGTGCCAAAAGCTAGAAAATGCTCTCCTGAAAGGTTTGGCACTCGCAACAGAAGGCTTTTTATCCCAGGACAAGAAATCAACCCTCAAAAACTTAACCGGCAGAAAATATTTTTTTGAAAAAATCCTTAAGCCCCGGGGTCACAATTTCCGCAAAAATCTGACTTTTGGCAATTCACTCAAAAATGGTGCCAAAAGCTTGAAAATGCTCCCCTGAAAGCTTTGGCGATGGAAACAGAAGGCTTTTTATCCCAGGACAAGAAACCAGCCCCCAAAAACTTAACCGGCAGAAAATATTTTTGTGAAAAAATCCCAAAGCCCCGGGGTCACAATTTCCGCAAAAATCTGACTTTTGGCAATTCACTCAAAAATGGTGCCAAAAGCTTGAAAATGCTCCCCTGAAAGCTTTGGCGATGGAAACAGAAGGCTTTTTATCCCAGGACAAGAAATCAGCCCTCAAAAACTTAACCGGCAGAAAATATTTTTTTGAAAAAAATCCCTAAGCCCCGGGGTCACAATTTCCGCAAAAATCTGACATTTGGCGATTTACTCAAAAATGGTGCCAAAAGCTTGAAAATGCTCTCCTGAAAGGTTTGGCACTCGAAACAGAAGGCTTTTTATCCCAGGACAAGATATCAGCCCTCAAAAACTTAACCGGCAGAAAATATTTTTTTGAAAAAATCCCTAAGCCCCGGGGTCACAATTTCCGCAAAAATCTGACTTTTGGCAATTCACTCAAAAATGGTGCCAAAAGCTTGAAAATGCTCTACTGAAAGATTTGGCACTCGAAACAGAAGGCTTTTTATCCCAGGACAAGAAATCAGCCCTCAAAAACTTAACCGGCACAAAATATTTTTTTGAAAAAATCCCTAAGCCCCGGGGTCACAATTTCCGCAAAAATCTGACTTTTGGCAATTCACTCAAAAATGGTGCCAAAAGCTTGAAAATGCTCTCCTGAAAGGTTTGGCACTCGAAACAGAAGGCTTTTTATCCCAGGACAAGAAATCAGCCCTCAAAAACTTAACCGGCAGAAAATATTTTTTTGAAAAAATCCCTAAGCCCCGTGGAAAAAACTTCAGCAAAAATCTGACTTTTGGCACTTCACTCAAAAATGGTGCCCAAAACTTGAAAATGCTCCACTGAAAGCTTTGGCGATGGAAACAGAAGGCTTTTTATCCCAGGACAAGAAATCAGCCCTCAAAAACTTAACCGGCAGAAAATATTTTTTTGAAAAAATCCCTAAGCCCCGGGGAAACAACTTCAGCAAAAATCTGACTTTTGGCAATTCACTCAAAAATGGTGCCAATCAGCCCTCAAAAACTTAACCGGCAGAAAATATTTTTTTGAAAAAATCCCTAAGCCCCGGGGTCACAATTTCCGCAAGAATCTGACTTTTGGCAATTCACTCAAAAATAGTGCCAAAAGCTAGAAAATGCTCTCCTGAAAGGTTTGGCACTCGCAACAGAAGGCTTTTTATCCCAGGACAAGAAATCAACCCTCAAAAACTTAACCGGCAGAAAATATTTTTTTGAAAAAATCCTTAAGCCCCGGGGTCACAATTTCCGCAAAAATCTGACTTTTTGCAATTCACTCAAAAATAGTGCCAAAAGCTTGAAAATGCTCCCCTGAAAGCTTTGGCGATGGAAACAGAAGGCTTTTTATCCCAGGACAAGAAACCAGCCCCCAAAAACTTAACCGGCAGAAAATATTTTTGTGAAAAAATCCCAAAGCCCCGGGGTCACAATTTCCGCAAAAATCTGACTTTTGGCAATTCACTCAAAAATGGTGCCAAAAGCTTGAAAATGCTCCCCTGAAAGCTTTGGCGATGGAAACAGAAGGCTTTTTATCCCAGGACAAGAAATCAGCCCTCAAAAACTTAACCGGCAGAAAATATTTTTTTGAAAAAAATCCCTAAGCCCCGGGGTCACAATTTCCGCAAAAATCTGACATTTGGCGATTTACTCAAAAATGGTGCCAAAAGCTTGAAAATGCTCTCCTGAAAGGTTTGGCACTCGAAACAGAAGGCTTTTTATCCCAGGACAAGATATCAGCCCTCAAAAACTTAACCGGCAGAAAATATTTTTTTGAAAAAATCCCTAAGCCCCGGGGTCACAATTTCCGCAAAAATCTGACTTTTGGCAATTCACTCAAAAATGGTGCCAAAAGCTTGAAAATGCTCCCCTGAAAGCTTTGGCGATGGAAACAGAAGGCTTTTTATCCCAGGACAAGAAATCAGCCCTCAAAAACTTAACCGGCAGAAAATATTTTTTTGAAAAAATCCCTAAGCCCCAGGGTCACAATTTCCGCAAAAATCTGACTTTTGGCAATTCACTCAAAAATGGTGCCAAAAGCTTGAAAATGCTCCCCTGAAAGCTTTGGCGATGGAAACAGAAGGCTTTTTATCCCAGGACAAGAAATCAGCCCTCAAAAACTTAACCGCCAGAAAATATTTTTTTGAAAAAATCCCTAAGCCCCGGGGTCAAAATTTCCGCAAAAAACTGACTTTTGGCAATTCACTCAAAAATGGTGCCAAAAGCTTGAAAATGCTCCCCTGAAAGCTTTGGCGATGGAAACAGAAGGCTTTTTATCCCAGGACAAGAAATCAGCCCTCAAAAACTTAACCGGCAGAAAATATTTTTTTGAAAAAAATCCCTAAGCCCCGGGGTCACAATTTCCGCAAAAATCTGACTTTTGGCACTTCACTCAAAAATGGTGCCAAAAGCTTGAAAATGCTCTACTGAAAGGTTTGGCACTCGAAACAGAAGACTTTTTATGCCAGGACAAGAAATCAGCCCTCAAAAACTTAACCGGCAGAAAATATTTTTTTGAAAAAATCCCTAAGCCCCGGGGTCACAATTTCCGCAAAAATCTGACTTTTGGCAATTCACTCAAAAATGGTGCCAAAAGCTTGAAAATGCTCCCCTGAAAGCTTTGGCGATGGAAACAGAAGGCTTTTTATCCCAGGACAAGAAATCAGCCCTCAAAAACTTAACCGGCAGAAAATATTTTTTTGAAAAAATCCCTAAGCCCCGGGGTCACAATTTCCGCAAAAATCTGACTTTTGGCAATTCACTCAAAAATGGTGCCAAAAGCTTGAAAATGTTCCCCTGAAAACTTTGGCGATGGAAACAGAAGGCTTTTTATCCCAGGACAAGAAATCAGCCCTCAAAAACTTAACCGGCAGAAAATTTTTTGTTGAAAAAATCCCTAAGCCCCGGGGTCACAATTTCCGCAAAAATCTGACTTTTGGCAATTCACTCAAAAATGGTGCCAAAAGTTTGAAAATGCTCTACTGAAAGGTTTGGCACTCGAAACAGGAGGCGTTTTATCCCAGGACAAGAAATCAGCCCTCAAAAACTTAACCGGCAGAAAATATTTTTTTGAAAAAATCCCTAAGCCCCAGGGTCACAATTTCCGCAAAAATCTGACTTTTGGCAATTCACTCAAAAATGGTGCCAAAAGCTTGAAAATGCTCTCTTGAAAAGTTTGGCACTCGAAACAGAAGGCTTTTTATCCCAGGACAAGAAATCAGCCCTCAAAAACTTAACCACCAGAAAATATTTTTTTGAAAAAATCCCTAAGCCCCGGGGTCACAATTTCCGCAAAAAATCTGACTTTTGGCAATTCACTCAAAAATGGTGCCAAAAGCTTGAAAATGCTCCCCTGAAAGCTTTGGCGATGGAAACAGAAGGCTTTTTATCCCAGGACAAGAAATCAGCCCTCAAAAACTTAACCGGCAGAAAATATTTTTTTGAAAAAATCCCTAAGCCCCGGGGTCACAATTTCCGCAAAAAACTGACTTTTGGCAATTCACTCAAAAATGGTGCCAAAAGCTTGAAAATGCTCCCCTGAAAGCTTTGGCGATGGAAACAGAAGGCTTTTTATCCCAGGACAAGAAATCAGCCCTCAAAAACTTAACCACCAGAAAATATTTTTTTGAAAAAATCCCTAAGCCCCGGGGTCACAATTTCCGCAAAAATCTGACTTTTGGCAATTCACTCAAAAATGGTGCCAAAAGCTTGAAAATGCTCCCCTGAAAGCTTTGGCGATGGAAACAGAAGGCTTTTTATCCCAGGACAAGAAACCAGCCCCCCAAAACTTAACCGGCAGAAAATATTTTTGTGAAAAAATCCCAAAGCCCCGGGGTCACAATTTCCGCAAAAATCTGACTTTTGGCAATTCACTCAAAAATGGTGCCAAAAGCTTGAAAATGCTCCCCTGAAAGCTTTGGCGATGGAAACAGAAGGCTTTTTATCCCAGGACAAGAAATCAGCCCTCAAAAACTTAACCGGCAGAAAATATTTTTTTGAAAAAAATCCCTAAGCCCCGGGGTCACAATTTCCGCAAAAATCTGACATTTGGCGATTTACTCAAAAATGGTGCCAAAAGCTTGAAAATGCTCTCCTGAAAGGTTTGGCACTCGAAACAGAAGGCTTTTTATCCCAGGACAAGATATCAGCCCTCAAAAACTTAACTGGCAGAAAATATTTTTTTGAAAAAATCCCTAAGCCCCGGGGTCACAATTTCCGCAAAAATCTGACTTTTGGCAATTCACTCAAAAATGGTGCCAAAAGCTTGAAAATGCTCCCCTGAAAGCTTTGGCGATGGAAACAGAAGGCTTTTTATCCCAGGACAAGAAATCAGCCCTCAAAAACTTAACCGGCAGAAAATATTTTTTTGAAAAAATCCCTAAGCCCCAGGGTCACAATTTCCGCAAAAATCTGACTTTTGGCAATTCACTCAAAAATGGTGCCAAAAGCTTGAAAATGCTCCCCTGAAAGCTTTGGCGATGGAAACAGAAGGCTTTTTATCCCAGGACAAGAAATCAGCCCTCAAAAACTTAACCGCCAGAAAATATTTTTTTGAAAAAATCCCTAAGCCCCGGGGTCAAAATTTCCGCAAAAAACTGACTTTTGGCAATTCACTCAAAAATGGTGCCAAAAGCTTGAAAATGCTCCCCTGAAAGCTTTGGCGATGGAAACAGAAGGCTTTTTATCCCAGGACAAGAAATCAGCCCTCAAAAACTTAACCGGCAGAAAATATTTTTTTGAAAAAAATCCCTAAGCCCCGGGGTCACAATTTCCGCAAAAATCTGACTTTTGGCACTTCACTCAAAAATGGTGCCAAAAGCTTGAAAATGCTCTACTGAAAGGTTTGGCACTCGAAACAGAAGACTTTTTATGCCAGGACAAGAAATCAGCCCTCAAAAACTTAACCGGCAGAAAATATTTTTTTGAAAAAATCCCTAAGCCCCGGGGTCACAATTTCCGCAAAAATCTGACTTTTGGCAATTCACTCAAAAATGGTGCCAAAAGCTTGAAAATGCTCCCCTGAAAGCTTTGGCGATGGAAACAGAAGGCTTTTTATCCCAGGACAAGAAATCAGCCCTCAAAAACTTAACCGGCAGAAAATATTTTTTTGAAAAAATCCCTAAGCCCCGGGGTCACAATTTCCGCAAAAATCTGACTTTTGGCAATTCACTCAAAAATGGTGCCAAAAGCTTGAAAATGTTCCCCTGAAAACTTTGGCGATGGAAACAGAAGGCTTTTTATCCCAGGACAAGAAATCAGCCCTCAAAAACTTAACCGGCAGAAAATTTTTTGTTGAAAAAATCCCTAAGCCCCGGGGTCACAATTTCCGCAAAAATCTGACTTTTGGCAATTCACTCAAAAATGGTGCCAAAAGTTTGAAAATGCTCTACTGAAAGGTTTGGCACTCGAAACAGGAGGCGTTTTATCCCAGGACAAGAAATCAGCCCTCAAAAACTTAACCGGCAGAAAATATTTTTTTGAAAAAATCCCTAAGCCCCAGGGTCACAATTTCCGCAAAAATCTGACTTTTGGCAATTCACTCAAAAATGGTGCCAAAAGCTTGAAAATGCTCTCTTGAAAAGTTTGGCACTCGAAACAGAAGGCTTTTTATCCCAGGACAAGAAATCAGCCCTCAAAAACTTAACCACCAGAAAATATTTTTTTGAAAAAATCTCTAAGCCCCGGGGTCACAATTTCCGCAAAAAACTGACTTTTGGCAATTCACTCAAAAATGGTGCCAAAAGCTTGAAAATGCTCCCCTGAAAGCTTTGGCGATGGAAACAGAAGGCTTTTTATCCCAGGACAAGAAATCAGCTTTCAAAAACTTAACCGGCAGAAAATATTTTTTTGAAAAAAATCCCCTAAGCCCCGGGGTCACAATTTCCGCAAAAATCTGACTTTTGGCAATTCACTCAAAAATGGTGCCAAAAGCTTGAAAATGCTCCCCTGAAAGCTTTGGCACTCGAAACAGAAGGCTTTTTATCCCAGGACAAGAAATCAGCCCTCAAAAACTTAACCGGCAGAAAATATTTTTTTGAAAAAATCCCTAAGCCCCGGGGTCACAATTTCCGCAAAAATCTGACTTTTGGCAATTCACTCAAAAATGGTGCCAAAAGCTTGAAAATGCTCTCTTGAAAAGTTTGGCACTCGAAACAGAAGGCTTTTTATCCCAGGAAAAGAAATCAGCCCTTAAAAACTTAACCGGCAGAAAATATTTTTTTGAAAAAATCCCTAAGCCCCGGGGTCACAATTTCAGCAAAAATCTGACTTTTGGCAATTCACTCAAAAATGGTGCCAAAAGCTTGAAAATGCTCCCCTGAAAGCTTTGGCGATGGAAACAGAAGGCTTTTTATCCCAGGACAAGAAATCAGCCCTCAAAAACTTAACCGGCAGAAAATATTTTTTTGAAAAAATCCCTAAGCCCCGGGGTCACAATTTCCGCAAAAATCTGACTTTTGGCAATTCACTCAAAAATGGTGCCAAAAGCTTGAAAATGCTCCCCTGAAAGCTTTGGCGATGGAAACAGAAGGCTTTTTATCCCAGGACAAGAAATCAGCCCTCAAAAACTTAACCGGCAGAAAATATTTTTTTGAAAAAATCCCTAAGCCCCGGGGTCACAATTTCAGCAAAAATCTGACTTTTGGCAATTCACTCAAAAATGGTGCCAAAAGCTTGAAAATGCTCTCCTGATAGGTTTGGCACTCGAAACAGAAGGCTTTTTATCCCAGGACAAGAAATCAGCCCTCAAAAACTTAACCGGCAGAAAATATTTTTTTGAAAAAATCCCTAAGCCCCGGGGTCACAATTTCCGCAAAAAACTGACTTTTGGCAATTCACTCAAAAATGGTGCCAAAAGCTTGAAAATGCTCTACTGAAAGCTTTGGCGATGGAAACAGAAGGCTTTTTATCCCAGGACAAGAAATCAGCCCTCAAAAACTTAACCGGCAGAAAATATTTTTTTGAAAAAAATCCCTAAGCCCCGGGGTCACAATTTCCGCAAAAATCTGACATTTGGCGATTTACTCAAAAATGGTGCCAACAGCTTGAAAATGCTCTCCTGAAAGGTTTGGCACTCGAAACAGAAGGCTTTTTATCCCAGGACAAGAAATCAGCCCTCAAAAACTTAACCGGCAGAAAATATTTTTTTGAAAAAATCCCTAAGCCCCGGGGTCACAATTTCCGCAAAAATCTGACTTTTGGCAATTCACTCAAAAATGGTGCCAAAAGCTTGAAAATGCTCCCCTGAAAGCTTTGGCGATGGAAACAGAAGGCTTTTTATCCCAGGACAAGAAATCAGCCCTCAAAAACTTAACCGGCAGAAAATATTTTTTTGAAAAAATCCCTAAGCCCCGGGGTCACAATTTCCGCAAAAATCTTACTTTTGGCAATTCACTCAAAAATGGTGCCAAAAGCTTGAAAATGCTCCCCTGAAAGCTTTGGCGATGAAAACAGAAGGCTTTTTATCCCAGGACAAGAAATCAGCCCTCAAAAACTTAACCGCCAGAAAATATTTTTTTGAAAAAATCCCTAAGCCCCGGGGCCAAAATTTCCGCAAAAAAACTGACTTTTGGCAATTCACTCAAAAATGGTGCCAAAAGCTTCAAAATGCTCTTCTGAAAGGTTTGGCACTCGAAACACAACACTTTTTATCCCAGGACAAGAAATCAGCCCTCAAAAACTTAACCGGCAGAAAATATTTTTTTGAAAAAATCCCTAAGCCCCGGGGTCACAACTTCCGCAAAAATCTGACTTTTGGCAATTCACTCAAAAATGGTGCCAAAAGCTTGAAAATGCTCTCTTGAAAAGTTTGGCACTCGGAACTGAAGGCTTTTTATCCCAGGACAAGAAATCAGCCCTCAAAAACTTAACCGGCAGAAAATATTTTTTTGAAAAAATCCCTAAGCCCCGGGGTCACAATTTCCGCAAAAATCTGACTTTTGGCAATTCACTCAAAAATGGTGCCAAAAGCTTGAAAATGCTCTCCTGAAAGGTTTGGCACTCGGAACTGAAGGCTTTTTATCCCAGGACAAGAAATCAGCACTCAAAAACTTAACCGGCAGAAAATATTTTTTTGAAAAAATCCCTAAGCCCCGGGGTCACAATTTCCGCAAAAATCTTACTTTTGGCAATTCACTCAAAAATGGTGCCAAAAGCTTGAAAATGCTCCCCTGAAAGCTTTGGCGATGGAAACAGAAGGCTTTTTATCCCAGGACAAGAAATCAGCCCTCAAAAACTTAACCGGCAGAAAATATTTTTTTGAAAAAAATCCCTAAGCCCCGGGGTCACAATTTCCGCAAAAATCTGACATTTGGCGATTTACTCAAAAATAGTGCCAAAAGCTTGAAAATGCTCTCCTGAAAGGTTTGGCACTCGAAACAGAAGGCTTTTTATCCCAGGACAAGAAATCAGCCCTCAAAAACTTAACCGGCAGAAAATATTTTTTTGAAAAAATCCCTAAGCCCCGGGGTCACAAATCTGACTTTTGGCAATTCACTCAAAAATGGTGCCAAAAGCTTGAAAATGCTCCCCTGAAAGCTTTGGCACTCGAAACAGAAGGCTTTTTATCCCAGGACAAGAAATCAGCCCTCAAAAACTTAACCAGCAGAAAATATTTTTTTGAAAAAATCCCTAAGCCCCGGGGTCACAATTTCCGCAAAAATCTGACTTTTGGCAATTCACTCAAAAATGGTGCCAAAAGCTTGAAAATGTTCCCCTGAAAACTTTGGCGATGGAAACAGAAGGCTTTTTATCCCAGGACAAGAAATCAGCCCTCAAAAACTTAACCGGCAGAAAAAAATTTTTTTAAAAAATCCCTAAGCCCCGGGGTCACAATTTCCGCAAAAATCTGACTTTTGGCAATTCACTCAAAAATGGTGCCAAAAGCTTGAAAATGCTCTTCTGAAAGGTTTGGCACTCGAAACACAACACTTTTTATCCCAGGACAAGAAATCAGCCCTCAAAAACTTAACCGGCAGAAAATATTTTTTTGAAAAAATCCCTAAGCCCCGGGGTCACAATTTCCGCAAAAATCTGACTTTTGGCAATTAACTCAAAAATGGTGCCAAAAGCTTGAAAATGCTCCCCTGAAAGCTTTGGCGATGGAAACAGAAGGCTTTTTATCCCAGGACAAGAAATCAGCCCTCAAAAACTTAACCGGCAGAAAATATTTTTTTGAAAAAAATCCCTAAGCCCCGGGGTCACAATTTCCGCAAAAATCTGACATTTGGCGATTTACTCAAAAATAGTGCCAAAAGCTTGAAAATGCTCTCCTGAAAGGTTTGGCACTCGAAACAGAAGGCTTTTTATCCCAGGACAAGAAATCAGCCCTCAAAAACTTAACCGGCAGAAAATATTTTTTTGAAAAAATCCCTAAGCCCCGGGGTCACAATTTCCGCAAAAATCTGACTTTTGGCAATTCACTCAAAAATGGTGCCAAAAGCTTGAAAATGCTCCCCTGAAAGCTTTGGCGATGGAAACAGAAGGCTTTTTATCCCAGGACAAGAAATCAGCCCTCAAAAACTTAACCGGCAGAAAATATTTTTTTGAAAAAATCCCTAAGCCCCGGGGTCACAATTTCCGCAAAAATCTGACTTTTGGCAATTCACTCAAAAATGGTGCCAAAAGCTTGAAAATGCTCCCCTGAAAGCTTTGGCGATGGAAACAGAAGGCTTTTTATCCCAGGACAAGAAATCAGCCCTCAAAAACTTAACCGGCAGAAAATATTTTTTTGAAAAAAATCCCTAAGCCCCGGGGTCACAATTTCCGCAAAAATCTGACATTTGGCGATTTACTCAAAAATAGTGCCAAAAGCTTGAAAATGCTCTCCTGAAAGGTTTGGCACTCGAAACAGAAGGCTTTTTATCCCAGGACAAGAAATCAGCCCTCAAAAACTTAACCGGCAGAAAATATTTTTTTGAAAAAATCCCTAAGCCCCGGGGTCACAATTTCCGCAAAAATCTGACTTTTGGCAATTCACTCAAAAATGGTGCCAAAAGCTTGAAAATGCTCCCCTGAAAGCTTTGGCACTCGAAACAGAAGGCTTTTTATCCCAGGACAAGAAATCAGCCCTCAAAAACTTAACCGCCAGAAAATATTTTTTTGAAAAAATCCCTAAGCCCCGGGGTCACAATTTCCGGAAAAAACTGACTTTTGGCAATTCACTCAAAAATGGTGCCAAAAGCTTGAAAATGCTCCCCTGAAAGCTTTGGCGATGGAAACAGAAGGCTTTTTATCCCAGGACAAGAAATCAGCTTTCAAAAACTTAACCGGCAGAAAATATTTTTTTGAAAAAAATCCCCTAAGCCCCGGGGTCACAATTTCCGCAAAAATCTGACTTTTGGCAATTCACTCAAAAATGGTGCCAAAAGCTTGAAAATGCTCCCCTGAAAGCTTTGGCACTCGAAACAGAAGGCTTTTTATCCCAGGACAAGAAATCAGCCCTCAAAAACTTAACCGGCAGAAAATATTTTTTTGAAAAAATCCCTAAGCCCCGGGGTCACAATTTCCGCAAAAATCTGACTTTTGGCAATTCACTCAAAAATGGTGCCAAAAGCTTGAAAATGCTCCCCTGAAAACTTTGGCACTCGAAACAGAAGGCTTTTTATCCCAGGAAAAGAAATCAGCCCTTAAAAACTTAACCGGCAGAAAATATTTTTTTGAAAAAATCCCTAAGCCCCGGGGTCACAATTTCAGCAAAAATCTGACTTTTGGCAATTCACTCAAAAATGGTGCCAAAAGCTTGAAAATGCTCCCCTGAAAGCTTTGGCGATGGAAACAGAAGGCTTTTTATCCCAGGACAAGAAATCAGCCCTCAAAAACTTAACCGGCAGAAAATATTTTTTTGAAAAAATCCCTAAGCCCCGGGGTCACAATTTCAGCAAAAATCTGACTTTTGGCAATTCACTCAAAAATGGTGCCAAAAGCTTGAAAATGCTCTCCTGATAGGTTTGGCACTCGAAACAGAAGGCTTTTTATCCCAGGACAAGAAATCAGCCCTCAAAAACTTAACCGGCAGAAAATATTTTTTTGAAAAAATCCCTAAGCCCCGGGGTCACAATTTCCGCAAAAAACTGACTTTTGGCAATTCACTCAAAAATGGTGCCAAAAGCTTGAAAATGCTCTACTGAAAGCTTTGGCGATGGAAACAGAAGGCTTTTTATCCCAGGACAAGAAATCAGCCCTCAAAAACTTAACCGGCAGAAAATATTTTTTTGAAAAAAATCCCTAAGCCCCGGGGTCACAATTTCCGCAAAAATCTGACATTTGGCGATTTACTCAAAAATGGTGCCAACAGCTTGAAAATGCTCTCCTGAAAGGTTTGGCACTCGAAACAGAAGGCTTTTTATCCCAGGACAAGAAATCAGCCCTCAAAAACTTAACCGGCAGAAAATATTTTTTTGAAAAAATCCCTAAGCCCCGGGGTCACAATTTCCGCAAAAATCTGACTTTTGGCAATTCACTCAAAAATGGTGCCAAAAGCTTGAAAATGCTCCCCTGAAAGCTTTGGCGATGGAAACAGAAGGCTTTTTATCCCAGGACAAGAAATCAGCCCTCAAAAACTTAACCGGCAGAAAATATTTTTTTGAAAAAATCCCTAAGCCCCGGGGTCACAATTTCCGCAAAAATCTTACTTTTGGCAATTCACTCAAAAATGGTGCCAAAAGCTTGAAAATGCTCCCCTGAAAGCTTTGGCGATGAAAACAGAAGGCTTTTTATCCCAGGACAAGAAATCAGCCCTCAAAAACTTAACCGCCAGAAAATATTTTTTTGAAAAAATCCCTAAGCCCCGGGGCCAAAATTTCCGCAAAAAAACTGACTTTTGGCAATTCACTCAAAAATGGTGCCAAAAGCTTCAAAATGCTCTTCTGAAAGGTTTGGCACTCGAAACACAACACTTTTTATCCCAGGACAAGAAATCAGCCCTCAAAAACTTAACCGGCAGAAAATATTTTTTTGAAAAAATCCCTAAGCCCCGGGGTCACAATTTCCGCAAAAATCTGACTTTTGGCAATTCACTCAAAAATGGTGCCAAAAGCTTGAAAATGCTCTCCTGAAAGGTTTGGCACTCGGAACTGAAGGCTTTTTATCCCAGGACAAGAAATCAGCCCTCAAAAACTTAACCGGCAGAAAATATTTTTTTGAAAAAATCCCTAAGCCCCGGGGTCACAATTTCCGCAAAAATCTTACTTTTGGCAATTCACTCAAAAATGGTGCCAAAAGCTTGAAAATGCTCCCCTGAAAGCTTTGGCGATGGAAACAGAAGGCTTTTTATCCCAGGACAAGAAATCAGCCCTCAAAAACTTAACCGGCAGAAAATATTTTTTTGAAAAAAATCCCTAAGCCCCGGGGTCACAATTTCCGCAAAAATCTGACATTTGGCGATTTACTCAAAAATAGTGCCAAAAGCTTGAAAATGCTCTCCTGAAAGGTTTGGCACTCGAAACAGAAGGCTTTTTATCCCAGGACAAGAAATCAGCCCTCAAAAACTTAACCGGCAGAAAATATTTTTTTGAAAAAATCCCTAAGCCCCGGGGTCACAATTTCCGCAAAAATCTGACTTTTGGCAATTCACTCAAAAATGGTGCCAAAAGCTTGAAAATGCTCCCCTGAAAGCTTTGGCACTCGAAACAGAAGGCTTTTTATCCCAGGACAAGAAATCAGCCCTCAAAAACTTAACCAGCAGAAAATATTTTTTTGAAAAAATCCCTAAGCCCCGGGGTCACAATTTCCGCAAAAATCTGACTTTTGGCAATTCACTCAAAAATGGTGCCAAAAGCTTGAAAATGTTCCCCTGAAAACTTTGGCGATGGAAACAGAAGGCTTTTTATCCCAGGACAAGAAATCAGCCCTCAAAAACTTAACCGGCAGAAAAAAATTTTTTTAAAAAATCCCTAAGCCCCGGGGTCACAATTTCCGCAAAAATCTGACTTTTGGCAATTCACTCAAAAATGGTGCCAAAAGCTTCAAAATGCTCTTCTGAAAGGTTTGGCACTCGAAACACAACACTTTTTATCCCAGGACAAGAAATCAGCCCTCAAAAACTTAACCGGCAGAAAATATTTTTTTGAAAAAATCCCTAAGCCCCGGGGTCACAATTTCCGCAAAAATCTGACTTTTGGCAATTAACTCAAAAATGGTGCCAAAAGCTTGAAAATGCTCTCCTGAAAGGTTTGGCACTCGAAACAGAAGGCTTTTTATCCCAGGACAAGAAATCAGCCCTCAAAAACTTAACCGGCAGAAAATACTTTTTTTGAAAAAATCCCTAAGCCCCGGGGTCACAATTTCCGCAAAAATCTGACTTTTGGCAATTCACTCAAAAATGGTGCCAAAAGCTTGAAAATGCTCTCCTGAAAGGTTTGGCACTCGGAACTGAAGGCTTTTTATCCCAGGACAAGAAATCAGCCCTCAAAAACTTATCCGGCAGAAAATATTTTTTTGAAAAAATCCCTAAGCCCCGGGGTCACAATTTCCGCAAAAATCTTACTTTTGGCAATTCACTCAAAAATGGTGCCAAAAGCTTGAAAATGCTCCCCTGAAAGCTTTGGCGATGGAAACAGAAGGCTTTTTATCCCAGGACAAGAAATCAGCCCTCAAAAACTTAACCGGCAGAAAATATTTTTTTGAAAAAAATCCCTAAGCCCCGGGGTCACAATTTCCGCAAAAATCTTACTTTTGGCAATTCACTCAAAAATGGTGCCAAAAGCTTGAAAATGCTCCCCTGAAAGCTTTGGCGATGGAAACAGAAGGCTTTTTATCCCAGGACAAGAAATCAGCCCTCAAAAACTTAACCGGCAGAAAATATTTTTTTGAAAAAAATCCCTAAGCCCCGGGGTCACAATTTCCGCAAAAATCTGACATTTGGCGATTTACTCAAAAATAGTGCCAAAAGCTTGAAAATGCTCTCCTGAAAGGTTTGGCACTCGAAACAGAAGGCTTTTTATCCCAGGACAAGAAATCAGCCCTCAAAAACTTAACCGGCAGAAAATATTTTTTTGAAAAAATCCCTAAGCCCCGGGGTCACAATTTCCGCAAAAATCTGACTTTTGGCAATTCACTCAAAAATGGTGCCAAAAGCTTGAAAATGCTCCCCTGAAAGCTTTGGCGATGGAAACAGAAGGCTTTTTATCCCAGGACAAGAAATCAGCCCTCAAAAACTTAACCGGCAGAAAATATTTTTTTGAAAAAAATCCCTAAGCCCCGGGGTCACAATTTCCGCAAAAATCTGACATTTGGCGATTTACTCAAAAATAGTGCCAAAAGCTTGAAAATGCTCTCCTGAAAGGTTTGGCACTCGAAACAGAAGGCTTTTTATCCCAGGACAAGAAATCAGCCCTCAAAAACTTAACCGGCAGAAAATATTTTTTTGAAAAAATCCCTAAGCCCCGGGGTCACAATTTCCGCAAAAATCTGACTTTTGGCAATTCACTCAAAAATGGTGCCAAAAGCTTGAAAATGCTCCCCTGAAAGCTTTGGCACTCGAAACAGAAGGCTTTTTATCCCAGGACAAGAAATCAGCCCTCAAAAACTTAACCGCCAGAAAATATTTTTTTGAAAAAATCCCTAAGCCCCGGGGTCACAATTTCCGGAAAAAACTGACTTTTGGCAATTCACTCAAAAATGGTGCCAAAAGCTTGAAAATGCTCTACTGAAAGGATTGGCACTCCAAACAGAAGGCTTTTTATCCCAGGACAAGAAATCAGCCCTCAAAAACTTAAGAGGCAGAAAATTTTTTTTTGAAAAAAATCCCTAAGCCCCGGGGTCACAATTTCCGCAAAATTCTGACTTTTGGCACTTCACTCAAAAATGGTGCCAAAAGCTTGAAAATGCTCTACTGAAAGGTTTGGCACTCGAAACAGAAGGCTTTTTATCCCAGGACAAGAAATCAGCCCTCAAAAACTTAACCGGCAGAAAATATTTTTTTGAAAAAATCCCTAAGCCCCGGGGTCACAATTTCCGCAAAAATCTGACTTTTGGCAATTCACTCAAAAATGGTGCCAAAAGCTTGAAAATGTTCCCCTGAAAACTTTGGCGATGGAAACAGAAGGCTTTTTATCCCAGGACAAGAAATCAGCCCTCAAAAACTTAACCGGCAGAAAATATTTTTTTGAAAAAATCCCTAAGCCCCGGGGTCACAATTTCCGCAAAAATCTGACTTTTGGCAATTCACTCAAAAATGGTGCCAAAAGCTTGAAAATGCTCCCCTGAAAGCTTTGGCACTCGAAACAGAAGGCTTTTTATCCCAGGACAAGAAATCAGCCCTCAAAAACTTAACCGCCAGAAAATATTTTTTTGAAAAAATCCCTAAGCCCCGGGGTCACAATTTCCGGAAAAAACTGACTTTTGGCAATTCACTCAAAAATGGTGCCAAAAGCTTGAAAATGCTCTACTGAAAGGATTGGCACTCCAAACAGAAGGCTTTTTATCCCAGGACAAGAAATCAGCCCTCAAAAACTTAAGAGGCAGAAAATTTTTTTTTGAAAAAAATCCCTAAGCCCCGGGGTCACAATTTCCGCAAAATTCTGACTTTTGGCACTTCACTCAAAAATGGTGCCAAAAGCTTGAAAATGCTCTACTGAAAGGTTTGGCACTCGAAACAGAAGGCTTTTTATCCCAGGACAAGAAATCAGCCCTCAAAAACTTAACCGGCAGAAAATATTTTTTTGAAAAAATCCCTAAGCCCCGGGGTCACAATTTCCGCAAAAATCTGACTTTTGGCAATTCACTCAAAAATGGTGCCAAAAGCTTGAAAATGTTCCCCTGAAAACTTTGGCGATGGAAACAGAAGGCTTTTTATCCCAGGACAAGAAATCAGCCCTCAAAAACTTAACCGGCAGAAAATATTTTTTTGAAAAAATCCCTAAGCCCCGGGGTCACAATTTCCGCAAAAATCTTACTTTTGGCAATTCACTCAAAAATGGTGCCAAAAGCTTGAAAATGCTCCCCTGAAAGCTTTGGCGATGGAAACAGAAGGCTTTTTATCCCAGGACAAGAAATCAGCCCTCAAAAACTTAACCGGCAGAAAATATTTTTTTGAAAAAAATCCCTAATCCCCGGGGTCACAATTTCCGCAAAAATCTGACATTTGGCGATTTACTCAAAAATAGTGCCAAAATCTTGAAAATGCTCTCCTGAAAGGTTTGGCACTCGAAACAGAAGGCTTTTTATCCCAGGACAAGAAATCAGCCCTCAAAAACTTAACCGGCAGAAAATATTTTTTTGAAAAAATCCCTAAGCCCCGGGGTCACAATTTCCGCAAAAATCTGACTTTTGGCAATTCACTCAAAAATGGTGCCAAAAGCTTGAAAATGCTCCCCTGAAAGCTTTGGCGATGGAAACAGAAGGCTTTTTATCCCAGGACAAGAAATCAGCCCTCAAAAACTTAACCGGCAGAAAATATTTTTTTGAAAAAATCCCTAAGCCCCGGGGTCACAATTTCCGCAAAAATCTGACTTTTGGCAATTCACTCAAAAATGGTGCCAAAAGCTTGAAAATGCTCCCCTGAAAGCTTTGGCGATGGAAACAGAAGGCTTTTTATCCCAGGACAAGAAATCAGCCCTCAAAAACTTAACCGGCAGAAAATATTTTTTTGAAAAAAATCCCTAAGCCCCGGGGTCACAATTTCCGCAAAAATCTGACATTTGGCGATTTACTCAAAAATAGTGCCAAAAGCTTGAAAATGCTCTCCTGAAAGGTTTGGCACTCGAAACAGAAGGCTTTTTATCCCAGGACAAGAAATCAGCCCTCAAAAACTTAACCGGCAGAAAATATTTTTTTGAAAAAATCCCTAAGCCCCGGGGTCACAATTTCCGAAAAAATCTGACTTTTGGCAATTCACTCAAAAATGGTGCCAAAAGCTTGAAAATGCTCTACTGAAAGGTTTGGCACTCGAAACAGAAGGCTTTTTATCCCAGGACAAGAAATCAGCCCTCAAAAACTTAACCGGCAGAAAATATTTTTTTGAAAAAATCCCTAAGCCCCAGGGTCACAATTTCCGCAAAAATCTGACTTTTGGCAATTCACTCAAAAATGGTGCCAAAAGCTTGAAAATGCTCTCTTGAAAAGTTTGGCACTCGAAACAGAAGGCTTTTTATCCCAGGACAAGAAATCAGCCCTCAAAAACTTAACCGGCAGAAAATATTTTTTTGAAAAAATCCCTAAGCCCCGGGGTCACAATTTCCGCAAAAATCTGACTTTTGGCAATTCACTCAAAAATGGTGCCAAAAGCTTGAAAATGCTCCCCTGAAAGCTTTGGCACTCGAAACAGAAGGCTTTTTATCCCAGGACAAGAAATCAGCCCTCAAAAACTTAACCGGCAGAAAATATTTTTTTGAAAAAAATCCCTAAGCCCCGGGGTCACAATTTCCGCAAAAATCTGACATTTGGCGATTTACTCAAAAATAGTGCCAAAAGCTTGAAAATGCTCTCCTGAAAGGTTTGGCACTCGAAACAGAAGGCTTTTTATCCCAGGACAAGAAATCAGCCCTCAAAAACTTAACCGGCAGAAAATATTTTTTTGAAAAAATCCCTAAGCCCCGGGGTCACAATTTCCGAAAAAATCTGACTTTTGGCAATTCACTCAAAAATGGTGCCAAAAGCTTGAAAATGCTCTACTGAAAGGTTTGGCACTCGAAACAGAAGGCTTTTTATCCCAGGACAAGAAATCAGCCCTCAAAAACTTAACCGGCAGAAAATATTTTTTTGAAAAAATCCCTAAGCCCCAGGGTCACAATTTCCGCAAAAATCTGACTTTTGGCAATTCACTCAAAAATGGTGCCAAAAGCTTGAAAATGCTCTCTTGAAAAGTTTGGCACTCGAAACAGAAGGCTTTTTATCCCAGGACAAGAAATCAGCCCTCAAAAACTTAACCGGCAGAAAATATTTTTTTGAAAAAATCCCTAAGCCCCGGGGTCACAATTTCCGCAAAAATCTGACTTTTGGCAATTCACTCAAAAATGGTGCCAAAAGCTTGAAAATGCTCCCCTGAAAGCTTTGGCGATGGAAACAGAAGGCTTTTTATCCCAGGACAAGAAATCAGCCGTCAAAAACTTAACCGCCAGAAAATATTTTTTTGAAAAAATCCCTAAGCCCCGGGGTCACAATTTCCGGAAAAAACTGACTTTTGGCAATTCACTCAAAAATGGTGCCAAAAGCTTGAAAATGCTCTACTGAAAGGTTTGGCACTCGAAACAGAAGGCTTTTTATCCCAGGACAAGAAATCAGCCCTCAAAAACTTAACCGGCAGAAAATATTTTTTTGAAAAAATCCCTAAGCCCCGGGGTCACAATTTCCGCAAAAATCTGACTTTTGGCAATTCACTCAAAAATGGTGCCAAAAGCTTGAAAATGTTCCCCTGAAAACTTTGGCGATGGAAACAGAAGGCTTTTTATCCCAGGACAAGGGATAAAAAGCCTTCTGTTTCCATCGCCAAAGTTTTCAGGGGAACATTTTATGCTCTACTCCAATTTTTTGCGGCTGACGGAGCCTCCCACATCCCCTCTGCATTGAAGGTATACCACGCAAAAGTGGTTTCCACCCTCTGCTATGCTGCCCCGCTCTGGGCCCCTGGGTCCAATTTAACATCGCTGGAGACATTGCAGAATCAGTTTCTCCGTCGCCTCCTGAAACTCCCCATGTGTGTGAGCAACGCAGCCATACGTCTGGAGTTAAGGATTGCAACATTGGAGACTGTCATCTGGAAGCGAGTCTTTGGCTATTGGCTGTCCAGCTGGCATAGGCTTCCCGACCATTACCTTTTTCAGTGCCTCTGGCGGGACGAATTTGTTAATCCGTGGGTAGGAAAAATCCATGCCAAACTTCTGAGCATCGGAATTTCCCCAGCGGACTCCCTAAAGATGAACTTACGCTCAGCTAAAAGCCTCATTGAGCAAAGATTAGCAGACATTGAAAATCAACACAACCTTGCCAGAGGTGGGGGTGTCTGCTCCCCCAGGTATCACGGAATAACCCCACCACTTGACCTTCCATCATACATGTCATCTCTTTCATCAGTACCACACCGACTTGCATTTATTCGTGCAAGGTTCAATGTCCTTCCATCGAACCTGCTGAGCCACAGATTTTCCAAGGGTTTGGTGTCTCCGCTATGCGTGTGTGATGGGAAAACTGTTGAATCTCTTCCACATATAATGTTCAACTGTCCCCTACATACCATAGCCAGGACTAAATTCCTGGGCCCTGCTTTACTGCGCTTGGTTAGCAGGCCTGTTGAGTCACACGCCGCACTGCTTTTGCAGGATACAGATCCTTCTGTTACTCTGCAGGTGGCGAGATTCCTGAATGCGGTTATCTCACACGCAAAAACCACCAAAAAACAACAACAACATCAAAATCTAATCGGACAGTTATGATGAGAGTGCATGTCGGATCTCGTCTTCAGTTTTCCTTTTCTGTGAACCGTCCCTTGGAGCTCTCCGGGCCACATCCTGTTACTTGGCTCTGCCCAATGACCCACCCTTGCATCGCAGTGCTCACCTTCTGTTGTCAGATATTTCGGTTTTTAAGCCTTTGTGCTTTTTTATGTTTGTACATATTTTATGGGCTAATAGCCGTAAATAAATAAATAAATAAATAAAAATATTTTTTTGAAAAAATCCCTAAGCCCCAGGGTCACAATTTCCGCAAAAATCTGACTTTTGGCAATTCACTCAAAAATGGTGCCAAAAGCTTGAAAATGCTCTCTTGAAAAGTTTGGCACTCGAAACAGAAGGCTTTTTATCCCAGGACAAGAAATCAGCCCTCAAAAACTTAACCGGCAGAAAATATTTTTTTGAAAAAATCCCTAAGCCCCGGGGTCACAATTTCCGCAAAAATCTGACTTTTGGCAATTCACTCAAAAATGGTGCCAAAAGCTTGAAAATGCTCCCCTGAAAGCTTTGGCGATGGAAACAGAAGGCTTTTTATCCCAGGACAAGAAATCAGCCCTCAAAAACTTAACCACCAGAAAATATTTTTTTGAAAAAATCCCTAAGCCCCGGGGTCACAATTTCCGGAAAAAACTGACTTTTGGCAATTCACTCAAAAATGGTGCCAAAAGCTTGAAAATGCTCCCCTGAAAGCTTTGGCGATGGAAACAGAAGGCTTTTTATCCCAGGACAAGAAATCAGCCCTCAAAAACTTAACCGCCAGAAAATATTTTTGTGAAAAAATCCCAAAGCCCCGCGGTCACAATTTCCGGAAAAAACTGACTTTTGGCAATTCACTCAAAAATGGTGCCAAAAGCTTGAAAATGCTCCCCTCAAAGCTTTGGCGATGGAAACAGAAGGCTTTTTATCCCAGGACAAGAAATCAGCCCTCAAAAACTTAACCGGCAGAAAATATTTTTTTGAAAAAAATCCCTAAGCCCCGGGGTCACAATTTCCGCAAAAATCTGACTTTTGGCACTTCACTCAAAAATGGTGCCAAAAGCTTGAAAATGCTCTACTGAAAGGTTTGGCACTCGAAACAGAAGGCTTTTTATCCCAGGACAAGAAATCAGCCCTCAAAAACTTAACCGGCAGAAAATATTTTTTTGAAAAAAATCCCTAAGCCCCGGGGTCACAATTTCCGCAAAAATCTGACTTTTGGCACTTCACTCAAAAATGGTGCCAAAAGCTTGAAAATGCTCTACTGAAAGGTTTGGCACTCGAAACAGAAGGCTTTTTATCCCAGGACAAGAAATCAGCCCTCAAAAACTTAACCGGCAGAAAATATTTTTTTGAAAAAATCCCTAAGCCCCGGGGTCACAATTTCCGCAAAAATCTGACTTTTGGCAATTCACTCAAAAATGGTGCCAAAAGCTTGAAAATGCTCCCCTGAAAGCTTTGGCGATGGAAACAGAAGGCTTTTTATCCCAGGACAAGAAATCAGCCCTCAAAAACTTAACCGGCAGAAAATATTTTTTTGAAAAAATCCCTAAGCCCCGGGGTCACAATTTCCGCAAAAATCTGACTTTTGGCAATTCACTCAAAAATGGTGCCAAAAGCTTGAAAATGTTCCCCTGAAAACTTTGGCGATGGAAACAGAAGGCTTTTTATCCCAGGACAAGAAATCAGCCCTCAAAAACTTAACCGGCAGAAAATATTTTTTTGAAAAAATCCCTAAGCCCCGGGGTCACAATTTCCGCAAAAATCTGACTTTTGGCAATTCACTCAAAAATGGTGCCAAAAGCTTGAAAATGCTCTTCTGAAAGGTTTGGCACTCGAAACACAACACTTTTTATCCCAGGACAAGAAATCAGCCCTCAAAAACTTAACCGGCAGAAAATACTTTTTTTGAAAAAATCCCTAAGCCCCGGGGTCACAATTTCCGCAAAAATCTGACTTTTGGCAATTCACTCAAAAATGGTGCCAAAAGCTTGAAAATGCTCTCTTGAAAAGTTTGGCATTCGGAACTGAAGGCTTTTTATCCCAGGACAAGAAATCAGCCCTCAAAAACTTAACCGGCAGAAAATACTTTTTTTGAAAAAATCCCTAAGCCCCGGGGTCACAATTTCTACAAAAATCTGACTTTTGGCAATTCACTCAAAAATGGTGCCAAAAGCTTGAAAATGCTCTACTAAAAGGTTTGGCACTCGAAACAGAAGGCTTTTTATCCCAGGACAAGAAATCAGCCCTCAAAAACTTAACCGGCAGAAAATATTTTTTTGAAAAAATCCCTAAGCCCCGGGGTCACAATTTCCGCAAAAATCTGACTTTTGGCAATTCACTCAAAAATGGTGCCAAAAGTTTGAAAATGCTCTCCTGAAAGGTTTGGCACTCGGAACTGAAGGCTTTTTATCCCAGGACAAGAAATCAGCCCTCAAAAACTTATCCGGCAGAAAATATTTTTTTGAAAAAATCCCTAAGCCCCGGGGTCACAATTTCCGCAAAAATCTTACTTTTGGCAATTCACTCAAAAATGGTGCCAAAAGCTTGAAAATGCTCCCCTGAAAACTTTGGCGATGGAAACAGAAGGCTTTTTATCCCAGGACAAGAAATCAGCCCTCAAAAACTTAACCGGCAGAAAATATTTTTTTGAAAAAATCCCTAAGCCCCGGGGTCACAATTTCCGCAAAAATCTGACTTTTGGCAATTCACTCAAAAATGGTGCCAAAAGCTTGAAAATGCTCTTCTGAAAGGTTTGGCACTCGAAACACAACACTTTTTATCCCAGGACAAGAAATCAGCCCTCAAAAACTTAACCGGCAGAAAATACTTTTTTTGAAAAAATCCCTAAGCCCCGGGGTCACAATTTCCGCAAAAATCTGACTTTTGGCAATTCACTCAAAAATGGTGCCAAAAGCTTGAAAATGCTCTCTTGAAAAGTTTGGCATTCGGAACTGAAGGCTTTTTATCCCAGGACAAGAAATCAGCCCTCAAAAACTTAACCGGCAGAAAATACTTTTTTTGAAAAAATCCCTAAGCCCCGGGGTCACAATTTCTACAAAAATCTGACTTTTGGCAATTCACTCAAAAATGGTGCCAAAAGCTTGAAAATGCTCTACTAAAAGGTTTGGCACTCGAAACAGAAGGCTTTTTATCCCAGGACAAGAAATCAGCCCTCAAAAACTTAACCGGCAGAAAATATTTTTTTGAAAAAATCCCTAAGCCCCGGGGTCACAATTTCCGCAAAAATCTGACTTTTGGCAATTCACTCAAAAATGGTGCCAAAAGTTTGAAAATGCTCTCCTGAAAGGTTTGGCACTCGGAACTGAAGGCTTTTTATCCCAGGACAAGAAATCAGCCCTCAAAAACTTATCCGGCAGAAAATATTTTTTTGAAAAAATCCCTAAGCCCCGGGGTCACAATTTCCGCAAAAATCTTACTTTTGGCAATTCACTCAAAAATGGTGCCAAAAGCTTGAAAATGCTCCCCTGAAAGCTTTGGCGATGGAAACAGAAGGCTTTTTATCCCAGGACAAGAAATCAGCCCTCAAAAACTTAACCGGCAGAAAATATTTTTTTGAAAAAAATCCCTAAGCCCCGGGGTCACAATTTCCGCAAAAATCTGACATTTGGCACTTCACTCAAAAATGGTGCCAAAAGCTTGAAAATGCTCTACTGAAAGGTTTGGCACTCGAAACAGAAGGCTTTTTATCCCAGGACAAGAAATCAGCCCTCAAAAACTTAACCGGCAGAAAATATTTTTTTGAAAAAATCCCTAAGCCCCGGGGTCACAATTTCCGCAAAAATCTGACTTTTGGCAATTCACTCAAAAATGGTGCCAAAAGCTTGAAAATGCTCCCCTGAAAGCTTTGGCGATGGAAACAGAAGGCTTTTTATCCCAGGACAAGAAATCAGCCCTCAAAAACTTAACCGGCAGAAAATATTTTTTTGAAAAAATCCCTAAGCCCCGGGGTCACAATTTCCGCAAAAATCTGACTTTTGGCAATTCACTCAAAAATGGTGCCAAAAGCTTGAAAATGTTCCCCTGAAAACTTTGGCGATGGAAACAGAAGGCTTTTTATCCCAGGACAAGAAATCAGCCCTCAAAAACTTAACCGGCAGAAAATATTTTTTTGAAAAAATCCCTAAGCCCCGGGGTCACAATTTCCGCAAAAATCTGACTTTTGGCAATTCACTCAAAAATGGTGCCAAAAGCTTGAAAATGCTCCCCTGAAAGCTTTGGCGATGGAAACAGAAGGCTTTTTATCCCAGGACAAGAAATCAGCCCTCAAAAACTTAACCGGCAGAAAATATTTTTTTGAAAAAATCCCTAAGCCCCGGGGTCACAATTTCCGCAAAAATCTGACTTTTGGCAATTCACTCAAAAATGGTGCCAAAAGCTTGAAAATGCTCCCCTGAAAGCTTTGGCGATGGAAACAGAAGGCTTTTTATCCCAGGACAAGAAATCAGCCCTCAAAAACTTAACCACCAGAAAATATTTTTTTGAAAAAATCCCTAAGCCCCGGGGTCACAATTTCCGGAAAAAACTGACTTTTGGCAATTCACTCAAAAATGGTGCCAAAAGCTTGAAAATGCTCCCCTGAAAGCTTTGGCGATGGAAACAGAAGGCTTTTTATCCCAGGACAAGAAATCAGCCCTCAAAAACTTAACCGCCAGAAAATATTTTTGTGAAAAAATCCCAAAGCCCCGCGGTCACAATTTCCGGAAAAAACTGACTTTTGGCAATTCACTCAAAAATGGTGCCAAAAGCTTGAAAATGCTCCCCTCAAAGCTTTGGCGATGGAAACAGAAGGCTTTTTATCCCAGGACAAGAAATCAGCCCTCAAAAACTTAACCGGCAGAAAATATTTTTTTGAAAAAAATCCCTAAGCCCCGGGGTCACAATTTCCGCAAAAATCTGACTTTTGGCACTTCACTCAAAAATGGTGCCAAAAGCTTGAAAATGCTCTACTGAAAGGTTTGGCACTCGAAACAGAAGGCTTTTTATCCCAGGACAAGAAATCAGCCCTCAAAAACTTAACCGGCAGAAAATATTTTTTTGAAAAAATCCCTAAGCCCCGGGGTCACAATTTCCGCAAAAATCTGACTTTTGGCAATTCACTCAAAAATGGTGCCAAAAGCTTGAAAATGCTCCCCTGAAAGCTTTGGCGATGGAAACAGAAGGCTTTTTATCCCAGGACAAGAAATCAGCCCTCAAAAACTTAACCGGCAGAAAATATTTTTTTGAAAAAATCCCTAAGCCCCGGGGTCACAATTTCCGCAAAAATCTGACTTTTGGCAATTCACTCAAAAATGGTGCCAAAAGCTTGAAAATGTTCCCCTGAAAACTTTGGCGATGGAAACAGAAGGCTTTTTATCCCAGGACAAGAAATCAGCCCTCAAAAACTTAACCGGCAGAAAATATTTTTTTGAAAAAATCCCTAAGCCCCGGGGTCACAATTTCCGCAAAAATCTGACTTTTGGCAATTCACTCAAAAATGGTGCCAAAAGCTTGAAAATGCTCTTCTGAAAGGTTTGGCACTCGAAACACAACACTTTTTATCCCAGGACAAGAAATCAGCCCTCAAAAACTTAACCGGCAGAAAATACTTTTTTTGAAAAAATCCCTAAGCCCCGGGGTCACAATTTCCGCAAAAATCTGACTTTTGGCAATTCACTCAAAAATGGTGCCAAAAGCTTGAAAATGCTCTCTTGAAAAGTTTGGCATTCGGAACTGAAGGCTTTTTATCCCAGGACAAGAAATCAGCCCTCAAAAACTTAACCGGCAGAAAATACTTTTTTTGAAAAAATCCCTAAGCCCCGGGGTCACAATTTCTACAAAAATCTGACTTTTGGCAATTCACTCAAAAATGGTGCCAAAAGCTTGAAAATGCTCTACTAAAAGGTTTGGCACTCGAAACAGAAGGCTTTTTATCCCAGGACAAGAAATCAGCCCTCAAAAACTTAACCGGCAGAAAATATTTTTTTGAAAAAATCCCTAAGCCCCGGGGTCACAATTTCCGCAAAAATCTGACTTTTGGCAATTCACTCAAAAATGGTGCCAAAAGCTTGAAAATGCTCTCCTGAAAGGTTTGGCACTCGGAACTGAAGGCTTTTTATCCCAGGACAAGAAATCAGCCCTCAAAAACTTATCCGGCAGAAAATATTTTTTTGAAAAAATCCCTAAGCCCCGGGGTCACAATTTCCGCAAAAATCTTACTTTTGGCAATTCACTCAAAAATGGTGCCAAAAGCTTGAAAATGCTCCCCTGAAAGCTTTGGCGATGGAAACAGAAGGCTTTTTATCCCAGGACAAGAAATCAGCCCTCAAAAACTTAACTGGCAGAAAATATTTTTTTGAAAAAAATCCCTAAGCCCCGGGGTCACAATTTCCGCAAAAATCTGACATTTGGCACTTCACTCAAAAATGGTGCCAAAAGCTTGAAAATGCTCTACTGAAAGGTTTGGCACTCGAAACAGAAGGCTTTTTATCCCAGGACAAGAAATCAGCCCTCAAAAACTTAACCGGCAGAAAATATTTTTTTGAAAAAATCCCTAAGCCCCGGGGTCACAATTTCCGCAAAAATCTGACTTTTGGCAATTCACTCAAAAATGGTGCCAAAAGCTTGAAAATGCTCCCCTGAAAGCTTTGGCGATGGAAACAGAAGGCTTTTTATCCCAGGACAAGAAATCAGCCCTCAAAAACTTAACCGGCAGAAAATATTTTTTTGAAAAAATCCCTAAGCCCCGGGGTCACAATTTCCGCAAAAATCTGACTTTTGGCAATTCACTCAAAAATGGTGCCAAAAGCTTGAAAATGTTCCCCTGAAAACTTTGGCGATGGAAACAGAAGGCTTTTTATCCCAGGACAAGAAATCAGCCCTCAAAAACTTAACCGGCAGAAAATATTTTTTTGAAAAAATCCCTAAGCCCCGGGGTCACAATTTCCGCAAAAATCTGACTTTTGGCAATTCACTCAAAAATGGTGCCAAAAGCTTGAAAATGCTCTTCTGAAAGGTTTGGCACTCGAAACACAACACTTTTTATCCCAGGACAAGAAATCAGCCCTCAAAAACTTAACCGGCAGAAAATACTTTTTTTGAAAAAATCCCTAAGCCCCGGGGTCACAATTTCCGCAAAAATCTGACTTTTGGCAATTCACTCAAAAATGGTGCCAAAAGCTTGAAAATGCTCTCTTGAAAAGTTTGGCATTCGGAACTGAAGGCTTTTTATCCCAGGACAAGAAATCAGCCCTCAAAAACTTAACCGGCAGAAAATACTTTTTTTGAAAAAATCCCTAAGCCCCGGGGTCACAATTTCCGCAAAAATCTGACTTTTGGCAATTCACTCAAAAATGGTGCCAAAAGCTTGAAAATGCTCTCTTGAAAAGTTTGGCATTCGGAACTGAAGGCTTTTTATCCCAGGACAAGAAATCAGCCCTCAAAAACTTAACCGGCAGAAAATACTTTTTTTGAAAAAATCCCTAAGCCCCGGGGTCACAATTTCTGCAAAAATCTGACTTTTGGCAATTCACTCAAAAATGGTGCCAAAAGCTTGAAAATGCTCTACTAAAAGGTTTGGCACTCGAAACAGAAGGCTTTTTATCCCAGGACAAGAAATCAGCCCTCAAAAACTTAACCGGCAGAAAATATTTTTTTGAAAAAAATCCCTAAGCCCCGGGGTCACAATTTCCGCAAAAATCTGACATTTGGCACTTCACTCAAAAATGGTGCCAAAAGCTTGAAAATGCTCTACTGAAAGGTTTGGCACTCGAAACAGAAGGCTTTTTATCCCAGGACAAGAAATCAGCCCTCAAAAACTTAACCGGCAGAAAATATTTTTTTGAAAAAATCCCTAAGCCCCGGGGTCACAATTTCCGCAAAAATCTGACTTTTGGCAATTCACTCAAAAATGGTGCCAAAAGCTTGAAAATGCTCCCCTGAAAGCTTTGGCGATGGAAACAGAAGGCTTTTTATCCCAGGACAAGAAATCAGCCCTCAAAAACTTAACCGGCAGAAAATATTTTTTTGAAGAAATCCCTAAGCCCCGGGGTCACAATTTCCGCAAAAATCTGACTTTTGGCAATTCACTCAAAAATGGTGCCAAAAGCTTGAAAATGTTCCCCTGAAAACTTTGGCGATGGAAACAGAAGGCTTTTTATCCCAGGACAAGAAATCAGCCCTCAAAAACTTAACCGGCAGAAAATATTTTTTTGAAAAAATCCCTAAGCCCCGGGGTCACAATTTCCGCAAAAATCTGACTTTTGGCAATTCACTCAAAAATGGTGCCAAAAGCTTGAAAATGCTCTTCTGAAAGGTTTGGCACTCGAAACACAACACTTTTTATCCCAGGACAAGAAATCAGCCCTCAAAAACTTAACCGGCAGAAAATACTTTTTTTGAAAAAATCCCTAAGCCCCGGGGTCACAATTTCCGCAAAAATCTGACTTTTGGCAATTCACTCAAAAATGGCGCCAAAAGCTTGAAAATGCTCTCTTGAAAAGTTTGGCATTCGGAACTGAAGGCTTTTTATCCCAGGACAAGAAATCAGCCCTCAAAAACTTAACCGGCAGAAAATACTTTTTTTGAAAAAATCCCTAAGCCCCGGGGTCACAATTTCTGCAAAAATCTGACTTTTGGCAATTCACTCAAAAATGGTGCCAAAAGCTTGAAAATGCTCTACTAAAAGGTTTGGCACTCGAAACAGAAGGCTTTTTATCCCAGGACAAGAAATCAGCCCTCAAAAACTTAACCGGCAGAAAATATTTTTTTGAAAAAATCCCTAAGCCCCGGGGTCACAATTTCCGCAAAAATCTGACTTTTGGCAATTCACTCAAAAATGGTGCCAAAAGCTTGAAAATGCTCTCCTGAAAGGTTTGGCACTCGGAACTGAAGGCTTTTTATCCCAGGACAAGAAATCAGCCCTCAAAAACTTATCCGGCAGAAAATATTTTTTTGAAAAAATCCCTAAGCCCCGGGGTCACAATTTCCGCAAAAATCTGACTTTTGGCAATTCACTCAAAAATGGTGCCAAAAGCTTGAAAATGCTCCCCTGAAAGCTTTGGCGATGGAAACAGAAGGCTTTTTATCCCAGGACAAGAAATCAGCCCTCAAAAACTTAACCGGCAGAAAATATTTTTTTGAAGAAATCCCTAAGCCCCGGGGTCACAATTTCCGCAAAAATCTGACTTTTGGCAATTCACTCAAAAATGGTGCCAAAAGCTTGAAAATGTTCCCCTGAAAACTTTGGCGATGGAAACAGAAGGCTTTTTATCCCAGGACAAGAAATCAGCCCTCAAAAACTTAACCGGCAGAAAATATTTTTTTGAAAAAATCCCTAAGCCCCGGGGTCACAATTTCCGCAAAAATCTGACTTTTGGCAATTCACTCAAAAATGGTGCCAAAAGCTTGAAAATGCTCTTCTGAAAGGTTTGGCACTCGAAACACAACACTTTTTATCCCAGGACAAGAAATCAGCCCTCAAAAACTTAACCGGCAGAAAATACTTTTTTTGAAAAAATCCCTAAGCCCCGGGGTCACAATTTCCGCAAAAATCTGACTTTTGGCAATTCACTCAAAAATGGCGCCAAAAGCTTGAAAATGCTCTCTTGAAAAGTTTGGCATTCGGAACTGAAGGCTTTTTATCCCAGGACAAGAAATCAGCCCTCAAAAACTTAACCGGCAGAAAATACTTTTTTTGAAAAAATCCCTAAGCCCCGGGGTCACAATTTCTGCAAAAATCTGACTTTTGGCAATTCACTCAAAAATGGTGCCAAAAGCTTGAAAATGCTCTACTAAAAGGTTTGGCACTCGAAACAGAAGGCTTTTTATCCCAGGACAAGAAATCAGCCCTCAAAAACTTAACCGGCAGAAAATATTTTTTTGAAAAAATCCCTAAGCCCCGGGGTCACAATTTCCGCAAAAATCTGACTTTTGGCAATTCACTCAAAAATGGTGCCAAAAGCTTGAAAATGCTCTCCTGAAAGGTTTGGCACTCGGAACTGAAGGCTTTTTATCCCAGGACAAGAAATCAGCCCTCAAAAACTTATCCGGCAGAAAATATTTTTTTGAAAAAATCCCTAAGCCCCGGGGTCACAATTTCCGCAAAAATCTTACTTTTGGCAATTCACTCAAAAATGGTGCCAAAAGCTTGAAAATGCTCCCCTGAAAGCTTTGGCGATGGAAACAGAAGGCTTTTTATCCCAGGACAAGAAATCAGCCCTCAAAAACTTAACCGGCAGAAAATATTTTTTTGAAAAAATCCCTAAGCCCCGGGGTCACAATTTCCGCAAAAATCTGACTTTTGGCAATTCACTCAAAAATGGTGCCAAAAGCTTGAAAATGTTCCCCTGAAAACTTTGGCGATGGAAACAGAAGGCTTTTTATCCCAGGACAAGAAATCAGCCCTCAAAAACTTAACCGGCAGAAAATATTTTTTTGAAAAAATCCCTAAGCCCCGGGGTCACAATTTCCGCAAAAATCTGACTTTTGGCAATTCACTCAAAAATGGTGCCAAAAGCTTGAAAATGCTCTTCTGAAAGGTTTGGCACTCGAAACACAACACTTTTTATCCCAGGACAAGAAATCAGCCCTCAAAAACTTAACCGGCAGAAAATACTTTTTTTGAAAAAATCCCTAAGCCCCGGGGTCACAATTTCCGCAAAAATCTGACTTTTGGCAATTCACTCAAAAATGGTGCCAAAAGCTTGAAAATGCTCTCTTGAAAAGTTTGGCATTCGGAACTGAAGGCTTTTTATCCCAGGACAAGAAATCAGCCCTCAAAAACTTAACCGGCAGAAAATACTTTTTTTGAAAAAATCCCTAAGCCCCGGGGTCACAATTTCTACAAAAATCTGACTTTTGGCAATTCACTCAAAAATGGTGCCAAAAGCTTGAAAATGCTCTACTAAAAGGTTTGGCACTCGAAACAGAAGGCTTTTTATCCCAGGACAAGAAATCAGCCCTCAAAAACTTAACCGGCAGAAAATATTTTTTTGAAAAAATCCCTAAGCCCCGGGGTCACAATTTCCGCAAAAATCTGACTTTTGGCAATTCACTCAAAAATGGTGCCAAAAGCTTGAAAATGCTCTCCTGAAAGGTTTGGCACTCGGAACTGAAGGCTTTTTATCCCAGGACAAGAAATCAGCCCTCAAAAACTTATCCGGCAGAAAATATTTTTTTGAAAAAATCCCTAAGCCCCGGGGTCACAATTTCCGCAAAAATCTTACTTTTGGCAATTCACTCAAAAATGGTGCCAAAAGCTTGAAAATGCTCCCCTGAAAGCTTTGGCGATGGAAACAGAAGGCTTTTTATCCCAGGACAAGAAATCAGCCCTCAAAAACTTAACCGGCAGAAAATATTTTTTTGAAAAAAATCCCTAAGCCCCGGGGTCACAATTTCCGCAAAAATCTGACATTTGGCACTTCACTCAAAAATGGTGCCAAAAGCTTGAAAATGCTCTACTGAAAGGTTTGGCACTCGAAACAGAAGGCTTTTTATCCCAGGACAAGAAATCAGCCCTCAAAAACTTAACCGGCAGAAAATATTTTTTTGAAAAAATCCCTAAGCCCCGGGGTCACAATTTCCGCAAAAATCTGACTTTTGGCAATTCACTCAAAAATGGTGCCAAAAGCTTGAAAATGCTCCCCTGAAAGCTTTGGCGATGGAAACAGAAGGCTTTTTATCCCAGGACAAGAAATCAGCCCTCAAAAACTTAACCGGCAGAAAATATTTTTTTGAAAAAATCCCTAAGCCCCGGGGTCACAATTTCCGCAAAAATCTGACTTTTGGCAATTCACTCAAAAATGGTGCCAAAAGCTTGAAAATGTTCCCCTGAAAACTTTGGCGATGGAAACAGAAGGCTTTTTATCCCAGGACAAGAAATCAGCCCTCAAAAACTTAACCGGCAGAAAATATTTTTTTGAAAAAATCCCTAAGCCCCGGGGTCACAATTTCCGCAAAAATCTGACTTTTGGCAATTCACTCAAAAATGGTGCCAAAAGCTTGAAAATGCTCTTCTGAAAGGTTTGGCACTCGAAACACAACACTTTTTATCCCAGGACAAGAAATCAGCCCTCAAAAACTTAACCGGCAGAAAATACTTTTTTTGAAAAAATCCCTAAGCCCCGGGGTCACAATTTCCGCAAAAATCTGACTTTTGGCAATTCACTCAAAAATGGTGCCAAAAGCTTGAAAATGCTCTCTTGAAAAGTTTGGCATTCGGAACTGAAGGCTTTTTATCCCAGGACAAGAAATCAGCCCTCAAAAACTTAACCGGCAGAAAATACTTTTTTTGAAAAAATCCCTAAGCCCCGGGGTCACAATTTCCGCAAAAATCTGACTTTTGGCAATTCACTCAAAAATGGTGCCAAAAGCTTGAAAATGCTCTCTTGAAGAGTTTGGCATTCGGAACTGAAGGCTTTTTATCCCAGGACAAGAAATCAGCCCTCAAAAACTTAACCGGCAGAAAATACTTTTTTTGAAAAAATCCCTAAGCCCCGGGGTCACAATTTCTGCAAAAATCTGACTTTTGGCAATTCACTCAAAAATGGTGCCAAAAGCTTGAAAATGCTCTACTAAAAGGTTTGGCACTCGAAACAGAAGGCTTTTTATCCCAGGACAAGAAATCAGCCCTCAAAAACTTAACCGGCAGAAAATATTTTTTTGAAAAAATCCCTAAGCCCCGGGGTCACAATTTCCGCAAAAATCTGACTTTTGGCAATTCACTCAAAAATGGTGCCAAAAGCTTGAAAATGCTCTCCTGAAAGGTTTGGCACTCGGAACTGAAGGCTTTTTATCCCAGGACAAGAAATCAGCCCTCAAAAACTTATCCGGCAGAAAATATTTTTTTGAAAAAATCCCTAAGCCCCGGGGTCACAATTTCCGCAAAAATCTGACATTTGGCGATTTACTCAAAAATAGTGCCAAAAGCTTGAAAATGCTCCCCTGAAAGCTTTGGCGATGGAAACAGAAGGCTTTTTATCCCAGGACAAGAAACCAGCCCTCAAAAACTTAACCGGCAGAAAATATTTTTTTGAAAAAAATCCCTAAGCCCCGGGGTCACAATTTCCGCAAAAATCTGACATTTGGCACTTCACTCAAAAATGGTGCCAAAAGCTTGAAAATGCTCTACTGAAAGGTTTGGCACTCGAAACAGAAGGCTTTTTATCCCAGGACAAGAAATCAGCCCTCAAAAACTTAACCGGCAGAAAATATTTTTTTGAAAAAATCCCTAAGCCCCGGGGTCACAATTTCCGCAAAAATCTGACTTTTGGCAATTCACTCAAAAATGGTGCCAAAAGCTTGAAAATGCTCCCCTGAAAGCTTTGGCGATGGAAACAGAAGGCTTTTTATCCCAGGACAAGAAATCAGCCCTCAAAAACTTAACCGGCAGAAAATATTTTTTTGAAGAAATCCCTAAGCCCCGGGGTCACAATTTCCGCAAAAATCTGACTTTTGGCAATTCACTCAAAAATGGTGCCAAAAGCTTGAAAATGTTCCCCTGAAAACTTTGGCGATGGAAACAGAAGGCTTTTTATCCCAGGACAAGAAATCAGCCCTCAAAAACTTAACCGGCAGAAAATATTTTTTTGAAAAAATCCCTAAGCCCCGGGGTCACAATTTCCGCAAAAATCTGACTTTTGGCAATTCACTCAAAAATGGTGCCAAAAGCTTGAAAATGCTCTTCTGAAAGGTTTGGCACTCGAAACACAACACTTTTTATCCCAGGACAAGAAATCAGCCCTCAAAAACTTAACCGGCAGAAAATACTTTTTTTGAAAAAATCCCTAAGCCCCGGGGTCACAATTTCCGCAAAAATCTGACTTTTGGCAATTCACTCAAAAATGGCGCCAAAAGCTTGAAAATGCTCTCTTGAAAAGTTTGGCATTCGGAACTGAAGGCTTTTTATCCCAGGACAAGAAATCAGCCCTCAAAAACTTAACCGGCAGAAAATACTTTTTTTGAAAAAATCCCTAAGCCCCGGGGTCACAATTTCTGCAAAAATCTGACTTTTGGCAATTCACTCAAAAATGGTGCCAAAAGCTTGAAAATGCTCTACTAAAAGGTTTGGCACTCGAAACAGAAGGCTTTTTATCCCAGGACAAGAAATCAGCCCTCAAAAACTTAACCGGCAGAAAATATTTTTTTGAAAAAATCCCTAAGCCCCGGGGTCACAATTTCCGCAAAAATCTGACTTTTGGCAATTCACTCAAAAATGGTGCCAAAAGCTTGAAAATGCTCTCCTGAAAGGTTTGGCACTCGGAACTGAAGGCTTTTTATCCCAGGACAAGAAATCAGCCCTCAAAAACTTATCCGGCAGAAAATATTTTTTTGAAAAAATCCCTAAGCCCCGGGGTCACAATTTCCGCAAAAATCTTACTTTTGGCAATTCACTCAAAAATGGTGCCAAAAGCTTGAAAATGCTCCCCTGAAAGCTTTGGCGATGGAAACAGAAGGCTTTTTATCCCAGGACAAGAAATCAGCCCTCAAAAACTTAACCGGCAGAAAATATTTTTTTGAAAAAAATCCCTAAGCCCCGGGGTCACAATTTCCGCAAAAATCTGACATTTGGCGATTTACTCAAAAATAGTGCCAAAATCTTGAAAATGCTCTCCTGAAAGGTTTGGCACTCGAAACAGAAGGCTTTTTATCCCAGGACAAGAAATCAGCCCTCAAAAACTTAACCGGCAGAAAATATTTTTTTGAAAAAATCCCTAAGCCCCGGGGTCACAATTTCCGCAAAAATCTGACTTTTGGCAATTCACTCAAAAATGGTGCCAAAAGCTTGAAAATGCTCTCCTGAAAGGTTTGGCACTCGAAACAGAAGGCTTTTTATCCCAGGACAAGAAATCAGCCCTCAAAAACTTAACCGGCAGAAAATATTTTTTTGAAAAAATCCCTAAGCCCCGGAGTCACAATTTCCGCAAAAATCTGACTTTTGGCAATTCACTCAAAAATGGTGCCAAAAGCTTGAAAATGCTCTCTTGAAAAGTTTGGCACTCAAAACAGAAGGCTTTTTATCCCAGGACAAGAAATCAGCCCTCAAAAACTTAACCGGCAGAAAATATTTTTTTGAAAAAATCCCTAAGCCCCGGGGTCACAATTTCCGCAAAAATCTGACTTTTGGCAATTCACTCAAAAATGGTGCCAAAAGCTTGAAAATGCTCCCCTGAAAGCTTTGGCGATGGAAACAGAAGGCTTTTTATCAAAGGACAAGAAATCAGCCCTCAAAAACTTAACCGGCAGAAAATATTTCTTTGAAAAAATCCCTAAGCCCCGGGGTCACAATTTCCGCAAAAATCTGACTTTTGGCAATTCACTCAAAAATGGTGCCAAAAGCTTGAAAATGCTCTACTGAAAGGTTTGGCACTCGGAACTGAAGGCTTTTTATCCCAGGACAAGAAATCAGCCCTCAAAAACTTAACCGGCAGAAAATATTTTTTTGAAAAAATCCCTAAGCCCCGGGGTCACAATTTCCGCAAAAATCTTACTTTTGGCAATTCACTCAAAAATGGTGCCAAAAGCTTGAAAATGCTCTACTGAAAGGTTTGGCACTCGAAACAGAAGGCTTTTTATCCCAGGACAAGAAATCAGCCCTCAAAAACTTAACCGGCAGAAAATATTTTTTTGAAAAAATCCCTAAGCCCCGGGGTCACAATTTCCGCAAAAATCTTACTTTTGGCAATTCACTCAAAAATGGTGCCAAAAGCTTGAAAATGCTCTCCTGAAAGGTTTGGCACTCGAAACAGAAGGCTTTTTATCCCAGGACAAGAAATCAGCCCTCAAAAAGTTAACCGGCAGAAAATATTTTTTTGAAAAAATCCCTAAGCCCCGGGGTCATAATTTCAGCAAAAATCTGACTTTTGGCAATTCAATCAAAAATGGTGTCAAAAGCTTGAAAATGCTCCCCTGAAAGCTTTGGCGATGGAAACAGAAGGCTTTTTATCCCAGGACAAGAAATCAGCCCTCAAAAACTTAACCGGCAGAAAATATTTTTTTGAAAAAATCCCTAAGCCCCGGGGTCACAATTTCCGCAAAAATCTGACTTTTGGCAATTCACTCAAAAATGGTGCCAAAAGCTTGAAAATGCTCTCCTGAAAGGTTTGGCACTCGAAACAGAAGGCTTTTTATCCCAGGACAAGAAATCAGCCCTCAAAAACTTAACCGCCAGAAAATATTTTTTTGAAAAAATCCCTAAGCCCCGGGGTCACAATTTCCGCAAAAATCTTACTTTTGGCAATTCACTCAAAAATGGTGCCAAAAGCTTGAAAATGCTCTACTGAAAGGTTTGGCACTCGAAACAGAAGGCTTTTTATCCCAGGACAAGAAATCAGCCCTCAAAAACTTAACCGGCAGAAAATATTTTTTTGAAAAAATCCCTAAGCCCCGGGGTCACAATTTCCGCAAAAATCTGACTTTTGGCAATTCACTCAAAAATGGTGCCAAAAGCTTGAAAATGCTCTCTTGAAAAGTTTGGCACTCAAAACAGAAGGCTTTTTATCCCAGGACAAGAAATCAGCCCTCAAAAACTTAACCGGCAGAAAATATTTTTTTGAAAAAATCCCTAAGCCCCGGGGTCACAATTTCCGCAAAAATCTGACTTTTGGCAATTCACTCAAAAATGGTGCCAAAAGCTTGAAAATGCTCTCTTGAAAATTTTGGCACTCAAAACAGAAGGCTTTTAATCCCAGGACAAGAAATCAGCCCTCAAAAACTTAACCGGCAGAAAATATTTTTTTGAAAAAATCCCTAAGCCCCGGGGTCACAATTTCCGCAAAAATCTGACTTTTGGCAATTCACTCAAAAATGGTGCCAAAAGCTTGAAAATGCTCCCCTGAAAGCTTTGGCGATGGAAACAGAAGGCTTTTTATCCCAGGACAAGAAATCAGCCCTCAAAAACTTAACCAGCAGAAAATATTTTTTTGAAAAAAATCCCTAAGCCCCGGGGTCACAATTTCCGCAAAAATCTGACTTTTGGCAATTCACTCAAAAATGGTGCCAAAAGCTTGAAAATGCTCTCTTGAAAAGTTTGGCACTCGGAACTGAAGGCTTTTTATCCCAGGACAAGAAATCAGCCCTCAAAAACTTAACCGGCAGAAAATACTTTTTTTGAAAAAATCCCTAAGCCCCGGGGTCACAATTTCCGCAAAAATCTGACTTTTGGCAATTCACTCAAAAATGGTGCCAAAAGCTTGAAAATGCTCCCCTGAAAGCTTTGGCGATGGAAACAGAAGGCTTTTTATCCCAGGACAAGAAATCAGCCCTCAAAAACTTAACCGGCAGAAAATATTTTTTTGAAAAAATCCCTAAGCCCCGGAGTCACAATTTCCGCAAAAATCTGACTTTTGGCAATTCACTCAAAAATGGTGCCAAAAGCTTGAAAATGCTCTACTGAAAGGTTTGGCACTCGAAACAGAAGGCTTTTTATCCCAGGACAAGAAATCAGCCCTCAAAAACTTAACCGGCAGAAAATATTTTTTTGAAAAAATGCCTAAGCCCCGGGGTCACAATTTCAGCAAAAATCTGACTTCTGGCAATTCAATCAAAAATGGTGCCAAAAGCTTGAAAATGCTCCCCTGAAAGCTTTGGCACTCGAAACAGAAGGCTTTTTATCCCAGGACAAGAAATCAGCCCTCAAAAACTTAACCGGCAGAAAATATTTTTTTGAAAAAATCCCTAAGCCCCGGGGTCACAATTTCCGCAAAAATCTGACTTTTGGCAATTCACTCAAAAATGGTGCCAAAAGCTTGAAAATGCTCTCTTGAAAAGTTTGGCATTCGAAACAGAAGGCTTTTTATCCCAGGACAAGAAATCAGCCCTCAAAAACTTAACCGGCAGAAAATATTTTTTTGAAAAAATCCCTAAGCCCCGGGGTCACAATTTCCGCAAAAATCTTACTTTTGGCAATTCACTCAAAAATGGTGCCAAAAGCTTGAAAATGCTCCCCTGAAAACTTTGGCGATAGAAAGAGAAGGCTTTTTATCCCAGGACAAGAAATCAGCCCTCAAAAACTTAACCGGCAGAAAATATTTTTTTGAAAAAATCCCTAAGCCCCGGGGTCTCAATTTCCGCAAAAATCTGACTTTTGGCAATTCACTCAAAAATGGTGCCAAAAGCTTGAAAATGCTCCCCTGAAAGGTTTGGCACTCGAAACACAACACTTTTTATCCCAGGACAAGAAATCAGCCCTCAAAAACTTAACCGGCAGAAAATATTTTTTTGAAAAAATCCCTAAGCCCCGGGGTCACAATTTCCGCAAAAATCTGACATTTGGCGATTTACTCAAAAATAGTGCCAAAAGCTTGAAAATGCTCTCCTGAAAGGTTTGGCACTCGAAACAGAAGGCTTTTTATCCCAGGACAAGAAATCAGCCCTCAAAAACTTAACCGGCAGAAAATATTTTTTTGAAAAAATCCCTAAGCCCCGGGGTCACAATTTCCGCAAAAATCTGACTTTTGGCAATTCACTCAAAAATGGTGCCAAAAGCTTGAAAATGCTCTACTGAAAGGTTTGGCACTCGAAACAGAAGGCTTTTTATCCCAGGACAAGAAATCAGCCCTCAAAAACTTAACCGGCAGAAAATATTTTTTTGAAAAAATCCCTAAGCCCCAGGGTCACAATTTCCGCAAAAATCTGACTTTGGGCAATTCACTCAAAAATGGTGCCAAAAGCTTGAAAATGCTCTTCTGAAAGGTTTGGCACTCGAAACACAACGCTTTTTATCCCAGGACAAGAAATCAGCCCTCAAAAACTTAACCGGCAGAAAATATTTTTTTGAAAAAATCCCTAAGCCCCGGGGTCACAATTTCCGCAAAAATCTGACTTTTGGCAATTCACTCAAAAATGGTGCCAAAAGCTTGAAAATGCTCTCTTGAAAAGTTTGGCACTCGGAACTGAAGGCTTTTTATCCCAGGACAAGAAATCAGCCCTCAAAAACTTAACCGGCAGAAAATATTTTTTTGAAAAAATCCCTAAGCCCCGGGGTCACAATTTCCGCAAAAAACTGACTTTTGGCAATTCACTCAAAAATGGTGCCAAAAGCTTGAAAATGCTCTACTGAAAGGTTTGGCACTCGAAACACAACACTTTTTATCCCAGGACAAGAAATCAGCCCTCAAAAACTTAACCGGCAGAAAATATTTTTTTGAAAAAATCCCTAAGCCCCGGGGTCACAATTTCCGCAAAAATCTGACTTTTGGCAATTCACTCAAAAATAGTGCCAAAAGCTTGAAAATGCTCTCCTGAAAGGTTTGGCACTCGAAACAGAAGGCTTTTTATCCCAGGACAAGAAATCAGCCCTCAAAAACTTAACCGGCAGAAAATATTTTTTTGAAAAAATCCCTAAGCCCCGGGGTCACAATTTCCGCAAAAATCTGACTTTTGGCAATTCACTCAAAAATGGTGCCAAAAGCTTGAAAATGCTCTACTGAAAGGTTTGGCACTCGAAACAGAAGGCTTTTTATCCCAGGACAAGAAATCAGCCCTCAAAAACTTAACCGGCAGAAAATATTTTTTTGAAAAAATCCCTAAGCCCCAGGGTCACAATTTCCGCAAAAATCTGACTTTGGGCAATTCACTCAAAAATGGTGCCAAAAGCTTGAAAATGCTCTTCTGAAAGGTTTGGCACTCGAAACACAACGATTTTTATCCCAGGACAAGAAATCAGCCCTCAAAAACTTAACCGGCAGAAAATATTTTTTTGAAAAAATCCCTAAGCCCCGGGGTCACAATTTCCGCAAAAATCTGACTTTTGGCAATTCACTCAAAAATGGTGCCAAAAGCTTGAAAATGCTCTCTTGAAAAGTTTGGCACTCGGAACTGAAGGCTTTTTATCCCAGGACAAGAAATCAGCCCTCAAAAACTTAACCGGCAGGAAATATTTTTTTGAAAAAATCCCTAAGCCCCGGGGTCACAATTTCCGCAAAAAACTGACTTTTGGCAATTCACTCAAAAATGGTGCCAAAAGCTTGAAAATGCTCCCCTGAAAGCTTTGGCGATGGAAACAGAAGGCTTTTTATCCCAGGACAAGAAATCATCCCTCAAAAACTTAACCGGCAGAAAATATTTTTTTGAAAAAAATCCCTAAGCCCCGGGGTCACAATTTCCGCAAAAATCTGACATTTGGCGATTTACTCAAAAATAGTGCCAAAAGCTTGAAAATGCTCTCCTGAAAGGTTTGGCACTCGAAACAGAAGGCTTTTTATCCCAGGACAAGAAATCAGCCCTCAAAAACTTAACCAGCAGAAAATATTTTTTTGAAAAAATCCCTAAGCCCCGGGGTCACAATTTCCGCAAAAATCTGACTTTTGGCAATTCACTCAAAAATGGTGCCAAAAGCTTGAAAATGCTCTACTGAAAGGTTTGGCACTCGAAACAGAAGGCTTTTTATCCCAGGACAAGAAATCAGCCCTCAAAAACTTAACCGGCAGAAAATATTTTTTTGAAAAAATCCCTAGACCCCGGGGTCACAATTTCCGCAAAAATCTGACTTTTGGCAATTCACTCAAAAATGGTGCCAAAAGCTTGAAAATGCTCTCCTGAAAGGTTTGGCACTCGGAACTGAAGGCTTTTTATCCCAGGACAAGAAATCAGCCCTCAAAAACTTAACCGGCAGAAAATATTTTTTTGAAAAAATCCCTAAGCCCCGGGGTCACAATTTCCGCAAAAATCTTACTTTTGGCAATTCACTCAAAAATGATGCCAAAAGCTTGAAAATGCTCTACTGAAAGGTTTGGCACTCGAAACAGAAGGCTTTTTATCCCAGGACAAGAAATCAGCCCTCAAAAACTTAACCGGCAGAAAATATTTTTTTGAAAAAATCCCTAAGCCCCGGGGTCACAATTTCCGCAAAAATCTGACTTTTGGCAATTCACTCAAAAATGGTGCCAAAAGCTTGAAAATGCTCTCCTGAAAGGTTTGGCACTCGAAACAGAAGGCTTTTTATCCCAGGACAAGAAATCAGCCCTCAAAAACTTAACCGGCAGAAAATATTTTTTTGAAAAAATCCCTAAGCCCCGGGGTCACAATTTCCGCAAAAATCTGACTTTTGGCAATTCACTCAAAAATGGTGCCAAAAGCTTGAAAATGCTCCCCTGAAAACTTTGGCGATGGAAACAGAAGGCTTTTTATCCCAGGACAAGAAATCAGCCCTCAAAAACTTAACCGGCAGAAAATATTTTTTTGAAAAAATCTTTAAGCCCCGGGGTCACAATTTCCGCAAAAATCTGACTTTTGGCAATTCACTCAAAAATGGTGCCAAAAGCTTGAAAATGCTCTCCTGAAAGCTTTGGCGATGGAAACCGAAGGCTTTTTATCCCAGGACAAGAAATCAGCCCTCAAAAACTTAACCGGCAGAAAATATTTTTTTGAAAAAATCCCTAAGCCCCGGGGTCACAATTTCCGCAAAAATCTGACTTTTGGCAATTCACTCAAAAATAGTGCCAAAAGCTTGAAAATGCTCTCCTGAAAGGTTTGGCACTCGAAACAGAAGGCTTTTTATCCCAGGACAAGAAATCAGCCCTCAAAAACTTAACCGGCAGAAAATATTTTTTTGAAAAAATCCCTAAGCCCCAGGGTCACAATTTCCGCAAAAATCTGACTTTTGGCAATTCACTCAAAAATGGTGCCAAAAGCTTGAAAATGCTCTTCTGAAAGGTTTGGCACTCGAAACACAACGCTTTTTATCCCAGGACAAGAAATAAGCCCGCAAAAACTTAACCGGCAGAAAATATTTTTTTGAAAAAATCCCTAAGCCCCGGGGTCACAATTTCCGCAAAAATCTGACTTTTGGCAATTCACTCAAAAATGGTGCCAAAAGCTTGAAAATGCTCTCTTGAAAAGTTTGGCACTCGGAACTGAAGGCTTTTTATCCCAGGACAAGAAATCAGCCCTCAAAAACTTAACCGGCAGAAAATATTTTTTTGAAAATATCCCTAAGCCCCGGGGTCACAATTTCCGCAAAAAACTGACTTTTGGCAATTCACTCAAAAATGGTGCCAAAAGCTTGAAAATGCTCCCCTGAAAGCTTTGGCGATGGAAACAGAAGGCTTTTTATCCCAGGACAAGAAATCATCCCTCAAAAACTTAACCGGCAGAAAATATTTTTTTGAAAAAAATCCCTAAGCCCCGGGGTCACAATTTCCGCAAAAATCTGACATTTGGCGATTTACTCAAAAATAGTGCCAAAAGCTTGAAAATGCTCTCCTGAAAGGTTTGGCACTCGAAACAGAAGGCTTTTTATCTCAGGACAAGAAATCAGCCCTCAAAAACTTAACCGGCAGAAAATATTTTTTTGAAAAAATCCCTAAGCCCCGGGGTCACAATTTCCGCAAAAATCTGACTTTTGGCAATTCACTCAAAAATGGTGCCAAAAGCTTGAAAATGCTCTCCTGAAAGGTTTGGCACTCGAAACAGAAGGCTTTTTATCCCAGGACAAGAAATCAGCCCTCAAAAACTTAACCGGCAGAAAATATTTTTTTGAAAAAATCCCTAAGCCCCGGGGTCACAATTTCCGCAAAAATCTGACTTTTGGCAATTTACTCAAAAATGGTGCCAAAAGCTTGAAAATGCTCTACTGAAAGGTTTGGCACTCGAAACAGAAGGCTTTTTATCCCAGGACAAGAAATCAGCCCTCAAAAACTTAACCGGCAGAAAATATTTTTTTGAAAAAATCCCTAAGCCCCGGGGTCACAATTTCCGCAAAAATCTGACTTTTGGCAATTCACTCAAAAATGGTGCCAAAAGCTTGAAAATGCTCTCCTGAAAGGTTTGGCACTCGAAACACAACGCTTTTTATCCCAGGACAAGAAATCAGCCCTCAAAAACTTAACCGGCAGAAAATATTTTTTTGAAAAAATCCCTAAGCCCCGGAGTCACAATTTCCGCAAAAATCTGACTTTTGGCAATTCACTCAAAAATGGTGCCAAAAGCTTGAAAATGCTCTCTTGAAAAGTTTGGCACTCAAAACAGAAGGCTTTTTATCCCAGGACAAGAAATCAGCCCTCAAAAACTTAACCGGCAGAAAATATTTTTTTGAAAAAATCCCTAAGCCCCGGGGTCACAATTTCCGCAAAAATCTGACTTTTGGCAATTCACTCAAAAATGGTGCCAAAAGCTTGAAAATGCTCCCCTGAAAGCTTTGGCGATGGAAACAGAAGGCTTTTTATCCCAGGACAAGAAATCAGCCCTCAAAAACTTAACCGGCAGAAAATATTTCTTTGAAAAAATCCCTAAGCCCCGGGGTCACAATTTCCGCAAAAATCTGACTTTTGGCAATTCACTCAAAAATGGTGCCAAAAGCTTGAAAATGCTCTACTGAAAGGTTTGGCACTCGGAACTGAAGGCTTTTTATCCCAGGACAAGAAATCAGCCCTCAAAAACTTAACCGGCAGAAAATATTTTTTTGAAAAAATCCCTAAGCCCCGGGGTCACAATTTCCGCAAAAATCTTACTTTTGGCAATTCACTCAAAAATGGTGCCAAAAGCTTGAAAATGCTCTACTGAAAGGTTTGGCACTCGAAACAGAAGGCTTTTTATCCCAGGACAAGAAATCAGCCCTCAAAAACTTAACCGGCAGAAAATATTTTTTTGAAAAAATCCCTAAGCCCCGGGGTCACAATTTCCGCAAAAATCTGACTTTTGGCAATTCACTCAAAAATGGTGCCAAAAGCTTGAAAATGCTCTACTGAAAGGTTTGGCACTCGAAACAGAAGGCTTTTTATCCCAGGACAAGAAATCAGCCCTCAAAAACTTAACCGGCAGAAAATATTTTTTTGAAAAAATCCCTAAGCCCCGGGGTCACAATTTCCGCAAAAATCTGACTTTTGGCAATTCACTCAAAAATGGTGCCAAAAGCTTGAAAATGCTCTCTTGAAAAGTTTGGCACTCGAAACAGAAGGCTTTTTATCCCAGGACAAGAAATCAGCCCTCAAAAACTTAACCGGCAGAAAATATTTTTTTGAAAAAATCCCTAAGCCCCGGGGTCACAATTTCCGCAAAAATCTTACTTTTGGCAATTCACTCAAAAATGGTGCCAAAAGCTTGAAAATGCTCTCCTGAAAGGTTTGGCACTCGAAACAGAAGGCTTTTTATCCCAGGACAAGAAATCAGCCCTCAAAAAGTTAACCGGCAGAAAATATTTTTTTGAAAAAATCCCAAAGCCCCGGGGTCATAATTTCAGCAAAAATCTGACTTTTGGCAATTCAATCAAAAATGGTGTCAAAAGCTTGAAAATGCTCCCCTGAAAGCTTTGGCGATGGAAACAGAAGGCTTTTTATCCCAGGACAAGAAATCAGCCCTCAAAAACTTAACCGGCAGAAAATATTTTTTTGAAAAAATCCCTAAGCCCCGGGGTCACAATTTCCGCAAAAATCTGACTTTTGGCAATTCACTCAAAAATGGTGCCAAAAGCTTGAAAATGCTCTCCTGAAAGGTTTGGCACTCGAAACAGAAGGCTTTTTATCCCAGGACAAGAAATCAGCCCTCAAAAACTTAACCGGCAGAAAATATTTTTTTGAAAAAATCCCTAAGCCCCGGGGTCACAATTTCAGCAAAAATCTTACTTTTGGCAATTCACTCAAAAATGGTGCCAAAAGCTTGAAAATGCTCTACTGAAAGGTTTGGCACTCGAAACAGAAGGCTTTTTATCCCAGGACAAGAAATCAGCCCTCAAAAACTTAACCGGCAGAAAATATTTTTTTGAAAAAATCCCTAAGCCCCGGGGTCACAATTTCCGCAAAAATCTGACTTTTGGCAATTCACTCAAAAATGGTGCCAAAAGCTTGAAAATGCTCTCTTGAAAAGTTTGGCACTCAAAACAGAAGGCTTTTTATCCCAGGACAAGAAATCAGCCCTCAAAAACTTAACCGGCAGAAAATATTTTTTTGAAAAAATCCCTAAGCCCGGGGGTCACAATTTCCGCAAAAATCTGACTTTTGGCAATTCACTCAAAAATGGTGCCAAAAGCTTGAAAATGCTCTCTTGAAAAGTTTGGCACTCAAAACAGAAGGCTTTTAATCCCAGGACAAGAAATCAGCCCTCAAAAACTTAACCGGCAGAAAATATTTTTTTGAAAAAATCCCTAAGCCCCGGGGTCACAATTTCCGCAAAAATCTGACTTTTGGCAATTCACTCAAAAATGGTGCCAAAAGCTTGAAAATGCTCCCCTGAAAGCTTTGGCGATGGAAACAGAAGGCTTTTTATCCCAGGACAAGAAATCAGCCCTCAAAAACTTAACCGGCAGAAAATATTTTTTTGAAAAAATCCCTAAGCCCCGGGGTCACAATTTCCGCAAAAATCTGACTTTTGGCAATTCACTCAAAAATGGTGCCAAAAGCTTGAAAATGCTCTACTGAAAGGTTTGGCACTCGAAACAGAAGGCTTTTTATCCCAGGACAAGAAATCAGCCCTCAAAAACTTAACCGGCAGAAAATATTTTTTTGAAAAAATCCCTAAGCCCCGGGGTCACAATTTCCGCAAAAATCTGACTTTTGGCAATTCACTCAAAAATGGTGCCAAAAGCTTGAAAATGCTCTCTTGAAAAGTTTGGCACTCAAAACAGAAGGCTTTTTATCCCAGGACAAGAAATCAGCCCTCAAAAACTTAACCGGCAGAAAATATTTTTTTGAAAAAATCCCTAAGCCCCGGGGTCACAATTTCCGCAAAAATCTGACTTTTGGCAATTCACTCAAAAATGGTGCCAAAAGCTTGAAAATGCTCTCTTGAAAAGTTTGGCACTCAAAACAGAAGGCTTTTAATCCCAGGACAAGAAATCAGCCCTCAAAAACTTAACCGGCAGAAAATATTTTTTTGAAAAAATCCCTAAGCCCCGGGGTCACAATTTCCGCAAAAATCTGACTTTTGGCAATTCACTCAAAAATGGTGCCAAAAGCTTGAAAATGCTCCCCTGAAAGCTTTGGCGATGGAAACAGAAGGCTTTTTATCCCAGGACAAGAAATCAGCCCTCAAAAACTTAACCAACAGAAAATATTTTTTTGAAAAAAATCCCTAAGCCCCGGGGTCACAATTTCCGCAAAAATCTGACTTTTGGCAATTCACTCAAAAATGGTGCCAAAAGCTTGAAAATGCTCTCTTGAAAAGTTTGGCACTCGGAAATGAAGGCTTTTTATCCCAGGACAAGAAATCAGCCCTCAAAAACTTAACCGGCAGAAAATATTTTTTTGAAAAAATCCCTAAGCCCCGGGGTCACAATTTCCGCAAAAATCTGACTTTTGGCAATTCACTCAAAAATGGTGCCAAAAGCTTGAAAATGCTCTACTGAAAGGTTTGGCACTCGAAACAGAAGGCTTTTTATCCCAGGACAAGAAATCAGCCCTCAAAAACTTAACCGGCAGAAAATATTTTTTTGAAAAAATGCCTAAGCCCCGGGGTCACAATTTCAGCAAAAATCTGACTTCTGGCAATTCAATCAAAAATGGTGCCAAAAGCTTGAAAATGCTCCCCTGAAAGCTTTGGCACTCGAAACAGAAGGCTTTTTATCCCAGGACAAGAAATCAGCCCTCAAAAACTTAACCGGCAGAAAATATTTTTTTGAAAAAATCCCTAAGCCCCGGGGTCACAATTTCCGCAAAAATCTGACTTTTGGCAATTCACTCAAAAATGGTGCCAAAAGCTTGAAAATGCTCTCTTGAAAAGTTTGGCACTCGAAACAGAAGGCTTTTTATCCCAGGACAAGAAATCAGCCCTCAAAAACTTAACCGGCAGAAAATATTTTTTTGAAAAAATCCCTAAGCCCCGGGGTCACAATTTCCGCAAAAATCTTACTTTTGGCAATTCACTCAAAAATGGTGCCAAAAGCTTGAAAATGCTCCCCTGAAAACTTTGGCGATGGAAAGAGAAGGCTTTTTATCCCAGGACAAGAAATCAGCCCTCAAAAACTTAACCGGCAGAAAATATTTTTTTGAAAAAATCCCTAAGCCCCGGGGTCACAATTTCCGCAAAAATCTGACTTTTGGCAATTCACTCAAAAATGGTGCCAAAAGCTTGAAAATGCTCCCCTGAAAGGTTTGGCACTCGAAACACAACACTTTTTATCCCAGGACAAGAAATCAGCCCTCAAAAACTTAACCGGCAGAAAATATTTTTTTGAAAAAATCCCTAAGCCCCGGGGTCACAATTTCCGCAAAAATCTGACATTTGGCGATTTACTCAAAAATAGTGCCAAAAGCTTGAAAATGCTCTCCTGAAAGGTTTGGCACTCGAAACAGAAGGCTTTTTATCCCAGGACAAGAAATCAGCCCTCAAAAACTTAACCGGCAGAAAATATTTTTTTGAAAAAATCCCTAAGCCCCGGGGTCACAATTTCCGCAAAAATCTGACTTTTGGCAATTCACTCAAAAATGGTGCCAAAAGCTTGAAAATGCTCTACTGAAAGGTTTGGCACTCGAAACAGAAGGCTTTTTATCCCAGGACAAGAAATCAGCCCTCAAAAACTTAACCGGCAGAAAATATTTTTTTGAAAAAATCCCTAAGCCCCAGGGTCACAATTTCCGCAAAAATCTGACTTTGGGCAATTCACTCAAAAATGGTGCCAAAAGCTTGAAAATGCTCTTCTGAAAGGTTTGGCACTCGAAACACAACGCTTTTTATCCCAGGACAAGAAATCAGCCCTCAAAAACTTAACCGGCAGAAAATATTTTTTTGAAAAAATCCCTAAGCCCCGGGGTCACAATTTCCGCAAAAATCTGACTTTTGGCAATTCACTCAAAAATGGTGCCAAAAGCTTGAAAATGCTCTCTTGAAAAGTTTGGCACTCGGAACTGAAGGCTTTTTATCCCAGGACAAGAAATCAGCCCTCAAAAACTTAACCGGCAGAAAATATTTTTTTGAAAAAATCCCTAAGCCCCGGGGTCACAATTTCCGCAAAAAACTGACTTTTGGCAATTCACTCAAAAATGGTGCCAAAAGCTTGAAAATGCTCTACTGAAAGGTTTGGCACTCGAAACACAACACTTTTTATCCCAGGACAAGAAATCAGCCCTCAAAAACTTAACCGGCAGAAAATATTTTTTTGAAAAAATCCCTAAGCCCCGGGGTCACAATTTCCGCAAAAATCTGACATTTGGCGATTTACTCAAAAATAGTGCCAAAAGCTTGAAAATGCTCTCCTGAAAGGTTTGGCACTCGAAACAGAAGGCTTTTTATCCCAGGACAAGAAATCAGCCCTCAAAAACTTAACCGGCAGAAAATATTTTTTTGAAAAAATCCCTAAGCCCCGGGGTCACAATTTCCGCAAAAATCTGACTTTTGGCAATTCACTCAAAAATGGTGCCAAAAGCTTGAAAATGCTCTCTTGAAAAGTTTGGCACTCGAAACAGAAGGCTTTTTATCCCAGGACAAGAAATCAGCCCTCAAAAACTTAACCGGCAGAAAATATTTTTTTGAAAAAATCCCTAAGCCCCGGGGTCACAATTTCCGCAAAAATCTTACTTTTGGCAATTCACTCAAAAATGGTGCCAAAAGCTTGAAAATGCTCCCCTGAAAACTTTGGCGATGGAAAGAGAAGGCTTTTTATCCCAGGACAAGAAATCAGCCCTCAAAAACTTAACCGGCAGAAAATATTTTTTTGAAAAAATCCCTAAGCCCCGGGGTCACAATTTCCGCAAAAATCTGACTTTTGGCAATTCACTCAAAAATGGTGCCAAAAGCTTGAAAATGCTCCCCTGAAAGGTTTGGCACTCGAAACACAACACTTTTTATCCCAGGACAAGAAATCAGCCCTCAAAAACTTAACCGGCAGAAAATATTTTTTTGAAAAAATCCCTAAGCCCCGGGGTCACAATTTCCGCAAAAATCTGACATTTGGCGATTTACTCAAAAATAGTGCCAAAAGCTTGAAAATGCTCTCCTGAAAGGTTTGGCACTCGAAACAGAAGGCTTTTTATCCCAGGACAAGAAATCAGCCCTCAAAAACTTAACCGGCAGAAAATATTTTTTTGAAAAAATCCCTAAGCCCCGGGGTCACAATTTCCGCAAAAATCTGACTTTTGGCAATTCACTCAAAAATGGTGCCAAAAGCTTGAAAATGCTCTACTGAAAGGTTTGGCACTCGAAACAGAAGGCTTTTTATCCCAGGACAAGAAATCAGCCCTCAAAAACTTAACCGGCAGAAAATATTTTTTTGAAAAAATCCCTAAGCCCCAGGGTCACAATTTCCGCAAAAATCTGACTTTGGGCAATTCACTCAAAAATGGTGCCAAAAGCTTGAAAATGCTCTTCTGAAAGGTTTGGCACTCGAAACACAACGCTTTTTATCCCAGGACAAGAAATCAGCCCTCAAAAGTTAACCGGCAGAAAATATTTTTTTGAAAAAATCCCTAAGCCCCGGGGTCACAATTTCCGCAAAAATCTGACTTTTGGCAATTCACTCAAAAATGGTGCCAAAAGCTTGAAAATGCTCTCTTGAAAAGTTTGGCACTCGGAACTGAAGGCTTTTTATCCCAGGACAAGAAATCAGCCCTCAAAAACTTAACCGGCAGAAAATATTTTTTGAAAAAATCCCTAAGCCCCGGGGTCACAATTTCCGCAAAAAACTGACTTTTGGCAATTCACTCAAAAATGGTGCCAAAAGCTTGAAAATGCTCTACTGAAAGGTTTGGCACTCGAAACACAACACTTTTTATCCCAGGACAAGAAATCAGCCCTCAAAAACTTAACCGGCAGAAAATATTTTTTTGAAAAAATCCCTAAGCCCCGGGGTCACAATTTCCGCAAAAATCTGACATTTGGCGATTTACTCAAAAATAGTGCCAAAAGCTTGAAAATGCTCTCCTGAAAGGTTTGGCACTCGAAACAGAAGGCTTTTTATCCCAGGACAAGAAATCAGCCCTCAAAAACTTAACCAGCAGAAAATATTTTTTTGAAAAAATCCCTAAGCCCCGGGGTCACAATTTCCGCAAAAATCTGACTTTTGGCAATTCACTCAAAAATGGTGCCAAAAGCTTGAAAATGCTCTCCTGAAAGGTTTGGCACTCGGAACTGAAGGCTTTTTATCCCAGGACAAGAAATCAGCCCTCAAAAACTTAACCGGCAGAAAATATTTTTTTGAAAAAATCCCTAAGCCCCGGGGTCACAATTTCCGCAAAAATCTGACTTTTGGCAATTCACTCAAAAATGGTGCCAAAAGCTTGAAAATGCTCTACTGAAAGGTTTGGCACTCGAAACAGAAGGCTTTTTATCCCAGGACAAGAAATCAGCCCTCAAAAACTTAACCGGCAGAAAATATTTTTTTGAAAAAATGCCTAAGCCCCGGGGTCACAATTTCAGCAAAAATCTGACTTCTGGCAATTCAATCAAAAATGGTGCCAAAAGCTTGAAAATGCTCCCCTGAAAGCTTTGGCACTCGAAACAGAAGGCTTTTTATCCCAGGACAAGAAATCAGCCCTCAAAAACTTAACCGGCAGAAAATATTTTTTTGAAAAAATCCCTAAGCCCCGGGGTCACAATTTCCGCAAAAATCTGCCTTTTGGCAATTCACTCAAAAATGGTGCCAAAAGCTTGAAAATGCTCTCTTGAAAAGTTTGGCACTCGAAACAGAAGGCTTTTTATCCCAGGACAAGAAATCAGCCCTCAAAAACTTAACCGGCAGAAAATATTTTTTTGAAAAAATCCCTAAGCCCCGGGGTCACAATTTCCGCAAAAATCTTACTTTTGGCAATTCACTCAAAAATGGTGCCAAAAGCTTGAAAATGCTCCCCTGAAAACTTTGGCGATGGAAAGAGAAGGCTTTTTATCCCAGGACAAGAAATCAGCCCTCAAAAACTTAACCGGCAGAAAATATTTTTTTGAAAAAATCCCTAAGCCCCGGGGTCACAATTTCCGCAAAAATCTGACTTTTGGCAATTCACTCAAAAATGGTGCCAAAAGCTTGAAAATGCTCCCCTGAAAGGTTTGGCACTCGAAACACAACACTTTTTATCCCAGGACAAGAAATCAGCCCTCAAAAACTTAACCGGCAGAAAATATTTTTTTGAAAAAATCCCTAAGCCCCGGGGTCACAATTTCCGCAAAAATCTGACATTTGGCGATTTACTCAAAAATAGTGCCAAAAGCTTGAAAATGCTCTCCTGAAAGGTTTGGCACTCGAAACAGAAGGCTTTTTATCCCAGGACAAGAAATCAGCCCTCAAAAACTTAACCGGCAGAAAATATTTTTTTGAAAAAATCCCTAAGCCCCGGGGTCACAATTTCCGCAAAAATCTGACTTTTGGCAATTCACTCAAAAATGGTGCCAAAAGCTTGAAAATGCTCTACTGAAAGGTTTGGCACTCGAAACAGAAGGCTTTTTATCCCAGGACAAGAAATCAGCCCTCAAAAACTTAACCGGCAGAAAATATTTTTTTGAAAAAATCCCTAAGCCCCAGGGTCACAATTTCCGCAAAAATCTGACTTTGGGCAATTCACTCAAAAATGGTGCCAAAAGCTTGAAAATGCTCTTCTGAAAGGTTTGGCACTCGAAACACAACGCTTTTTATCCCAGGACAAGAAATCAGCCCTCAAAAACTTAACCGGCAGAAAATATTTTTTTGAAAAAATCCCTAAGCCCCGGGGTCACAATTTCCGCAAAAATCTGACTTTTGGCAATTCACTCAAAAATGGTGCCAAAAGCTTGAAAATGCTCTCTTGAAAAGTTTGGCACTCGGAACTGAAGGCTTTTTATCCCAGGACAAGAAATCAGCCCTCAAAAACTTAACCGGCAGAAAATATTTTTTTGAAAAAATCCCTAAGCCCCGGGGTCACAATTTCCGCAAAAAACTGACTTTTGGCAATTCACTCAAAAATGGTGCCAAAAGCTTGAAAATGCTCTACTGAAAGGTTTGGCACTCGAAACACAACACTTTTTATCCCAGGACAAGAAATCAGCCCTCAAAAACTTAACCGGCAGAAAATATTTTTTTGAAAAAATCCCTAAGCCCCGGGGTCACAATTTCCGCAAAAATCTGACATTTGGCGATTTACTCAAAAATAGTGCCAAAAGCTTGAAAATGCTCTCCTGAAAGGTTTGGCACTCGAAACAGAAGGCTTTTTATCCCAGGACAAGAAATCAGCCCTCAAAAACTTAACCGGCAGAAAATATTTTTTTGAAAAAATCCCTAAGCCCCGGGGTCACAATTTCCGCAAAAATCTGACTTTTGGCAATTCACTCAAAAATGGTGCCAAAAGCTTGAAAATGCTCTCTTGAAAAGTTTGGCACTCGAAACAGAAGGCTTTTTATCCCAGGACAAGAAATCAGCCCTCAAAAACTTAACCGGCAGAAAATATTTTTTTGAAAAAATCCCTAAGCCCCGGGGTCACAATTTCCGCAAAAATCTTACTTTTGGCAATTCACTCAAAAATGGTGCCAAAAGCTTGAAAATGCTCCCCTGAAAACTTTGGCGATGGAAAGAGAAGGCTTTTTATCCCAGGACAAGAAATCAGCCCTCAAAAACTTAACCGGCAGAAAATATTTTTTTGAAAAAATCCCTAAGCCCCGGGGTCACAATTTCCGCAAAAATCTGACTTTTGGCAATTCACTCAAAAATGGTGCCAAAAGCTTGAAAATGCTCCCCTGAAAGGTTTGGCACTCGAAACACAACACTTTTTATCCCAGGACAAGAAATCAGCCCTCAAAAACTTAACCGGCAGAAAATATTTTTTTGAAAAAATCACTAAGCCCCGGGGTCACAATTTCCGCAAAAATCTGACATTTGGCGATTTACTCAAAAATAGTGCCAAAAGCTTGAAAATGCTCTCCTGAAAGGTTTGGCACTCGAAACAGAAGGCTTTTTATCCCAGGACAAGAAATCAGCCCTCAAAAACTTAACCGGCAGAAAATATTTTTTTGAAAAAATCCCTAAGCCCCGGGGTCACAATTTCCGCAAAAATCTGACTTTTGGCAATTCACTCAAAAATGGTGCCAAAAGCTTGAAAATGCTCTACTGAAAGGTTTGGCACTCGAAACAGAAGGCTTTTTATCCCAGGACAAGAAATCAGCCCTCAAAAACTTAACCGGCAGAAAATATTTTTTTGAAAAAATCCCTAAGCCCCAGGGTCACAATTTCCGCAAAAATCTGACTTTGGGCAATTCACTCAAAAATGGTGCCAAAAGCTTGAAAATGCTCTTCTGAAAGGTTTGGCACTCGAAACACAACGCTTTTTATCCCAGGACAAGAAATCAGCCCTCAAAAACTTAACCGGCAGAAAATATTTTTTTGAAAAAATCCCTAAGCCCCGGGGTCACAATTTCCGCAAAAATCTGACTTTTGGCAATTCACTCAAAAATGGTGCCAAAAGCTTGAAAATGCTCTCTTGAAAAGTTTGGCACTCGGAACTGAAGGCTTTTTATCCCAGGACAAGAAATCAGCCCTCAAAAACTTAACCGGCAGAAAATATTTTTTGAAAAAATCCCTAAGCCCCGGGGTCACAATTTCCGCAAAAAACTGACTTTTGGCAATTCACTCAAAAATGGTGCCAAAAGCTTGAAAATGCTCTACTGAAAGGTTTGGCACTCGAAACACAACACTTTTTATCCCAGGACAAGAAATCAGCCCTCAAAAACTTAACCGGCAAAAAATATTTTTTTGAAAAAATCCCTAAGCCCCGGGGTCACAATTTCCGCAAAAATCTGACATTTGGCGATTTACTCAAAAATAGTGCCAAAAGCTTGAAAATGCTCTCCTGAAAGGTTTGGCACTCGAAACAGAAGGCTTTTTATCCCAGGACAAGAAATCAGCCCTCAAAAACTTAACCGGCAGAAAATATTTTTTTGAAAAAATCCCTAAGCCCCGGGGTCACAATTTCCGCAAAAATCTGACTTTTGGCAATTCACTCAAAAATGGTGCCAAAAGCTTGAAAATGCTCTCTTGAAAAGTTTGGCACTCGAAACAGAAGGCTTTTTATCCCAGGACAAGAAATCAGCCCTCAAAAACTTAACCGGCAGAAAATATTTTTTTGAAAAAATCCCTAAGCCCCGGGGTCACAATTTCCGCAAAAATCTTACTTTTGGCAATTCACTCAAAAATGGTGCCAAAAGCTTGAAAATGCTCCCCTGAAAACTTTGGCGATGGAAAGAGAAGGCTTTTTATCCCAGGACAAGAAATCAGCCCTCAAAAACTTAACCGGCAGAAAATATTTTTTTGAAAAAATCCCTAAGCCCCGGGGTCACAATTTCCGCAAAAATCTGACTTTTGGCAATTCACTCAAAAATGGTGCCAAAAGCTTGAAAATGCTCCCCTGAAAGGTTTGGCACTCGAAACACAACACTTTTTATCCCAGGACAAGAAATCAGCCCTCAAAAACTTAACCGGCAGAAAATATTTTTTTGAAAAAATCCCTAAGCCCCGGGGTCACAATTTCCGCAAAAATCTGACATTTGGCGATTTACTCAAAAATAGTGCCAAAAGCTTGAAAATGCTCTCCTGAAAGGTTTGGCACTCGAAACAGAAGGCTTTTTATCCCAGGACAAGAAATCAGCCCTCAAAAACTTAACCGGCAGAAAATATTTTTTTGAAAAAATCCCTAAGCCCCGGGGTCACAATTTCCGCAAAAATCTGACTTTTGGCAATTCACTCAAAAATGGTGCCAAAAGCTTGAAAATGCTCTACTGAAAGGTTTGGCACTCGAAACAGAAGGCTTTTTATCCCAGGACAAGAAATCAGCCCTCAAAAACTTAACCGGCAGAAAATATTTTTTTGAAAAAATCCCTAAGCCCCAGGGTCACAATTTCCGCAAAAATCTGACTTTGGGCAATTCACTCAAAAATGGTGCCAAAAGCTTGAAAATGCTCTTCTGAAAGGTTTGGCACTCGAAACACAACGCTTTTTATCCCAGGACAAGAAATCAGCCCTCAAAAACTTAACCGGCAGAAAATATTTTTTTGAAAAAATCCCTAAGCCCCGGGGTCACAATTTCCGCAAAAATCTGACTTTTGGCAATTCACTCAAAAATGGTGCCAAAAGCTTGAAAATGCTCTCTTGAAAAGTTTGGCACTCGGAACTGAAGGCTTTTTATCCCAGGACAAGAAATCAGCCCTCAAAAACTTAACCGGCAGAAAATATTTTTTGAAAAAATCCCTAAGCCCCGGGGTCACAATTTCCGCAAAAAACTGACTTTTGGCAATTCACTCAAAAATGGTGCCAAAAGCTTGAAAATGCTCTACTGAAAGGTTTGGCACTCGAAACACAACACTTTTTATCCCAGGACAAGAAATCAGCCCTCAAAAACTTAACCGGCAGAAAATATTTTTTTGAAAAAATCCCTAAGCCCCGGGGTCACAATTTCCGCAAAAATCTGACATTTGGCGATTTACTCAAAAATAGTGCCAAAAGCTTGAAAATGCTCTCCTGAAAGGTTTGGCACTCGAAACAGAAGGCTTTTTATCCCAGGACAAGAAATCAGCCCTCAAAAACTTAACCAGCAGAAAATATTTTTTTGAAAAAATCCCTAAGCCCCGGGGTCACAATTTCCGCAAAAATCTGACTTTTGGCAATTCACTCAAAAATGGTGCCAAAAGCTTGAAAATGCTCTCCTGAAAGGTTTGGCACTCGGAACTGAAGGCTTTTTATCCCAGGACAAGAAATCAGCCCTCAAAAACTTAACCGGCAGAAAATATTTTTTTGAAAAAATCCCTAAGCCCCGGGGTCACAATTTCCGCAAAAATCTTACTTTTGGCAATTCACTCAAAAATGATGCCAAAAGCTTGAAAATGCTCTACTGAAAGGTTTGGCACTCGAAACAGAAGGCTTTTTATCCCAGGACAAGAAATCAGCCCTCAAAAACTTAACCGGCAGAAAATATTTTTTTGAAAAAATCCCTAAGCCCCGGGGTCACAATTTCCGCAAAAATCTGACTTTTGGCAATTCACTCAAAAATGGTGCCAAAAGCTTGAAAATGCTCTCCTGAAAGGTTTGGCACTCGAAACAGAAGGCTTTTTATCCCAGGACAAGAAATCAGCCCTCAAAAACTTAACCGGCAGAAAATATTTTTTTGAAAAAATCCCTAAGCCCCGGGGTCACAATTTTCGCAAAAATCTGACTTTTGGCAATTCACTCAAAAATGGTGCCAAAAGCTTGAAAATGCTCTCTTGAAAAGTTTGGCACTCGAAACAGAAGGCTTTTTATCCCAGGACAAGAAATCAGCCCTCAAAAACTTAACCGGCAGAAAATATTTTTTTGAAAAAATCCCTAAGCCCCGGGGTCACAATTTCCGCAAAAATCTTACTTTTGGCAATTCACTCAAAAATGGTGCCAAAAGCTTGAAAATGCTCCCCTGAAAACTTTGGCGATGGAAACAGAAGGCTTTTTATCCCAGGACAAGAAATCAGCCCTCAAAAACTTAACCGGCAGAAAATATTTTTTTGAAAAAATCCCTAAGCCCCGGGGTCACAATTTCCGCAAAAATCTGACTTTTGGCAATTCACTCAAAAATGGTGCCAAAAGCTTGAAAATGCTCCCCTGAAAGGTTTGGCACTCGAAACACAACACTTTTTATCCCAGGACAAGAAATCAGCCCTCAAAAACTTAACCGGCAGAAAATATTTTTTTGAAAAAATCCCTAAGCCCCGGGGTCACAATTTCCGCAAAAATCTGACTTTTGGCAATTCACTCAAAAATGGTGCCAAAAGCTTGAAAATGCTCTCCTGAAAGGTTTGGCACTCGAAACAGAAGGCTTTTTATCCCAGGACAAGAAATCAGCCCTCAAAAACTTAACCGGCAGAAATTATTTTTTTGAAAAAATCCCTAAGCCCCGGGGTCACAATTTCCGCAAAAATCTGACTTTTGGCAATTCACTCAAAAATGGTGCCAAAAGCTTGAAAATGCTCTACTGAAAGGTTTGGCACTCGAAACAGAAGGCTTTTTATCCCAGGACAAGAAATCAGCCCTCAAAAACTTAACCGGCAGAAAATATTTTTTTGAAAAAATCCCTAAGCCCCAGGGTCACAATTTCCGCAAAAATCTGACTTTTGGCAATTCACTCAAAAATGGTGCCAAAAGCTTGAAAATGCTCTTCTGAAAGGTTTGGCACTCGAAACACAACGCTTTTTATCCCAGGACAAGAAATCAGCCCTCAAAAACTTAACCGGCAGAAAATATTTTTTTGAAAATATCCCTAAGCCCCGGGGTCACAATTTCCGCAAAAAACTGACTTTTGGCAATTCACTCAAAAATGGTGCCAAAAGCTTGAAAATGCTCCCCTGAAAGCTTTGGCGATGGAAACAGAAGGCTTTTTATCCCAGGACAAGAAATCATCCCTCAAAAACTTAACCGGCAGAAAATATTTTTTTGAAAAAAATCCCTAAGCCCCGGGGTCACAATTTCCGCAAAAATCTGACATTTGGCGATTTACTCAAAAATAGTGCCAAAAGCTTGAAAATGCTCTCCTGAAAGGTTTGGCACTCGAAACAGAAGGCTTTTTATCCCAGGACAAGAAATCAGCCCTCAAAAACTTAACCGGCAGAAAATATTTTTTTGAAAAAATCCCTAAGCCCCGGGGTCACAATTTCCGCAAAAATCTGACTTTTGGCAATTCACTCAAAAATGGTGCCAAAAGCTTGAAAATGCTCTCCTGAAAGGTTTGGCACTCGAAACAGAAGGCTTTTTATCCCAGGACAAGAAATCAGCCCTCAAAAACTTAACCGGCAGAAAATATTTTTTTGAAAAAATCCCTAAGCCCCGGGGTCACAATTTCCGCAAAAATCTGACTTTTGGCAATTTACTCAAAAATGGTGCCAAAAGCTTGAAAATGCTCCCCTGAAAGCTTTGGCGATGGAAACAGAAGGCTTTTTATCCCAGGACAAGAAATCAGCCCTCAAAAACTTAACCGGCAGAAAATATTTTTTTGAAAAAATCCCTAAGCCCCGGGTCACAATTTCAGCAAAAATCTGACTTTTGGCAATTCACTCAAAAATGGTGCCAAAAGCTTGAAAATGCTCCCCTGAAAGCTTTGGCGATGGAAACAGAAGGCTTTTTATCCCAGGACAAGAAATCAGCCCTCAAAAACTTAACCGGCAGAAAATATTTTTTTGAAAAAATCCCTAAGCCCCGGGGTCACAATTTCCGCAAAAATCTGACTTTTGGCAATTCACTCAAAAATGGTGCCAAAAGCTTGAAAATGCTCTACTGAAAGGTTTGGCACTCGAAACAGAAGGCTTTTTATCCCAGGACAAGAAATCAGCCCTCAAAAACTTAACCGGCAGAAAATATTTTTTTGAAAAAATCCCTAAGCCCCGGGGTCACAATTTCCGCAAAAATCTGACTTTTGGCAATTCACTCAAAAATGGTGCCAAAAGCTTGAAAATGCTCCCCTGAAAGCTTTGGCGATGGAAACAGGAGGCTTTTTATCCCAGGACAAGAAATCAGCCCTCAAAAACTTAACCGGCAGAAAATATTTTTTTGAAAAAATCCCTAAGCCCCGGGGTCACAATTTCCGCAAAAAACTGACTTTTGGCAATTCACTCAAAAATGGTGCCAAAAGCTTGAAAATGCTCCCCTGAAAGCTTTGGCGATGGAAACAGAAGGCTTTTTATCCCAGGACAAGAAATCAGCCCTCAAAAACTTAACCGGCAGAAAATATTTTTTTGAAAAAATCCCTAAGCCCCGGGGTCACAATTTCCGCAAAAATCTGACTTTTGGCAATTCACTCAAAAATGGTGCCAAAAGCTTGAAAATGCTCTACTGAAAGGTTTGGCACTCGAAACAGAAGGCTTTTTATCCCAGGACAAGAAATCAGCCCTCAAAAACTTAACCGGCAGAAAATATTTTTTTGAAAAAATCCTTAAGCCCCGGGGTCACAATTTCCGCAAAAATCTGACTTTTGGCAATTCACTCAAAAATGGTGCCAAAAGCTTGAAAATGCTCCCCTGAAAGCTTTGGCGATGGAAACAGAAGGCTTTTTATCCCAGGACAAGAAATCAGCCCACAAAAACTTAACCGGCAGAAAATATTTTTTTGAAAAAATCCCTAAGCCCCGGGTCACAATTTCAGCAAAAATCTGACTTTTGGCAATTCACTCAAAAATAGTGCCAAAAGCTTGAAAATGCTCTACTGAAAGGTTTGGCACTCGAAACAGAAGGCTTTTTATCCCAGGACAAGAAATCAGCCCTCAAAAACTTAACCGGCAGAAAATATTTTTTTGAAAAAATCCCTAAGCCCCGGGGTCACAATTTTCGCAAAAATCTGACTTTTGGCAATTCACTCAAAAATGGTGCCAAAAGCTTGAAAATGCTCTCCTGAAAGGTTTGGCACTCGAAACAGAAGGCTTTTTATCCCAGGACAAGAAATCAGCCCTCAAAAACTTAACCGGCAGAAAATATTTTTTTGAAAAAATCCCTAAGCCCCGTGGTCACAATTTCCGCAAAAATCTGACTTTTGGCAATTCACTCAAAAATGGTGCCAAAAGCTTGAAAATGCTCCCCTGAAAGCTTTGGCGATGGAAACAGAAGGCTTTTTATCCCAGGACAAGAAATCAGCCCTCAAAAACCTAACCGGCAGAAGATATTTTTTTGAAAAAATCCCTAAGCCCCGGGGTCACAATTTCCGCAAAAGTTTGACTTTTGGCAATTCACTCAAAAATAGTGCCAAAAGCTTGAAAATGCTCTCCTGAAAGGTTTGGCACTCGAAACAGAAGGCTTTTTATCCCAGGAGAAGAAATCAGCCCTCAAAAACTTAACCGGCAGAAAATATTTTTTTGAAAAAATCCCTAAGCCCCGGGGTCACAATTTCCGCAAAAATCTGACTTTTGGCAATTCACTCAAAAATGGTGCCAAAAGCTTGAAAATGCTCTACTGAAAGGTTTGGCGATGGAAACAGAAGGCTTTTTATCCCAGGACAAGAAATCAGCCCACAAAAACTTAACCGGCAGAAAATATTTTTTTGAAAAAATCCCTAAGCCCCGGGGTCACAATTTCAGCAAAAATCTGACTTTTGGCAATTCACTCAAAAATAGTGCCAAAAGCTTGAAAATGCTCTACTGAAAGGTTTGGCACTCGAAACAGAAGGCTTTTTATCCCAGGACAAGAAATCAGCCCTCAAAAACTTAACCGGCAGAAAATATTTTTTTGAAAAAATCCCTAAGCCCCGGGGTCACAATTTCCGCAAAAAACTGACTTTTGGCAATTTACTCAAAAATGGTGCCAAAAGCTTGAAAATGCTCCCCTGAAAGCTTTGGCGATGGAAACAGAAGGCTTTTTATCCCAGGACAAGAAATCAGCCCTCAAAAACTTAACCGGCAGAAAATATTTTTTTGAAAAAATCCCTAAGCCCCGGGTCACAATTTCAGCAAAAATCTGACTTTTGGCAATTCACTCAAAAATGGTGCCAAAAGCTTGAAAATGCTCCCCTGAAAGCTTTGGCGATGGAAACAGAAGGCTTTTTATCCCAGGACAAGAAATCAGCCCTCAAAAACTTAACCGGCAGAAAATATTTTTTTGAAAAAATCCCTAAGCCCCGGGGTCACAATTTCCGCAAAAATCTGACTTTTGGCAATTCACTCAAAAATGGTGCCAAAAGCTTGAAAATGCTCTACTGAAAGGTTTGGCACTCGAAACAGAAGGCTTTTTATCCCAGGACAAGAAATCAGCCCTCAAAAACTTAACCGGCAGAAAATATTTTTTTGAAAAAATCCTTAAGCCCCGGGGTCACAATTTCCGCAAAAATCTGACTTTTGGCAATTCACTCAAAAATGGTGCCAAAAGCTTGAAAATGCTCCCCTGAAAGCTTTGGCGATGGAAACAGAAGGCTTTTTATCCCAGGACAAGAAATCAGCCCACAAAAACTTAACCGGCAGAAAATATTTTTTTGAAAAAATCCCTAAGCCCCGGGTCACAATTTCAGCAAAAATCTGACTTTTGGCAATTCACTCAAAAATAGTGCCAAAAGCTTGAAAATGCTCTACTGAAAGGTTTGGCACTCGAAACAGAAGGCTTTTTATCCCAGGACAAGAAATCAGCCCTCAAAAACTTAACCGGCAGAAAATATTTTTTTGAAAAAATCCCTAAGCCCCGGGGTCACAATTTTCGCAAAAATCTGACTTTTGGCAATTCACTCAAAAATGGTGCCAAAAGCTTGAAAATGCTCTCCTGAAAGGTTTGGCACTCGAAACAGAAGGCTTTTTATCCCAGGACAAGAAATCAGCCCTCAAAAACTTAACCGGCAGAAAATATTTTTTTGAAAAAATCCCTAAGCCCCGTGGTCACAATTTCCGCAAAAATCTGACTTTTGGCAATTCACTCAAAAATGGTGCCAAAAGCTTGAAAATGCTCCCCTGAAAGCTTTGGCGATGGAAACAGAAGGCTTTTTATCCCAGGACAAGAAATCAGCCCTCAAAAACCTAACCGGCAGAAGATATTTTTTTGAAAAAATCCCTAAGCCCCGGGGTCACAATTTCCGCAAAAGTTTGACTTTTGGCAATTCACTCAAAAATAGTGCCAAAAGCTTGAAAATGCTCTCCTGAAAGGTTTGGCACTCGAAACAGAAGGCTTTTTATCCCAGGAGAAGAAATCAGCCCTCAAAAACTTAACCGGCAGAAAATATTTTTTTGAAAAAATCCCTAAGCCCCGGGGTCACAATTTCCGCAAAAATCTGACTTTTGGCAATTCACTCAAAAATGGTGCCAAAAGCTTGAAAATGCTCTACTGAAAGGTTTGGCGATGGAAACAGAAGGCTTTTTATCCCAGGACAAGAAATCAGCCCACAAAAACTTAACCGGCAGAAAATATTTTTTTGAAAAAATCCCTAAGCCCCGGGGTCACAATTTCAGCAAAAATCTGACTTTTGGCAATTCACTCAAAAATAGTGCCAAAAGCTTGAAAATGCTCTACTGAAAGGTTTGGCACTCGAAACAGAAGGCTTTTTATCCCAGGACAAGAAATCAGCCCTCAAAAACTTAACCGGCAGAAAATATTTTTTTGAAAAAATCCCTAAGCCCCGGGGTCACAATTTCCGCAAAAAACTGACTTTTGGCAATTCACTCAAAAATGGTGCCAAAAGCTTGAAAATGCTCCCCTGAAAGCTTTGGCGATGGAAACAGAAGGCTTTTTATCCCAGGACAAGAAATCATCCCTCAAAAACTTAACCGGCAGAAAATATTTTTTTGAAAAAAATCCCTAAGCCCCGGGGTCACAATTTCCGCAAAAATCTGACATTTGGCGATTTACTCAAAAATAGTGCCAAAAGCTTGAAAATGCTCTCCTGAAAGGTTTGGCACTCGAAACAGAAGGCTTTTTATCCCAGGACAAGAAATCAGCCCTCAAAAACTTAACCGGCAGAAAATATTATTTTGAAAAAATCCCTAAGCCCCGGGGTCACAATTTCCGCAAAAATCTGACTTTTGGCAATTCACTCAAAAATGGTGCCAAAAGCTTGAAAATGCTCTCCTGAAAGGTTTGGCACTCGAAACAGAAGGCTTTTTATCCCAGGACAAGAAATCAGCCCTCAAAAACTTAACCGGCAGAAAATATTTTTTTGAAAAAATCCCTAAGCCCCGGGGTCACAATTTCCGCAAAAATCTGACTTTTGGCAATTTACTCAAAAATGGTGCCAAAAGCTTGAAAATGCTCTACTGAAAGGTTTGGCACTCGAAACAGAAGGCTTTTTATCCCAGGACAAGAAATCAGCCCTCAAAAACTTAACCGGCAGAAAATATTTTTTTGAAAAAATCCCTAAGCCCCGGGGTCACAATTTCCGCAAAAATCTGACTTTTGGCAATTCACTCAAAAATGGTGCCAAAAGCTTGAAAATGCTCTCCTGAAAGGTTTGGCACTCGAAACACAACGCTTTTTATCCCAGGACAAGAAATCAGCCCTCAAAAACTTAACCGGCAGAAAATATTTTTTTGAAAAAATCCCTAAGCCCCGGGGTCACAATTTCCGCAAAAATCTGACTTTTGGCAATTCACTCAAAAATGGTGCCAAAAGCTTGAAAATGCTCTCTTGAAAAGTTTGGCACTCGGAACTGAAGGCTTTTTATCCCAGGACAAGAAATCAGCCCTCAAAAACTTAACCGGCAGAAAATACTTTTTTTGAAAAAATCCCTAAGCCCCGGGGTCACAATTTCCGCAAAAATCTGACTTTTGGCAATTCACTCAAAAATGGTGCCAAAAGCTTGAAAATGCTCCCCTGAAAGCTTTGGCGATGGAAACAGAAGGCTTTTTATCCCAGGACAAGAAATCAGCCCTCAAAAACTTAACCGGCAGAAAATATTTTTTTGAAAAAATCCCTAAGCCCCGGGTCACAATTTCAGCAAAAATCTGACTTTTGGCAATTCACTCAAAAATGGTGCCAAAAGCTTGAAAATGCTCCCCTGAAAGCTTTGGCGATGGAAACAGAAGGCTTTTTATCCCAGGACAAGAAATCAGCCCTCAAAAACTTAACCGGCAGAAAATATTTTTTTGAAAAAATCCCTAAGCCCCGGGGTCACAATTTCCGCAAAAATCTGACTTTTGGCAATTCACTCAAAAATGGTGCCAAAAGCTTGAAAATGCTCTACTGAAAGGTTTGGCACTCGAAACAGAAGGCTTTTTATCCCAGGACAAGAAATCAGCCCTCAAAAACTTAACCGGCAGAAAATATTTTTTTGAAAAAATCCCTAAGCCCCGGGGTCACAATTTCCGCAAAAATCTGACTTTTGGCAATTCACTCAAAAATGGTGCCAAAAGCTTGAAAATGCTCCCCTGAAAGCTTTGGCGATGGAAACAGGAGGCTTTTTATCCCAGGACAAGAAATCAGCCCTCAAAAACTTAACCGGCAGAAAATATTTTTTTGAAAAAATCCCTAAGCCCCGGGGTCACAATTTCCGCAAAAAACTGACTTTTGGCAATTCACTCAAAAATGGTGCCAAAAGCTTGAAAATGCTCCCCTGAAAGCTTTGGCGATGGAAACAGAAGGCTTTTTATCCCAGGACAAGAAATCAGCCCTCAAAAACTTAACCGGCAGAAAATATTTTTTTGAAAAAATCCCTAAGCCCCGGGGTCACAATTTCCGCAAAAATCTGACTTTTGGCAATTCACTCAAAAATGGTGCCAAAAGCTTGAAAATGCTCTACTGAAAGGTTTGGCACTCGAAACAGAAGGCTTTTTATCCCAGGACAAGAAATCAGCCCTCAAAAACTTAACCGGCAGAAAATATTTTTTTGAAAAAATCCTTAAGCCCCGGGGTCACAATTTCCGCAAAAATCTGACTTTTGGCAATTCACTCAAAAATGGTGCCAAAAGCTTGAAAATGCTCCCCTGAAAGCTTTGGCGATGGAAACAGAAGGCTTTTTATCCCAGGACAAGAAATCAGCCCTCAAAAACTTAACCGGCAGAAAATATTTTTTTGAAAAAATCCCTAAGCCCCGGGGTCACAATTTCCGCAAAAATCTGACTTTTGGCAATTCACTCAAAAATGGTGCCAAAAGCTTGAAAATGCTCTACTGAAAGGTTTGGCACTCGAAACAGAAGGCTTTTTATCCCAGGACAAGAAATCAGCCCTCAAAAACTTAACCGGCAGAAAATATTTTTTTGAAAAAATCCTTAAGCCCCGGGGTCACAATTTTCGCAAAAATCTGACTTTTGGCAATTCACTCAACAATGGTGCCAAAAGCTTGAAAATGCTCTCCTGAAAGGTTTGGCACTCGAAACAGAAGGCTTTTTATCCCAGGACAAGAAATCAGCCCTCAAAAACTTAACCGGCAGAAAATATTTTTTTGAAAAAATCCCTAAGCCCCGTGGTCACAATTTCCGCAAAAATCTGACTTTTGGCAATTCACTCAAAAATGGTGCCAAAAGCTTGAAAATGCTCCCCTGAAAGCTTTGGCGATGGAAACAGAAGGCTTTTTATCCCAGGACAAGAAATCAGCCCTCAAAAACCTAACCGGCAGAAGATATTTTTTTGAAAAAATCCCTAAGCCCCGGGGTCACAATTTCCGCAAAAGTTTGACTTTTGGCAATTCACTCAAAAATAGTGCCAAAAGCTTGAAAATGCTCTCCAGAAAGGTTTGGCACTCGAAACAGAAGGCTTTTTATCCCAGGAGAAGAAATCAGCCCTCAAAAACTTAACCGGCAGAAAATATTTTTTTGAAAAAATCCCTAAGCCCCGGGGTCACAATTTCCGCAAAAATCTGACTTTTGGCAATTCACTCAAAAATGGTGCCAAAAGCTTGAAAATGCTCTACTGAAAGGTTTGGCGATGGAAACAGAAGGCTTTTTATCCCAGGACAAGAAATCAGCCCACAAAAACTTAACCGGCAGAAAATATTTTTTTGAAAAAATCCCTAAGCCCCGGGGTCACAATTTCAGCAAAAATCTGACTTTTGGCAATTCACTCAAAAATAGTGCCAAAAGCTTGAAAATGCTCTACTGAAAGGTTTGGCACTCGAAACAGAAGGCTTTTTATCCCAGGACAAGAAATCAGCCCTCAAAAACTTAACCGGCAGAAAATATTTTTTTGAAAAAATCCCTAAGCCCCGGGGTCACAATTTTCGCAAAAATCTGACTTTTGGCAATTCACTCAAAAATGGTGCCAAAAGCTTGAAAATGCTCTACTGAAAGGTTTGGCACTCGAAACAGAAGGCTTTTTATCCCAGGACAAGAAATCAGCCCTCAAAAACTTAACCGGCAGAAAATATTTTTTTGAAAAAATCCCTAAGCCCCGTGGTCACAATTTCCGCAAAAATCTGACTTTTGGCAATTCACTCAAAAATGGTGCCAAAAGCTTGAAAATGCTCCCCTGAAAGCTTTGGCGATGGAAACAGAAGGCTTTTTATCCCAGGACAAGAAATCAGCCCTCAAAAACCTAACCGGCAGAAGATATTTTTTTGAAAAAATCCCTAAGCCCCGGGGTCACAATTTCCGCAAAAGTTTGACTTTTGGCAATTCACTCAAAAATAGTGCCAAAAGCTTGAAAATGCTCTCCTGAAAGGTTTGGCACTCGAAACAGAAGGCTTTTTATCCCAGGAGAAGAAATCAGCCCTCAAAAACTTAACCGGCAGAAAATATTTTTTTGAAAAAATCCCTAAGCCCCGGGGTCACAATTTCCGCAAAAATCTGACTTTTGGCAATTCACTCAAAAATGGTGCCAAAAGCTTGAAAATGCTCTACTGAAAGGTTTGGCGATGGAAACAGAAGGCTTTTTATCCCAGGACAAGAAATCAGCCCTCAAAAACTTAACCGGCAGAAAATTTTTTTTTGAAAAAATCCTAAAGCCCCGGGGTCACAATTTCCGCAAAAATCTGACTTTTGGCAATTCACTCAAAAATGGTGCCAAAAGCTTGGAAATGCTCCCCTGAAAGCTTTGGCGATGGAAACAGAAGGCTTTTTATCCCAGGACAAGAAATCAGCCCTCAAAAACTTAACCGGCAGAAAATATTTTTTTGAAAAAATCCCTAAGCCCCGGGGTCACAATTTCCGCAAAAATCTGACTTTTGGCAATTCACTCAAAAATAGTGCCAAAAGCTTGAAAATGCTCTCCTGAAAGGTTTGGCACTCGAAACAGAAGGCTTTTTATCCCAGGACAAGAAATCAGCCCTCAAAAACTTAACCGGCAGAAAATATTTTTTTGAAAAAATCCCTAAGCCCCGGGGTCACAATTTCCGCAAAAATCTGACTTTTGGCAATTCACTCAAAAATGGTGCCAAAAGCTTGAAAATGCTCTACTGAAAGGTTTGGCACTCGAAACAGAAGGCTTTTTATCCCAGGACAAGAAATCAGCCCTCAAAAACTTAACCGGCAGAAAATATTTTTTTGAAAAAATCCCTAAGCCCCGTGGTCACAATTTCCGCAAAAATCTGACTTTTGGCAATTCACTCAAAAATGGTGCCAAAAGCTTGAAAATGCTCCCCTGAAAGCTTTGGCGATGGAAACAGAAGGCTTTTTATCCCAGGACAAGAAATCAGCCCTCAAAAACCTAACCGGCAGAAGATATTTTTTTGAAAAAATCCCTAAGCCCCGGGGTCACAATTTCCGCAAAAGTTTGACTTTTGGCAATTCACTCAAAAATAGTGCCAAAAGCTTGAAAATGCTCTCCTGAAAGGTTTGGCACTCGAAACAGAAGGCTTTTTATCCCAGGAGAAGAAATCAGCCCTCAAAAACTTAACCGGCAGAAAATATTTTTTTGAAAAAATCCCTAAGCCCCGGGGTCACAATTTCCGCAAAAATCTGACTTTTGGCAATTCACTCAAAAATGGTGCCAAAAGCTTGAAAATGCTCTACTGAAAGGTTTGGCGATGGAAACAGAAGGCTTTTTATCCCAGGACAAGAAATCAGCCCACAAAAACTTAACCGGCAGAAAATATTTTTTTGAAAAAATCCCTAAGCCCCGGGGTCACAATTTCAGCAAAAATCTGACTTTTGGCAATTCACTCAAAAATAGTGCCAAAAGCTTGAAAATGCTCTACTGAAAGGTTTGGCACTCGAAACAGAAGGCTTTTTATCCCAGGACAAGAAATCAGCCCTCAAAAACTTAACCGGCAGAAAATATTTTTTTGAAAAAATCCCTAAGCCCCGGGGTCACAATTTCCGCAAAAAACTGACTTTTGGCAATTCACTCAAAAATGGTGCCAAAAGCTTGAAAATGCTCCCCTGAAAGCTTTGGCGATGGAAACAGAAGGCTTTTTATCCCAGGACAAGAAATCATCCCTCAAAAACTTAACCGGCAGAAAATATTTTTTTGAAAAAAATCCCTAAGCCCCGGGGTCACAATTTCCGCAAAAATCTGACATTTGGCGATTTACTCAAAAATAGTGCCAAAAGCTTGAAAATGCTCTCCTGAAAGGTTTGGCACTCGAAACAGAAGGCTTTTTATCCCAGGACAAGAAATCAGCCCTCAAAAACTTAACCGGCAGAAAATATTATTTTGAAAAAATCCCTAAGCCCCGGGGTCACAATTTCCGCAAAAATCTGACTTTTGGCAATTCACTCAAAAATGGTGCCAAAAGCTTGAAAATGCTCTCCTGAAAGGTTTGGCACTCGAAACAGAAGGCTTTTTATCCCAGGACAAGAAATCAGCCCTCAAAAACTTAACCGGCAGAAAATATTTTTTTGAAAAAATCCCTAAGCCCCGGGGTCACAATTTCCGCAAAAATCTGACTTTTGGCAATTTACTCAAAAATGGTGCCAAAAGCTTGAAAATGCTCTACTGAAAGGTTTGGCACTCGAAACAGAAGGCTTTTTATCCCAGGACAAGAAATCAGCCCTCAAAAACTTAACCGGCAGAAAATATTTTTTTGAAAAAATCCCTAAGCCCCGGGGTCACAATTTCCGCAAAAATCTGACTTTTGGCAATTCACTCAAAAATGGTGCCAAAAGCTTGAAAATGCTCTCCTGAAAGGTTTGGCACTCGAAACACAACGCTTTTTATCCCAGGACAAGAAATCAGCCCTCAAAAACTTAACCGGCAGAAAATATTTTTTTGAAAAAATCCCTAAGCCCCGGGGTCACAATTTCCGCAAAAATCTGACTTTTGGCAATTCACTCAAAAATGGTGCCAAAAGCTTGAAAATGCTCTCTTGAAAAGTTTGGCACTCGGAACTGAAGGCTTTTTATCCCAGGACAAGAAATCAGCCCTCAAAAACTTAACCGGCAGAAAATACTTTTTTTGAAAAAATCCCTAAGCCCCGGGGTCACAATTTCCGCAAAAATCTGACTTTTGGCAATTCACTCAAAAATGGTGCCAAAAGCTTGAAAATGCTCCCCTGAAAGCTTTGGCGATGGAAACAGAAGGCTTTTTATCCCAGGACAAGAAATCAGCCCTCAAAAACTTAACCGGCAGAAAATATTTTTTTGAAAAAATCCCTAAGCCCCGGGTCACAATTTCAGCAAAAATCTGACTTTTGGCAATTCACTCAAAAATGGTGCCAAAAGCTTGAAAATGCTCCCCTGAAAGCTTTGGCGATGGAAACAGAAGGCTTTTTATCCCAGGACAAGAAATCAGCCCTCAAAAACTTAACCGGCAGAAAATATTTTTTTGAAAAAATCCCTAAGCCCCGGGGTCACAATTTCCGCAAAAATCTGACTTTTGGCAATTCACTCAAAAATGGTGCCAAAAGCTTGAAAATGCTCTACTGAAAGGTTTGGCACTCGAAACAGAAGGCTTTTTATCCCAGGACAAGAAATCAGCCCTCAAAAACTTAACCGGCAGAAAATATTTTTTTGAAAAAATCCCTAAGCCCCGGGGTCACAATTTCCGCAAAAATCTGACTTTTGGCAATTCACTCAAAAATGGTGCCAAAAGCTTGAAAATGCTCCCCTGAAAGCTTTGGCGATGGAAACAGGAGGCTTTTTATCCCAGGACAAGAAATCAGCCCTCAAAAACTTAACCGGCAGAAAATATTTTTTTGAAAAAATCCCTAAGCCCCGGGGTCACAATTTCCGCAAAAAACTGACTTTTGGCAATTCACTCAAAAATGGTGCCAAAAGCTTGAAAATGCTCCCCTGAAAGCTTTGGCGATGGAAACAGAAGGCTTTTTATCCCAGGACAAGAAATCAGCCCTCAAAAACTTAACCGGCAGAAAATATTTTTTTGAAAAAATCCCTAAGCCCCGGGGTCACAATTTCCGCAAAAATCTGACTTTTGGCAATTCACTCAAAAATGGTGCCAAAAGCTTGAAAATGCTCTACTGAAAGGTTTGGCACTCGAAACAGAAGGCTTTTTATCCCAGGACAAGAAATCAGCCCTCAAAAACTTAACCGGCAGAAAATATTTTTTTGAAAAAATCCTTAAGCCCCGGGGTCACAATTTCCGCAAAAATCTGACTTTTGGCAATTCACTCAAAAATGGTGCCAAAAGCTTGAAAATGCTCCCCTGAAAGCTTTGGCGATGGAAACAGAAGGCTTTTTATCCCAGGACAAGAAATCAGCCCACAAAAACTTAACCGGCAGAAAATATTTTTTTGAAAAAATCCCTAAGCCCCGGGTCACAATTTCAGCAAAAATCTGACTTTTGGCAATTCACTCAAAAATAGTGCCAAAAGCTTGAAAATGCTCTACTGAAAGGTTTGGCACTCGAAACAGAAGGCTTTTTATCCCAGGACAAGAAATCAGCCCTCAAAAACTTAACCGGCAGAAAATATTTTTTTGAAAAAATCCCTAAGCCCCGGGGTCACAATTTTCGCAAAAATCTGACTTTTGGCAATTCACTCAAAAATGGTGCCAAAAGCTTGAAAATGCTCTCCTGAAAGGTTTGGCACTCGAAACAGAAGGCTTTTTATCCCAGGACAAGAAATCAGCCCTCAAAAACTTAACCGGCAGAAAATATTTTTTTGAAAAAATCCCTAAGCCCCGTGGTCACAATTTCCGCAAAAATCTGACTTTTGGCAATTCACTCAAAAATGGTGCCAAAAGCTTGAAAATGCTCCCCTGAAAGCTTTGGCGATGGAAACAGAAGGCTTTTTATCCCAGGACAAGAAATCAGCCCTCAAAAACCTAACCGGCAGAAGATATTTTTTTGAAAAAATCCCTAAGCCCCGGGGTCACAATTTCCGCAAAAGTTTGACTTTTGGCAATTCACTCAAAAATAGTGCCAAAAGCTTGAAAATGCTCTCCAGAAAGGTTTGGCACTCGAAACAGAAGGCTTTTTATCCCAGGAGAAGAAATCAGCCCTCAAAAACTTAACCGGCAGAAAATATTTTTTTGAAAAAATCCCTAAGCCCCGGGGTCACAATTTCCGCAAAAATCTGACTTTTGGCAATTCACTCAAAAATGGTGCCAAAAGCTTGAAAATGCTCTACTGAAAGGTTTGGCGATGGAAACAGAAGGCTTTTTATCCCAGGACAAGAAATCAGCCCACAAAAACTTAACCGGCAGAAAATATTTTTTTGAAAAAATCCCTAAGCCCCGGGGTCACAATTTCAGCAAAAATCTGACTTTTGGCAATTCACTCAAAAATAGTGCCAAAAGCTTGAAAATGCTCTACTGAAAGGTTTGGCACTCGAAACAGAAGGCTTTTTATCCCAGGACAAGAAATCAGCCCTCAAAAACTTAACCGGCAGAAAATATTTTTTTGAAAAAATCCCTAAGCCCCGGGGTCACAATTTTCGCAAAAATCTGACTTTTGGCAATTCACTCAAAAATGGTGCCAAAAGCTTGAAAATGCTCTACTGAAAGGTTTGGCACTCGAAACAGAAGGCTTTTTATCCCAGGACAAGAAATCAGCCCTCAAAAACTTAACCGGCAGAAAATATTTTTTTGAAAAAATCCCTAAGCCCCGTGGTCACAATTTCCGCAAAAATCTGACTTTTGGCAATTCACTCAAAAATGGTGCCAAAAGCTTGAAAATGCTCCCCTGAAAGCTTTGGCGATGGAAACAGAAGGCTTTTTATCCCAGGACAAGAAATCAGCCCTCAAAAACCTAACCGGCAGAAGATATTTTTTTGAAAAAATCCCTAAGCCCCGGGGTCACAATTTCCGCAAAAGTTTGACTTTTGGCAATTCACTCAAAAATAGTGCCAAAAGCTTGAAAATGCTCTCCTGAAAGGTTTGGCACTCGAAACAGAAGGCTTTTTATCCCAGGAGAAGAAATCAGCCCTCAAAAACTTAACCGGCAGAAAATATTTTTTTGAAAAAATCCCTAAGCCCCGGGGTCACAATTTCCGCAAAAATCTGACTTTTGGCAATTCACTCAAAAATGGTGCCAAAAGCTTGAAAATGCTCTACTGAAAGGTTTGGCGATGGAAACAGAAGGCTTTTTATCCCAGGACAAGAAATCAGCCCTCAAAAACTTAACCGGCAGAAAATTTTTTTTTGAAAAAATCCTAAAGCCCCGGGGTCACAATTTCCGCAAAAATCTGACTTTTGGCAATTCACTCAAAAATGGTGCCAAAAGCTTGGAAATGCTCCCCTGAAAGCTTTGGCGATGGAAACAGAAGGCTTTTTATCCCAGGACAAGAAATCAGCCCTCAAAAACTTAACCGGCAGAAAATATTTTTTTGAAAAAATCCCTAAGCCCCGGGGTCACAATTTCCGCAAAAATCTGACTTTTGGCAATTCACTCAAAAATAGTGCCAAAAGCTTGAAAATGCTCTCCTGAAAGGTTTGGCACTCGAAACAGAAGGCTTTTTATCCCAGGACAAGAAATCAGCCCTCAAAAACTTAACCGGCAGAAAATATTTTTTTGAAAAAATCCCTAAGCCCCGGGGTCACAATTTCCGCAAAAATCTGACTTTTGGCAATTCACTCAAAAATGGTGCCAAAAGCTTGAAAATGCTCTACTGAAAGGTTTGGCGATGGAAACAGAAGGCTTTTTATCCCAGGACAAGAAATCAGCCCTCAAAAACTTAACCGGCAGAAAATTTTTTTTTGAAAAAATCCTAAAGCCCCGGGGTCACAATTTCCGCAAAAATCTGACTTTTGGCAATTCACTCAAAAATGGTGCCAAAAGCTTGGAAATGCTCCCCTGAAAGCTTTGGCGATGGAAACAGAAGGCTTTTTATCCCAGGACAAGAAATCAGCCCTCAAAAACTTAACCGGCAGAAAATATTTTTTTGAAAAAATCCCTAAGCCCCGGGGTCACAATTTCCGCAAAAATCTGACTTTTGGCAATTCACTCAAAAATAGTGCCAAAAGCTTGAAAATGCTCTCCTGAAAGGTTTGGCACTCGAAACAGAAGGCTTTTTATCCCAGGACAAGAAATCAGCCCTCAAAAACTTAACCGGCAGAAAATATTTTTTTGAAAAAATCCCTAAGCCCCGGGGTCACAATTTCCGCAAAAATCTGACTTTTGGCAATTCACTCAAAAATGGTGCCAAAAGCTTGAAAATGCTCTACTGAAAGGTTTGGCACTCGAAACAGAAGGCTTTTTATCCCAGGACAAGAAATCAGCCCTCAAAAACTTAACCGGCAGAAAATATTTTTTTGAAAAAATCCCTAAGCCCCGGGGTCACAATTTCCGCAAAAATCTGACTTTTGGCAATTCACTCAAAAATGGTGCCAAAAGCTTGAAAATGCTCCCCTGAAAGCTTTGGCGATGGAAACAGAAGGCTTTTTATCCCAGGACATGAAATCAGCCCTCAAAAACTTAACCGGCAGAAAATATTTTTTTGAAAAAATCCCTAAGCCCCGGGGTCACAATTTCCGCAAAAATCTGACTTTTGGCAATTCACTCAAAAATGGTGCCAAAAGCTTGAAAATGCTCCCCTGAAAGCTTTGGCGATGGAAACAGAAGGCTTTTTATCCCAGGACAAGAAATCAGCCCTCAAAAACCTAACCGGCAGAAGATATTTTTTTGAAAAAATCCCTAAGCCCCGGGGTCACAATTTCCGCAAAAGTTTGACTTTTGGCAATTCACTCAAAAATAGTGCCAAAAGCTTGAAAATGCTCTCCTGAAAGGTTTGGCACTCGAAACAGAAGGCTTTTTATCCCAGGAGAAGAAATCAGCCCTCAAAAACTTAACCGGCAGAAAATATTTTTTTGAAAAAATCCCTAAGCCCCGGGGTCACAATTTCCGCAAAAATCTGACTTTTGGCAATTCACTCAAAAATGGTGCCAAAAGCTTGAAAATGCTCTACTGAAAGTTTTGGCGATGGAAACAGAAGGCTTTTTATCCCAGGACAAGAAATCAGCCCTCAAAAACTTAACCGGCAGAAATTTTTTTTTGAAAAAATCCTAAAGCCCCGGGGTCACAATTTCAGCAAAAATCTGACTTTTGGCAATTCACTCAAAAATGGTGCCAAAAGCTTGGAAATGCTCCCCTGAAAGCTTTGGCGATGGAAACAGAAGGCTTTTTATCCCAGGACAAGAAATCAGCCCTCAAAAACTTAACCGGCAGAAAATATTTTTTTGAAAAAATCCCTAAGCCCCGGGGTCACAATTTCCGCAAAAATCTGACTTTTGGCAATTCACTCAAAAATGGTGCCAAAAGCTTGAAAATGCTCTACTGAAAGGTTTGGCACTCGAAACAGAAGGCTTTTTATCCCAGGACAAGAAATCAGCCCTCAAAAACTTAACCGGCAGAAAATATTTTTTTGAAAAAATCCCTAAGCCCCGGGGTCACAATTTCCGCAAAAATCTGACTTTTGGCAATTCACTCAAAAATGGTGCCAAAAGCTTGAAAATGCTCCCCTGAAAGCTTTGGCGATGGAAACAGAAGGCTTTTTATCCCAGGACATGAAATCAGCCCTCAAAAACTTAACCGGCAGAAAATATTTTTTTGAAAAAATCCCTAAGCCCTGGGGTCACAATTTCCGCAAAAATCTGACTTTTGGCAATTCACTCAAAAATAGTGCCAAAAGCTTGAAAATGCTCTCCTGAAAGGTTTGGCACTCAAAACAGAAGGCTTTTTATCCCAGGACAAGAAATCAGCCCTCAAAAACTTAACCGGCAGAAAATATTTTTTTGAAAAAATCCCTAAGCCACGGGTCACAATTTCCGCAAAAATCTGACTTTTGGCAATTCACTCAAAAATAGTGCCAAAAGCTTGAAAATGCTCTCCTGAAAGGTTTGGCACTCGAAACAGAAGGCTTTTTATCCCAGGACAAGAAATCAGCCCTCAAAAACTTAACCGGCAGAAAATATTTTTTTGAAAAAATCCCTAAGCCCCGGGGTCACAATTTCCGCAAAAATCTGACTTTTGGCAATTCACTCAAAAATGGTGCCAAAAGCTTGAAAATGCTCTACTGAAAGGTTTGGCACTCGAAACAGAAGGCTTTTTATCCCAGGACAAGAAATCAGCCCTCAAAAAGTTAACCGGCAGAAAATATTTTTTTGAAAAAATCCCTAAGCCCCGGGGTCACAATTTCCGCAAAAATCTGACTGTTGGCAATTCACTCAAAAATGGTGCCAAAAGCTTGAAAATGCTCCCCTGAAAGCTTTGGCGATGGAAACAGAAGGCTTTTTATCCCAGGACAAGAAATCAGCCCTCAAAAACTTAACCGGCAGAAAATATTTTTTTGAAAAAATCCCTAAGCCCCGGGGTCACAATTTCCGCAAAAATCTGACTTTTGGCAATTCACTCAAAAATGGTGCCAAAAGCTTGAAAATGCTCTACTGAAAGGTTTGGCACTCGAAACAGAAGGCTTTTTATCCCAGGACAAGAAATCAGCCCTCAAAAACTTAACCGGCAGAAAATATTTTTTTGAAAAAATCCCTAAGCCCCGGGGTCACAATTTCCGCAAAAATCTGACTTTTGGCAATTCACTCAAAAATGGTGCCAAAAGCTTGAAAATGCTCCCCTGAAAGCTTTGGCGATGGAAACAGAAGGCTTTTTATCCCAGGACATGAAATCAGCCCTCAAAAACTTAACCGGCAGAAAATATTTTTTTGAAAAAATCCCTAAGCCCTGGGGTCACAATTTCCGCAAAAATCTGACTTTTGGCAATTCACTCAAAAAAAGTGCCAAAAGCTTGAAAATGCTCTCCTGAAAGGTTTGGCACTCGAAACAGAAGGCTTTTTATCCCAGGACAAGAAATCAGCCCTCAAAAACTTAACCGGCAGAAAATATTTTTTTGAAAAAATCCCTAAGCCACGGGTCACAATTTCAGCAAAAATCTGACTTTTGGCAATTCACTCAAAAATAGTGCCAAAAGCTTGAAAATGCTCTCCTGAAAGGTTTGGCACTCGAAACAGAAGGCTTTTTATCCCAGGACAAGAAATCAGCCCTCAAAAAGTTAACCGGCAGAAAATATTTTTTTGAAAAAATCCCTAAGCCCCGGGGTCACAATTTCAGCAAAAATCTGACTTTTGGCAATTCACTCAAAAATGGTGCCAAAAGCTTGAAAATGCTCCCCTGAAAGCTTTGGCGATGGAAACAGAAGGCTTTTTATCCCAGGACAAGAAATCAGCCCTCAAAAACTTAACCGGCAGAAAATATTTTTTTGAAAAAATCCCTAAGCCCCTGGGTCACAATTTCCGCAAAAATCTGACTTTTGGCAATTCACTCAAAAATAGTGCCAAAAGCTTGAAAATGCTCTCCTGAGAGGTTTGGCACTCGAAACAGAAGGCTTTTTATCCCAGGACAAGAAATCAGCCCTCAAAAACTTAACCGGCAGAAAATATTTTTTTGAAAAAATCCTTAAGCCCCGGGGTCACAATTTCCGCAAAAATCTGACTTTTGGCAATTCACTCAAAAATGGTGCCAAAAGCTTGAAAATGCTCCCCTGAAAGCTTTGGCGATGGAAACAGAAGGCTTTTTATCCCAGGACAAGAAATCAGCCCTCAAAAACTTAACCGGCAGAAAATATTTTTTTGAAAAAATCCTAAAGCCCCGGGGTCACAATTTCAGCAAAAATCTGACTTTTGGCAATTCACTCAAAAATAGTGCCAAAAGCTTGAAAATGCTCCCCTGAAAGCTTTGGCGATGGAAACAGAAGGCTTTTTATCCCAGGACAAGAAATCAGCCCTCAAAAACTTAACCGGCAGAAAATATTTTTTTGAAAAAATCCCTAAGCCCCGGGGTCACAATTTCCGCAAAAATCTGACTTTTGGCAATTCACTCAAAAATAGTGCCAAAAGCTTGAAAATGCTCTCCTGAAAGGTTTGGCACTCGAAACAGAAGGCTTTTTATCCCAGGACAAGAAATCATCCCTCAAAAACTTAACCGGCAGAAAATATTTTTTTGAAAAAATCCCTAAGCCCCGGGGTCACAATTTCCGCAAAAATCTGACTTTTGGCAATTCACTCAAAAATGGTGCCAAAACCTTGAAAATGCTCTACTGAAAGGTTTGGCACTCGAAACAGAAGGCTTTTTATCCCAGGACAAGAAATCAGCCCTCAAAAACTTAACCGGCAGAAAATATTTTTTTGAAAAAATCCCTAAGCCCCGGGGTCACAATTTCAGCAAAAATCTTACTTTTGGCAATTCAGTTAAAAATGGTGCCAAAAGCTTGAAAATGCTCTCTTGAAAGGTTTGGCACTCGGAACTGAAGGCTTTTTATCCCAGGACAAGAAATCAGCCCTCAAAAACTTAACCGGCAGAAAATTTTTTTTTGAAAAAATCCCTAAGCCCCGGGGTCACAATTTCCGCAAAAATCTGACTTTTGGCAATTCAGTTAAAAATGGTGCCAAAAGCTTGAAAATGCTCTCTTGAAAGGTTTGGCACTCGGAACTGAAGGCTTTTTATCCCAGGACAAGAAATCAGCCCTCAAAAACTTAACCGGCAGAAAATTTTTTTTGGAAAAAATCCCAAAGCCCCGGGGTCACAATTTCCGCAAAAATCTGACTTTTGGCAATTCACTCAAAAATGGTGCCAAAAGCTTGAAAATGCTCTCCTGAAAGGCTTGGCACTCGAAACAGAAGGCTTTTTATCCCAGGACAAGAAATCAGCCCTCAAAAACTTAACCGGCAGAAAATATTTTTCTGAAAAAATCCCTAAGCCCCGGGGTCACAATTTCCGCAAAAATCTGACTTTTGGCAATTAACTCAAAAATTGTGCCAAAAGCTTGAAAATGCTCTACTGAAAGGTTTGGCGATGGAAACAGAAGCCTTTTTTTCCCAGGACAAGAAATCAGCCCTCAAAAACTTAACCGGCAGAAAATTTTTTTTTGAAAAAATCCTAAAGCCCCGGGGTCACAATTTCAGCAAAAATCTGACTTTTGGCAATTCACTCAAAAATGGTGCCAAAAGCTTGAAAATGCTCCCCTGAAAGCTTTGGCGATGGAAACAGAAGGCTTTTTATCCCAGGACAAGAAATCAGCCCTCAAAAACTTAACCGGCAGAAAATATTTTTTTGAAAAAATCCCTAAGCCCCGGGGTCACAATTTCCGCAAAAATCTGACTTTTGGCAATTCACTCAAAAATGGTGCCAAAAGCTTGAAAATGCTCCCCTGAAAGCTTTGGCGATGGAAACAGAAGGCTTTTTATCCCAGGACAAGAAATCAGCCCTCAAAAACTTAACCGGCAGAAAATATTTTTTTGAAAAAATCCCTAAGCCCCGGGGTCACAATTTCCGCAAAAATCTGACTTTTGGCAATTCACTCAAAAATGGCGCCAAAAGCTTGAAAATGCTCTCCTGAAAGGTTTGGCACTCGAAACAGAAGGCTTTTTATCCCAGGACAAGAAATCAGCCCTCAAAAACTTAACCGGCAGAAAATATTTTTTTGAAAAAATCCCTAAGCCCCGGGGTCACAATTTACGCAAAAATCTGACTTTTGGCAAATCACTCAAAAATGGTGCCAAAAGCTTGAAAATGCTCCCCTGAAAGCTTTGGCGATGGAAACAGAAGGCTTTTTATCCCAGGACATGAAATCAGCCCTCAAAAACTTAACCGGCAGAAAATATTTTTTTGAAAAAATCCCTAAGCCACGGGTCACAATTTCAGCAAAAATCTGATTTTTGGCAATTCACTCAAAAATAGTGCCAAAAGATTGAAAATGCTCTCCTGAAAGGTTTGGCACTCGAAACAGAAGGCTTTTTATCCCAGGACAAGAAATCAGCCCTCAAAAACTTAACCGGCAGAAAATATTTTTTTGAAAAAATCCCTAAGCCCCGGGGTCACAATTTCCGCAAAAATCTGACTTTTGGCAATTCACTCAAAAATGGTGCCAAAAGCTTGAAAATGCTCTACTGAAAGCTTTGGCGATGGAAACAGAAGGCTTTTTATCCCAGGACAAGAAATCAGCCCTCAAAAAGTTAACCGGCAGAAAATATTTTTTTGAAAAAATCCCTAAGCCCCGGGGTCACAATTTCAGCAAAAATCTGACTTTTGGCAATTCACTCAAAAATGGTGCCAAAAGCTTGAAAATGCTCCCCTGAAAGCTTTGGCGATGGAAACAGAAGGCTTTTTATCCCAGGACAAGAAATCAGCCCTCAAAAACTTAACCGGCAGAAAATATTTTTTTGAAAAAATCCCTAAGCCCCGGGGTCACAATTTCCGCAAAAATCTGACTTTTGGCAATTCACTCAAAAATAGTGCCAAAAGCTTGAAAATGCTCTCCTGAAAGGTTTGGCACTCAAAACAGAAGGTTTTTTATCCCAGGACAAGAAATCAGCCCTCAAAAACTTAACCGGCAGAAAATATTTTTTTGAAAAAATCCCTAAGCCCCGGGGTCACAATTTCCGCAAAAATCTGACTTTTGGCAATTCACTCAAAAATGGTGCCAAAAGCTTGAAAATGCTCCCCTGAAAGCTTTGGCGATGGAAACAGAAGGCTTTTTATCCCAGGACAAGAAATCAGCCCTCAAAAACTTAACCGGCAGAAAATATTTTTTAGAAAAAATCCTAAAGCCCCGGGGTCACAATTTCAGCAAAAATCTGACTTTTGGCAATTCACTCAAAAATGGTGCCAAAAGCTTGAAAATGCTCCCCTGAAAGCTTTGGCGATGGAAACAGAAGGCTTTTCAGCCCAGGACAAGAAATCAGCCCTCAAAAACTTAACCAGCAGAAAATATTTTTTTGAAAAAATCCCTAAGCCCCGGGGTCACAATTTCCACAAAAATCTGACTTTTGGCAATTCACTCAAAAATGGTGCCAAAAGCTTGAAAATGCTCTCCTGAAAGGTTTGGCACTCGAAACAGAAGGCTTTTTATCCCAGGACAAGAAATCAGCCCTCAAAAACTTAACCGGCAGAAAATATTTTTTTGAAAAAATCCCTAAGCCCCGGGGTCACAATTTCCGCAAAAATCTGACTTTTGGCAATTCACTCAAAAATGGTGCCAAAACCTTGAAAATGCTCTCCTGAAAGGTTTGGCACTCGAAACAGAAGGCTTTTTATCCCAGGACAAGAAATCAGCCCTCAAAAACTTAACCGGCAGAAAATATTTTTTTGAAAAAATCCCTAAGCCCCGGGGTCACAATTTCCGCAAAAATCTGACTTTTGGCAATTCACTCAAAAATGGTGCCAAAAGCTTGAAAATGCTCTCCTGAAAGGTTTGGCACTCGAAACAGAAGGCTTTTTATCCCAGGACAAGAAATCAGCCCGCAAAAACTTAACCGGCAGAAAATATTTTTTTGAAAAAATCCCTAAGCCCCGGGGTCACAATTTCCGCAAAAATCTGACTTTTGGCAATTCACTCAAAAATGGTGCCAAAAGCTTGAAAATGCTCTACTGAAAGGTTTGGCGATGGAAACAGAAGCCTTTTTTTCCCAGGACAAGAAATCAGCCCTCAAAAACTTAACCGGCAGAAAATTTTTTTTTGAAAAAATCCTAAAGCCCCGGGGTCACAATTTCAGCAAAAATCTAACTTTTGGCAATTCACTCAAAAATAGTGCCAAAAGCTTGAAAATGCTCCCCTGAAAGCTTTGGCGATGGAAACAGAAGGCTTTTTATCCCAGGACAAGAAATCAGCCCTCAAAAACTTAACCGGCAGAAAATATTTTTTTGAAAAAATCCCTAAGCCCCGGGGTCACAATTTCCGCAAAAATCTGACTTTTGGCAATTCACTCAAAAATAGTGCCAAAAGCTTGAAAATGCTCTCCTGAAAGGTTTGGCACTCGAAACAGAAGGCTTTTTATCCCAGGACAGGAAATCATCCCTCAAAAACTTAACCGGCAGAAAATATTTTTTTGAAAAAATCCCTAAGCCCCGGGGTCACAATTTCCGCAAAAATCTGACTTTTGGCAATTCACTCAAAAATGGTGCCAAAACCTTGAAAATGCTCTACTGAAAGGTTTGGCACTCGAAACAGAAGGCTTTTTATCCCAGGACAAGAAATCAGCCCTCAAAAACTTAACCGGCAGAAAATATTTTTTTGAAAAAATCCCTAAGCCCCGGGGTCACAATTTCGGCAAAAATCTTACTTTTGGCAATTCAGTTAAAAATGGTGCCAAAAGCTTGAAAATGCTCTACTGAAAGGTTTGGCGATGGAAACAGAAGCCTTTTTTTCCCAGGACAAGAAATCAGCCCTCAAAAACTTAACCGGCAGAAAATTTTTTTTTGAAAAAATCCTAAAGCCCCGGGGTCACAATTTCAGCAAAAATCTGACTTTTGGCAATTCACTCAAAAATAGTGCCAAAAGCTTGAAAATGCTCCCCTGAAAGCTTTGGCGATGAAAACAGAAGGCTTTTTATCCCAGGACAAGAAATCAGCCCTCAAAAACTTAACCGGCAGAAATTTTTTTTTTGAAAAAATCCCAAAGCCCCGGGGTCACAATTTCCGCAAAAATCTGACTTTTGGCAATTCACTCAAAAATGGTGCCAAAAGCTTGAAAATGCTCTCCTGAAAGGTTTGGCACTCGAAACAGAAGGCTTTTTATCCCAGGACAAGAAATCAGCCCTCAAAAACTTAACCGGCAGAAAATATTTTTTTGAAAAAATCCCTAAGCCCCGGGGTCACAATTTCCGCAAAAATCTGACTTTTGGCAATTCACTCAAAAATGGTGCCAAAAGCTTGAAAATGCTCTACTGAAAGGTTTGGCGATGGAAACAGAAGCCTTTTTTTCCCAGGACAAGAAATCAGCCCTCAAAAACTTAACCGGCAGAAAATTTTTTTTTGAAAAAATCCTAAAGCCCCGGGGTCACAATTTCAGCAAAAATCTGACTTTTGGCAATTCACTCAAAAATGGTGCCAAAAGCTTGAAAATGCTCCCCTGAAAGCTTTGGCGATGGAAACAGAAGGCTTTTTATCCCAGGACAAGAAATCAGCCCTCAAAAACTTAACCGGCAGAAAATATTTTTTTGAAAAAATCCCTAAACCCCGGGGTCACAATTTCCGCAAAAATCTGACTTTTGGCAATTCACTCAAAAATGGTGCCAAAAGCTTGAAAATGCTCTCCTGAAAGGTTTGGCACTCGAAACAGAAGGCTTTTTATCCCAGGACAAGAAATCAGCCCTCAAAAACTTAACCGGCAGAAAATATTTTTTTGAAAAAATCCCTAAGCCCCAAGGTCACAATTTCCGCAAAAATCTGACTTTTGGCAATTCACTCAAAAATGGTGCCAAAACCTTGAAAATGCTCTACTGAAAGGTTTGGCACTCGAAACAGAAGGCTTTTTATCCCAGGACAAGAAATCAGCCCTGAAAAACTTAACCGGCAGAAAATATTTTTTTGAAAAAATCCCTAAGCCCCGGGGTCACAATTTCAGCAAAAATCTGACTTTTGGCAATTCAGTTAAAAATGGTGCCAAAAGCTTGAAAATGCTCTCTTGAAAGGTTTGGAACTCGGAACTGAAGGCTTTTTATCCCAGGACAAGAAATCAGCCCTCAAAAACTTAACCAGCAGAAAAATTTTTTTTGAAAAAATCCCTAAGCCCCGGGGTCACAATTTCCGCAAAAATCTGACTTTTGGCAATTCACTCAAAAATGGTGCCAAAAGCTTGAAAATGCTCCCCTGAAAGCTTTGGCGATGGAAACAGAAGGCTTTTTATCCCAGGACAAGAAATCAGCCCTCAAAAACTTAACCGGCAGAAAATATTTTTTTGAAAAAATCCCTAAGCCCCGGTGTCACAATTTCCGCAAAAATCTGACTTTTGGCAATTCACTCAAAAATGGTGCCAAAACCTTGAAAATGCTCTACTGAAAGGTTTGGCACTCGAAACAGAAGGCTTTTTATCCCAGGACAAGAAATCAGCCCTCAAAAACTTAACCGGCAGAAAATATTTTTTTGAAAAAATCCCTAAGCCCCGGGGTCACAATTTCAGCAAAAATCTTACTTTTGGCAATTCACTCAAAAATGGTGCCAAAAGCTTGAAAATGCTCTCCTGAAAGGTTTGTCACTCGAAACAGAAGGCTTTTTATCCCAGGACAAGAAATCAGCCCTCAAAAACTTAACCGGCAGAAAATATTTTTTTGAAAAAATCCCTAAGCCCCGGGGTCACAATTTCCGCAAAAATCTGACTTTTGGCAATTCACTCAAAAATGGTGCCAAAAGCTTGAAAATGCTCCCCTGAAAGCTTTGGCGATGGAAACAGAAGGCTTTTTATCCCAGGACAAGAAATCAGCCCTCAAAAACCTAACCGGCAGAAGATATTTTTTTGAAAAAATCCCTAAGCCCCGGGGTCACAATTTCCGCAAAAGTTTGACTTTTGGCAATTCACTCAAAAATAGTGCCAAAAGCTTGAAAATGCTCTCCTGAAAGGTTTGGCACTCGAAACAGAAGGCTTTTTATCCCAGGACAAGAAATCAGCCCTCAAAAACTTAACCGGCAGAAAATATTTTTTTGAAAAAATCCCTAAGCCCCGGGGTCACAATTTCCGCAAAAATCTGACTTTTGGCAATTCACTCAAAAATGGTGCCAAAAGCTTGAAAATGCTCTACTGAAAGGTTTGGCGATGGAAACAGAAGGCTTTTTATCCCAGGACAAGAAATCAGCCCTCAAAAACTTAACCGGCAGAAAATTTTTTTTTGAAAAAATCCTAAAGCCCCGGGGTCACAATTTCAGCAAAAATCTGACTTTTGGCAATTCACTCAAAAATGGTGCCAAAAGTTTGAAAATGCTCCCCTGAAAGCTTTGGCGATGGAAACAGAAGGCTTTTTATCCCAGGACAAGAAATCAGCCCTCAAAAACTTAACCGGCAGAAAATATTTTTTTGAAAAAATCCCTAAGCCCCGGGGTCACAATTTCCGCAAGAATCTGACTTTTGGCAATTCACTCAAAAATAGTGCCAAAAGCTTGAAAATGCTCCCCTGAAAGCTTTGGCGATGGAAACAGAAGGCTTTTTATCCCAGGACAAGAAACCAGCCCTCAAAAACTTAACCGGCAGAAAATATTTTTTTGAAAAAATCCCTAAGCCCCGGGGAAACAACTTCAGCAAAAATCTGACTTTTGGCAATTCACTCAAAAATGGTGCCAATCAGCCCTCAAAAACTTAACCGGTAGAAAATATTTTTTTGAAAAAATCCCTAAGCCCCGGGGTCACAATTTACGCAAGAATCTGACTTTTGGCAATTCACTCAAAAATAGTGCCAAAAGCTTGAAAATGCTCCCCTGAAAGCTTTGGCGATGGAAACAGAAGGCTTTTTATCCCAGGACAAGAAACCAGCCCTCAAAAACTTAACCGGCAGAAAATATTTTTTTGAAAAAATCCCTAAGCCCCGGGGAAACAACTTCAGCAAAAATCTGACTTTTGGCAATTCACTCAAAAATGGTGCCAAAAGCTTGAAAATGCTCCCCTGAAAGCTTTGGCGATGGAAACAGAAGGCTTTTTATCCCAGGACAAGAAATCAGCCCTCAAAAACTTAACCGGCAGAAAATATTTTTTTGAAAAAATCCCTAAGCCCCGGGGTCACAATTTCCGCAAAAATCTGACTTTTGGCAATTCACTCAAAAATGGTGCCAAAAGCTTGAAAATGCTCTACTGAAAGGTTTGGCACTCGAAACAGAAGGCTTTTTATCCCAGGACAAGAAATCAGCCCTCAAAAACTTAACCGGCAGAAAATATTTTTTTGACAAAATCCCTAAGCCCCGGGGTCACAATTTCCGCAAAAATCTGACTTTTGGCAATTCACTCAAAAATGGTGCCAGAAGCTTGAAAATGCTCCCCTGAAAGCTTTGGCGATGGAAACAGAAGGCTTTTTATCCCAGGACAAGAAATCAGCCCTCAAAAACTTAACCGGCAGAAAATATTTTTTTGAAAAAATCCCTAAGCCCCGGGGTCACAATTTCCGCAAAAATCTGACTGTTGGCAATTCACTCAAAAATGGTGCCAAAAGCTTGAAAATGCTCCCCTGAAAGCTTTGGCGATGGAAACAGAAGGCTTTTTATCCCAGGACAAGAAATCAGCCCTCAAAAACTTAACCGGCAGAAAATATTTTTTTGAAAAAATCCCTAAGCCCCGGGGTCACAATTTCCGCAAGAATCTGACTTTTGGCAATTCACTCAAAAATAGTGCCAAAAGCTTGAAAATGCTCCCCTGAAAGCTTTGGCGATGGAAACAGAAGGCTTTTTATCCCAGGACAAGAAATCAGCCCTCAAAAACTTAACCGGCAGAAAATATTTTTTTGAAAAAATCCCTAAGCCCCGGGGAAACAACTTCAGCAAAAATCTGACTTTTGGCAATTCACTCAAAAATGGTGCCAAAAGCTTGAAAATGCTCCCCTGAAAGCTTTGGCGATGGAAACAGAAGGCTTTTTATCCCAGGACAAGAAATCAGCCCTCAAAAACTTAACCGGCAGAAAATATTTTTTTGAAAAAATCCCTAAGCCCCGGGGAAACAACTTCAGCAAAAATCTGACTTTTGGCAATTCACTCAAAAATGGTGCCAAAAGCTTGAAAATGCTCCCCTGAAAGCTTTGGCGATGGAAACAGAAGGCTTTTTATCCCAGGACAAGAAATCAGCCCTCAAAAACTTAACCGGCAGAAAATATTTTTTTGAAAAAATCCCTAAGCCCCGGGGAAACAACTTCAGCAAAAAATCTGACTTTTGGCAATTCACTCAAAAATGGTGCCAAAAGCTTGAAAATGCTCCCCTGAAAGCTTTGGCGATGGAAACAGAAGGCTTTTTATCCCAGGACAAGAAATCAGCCCTCAAAAACTTAACCGGCAGAAAATATTTTTTTGAAAAAATCCCTAAGCCCCGGGGTCACAATTTCCGCAAAAATCTGACTTTTGGCAATTCACTCAAAAACGGTGCCAAAAGCTTGAAAATGCTCTACTAAAAGGATTGGCACTCGAAACAGAAGGCTTTTTATCCCAGGACAAGAAATCAGCCCTCAAAAACTTAACCGGCAGAAAATATTTTTTTGAAAAAATCCCTAAGCCCCGGGGTCACAATTTCCGCAAAAATCTGACTTTTGGCAATTCACTCAAAAATAGTGCCAAAAGCTTGAAAATGCTCTCCTGAAAGGTTTGGCACTCGAAACAGAAGGCTTTTTATCCCAGGACAAGAAATCAGCCCTCAAAAACTTAACCGGCAGAAAATATTTTTTTGAAAAAATCCCTAAGCCCCGGGGTCACAATTTCCGCAAAAGTTTGACTTTTGGCAATTCACTCAAAAATGGTGCCAAAAGCTTGAAAATGCTCTACTGAAAGGTTTGGCGATGGAAACAGAAGGCTTTTTATCCCAGGACAAGAAATCAGCCCTCAAAAACTTAACCGGCAGAAAATTTTTTTTTGAAAAAATCCTAAAGCCCCGGGGTCACAATTTCAGCAAAAATCTGACTTTTGGCAATTCACTCAAAAATGGTGCCAAAAGTTTGAAAATGCTCCCCTGAAAGCTTTGGCGATGGAAACAGAAGGCTTTTTATCCCAGGACAAGAAATCAGCCCTCAAAAACTTAACCGGCAGAAAATATTTTTTTGAAAAAATCCCTAAGCCCCGGGGTCACAATTTCCGCAAGAATCTGACTTTTGGCAATTCACTCAAAAATAGTGCCAAAAGCTTGAAAATGCTCCCCTGAAAGCTTTGGCGATGGAAACAGAAGGCTTTTTATCGCAGGACAAGAAACCAGCCCTCAAAAACTTAACCGGCAGAAAATATTTTTTTGAAAAAATCCCTAAGCCCCGGGGAAACAACTTCAGCAAAAATCTGACTTTTGGCAATTCACTCAAAAATGGTGCCAAAAGCTTGAAAATGCTCCCCTGAAAGCTTTGGCGATGGAAACAGAAGGCTTTTTATCCCAGGACAAGAAATCAGCCCTCAAAAACTTAACCGGCAGAAAATATTTTTTTGAAAAAATCCCTAAGCCCCGGGGAAACAACTTCAGCAAAAATCTGACTTTTGGCAATTCACTCAAAAATGGTGCCAAAAGCTTGAAAATGCTCCCCTGAAAGCTTTGGCGATGGAAACAGAAGGCTTTTTATCCCAGGACAAGAAATCAGCCCTCAAAAACTTAACCGGCAGAAAATATTTTTTTGAAAAAATCCCTAAGCCCCGGGGTCACAATTTCCGCAAAAATCTGACTTTTGGCAATTCACTCAAAAACGGTGCCAAAAGCTTGAAAATGCTCTACTAAAAGGATTGGCACTCGAAACAGAAGGCTTTTTATCCCAGGACAAGAAATCAGCCCTCAAAAACTTAACCGGCAGAAAATATTTTTTTGAAAAAATCCCTAAGCCTCGGGGTCACAATTTCCGCAAAAATCTGACTTTTGGCAATTCACTCAAAAATAGTGCCAAAAGCTTGAAAATGCTCTCCTGAAAGGTTTGGCACTCGAAACAGAAGGCTTTTTATCCCAGGACAAGAAATCAGCCCTCAAAAACTTAACCGGCAGAAAATATTTTTTTGAAAAAATCCCTAAGCCCCGGGGTCACAATTTCCGCAAAAGTTTGACTTTTGGCAATTCACTCAAAAATGGTGCCAAAAGCTTGAAAATGCTCTACTGAAAGGTTTGGCGATGGAAACAGAAGGCTTTTTATCCCAGGACAAGAAATCAGCCCTCAAAAACTTAACCGGCAGAAAATTTTTTTTTGAAAAAATCCTAAAGCCCCGGGGTCACAATTTCAGCAAAAATCTGACTTTTGGCAATTCACTCAAAAATGGTGCCAAAAGTTTGAAAATGCTCCCCTGAAAGCTTTGGCGATGGAAACAGAAGGCTTTTTATCCCAGGACAAGAAATCAGCCCTCAAAAACCTAACCGGCAGAAGATATTTTTTTGAAAAAATCCCTAAGCCCCGGGGTCACAATTTCCGCAAAAGTTTGACTTTTGGCAATTCACTCAAAAATAGTGCCAAAAGCTTGAAAATGCTCTCCTGAAAGGTTTGGCACTCGAAACAGAAGGCTTTTTATCCCAGGACAAGAAATCAGCCCTCAAAAACTTAACCGGCAGAAAATATTTTTTTGAAAAAATCCCTAAGCCCCGGGGTCACAATTTCCGCAAAAATCTGACTTTTGGCAATTCACTCAAAAATGGTGCCAAAAGCTTGAAAATGCTCTACTGAAAGGTTTGGCGATGGAAACAGAAGGCTTTTTATCCCAGGACAAGAAATCAGCCCTCAAAAACTTAACCGGCAGAAAATTTTTTTTTGAAAAAATCCTAAAGCCCCGGGGTCACAATTTCAGCAAAAATCTGACTTTTGGCAATTCACTCAAAAATGGTGCCAAAAGTTTGAAAATGCTCCCCTGAAAGCTTTGGCGATGGAAACAGAAGGCTTTTTATCCCAGGACAAGAAATCAGCCCTCAAAAACTTAACCGGCAGAAAATATTTTTTTGAAAAAATCCCTAAGCCCCGGGGTCACAATTTCCGCAAGAATCTGACTTTTGGCAATTCACTCAAAAATAGTGCCAAAAGCTTGAAAATGCTCCCCTGAAAGCTTTGGCGATGGAAACAGAAGGCTTTTTATCCCAGGACAAGAAACCAGCCCTCAAAAACTTAACCGGCAGAAAATATTTTTTTGAAAAAATCCCTAAGCCCCGGGGAAACAACTTCAGCAAAAATCTGACTTTTGGCAATTCACTAAAAAATGGTGCCAAAAGCTTGAATATGCTCCCCTGAAAGCTTTGGCGATGGAAACAGAAGGCTTTTTATCCCAGGACAAGAAATCAGCCCTCAAAAACTTAACCGGCAGAAAATATTTTTTTGAAAAAATCCCTAAGCCCCGGGGAAACAACTTCAGCAAAAATCTGACTTTTGGCAATTCACTCAAAAATGGTGCCAAAAGCTTGAAAATGCTCCCCTGAAAGCTTTGGCGATGGAAACAGAAGGCTTTTTATCCCAGGACAAGAAATCAGCCCTCAAAAACTTAACCGGCAGAAAATATTTTTTTGAAAAAATCCCTAAGCCCCGGGGTCACAATTTCCGCAAAAATCTGACTTTTGGCAATTCACTCAAAAACGGTGCCAAAAGCTTGAAAATGCTCTACTAAAAGGATTGGCACTCGAAACAGAAGGCTTTTTATCCCAGGACAAGAAATCAGCCCTCAAAAACTTAACCGGCAGAAAATATTTTTTTGAAAAAATCCCTAAGCCCCGGGGTCACAATTTCCGCAAAAATCTGACTTTTGGCAATTCACTCAAAAATAGTGCCAAAAGCTTGAAAATGCTCTCCTGAAAGGTTTGGCACTCGAAACAGAAGGCTTTTTATCCCAGGACAAGAAATCAGCCCTCAAAAACTTAACCGGCAGAAAATATTTTTTTGAAAAAATCCCTAAGCCCCGGGGTCACAATTTCCGCAAAAGTTTGACTTTTGGCAATTCACTCAAAAATGGTGCCAAAAGCTTGAAAATGCTCTACTGAAAGGTTTGGCGATGGAAACAGAAGGCTTTTTATCCCAGGACAAGAAATCAGCCCTCAAAAACTTAACCGGCAGAAAATTTTTTTTTGAAAAAATCCTAAAGCCCCGGGGTCACAATTTCAGCAAAAATCTGACTTTTGGCAATTCACTCAAAAATGGTGCCAAAAGTTTGAAAATGCTCCCCTGAAAGCTTTGGCGATGGAAACAGAAGGCTTTTTATCCCAGGACAAGAAATCAGCCCTCAAAAACTTAACCGGCAGAAAATATTTTTTTGAAAAAATCCCTAAGCCCCGGGGTCACAATTTCCGCAAAAATCTGACTTTTGGCAATTCACTCAAAAATAGTGCCAAAAGCTTGAAAATGCTCCCCTGAAAGCTTTGGCGATGGAAACAGAAGGCTTTTTATCCCAGGACAAGAAATCAGCCCTCAAAAACTTAACCGGCAGAAAATATTTTTTTGAAAAAATCCCTAAGCCCCGGGGTCACAATTTCCGCAAAAATCTGACTTTTGGCAATTCACTCAAAAATAGTGCCAAAAGCTTGAAAATGCTCTACTGAAAGGTTTGGCACTCGAAACAGAAGGCTTTTTATCCCAGGACAAGAAATCAGCCCTCAAAAACTTAACCGGCAGACAATATTTTTTTGAAAAAATCCCTAAGCCCCGGGGTCACAATTTCCGCAAAAATCTGACTGTTGGCAATTCACTCAAAAATGGTGCCAAAAGCTTGAAAATGCTCCCTTGAAAGCTTTGGCGATGGAAACAGAAGGCTTTTTATCCCAGGACAAGAAATCAGCCCTCAAAAACTTAACCGGCAGAAATTTTTTTTTGAAAAAATCCCTAAGCCCCGGGGTCACAATTTACGCAAGAATCTGACTTTTGGCAATTCACTCAAAAATGGTGCCAAAAGCTTGAAAATGCTCCCCTGAAAGCTTTGGCGATGGAAACAGAAGGCTTTTTATCCCAGGACATGAAACCAGCCCTCAAAAACTTAACCGGCAGAAAATATTTTTTTGAAAAAATCCCTAAGCCCCGGGGAAACAACTTCAGCAAAAATCTGACTTTTGGCAATTCACTCAAAAATGGTGCCAATCAGCCCTCAAAAACTTAACCGGCAGAAAATATTTTTTTGAAAAAATCCCTAAGCCCCGGGGTCACAATTTCCGCAAAAATCTGACTTTTGGCAATTCACTCAAAAATGGTGCCAAAAGCTTGAAAATGCTCTACTGAAAGTTTGGCACTCAAACAGAAGGCTTTTTATCCCAGGACAAGAAATCAGCCCTCAAAAACTTAACCGGCAGAAAATATTTTTTTGAAAAAATCCCTAAGCCCCGGGGTCACAATTTCCGCAAAAATCTGACTTTTGGCAATTCACTCAAAAATAGTGCCAAAAGCTTGAAAATGCTCTACTGAAAGGTTTGGCACTCGAAACAGAAGGCTTTTTATCCCAGGACAAGAAATCAGCCCTCAAAAACTTAACCGGCAGACAATATTTTTTTGAAAAAATCCCTAAGCCCCGGGGTCACAATTTACGCAAGAATCTGACTTTTGGCAATTCACTCAAAAATGGTGCCAAAAGCTTGAAAATGCTCCCCTGAAAGCTTTGGCGATGGAAACAGAAGGCTTTTTATCCCAGGACATGAAACCAGCCCTCAAAAACTTAACCGGCAGAAAATATTTTTTTGAAAAAATCCCTAAGCCCCGGGGAAACAACTTCAGCAAAAATCTGACTTTTGGCAATTCACTCAAAAATGGTGCCAATCAGCCCTCAAAAACTTAACCGGCAGAAAATATTTTTTTGAAAAAATCCCTAAGCCCCGGGGTCACAATTTCCGCAAAAATCTGACTTTTGGCAATTCACTCAAAAATGGTGCCAAAAGCTTGAAAATGCTCTACTGAAAGTTTGGCACTCAAACAGAAGGCTTTTTATCCCAGGACAAGAAATCAGCCCTCAAAAACTTAACCGGCAGAAAATATTTTTTTGAAAAAATCCCTAAGCCCCGGGGTCACAATTTCCGCAAAAATCTGACTTTTGGCAATTCACTCAAAAATAGTGCCAAAAGCTTGAAAATGCTCTACTGAAAGGTTTGGCACTCGAAACAGAAGGCTTTTTATCCCAGGACAAGAAATCAGCCCTCAAAAACTTAACCGGCAGACAATATTTTTTTGAAAAAATCCCTAAGCCCCGGGGTCACAATTTCCGCAAAAATCTGACTGTTGGCAATTCACTCAAAAATGGTGCCAAAAGCTTGAAAATGCTCCCTTGAAAGCTTTGGCGATGGAAACAGAAGGCTTTTTATCCCAGGACAAGAAATCAGCCCTCAAAAACTTAACCGGCAGAAATTTTTTTTTGAAAAAATCCCTAAGCCCCGGGGTCACAATTTACGCAAGAATCTGACTTTTGGCAATTCACTCAAAAAGGGTGCCAAAAGCTTGAAAATGCTCCCCTGAAAGCTTTGGCGATGGAAACAGAAGGCTTTTTATCCCAGGACATGAAACCAGCCCTCAAAAACTTAACCGGCAGAAAATATTTTTTTGAAAAAATCCCTAAGCCCCGGGGAAACAACTTCAGCAAAAATCTGACTTTTGGCAATTCACTCAAAAATGGTGCCAATCAGCCCTCAAAAACTTAACCGGCAGAAAATATTTTTTTGAAAAAATCCCTAAGCCCCGGGGTCACAATTTCCGCAAAAATCTGACTTTTGGCAATTCACTCAAAAATGGTGCCAAAAGCTTGAAAATGCTCTACTGAAAGTTTGGCACTCAAACAGAAGGCTTTTTATCCCAGGACAAGAAATCAGCCATCAAAAACTTAACCGGCAGAAAATATTTTTTTGAAAAAATCCCTAAGCCCCGGGGTCACAATTTCCGCAAAAATCTGACTTTTGGCAATTCACTCAAAAATGGTGCCAAAAGCTTGAAAATGCTCCCCTGAAAGCTTTGGCGATGGAAACAGAAGGCTTTTTATCCCAGGACAAGAAATCAGCCCTCAAAAACTTAACCGGCAGAAATTTTTTTTTTGAAAAAATCCCTAAGCCCCGGGGTCACAATTTCCGCAAAAATCTGACTTTTGGCAATTCACTCAAAAATTTTGCCAATCAGCCCTCAAAAACTTAACCGGCAGAAAATATTTTTTTGAAAAAATCCCTAAGCCCCGGGGTCACAATTTCCGCAAAAATCTGACTGTTGGCAATTCACTCAAAAATGGTGCCAAAAGCTTGAAAATGCTCCCCTGAAAGCTTTGGCGATGGAAACAGAAGGCTTTTTATCCCAGGACAAGAAATCAGCCCTCAAAAACTTAACCGGCAGAAAATATTTTTTTGAAAAAATCCCTAAGCCCCGGGGTCACAATTTCCGCAAGAATCTGACTTTTGGCAATTCACTCAAAAATAGTGCCAAAAGCTTGAAAATGCTCCCCTGAAAGCTTTGGCGATGGAAACAGAAGGCTTTTTATCCCAGGACAAGAAACCAGCCCTCAAAAACTTAACCGGCAGAAAATATTTTTTTGAAAAAATCCCTAAGCCCCGGGGAAACAACTTCAGCAAAAATCTGACTTTTGGCAATTCACTCAAAAATGGTGCCAAAAGCTTGAAAATGCTCCCCTGAAAGCTTTGGCGATGGAAACAGAAGGCTTTTTATCCCAGGACAAGAAATCAGCCCTCAAAAACTTAACCGGCAGAAAATATTTTTTTGAAAAAATCCCTAAGCCCCGGGGAAACAACTTCAGCAAAAATCTGACTTTTGGCAATTCACTCAAAAATGGTGCCAAAAGCTTGAAAATGCTCCCCTGAAAGCTTTGGCGATGGAAACAGAAGGCTTTTTATCCCAGGACAAGAAATCAGCCCTCAAAAACTTAACCGGCAGAAAATATTTTTTTGAAAAAATCCCTAAGCCCCGGGGTCACAATTTCCGCAAAAATCTGACTTTTGGCAATTCACTCAAAAACGGTGCCAAAAGCTTGAAAATGCTCTACTAAAAGGATTGGCACTCGAAACAGAAGGCTTTTTATCCCAGGACAAGAAATCAGCCCTCAAAAACTTAACCGGCAGAAAATATTTTTTTGAAAAAAATCCCTAAGCCCCGGGGTCACAATTTCCGCAAAAATCTGACTTTTGGCAATTCACTCAAAAATAGTGCCAAAAGCTTGAAAATGCTCTCCTGAAAGGTTTGGCACTCGAAACAGAAGGCTTTTTATCCCAGGACAAGAAATCAGCCCTCAAAAACTTAACCGGCAGAAAATATTTTTTTGAAAAAATCCCTAAGCCCCGGGGTCACAATTTCCGCAAGAATCTGACTTTTGGCAATTCACTCAAAAATGGTGCCAAAAGCTTGAAAATGCTCTCCTGAAAGGTTTGGCACTCGAAACAGAAGGCTTTTTATCCCAGGACAAGAAATCAGCCCTCAAAAACTTAACCGGCAGAAATTTTTTTTTGAAAAAATCCCTAAGCCCCGGGGTCACAATTTCCGCAAAAATCTGACTTTTGGCAATTCACTCAAAAATGGTGCCAAAAGCTTGAAAATGCTCCCCTGAAAGCTTTGGCGATGGAAACAGAAGGCTTTTTATCCCAGGACAAGAAATCAGCCCTCAAAAACTTAACCGGCAGAAAATATTTTTTTGAAAAAATCCCTAAGCCCCGGGGTCACAATTTCTGCAAAAATCTGACTTTTGGCAATTCACTCAAAAATGGTGCCAAAAGCTTTAAAATGCTCTACTGAAAGGAATGGCACTCGAAACAGAAGGCTTTTTATCCCAGGACAAGAAATCAGCCCTCAAAAACTTAACCGGCAGAAAATATTTTTTTGAAAAAATCCCTAAGCCCCGGGGTCACAATTTCCGCAAAAATCTGACTTTTGGCAATTCACTCAAAAATAGTGCCAAAAGCTTGAAAATGCTCCCCTGAAAGCTTTGGCACTCGAAACAGAAGGCTTTTTATCCCAGGACAAGAAATCAGCCCTCAAAAACTTAACCGGCAGAAAATATTTTTTTGAAAAAATCCCTAAGCCCCGGGGTCACAATTTCCGCAAGAATCTGACTTTTGGCAATTCACTCAAAAATGGTGCCAAAAGCTTGAAAATGCTCTACTGAAAGTTTGGCACTCAAACAGAAGGCTTTTAATCCCAGGACAAGAAATCAGCCCTCAAAAACTTAACCGGCAGAAAATATTTTTTTGAAAAAATCCCTAAGCCCCGGGGTCACAATTTCCGCAAAAATCTGACTTTTGGCAATTCACTCAAAAATGGTGCCAAAAGCTTGAAAATGCTCCCTTGAAAGCTTTGGCGATGGAAACAGAAGGCTTTTTATCCCAGGACAAGAAATCAGCCCTCAAAAACTTAACCGGCAGAATTTTTTTTTTGAAAAAATCCCTAAGCCCCGGGGTCACAATTTACGCAAGAATCTGACTTTTGGCAATTCACTCAAAAATGGTGCCAAAAGCTTGAAAATGCTCCCCTGAAAGCTTTGGCGATGGAAACAGAAGGCTTTTTATCCCAGGACATGAAACCAGCCCTCAAAAACTTAACCGGCAGAAAATATTTTTTTGAAAAAATCCCTAAGCCCCGGGGAAACAACTTCAGCAAAAATCTGACTTTTGGCAATTCACTCAAAAATGGTGCCAAAAGCTTGAAAATGCTCCCCTGAAAGCTTTGGCGATGGAAACAGAAGGCTTTTTATCCCAGGACAAGAAATCAGCCCTCAAAAACTTAACCGGCAGAAAATATTTTTTTGAAAAAATCCCTAAGCCCCGGGGAAACAACTTCAGAAAAAATCTGACTTTTGGCAATTCACTCAAAAATGGTGCCAAAAGCTTGAAAATGCTCCCCTGAAAGCTTTGGCGATGGAAACAGAAGGCTTTTTAGCCCAGGACAAGAAATCAGCCCTCAAAAACTTAACCGGCAGAAAATATTTTTTTGAAAAAATCCCTAAGCCCCGGGGTCACAATTTCCGCAAAAATCTGACTTTTGGCAATTCACTCAAAAACGGTGCCAAAAGCTTGAAAATGCTCTACTAAAAGGATTGGCACTCGAAACAGAAGGCTTTTTATCCCAGGACAAGAAATCAGCCCTCAAAAACTTAACCGGCAGAAAATATTTTTTTGAAAAAATCCCTAAGCCCCGGGGTCACAATTTCCGCAAAAATCTGACTTTTGGCAATTCACTCAAAAATAGTGCCAAAAGCTTGAAAATGCTCCCCTGAAAGCTTTGGCGATGGAAACAGAAGGCTTTTTATCCCAGGACAAGAAATCAGCCCTCAAAAACTTAACCGGCAGAAAATATTTTTTTGAAAAAATCCCTAAGCCCCGGGGTCACAATTTCCGCAAGAATCTGACTTTTGGCAATTCACTCAAAAATGGTGCCAAAAGCTTGAAAATGCTCTCCTGAAAGGTTTGGCACTCGAAACAGAAGGCTTTTTATCCCAGGACAAGAAATCAGCCCTCAAAAACTTAACCGGCAGAAAATATTTTTTTGAAAAAATCCCTAAGCCCCGGGGTCACAATTTCCGCAAAAATCTGACTTTTGGCAATTCACTCAAAAATAGTGCCAAAAGCTAGAAAATGCTCTCCTGAAAGGTTTGGCACTCGAAACAGAAGGCTTTTTATCCCAGGACAAGAAATCAGCCCTCAAAAACTTAACCGGCAGAATTTTTTTTTTGAAAAAATCCCTAAGCCCCGGGATCACAATTTACGCAAGAATCTGACTTTTGGCAATTCACTCAAAAATAGTGCCAAAAGCTTGAAAATGCTCCCCTGAAAGCTTTGGCGATGGAAACAGAAGGCTTTTTATCCCAGGACATGAAACCAGCCCTCAAAAACTTAACCGGCAGAAAATATTTTTTTGAAAAAATCCCTAAGCCCCGGGGTCACAATTTCCGCAAAAATCTGACTTTTGGCCATTCACTCAAAAATGGTGCCAAAAGCTTGAAAATGCTCCCCTGAAAGCTTTGGCGATGGAAACAGAAGGCTTTTTATCCCAGGACAAGAAATCAGCCCTCAAAAACTTAACCGGCAGAAAATATTTTTTTGAAAAAATCCCTAAGCCCCGGGTCACAATTTCAGCAAAAATCTGACTTTTGGCAATTCACTCAAAAATAGTGCCAAAAGCTTGAAAATGCTCTCCTGAAAGGTTTGGCACTCGAAACAGAAGGCTTTTTATCCCAGGACAAGAAATCAGCCCTCAAAAACTTAACCGGCAGAAAATATTTTTTTGAAAAAATCCCTAAGCCCCGGGGTCACAATTTCCGCAAGAATCTGACTGTTGGCAATTCACTCAAAAATGGTGCCAAAAGCTTGAAAATGCTCCCCTGAAAGCTTTGGCGATGGAAACAGAAGGCTTTTTATCCCAGGACAAGAAATCAGCCCTCAAAAACTTAACCGGCAGAAAATATTTTTTTGAAAAAATCCCTAAGCCCCGGGGTCACAATTTCCGCAAGAATCTGACTTTTGGCAATTCACTCAAAAATAGTGCCAAAAGCTTGAAAATGCTCCCCTGAAAGCTTTGGCGATGGAAACAGAAGGCTTTTTATCCCAGGACAAGAAACCAGCCCTCAAAAACTTAACCGGCAGAAAATATTTTTTTGACAAAATCCCTAAGCCCCGGGGTCACAATTTCCGCAAAAATCTGACTTTTGGCAATTCACTCAAAAATGGTGCCAAAAGCTTGAAAATGCTCCCCTGAAAGCTTTGGCGATGGAAACAGTAGGCTTTTTATCCCAGGACAAGAAATCAGCCCTCAAAAACTTAACCGGCAGAAAATATTTTTTTGAAAAAATCCCTAAGCCCCGGGGTCACAATTTCCGCAAAAATCTGACTGTTGGCAATTCACTCAAAAATGGTGCCAAAAGCTTGAAAATGCTCCCCTGAAAGCTTTGGCGATGGAAACAGAAGGCTTTTTATCCCAGGACAAGAAATCAGCCCTCAAAAACTTAACCGGCAGAAAATATTTTTTTGAAAAAATCCCTAAGCCCCGGGGTCACAATTTCCGCAAGAATCTGACTTTTGGCAATTCACTCAAAAATAGTGCCAAAAGCTTGAAAATGCTCCCCTGAAAGCTTTGGCGATGGAAACAGAAGGCTTTTTATCCCAGGACAAGAAACCAGCCCTCAAAAACTTAACCGGCAGAAAATATTTTTTTGAAAAAATCCCTAAGCCCCGGGGAAACAACTTCAGCAAAAATCTGACTTTTGGCAATTCACTCAAAAATGGTGCCAAAAGCTTGAAAATGCTCCCCTGAAAGCTTTGGCGATGGAAACAGAAGGCTTTTTATCCCAGGACAAGAAATCAGCCCTCAAAAACTTAACCGGCAGAAAATATTTTTTTGAAAAAATCCCTAAGCCCCGGGGAAACAACTTCAGCAAAAATCTGACTTTTGGCAATTCACTCAAAAATGGTGCCAAAAGCTTGAAAATGCTCCCCTGAAAGCTTTGGCGATGGAAACAGAAGGCTTTTTATCCCAGGACAAAAAATCAGCCCTCAAAAACTTAACCGGCAGAAAATATTTTTTTGAAAAAATCCCTAAGCCCCGGGGTCACAATTTCCGCAAAAATCTGACTTTTGGCAATTCACTCAAAAACGGTGCCAAAAGCTTGAAAATGCTCTACTAAAAGGATTGGCACTCGAAACAGAAGGCTTTTTATCCCAGAACAAGAAATCAGCCCTCAAAAACTTAACCGGCAGAAAATATTTTTTTGAAAAAATCCCTAAGCCCCGGGGTCACAATTTCCGCAAAAATCTGACTTTTGGCAATTCACTCAAAAATAGTGCCAAAAGCTTGAAAATGCTCTCCTGAAAGGTTTGGCACTCGAAACAGAAGGCTTTTTATCCCAGGACAAGAAATCAGCCCTCAAAAACTTAACCGGCAGAAAATATTTTTTTGAAAAAATCCCTAAGCCCCGGGGTCACAATTTCCGCAAAAATCTGACTTTTGGCAATTCACTCAAAAATGGTGCCAAAAGCTTGAAAATGCTCCCCTGAAAGCTTTGGCGATGGAAACAGAAGGCTTTTTATCCCAGGACAAGAAATCAGCCCTCAAAAACTTAACCGGCAGAAAATATTTTTTTGAAAAAATCCCTAAGCCCCGGGGTCACAATTTCTGCAAAAATCTGACTTTTGGCAATTCACTCAAAAATGGTGCCAAAAGCTTTAAAATGCTCTACTGAAAGGAATGGCACTCGAAACAGAAGGCTTTTTATCCCAGGACAAGAAATCAGCCCTCAAAAACTTAACCGGCAGAAAATATTTTTTTGAAAAAATCCCTAAGCCCCGGGGTCACAATTTCCGCAAAAATCTGACTTTTGGCAATTCACTCAAAAATAGTGCCAAAAGCTTGAAAATGCTCCTCTGAAAGCTTTGGCACTCGAAACAGAAGGCTTTTTATCCCAGGACAAGAAATCAGCCCTCAAAAACTTAACCGGCAGAAAATATTTTTTTGAAAAAATCCCTAAGCCCCGGGGTCACAATTTCCGCAAGAATCTGACTTTTGGCAATTCACTCAAAAATGGTGCCAAAAGCTTGAAAATGCTCTACTGAAAGTTTGGCACTCAAACAGAAGGCTTTTTATCCCAGGACAAGAAATCAGCCCTCAAAAACTTAACCGGCAGAAAATATTTTATTGAAAAAATCCCTAAGCCCCGGGGTCACAATTTCCGCAAGAATCTGACTTTTGGCAATTCACTCAAAAATAGTGCCAAAAGCTTGAAAATGCTCCCCTGAAAGCTTTGGCGATGGAAACAGAAGGCTTTTTATCCCAGGACAAGAAACCAGCCCTCAAAAACTTAACCGGCAGAAAATATTTTTTTGAAAAAATCCCTAAGCCCCGGGGTCAAAATTTCCGCAAAAATCTGACTTTTGGCAATTCACTCAAAAAAAGTGCCAAAAGCTTGAAAATGCTCTCCTGAAAGGTTTGGCACTCGAAACAGAAGGCTTTTTATCCCAGGACAAGAAATCAGCCCTCAAAAACTTAACCGGCAGAAAATATTTTTTTGACAAAATCCCTAAGCCCCGGGGTCACAATTTCCGCAAAAATCTTACTTTTGGCAATTCACTCAAAAATGGTGCCAAAAGCTTGAAAATGCTCCCCTGAAAGCTTTGGCGATGGAAACAGTAGGCTTTTTATCCCAGGACAAGAAATCAGCCCTCAAAAACTTAACCGGCAGAAAATATTTTTTTGAAAAAATCCCTAAGCCCCGGGGTCACAATTTCCGCAAAAATCTGACTTTTGGCAATTCACTCAAAAATGGTGCCAAAAGCTTGAAAATGCTCCCCTGAAAGCTTTGGCGATGGAAACAGAAGGCTTTTTATCCCAGGACAAGAAATCAGCCCTCAAAAACTTAACCGGCAGAAAATATTTTTTTGAAAAAATCCCTAAGCCCCGGGGTCACAATTTCCGCAAAAATCTGACTTTTGGCAATTCACTCAAAAACGGTGCCAAAAGCTTGAAAATGCTCTACTAAAAGGATTGGCACTCGAAACAGAAGGCTTTTTATCAAAGGACAAGAAATCAGCCCTCAAAAACTTAACCGGCAGAAAATATTTTTTTGAAAAAATCCCTAAGCCCCGGGGAAACAACTTCAGCAAAAATCTGACTTTTGGCAATTCACTCAAAAATGGTGCCAAAAGCTTGAAAATGCTCCCCTGAAAGCTTTGGCGATGGAAACAGAAGGCTTTTTATCCCAGGACAAGAAATCAGCCCTCAAAAACTTAACCGGCAGAAAATATTTTTTTGAAAAAATCCCTAAGCCCCGGGGTCACAATTTCCGCAAAAATCTGACTTTTGGCAATTCACTCAAAAACGGTGCCAAAAGCTTGAAAATGCTCTACTAAAAGGATTGGCACTCGAAACAGAAGGCTTTTTATCCCAGGACAAGAAATCAGCCCTCAAAAACTTAACCGGCAGAAAATATTTTTTTGAAAAAATCCCTAAGCCCCGGGGTCACAATTTCCGCAAAAATCTGACTTTTGGCAATTCACTCAAAAATAGTGCCAAAAGCTTGAAAATGCTCTCCTGAAAGGTTTGGCACTCGAAACAGAAGGCTTTTTATCCCAGGACAAGAAATCAGCCATCAAAAACTTAACCGGCAGAAAATATTTTTTTGAAAAAATCCCTAAGCCCCGGGGTCACAATTTCCGCAAGAATCTGACTTTTGGCAATTCACTCAAAAATGGTGCCAAAAGCTTGAAAATGCTCCCCTGAAAGATTTGGCACTCGAAACAGTAGGCTTTTTATCCCAGGACAAGAAATCAGCCCTCAAAAACTTAACCGGCAGAAAATATTTTTTTGAAAAAATCCCTAAGCCCCGGGGTCACAATTTCCGCAAAAATCTGACTTTTGGCAATTCACTCAAAAATGGTGCCAAAAGCTTGAAAATGCTCTACTGAAAGTTTGGCACTCAAACAGAAGGCTTTTTATCCCAGGACAAGAAATCAGCCCTCAAAAACTTAACCGGCAGAAAATATTTTATTGAAAAAATCCCTAAGCCCCGGGGTCACAATTTCCGCAAGAATCTGACTTTTGGCAATTCACTCAAAAATAGTGCCAAAAGCTTGAAAATGCTCCCCTGAAAGCTTTGGCGATGGAAACAGAAGGCTTTTTATCCCAGGACAAGAAACCAGCCCTCAAAAACTTAACCGGCAGAAAATATTTTTTTGAAAAAATCCCTAAGCCCCGGGGTCAAAATTTCCGCAAAAATCTGACTTTTGGCAATTCACTCAAAAATAGTGCCAAAAGCTTGAAAATGCTCTCCTGAAAGGTTTGGCACTCGAAACAGAAGGCTTTTTATCCCAGGACAAGAAATCAGCCCTCAAAAACTTAACCGGCAGAAAATATTTTTTTGAAAAAATCCCTAAGCCCCGGGGTCACAATTTCCGCAAGAATCTGACTTTTGGCAATTCACTCAAAAATGGTGCCAAAAGCTTGAAAATGCTCTCCTGAAAGGTTTGGCACTCGAAACAGAAGGCTTTTTATCCCAGGACAAGAAATCAGCCCTCAAAAACTTAACCGGCAGAAAATATTTTTTTGAAAAAATCCCTAAGCCCCGGGGTCACAATTTCCGCAAGAATCTGACTGTTGGCAATTCACTCAAAAATAGTGCCAAAAGCTTGAAAATGCTCTACTAAAAGGATTGGCACTCGAAACAGAAGGCTTTTTATCAAAGGACAAGAAATCAGCCCTCAAAAACTTAACCGGCAGAAAATATTTTTTTGAAAAAATCCCTAAGCCCCAGGGTCACAATTTCCGCAAAAATCTGACTTTTGGCAATTCACTCAAAAATAGTGCCAAAAGCTTGAAAATGCTCTCCTGAAAGGTTTGGCACTCGAAACAGAAGGCTTTTTATCCCAGGACAAGAAATCAGCCCTCAAAAACTTAACCGGCAGAAAATATTTTTTTGAAAAAATCCCTAAGCCCCGGGGTCACAATTTCCGCAAGAATCTGACTTTTGGCAATTCACTCAAAAATAGTGCCAAAAGCTTGAAAATGCTCTCCTGAAAGGTTTGGCACTCGAAACAGAAGGCTTTTTATCCCAGGACAAGAAATCAGCCCTCAAAAACTTAACCGGCAGAAAATATTTTTTTGACAAAATCCCTAAGCCCCGGGGTCACAATTTCCGCAAAAATCTGACTTTTGGCAATTCACTCAAAAATGGTGCCAAAAGCTTGAAAATGCTCCCCTGAAAGCTTTGGCGATGGAAACAGTAGGCTTTTTATCCCAGGACAAGAAATCAGCCCTCAAAAACTTAACCGGCAGAAAATATTTTTTTGAAAAAATCCCTAAGCCCCGGGGTCACAATTTCCGCAAAAATCTGACTGTTGGCAATTCACTCAAAAATGGTGCCAAAAGCTTGAAAATGCTCCCCTGAAAGCTTTGGCGATGGAAACAGAAGGCTTTTTATCCCAGGACAAGAAATCAGCCCTCAAAAACTTAACCGGCAGAAAATATTTTTTTGAAAAAATCCCTAAGCCCCGGGGTCACAATTTCCGCAAAAATCTGACTTTTGGCAATTCACTCAAAAACGGTGCCAAAAGCTTGAAAATGCTCTACTAAAAGGATTGGCACTCGAAACAGAAGGCTTTTTATCAAAGGACAAGAAATCAGCCCTCAAAAACTTAACCGGCAGAAAATATTTTTTTGAAAAAATCCCTAAGCCCCAGGGTCACAATTTCCGCAAAAATCTGACTTTTGGCAATTCACTCAAAAATAGTGCCAAAAGCTTGAAAATGCTCTCCTGAAAGGTTTGGCACTCGAAACAGAAGGCTTTTTATCCCAGGACAAGAAATCAGCCCTCAAAAACTTAACCGGCAGAAAATATTTTTTTGAAAAAATCCCTAAGCCCCGGGGTCACAATTTCCGCAAGAATCTGACTTTTGGCAATTCACTCAAAAATAGTGCCAAAAGCTTGAAAATGCTCTCCTGAAAGGTTTGGCACTCGAAACAGAAGGCTTTTTATCCCAGGACAAGAAATCAGCCCTCAAAAACTTAACCGGCAGAAAATATTTTTTTGACAAAATCCCTAAGCCCCGGGGTCACAATTTCCGCAAAAATCTGACTTTTGGCAATTCACTCAAAAATGGTGCCAAAAGCTTGAAAATGCTCCCCTGAAAGCTTTGGCGATGGAAACAGTAGGCTTTTTATCCCAGGACAAGAAATCAGCCCTCAAAAACTTAACCGGCAGAAAATATTTTTTTGAAAAAATCCCTAAGCCCCGGGGTCACAATTTCCGCAAAAATCTGACTGTTGGCAATTCACTCAAAAATGGTGCCAAAAGCTTGAAAATGCTCCCCTGAAAGCTTTGGCGATGGAAACAGAAGGCTTTTTATCCCAGGACAAGAAATCAGCCCTCAAAAACTTAACCGGCAGAAAATATTTTTTAGAAAAAATCCCTAAGCCCCGGGGTCACAATTTCCGCAAAAATCTGACTTTTGGCAATTCACTCAAAAACGGTGCCAAAAGCTTGAAAATGCTCTACTAAAAGGATTGGCACTCGAAACAGAAGGCTTTTTATCAAAGGACAAGAAATCAGCCCTCAAAAACTTAACCGGCAGAAAATATTTTTTTGAAAAAATCCCTAAGCCCCAGGGTCACAATTTCCGCAAAAATCTGACTTTTGGCAATTCACTCAAAAATAGTGCCAAAAGCTTGAAAATGCTCTCCTGAAAGGTTTGGCACTCGAAACAGAAGGCTTTTTATCCCAGGACAAGAAATCAGCCCTCAAAAACTTAACCGGCAGAAAATATTTTTTTGAAAAAATCCCTAAGCCCCGGGGTCACAATTTCCGCAAGAATCTGACTTTTGGCAATTCACTCAAAAATAGTGCCAAAAGCTTGAAAATGCTCTCCTGAAAGGTTTGGCACTCGAAACAGAAGGCTTTTTATCCCAGGACAAGAAATCAGCCCTCAAAAACTTAACCGGCAGAAAATATTTTTTTGACAAAATCCCTAAGCCCCGGGGTCACAATTTCCGCAAAAATCTGACTTTTGGCAATTCACTCAAAAATGGTGCCAAAAGCTTGAAAATGCTCCCCTGAAAGCTTTGGCGATGGAAACAGTAGGCTTTTTATCCCAGGACAAGAAATCAGCCCTCAAAAACTTAACCGGCAGAAAATATTTTTTTGAAAAAATCCCTAAGCCCCGGGGTCACAATTTCCGCAAAAATCTGACTGTTGGCAATTCACTCAAAAATGGTGCCAAAAGCTTGAAAATGCTCCCCTGAAAGCTTTGGCGATGGAAACAGAAGGCTTTTTATCCCAGGACAAGAAATCAGCCCTCAAAAACTTAACCGGCAGAAAATATTTTTTAGAAAAAATCCCTAAGCCCCGGGGTCACAATTTCCGCAAAAATCTGACTTTTGGCAATTCACTCAAAAACGGTGCCAAAAGCTTGAAAATGCTCTACTAAAAGGATTGGCACTCGAAACAGAAGGCTTTTTATCAAAGGACAAGAAATCAGCCCTCAAAAACTTAACCGGCAGAAAATATTTTTTTGAAAAAATCCCTAAGCCCCAGGGTCACAATTTCCGCAAAAATCTGACTTTTGGCAATTCACTCAAAAATAGTGCCAAAAGCTTGAAAATGCTCTCCTGAAAGGTTTGGCACTCGAAACAGAAGGCTTTTTATCCCAGGACAAGAAATCAGCCCTCAAAAACTTAAGCGGCAGAAAATATTTTTTTGAAAAAATCCCTAAGCCCCGGGGTCACAATTTCCGCAAGAATCTGACTTTTGGCAATTCACTCAAAAATGGTGCCAAAAGCTTGAAAATGCTCTCCTGAAAGGTTTGGCACTCGAAACAGAAGGCTTTTTATCCCAGGACAAGAAACCAGCCCTCAAAAACTTAACCGGCAGAAAATATTTTTTTGAAAAAATCCCTAAGCCCCGGGGAAACAACTTCAGCAAAAATCTGACTTTTGGCAATTCACTCAAAAATGGTGCCAAAAGCTTGAAAATGCTCCCCTGAAAGCTTTGGCGGTGGAAACAGAAGGCTTTTTATCCCAGGACAAGAAATCAGCCCTCAAAAACTTAACCGGCAGAAAATATTTTTTTGAAAAAATCCCTAAGCCCCGGGGAAACAACTTCAGCAAAAATCTGACTTTTGGCAATTCACTCAAAAATGGTGCCAAAAGCTTGAAAATGCTCCCCTGAAAGCTTTGGCGATGGAAACAGAAGGCTTTTTATCCCAGGACAAGAAATCAGCCCTCAAAAACTTAACCGGCAGAAAATATTTTTTTGAAAATATCCCTAAGCCCCGGGGTCACAATTTCCGCAAAAATCTGACTTTTGGCAATTCACTCAAAAATGGTGCCAAAAGCTTGAAAATGCTCCCCTGAAAGCTTTGGCGATGGAAACAGAAGGCTTTTTATCCCAGGACAAGAAATCAGCCCTCAAAAACTTAACCGGCAGAAAATATTTTTTTGAAAAAATCCCTAAGCCCCGGGGTCACAATTTCTGCAAAAATCTGACTTTTGGCAATTCACTCAAAAATGGTGCCAAAAGCTTTAAAATGCTCTACTGAAAGGAATGGCACTCGAAACAGAAGGCTTTTTATCCCAGGACAAGAAATCAGCCCTCAAAAACTTAACCGGCAGAAAATATTTTTTTGAAAAAATCCCTAAGCCCCGGGGTCACAATTTCCGCAAAAATCTGACTTTTGGCAATTCACTCAAAAATAGTGCCAAAAGCTTGAAAATGCTCCCCTGAAAGCTTTGGCACTCGAAACAGAAGGCTTTTTATCCCAGGACAAGAAATCAGCCCTCAAAAACTTAACCGGCAGAAAATATTTTTTTGAAAAAATCCCTAAGCCCCGGGGTCACAATTTCCGCAAGAATCTGACTTTTGGCAATTCACTCAAAAATGGTGCCAAAAGCTTGAAAATGCTCTACTGAAAGTTTGGCACTCAAACAGAAGGCTTTTTATCCCAGGACAAGAAATCAGCCATCAAAAACTTAACCGGCAGAAAATATTTTTTTGAAAAAATCCCTAAGCCCCGGGGTCACAATTTCCGCAAAAATCTGACTTTTGGCAATTCACTCAAAAATGGTGCCAAAAGCTTGAAAATGCTCCCCTGAAAGCTTTGGCGATGGAAACAGAAGGCTTTTTATCCCAGGACAAGAAATCAGCCCTCAAAAACTTAACCAGCAGAAATTTTTTTTTTGAAAAAATCCCTAAGCCCCGGGGTCACAATTTCCGCAAAAATCTGACTTTTGGCAATTCACTCAAAAATGGTGCCAATCAGCCCTCAAAAACTTAACCGGCAGAAAATATTTTTTTGAAAAAATCCCTAAGCCCCGGGGTCACAATTTCCGCAAAAATCTGACTTTTGGCAATTCACTCAAAAATGGTGCCAAAAGCTTGAAAATGCTCCCCTGAAAGCTTTGGCGATGGAAACAGAAGGCTTTTTATCCCAGGACAAGAAATCAGCCCTCAAAAACTTAACCGGCAGAAAATATTTTTTTGAAAAAATCCCTAAGCCCCGGGGTCACAATTTCCGCAAGAATCTGACTGTTGGCAATTCACTCAAAAATGGTGCCAAAAGCTTGAAAATGCTCCCCTGAAAGCTTTGGCGATGGAAACAGAAGGCTTTTTATCCCAGGACAAGAAATCAGCCCTCAAAAACTTAACCGGCAGAAAATATTTTTTTGAAAAAATCCCTAAGCCCCGGGGTCACAATTTCCGCAAAAATCTGACTTTTGGCAATTCACTCAAAAATGGTGCCAAAAGCTTGAAAATGCTCTCTTGAAAAGTTTGGCACTCGAAACAGAAGGCTTTTTATCCCAGGACAAGAAATCAGCCCTCAAAAACTTAACCGGCAGAAAATATTTTTTTGAAAAAATCCCTAAGCCCCGGGGTCAAAATTTCCGCAAAAATCTGACTTTTGGCAATTCACTCAAAAATAGTGCCAAAAGCTTGAAAATGCTCTCCTGAAAGGTTTGGCACTCGAAACAGAAGGCTTTTTATCCCAGGACAAGAAATCAGCCCTCAAAAACTTAACCGGCAGAAAATATTTTTTTGAAAAAATCCCTAAGCCCCGGGGTCACAATTTCCGCAAAAATCTGACTTTTGGCAATTCACTCAAAAATAGTGCCAAAAGCTAGAAAATGCTCTCCTGAAAGGTTTGGCACTCGAAACTGAAGGCTTTTTATCCCAGGACAAGAAATCAGCCCTCAAAAACTTAACCGGCAGAAAATATTTTTTTGAAAAAATCCCTAAGCCCCGGGGTCACAATTTCCGCAAGAATCTGACTTTTGGCAATTCACTCAAAAATGGTGCCAAAAGCTTGAAAATGCTCTCCTGAAAGGAATGGCACTCGAAACAGAAGGCTTTTTATCCCAGGACAAGAAATCAGCCCTCAAAAACTTAACCGGCAGAAAATATTTTTTTGAAAAAATCCCTAAGCCCCGGGGTCACAATTTCCGCAAAAATCTGACATTTGGCAATTCACTCAAAAATAGTGCCAAAAGCTTGAAAATGCTCCCCTGAAAGCTTTGGCGATGGAAACAGAAGGCTTTTTATCCCAGGACAAGAAACCAGCCCTCAAAAACTTAACCGGCAGAAAATATTTTTTTAAAAAAATCCCTAAGCCCCGGGGTCACAATTTCCGCAAGAATCTGACTTTTGGCAATTCACTCAAAAATAGTGCCAAAAGCTTGAAAATGCTCCCCTGAAAATTTTTGGCGATGGAAACAGAAGGCTTTTTATCCCAGGACAAGAAACCAGCCCTCAAAAACTTAACCGGCAGAAAATATTTTTTTGAAAAAATCCCTAAGCCCCGGGGAAACAACTTCAGCAAAAATCTGACTTTTGGCAATTCACTCAAAAATGGTGCCAATCAGCCCTCAAAAACTTAACCGGCAGAAAATATTTTTTTGAAAAAATCCCTAAGCCCCGGGGTCAAAATTTCAGCAAAAATCTGACTTTTGGCAATTCACTCAAAAATAGTGCCAAAAGCTTGAAAATGCTCTCCTGAAAGGTTTGGCACTCGAAACAGAAGGCTTTTTATCCCAGGACAAGAAATCAGCCCTCAAAAACTTAACCGGCAGAAAATATTTTTTTGACAAAATCCCTAAGCCCCGGGGTCACAATTTCCGCAAAAATCTGACTTTTGGCAATTCACTCAAAAATGGTGCCAAAAGCTTGAAAATGCTCCCCTGAAAGCTTTGGCGATGGAAACAGTAGGCTTTTTATCCCAGGACAAGAAATCAGCCCTCAAAAACTTAACCGGCAGAAAATATTTTTTTGAAAAAATCCCTAAGCCCCGGGGTCACAATTTCCGCAAGAATCTGACTTTTGGCAATTCACTCAAAAATGGTGCCAAAAGCTTGAAAATGCTCTCCTGAAAGGTTTGGCACTCGAAACAGAAGGCTTTTTATCCCAGGACAAGAAATCAGCCCTCAAAAACTTAACCGGCAGAAAATATTTTTTTGAAAAAATCCCTAAGCCCCGGGGTCACAATTTCTGCAAAAATCTGACTTTTGGCAATTCACTCAAAAATGGTGCCAAAAGCTTTAAAATGCTCTACTGAAAGGAATGGCACTCGAAACAGAAGGCTTTTTATCCCAGGACAAGAAATCAGCCCTCAAAAACTTAACCGGCAGAAAATATTTTTTTGAAAAAATCCCTAAGCCCCGGGGTCACAATTTCCGCAAAAATCTGACTTTTGGCAATTCACTCAAAAATAGTGCCAAAAGCTTGAAAATGCTCCCCTGAAAGCTTTGGCACTCGAAACAGAAGGCTTTTTATCCCAGGACAAGAAATCAGCCCTCAAAAACTTAACCGGCAGAAAATATTTTTTTGAAAAAATCCCTAAGCCCCGGGGTCACAATTTCCGCAAGAATCTGACTTTTGGCAATTCACTCAAAAATGGTGCCAAAAGCTTGAAAATGCTCTACTGAAAGTTTGGCACTCAAACAGAAGGCTTTTTATCCCAGGACAAGAAATCAGCCATCAAAAACTTAACCGGCAGAAAATATTTTTTTGAAAAAATCCCTAAGCCCCGGGGTCACAATTTCCGCAAAAATCTGACTTTTGGCAATTCACTCAAAAATGGTGCCAAAAGCTTGAAAATGCTCCCCTGAAAGCTTTGGCGATGGAAACAGAAGGCTTTTTATCCCAGGACAAGAAATCAGCCCTCAAAAACTTAACCGGCAGAAATTTTTTTTTTGAAAAAATCCCTAAGCCCCGGGGTCACAATTTCCGCAAAAATCTGACTTTTGGCAATTCACTCAAAAATTTTGCCAATCAGCCCTCAAAAACTTAACCGGCAGAAAATATTTTTTTGAAAAAATCCCTAAGCCCCGGGGTCACAATTTCCGCAAAAATCTGACTTTTGGCAATTCACTCAAAAATGGTGCCAAAAGCTTGAAAATGCTCCCCTGAAAGCTTTGGCGATGGAAACAGAAGGCTTTTTATCCCAGGACAAGAAATCAGCCCTCAAAAACTTAACCGGCAGAAAATATTTTTTTGAAAAAATCCCTAAGCCCCGGGGTCACAATTTCCGCAAGAATCTGACTGTTGGCAATTCACTCAAAAATGGTGCCAAAAGCTTGAAAATGCTCCCCTGAAAGCTTTGGCGATGGAAACAGAAGGCTTTTTATCCCAGGACAAGAAATCAGCCCTCAAAAACTTAACCGGCAGAAAATATTTTTTTGAAAAAATCCCTAAGCCCCGGGGTCACAATTTCCGCAAGAATCTGACTTTTGGCAATTCACTCAAAAATAGTGCCAAAAGCTTGAAAATGCTCCCCTGAAAGCTTTGGCGATGGAAACAGAAGGCTTTTTATCCCAGGACAAGAAACCAGCCCTCAAAAACTTAACCGGCAGAAAATATTTTTTTGAAAAAATCCCTAAGCCCCGGGGTCAAAATTTCCGCAAAAATCTGACTTTTGGCAATTCACTCAAAAATAGTGCCAAAAGCTTGAAAATGCTCTCCTGAAAGGTTTGGCACTCGAAACAGAAGGCTTTTTATCCCAGGACAAGAAATCAGCCCTCAAAAACTTAACCGGCAGAAAATATTTTTTTGAAAAAATCCCTAAGCCCCGGGGTCACAATTTCCGCAAAAATCTGACTTTTGGCAATTCACTCAAAAATAGTGCCAAAAGCTAGAAAATGCTCTCCTGAAAGGTTTGGCACTCGAAACTGAAGGCTTTTTATCCCAGGACAAGAAATCAGCCCTCAAAAACTTAACCGGCAGAAAATATTTTTTTGAAAAAATCCCTAAGCCCCGGGGTCACAATTTCCGCAAGAATCTGACTTTTGGCAATTCACTCAAAAATGGTGCCAAAAGCTTGAAAATGCTCTCCTGAAAGGAATGGCACTCGAAACAGAAGGCTTTTTATCCCAGGACAAGAAATCAGCCCTCAAAAACTTAACCGGCAGAAAATATTTTTTTGAAAAAATCCCTAAGCCCCGGGGTCACAATTTCCGCAAAAATCTGACATTTCTCAATTCACTCAAAAATAGTGCCAAAAGCTTGAAAATGCTCCCCTGAAAGCTTTGGCGATGGAAACAGAAGGCTTTTTATCCCAGGACAAGAAACCAGCCCTCAAAAACTTAACCGGCAGAAAATATTTTTTTAAAAAAATCCCTAAGCCCCGGGGTCACAATTTCCGCAAGAATCTGACTTTTGGCAATTCACTCAAAAATAGTGCCAAAAGCTTGAAAATGCTCCCCTGAAAATTTTTGGCGATGGAAACAGAAGGCTTTTTATCCCAGGACAAGAAACCAGCCCTCAAAAACTTAACCGGCAGAAAATATTTTTTTGAAAAAATCCCTAAGCCCCGGGGAAACAACTTCAGCAAAAATCTGACTTTTGGCAATTCACTCAAAAATGGTGCCAATCAGCCCTCAAAAACTTAACCGGCAGAAAATATTTTTTTGAAAAAATCCCTAAGCCCCGGGGTCAAAATTTCAGCAAAAACCTGACTTTTGGCAATTCACTCAAAAATAGTGCCAAAAGCTTGAAAATGCTCTCCTGAAAGGTTTGGCACTCGAAACAGAAGGCTTTTTATCCCAGGACAAGAAATCAGCCCTCAAAAACTTAACCGGCAGAAAATATTTTTTTGAAAAAATCCCTAAGCCCCGGGGTCACAATTTCCGCAAAAATCTGACTTTTGGCAATTCACTCAAAAATAGTGCCAAAAGCTAGAAAATGCTCTCCTGAAAGGTTTGGCACTCGAAACTGAAGGCTTTTTATCCCAGGACAAGAAATCAGCCCTCAAAAACTTAACCGGCAGAAAATATTTTTTTGAAAAAATCCCTAAGCCCCGGGGTCACAATTTCCGCAAGAATCTGACATTTGGCAATTCACTCAAAAATGGTGCCAAAAACTTGAAAATGCTCTACTGAAAGGTTTGGCACTCGAAACAGAAGGCTTTTTATCCCAGGACAAGAAATCAGCCCTCAAAAACTTAACCGGCAGAAAATATTTTTTTGAAAAAATCCCTAAGCCCCGGGGTCACAATTTCCGCAAAAATCTGACTTTTGGCAATTCACTCAAAAATGGTGCCAAAAGCTTGAAAATGCTCTACTGAAAGGAATGGCACTCGAAACAGAAGGCTTTTTATCCCAGGACAAGAAATCAGCCCTCAAAAACTTAACCGGCAGAAAATATTTTTTTGAAAAAATCCCTAAGCCCCGGGGTCACAATTTCCGCAAAAATCTGACTTTTGGCAATTCACTCAAAAATAGTGCCAAAAGCTTGAAAATGCTCCCCTGAAAGCTTTGGCGATGGAAACAGAAGGCTTTTTATCCCAGGACAAGAAACCAGCCCTCAAAAACTTAACCGGCAGAAAATATTTTTTTAAAAAAATCCCTAAGCCCCGGGGAACAACTTCAGCAAAAATCTGACTTTTGGCAATTCACTCAAAAATGGTGCCAATCAGCCCTCAAAAACTTAACCGGCAGAAAATATTTTTTTGAAAAAATCCCTAAGCCCCGGGGTCACAATTTCCGCAAGAATCTGACTTTTGGCAATTCACTCAAAATTAGTGCCAAAAGCTAGAAAATGCTCTCCTGAAAGGTTTGGCACTCGAAACAGAAGGCTTTTTATCCCAGGACAAGAAATCAGCCCTCAAAAACTTAACCGGCAGAAAATATTTTTTTGAAAAAATCCCTAAGCCCCGGGGAAACAACTTCAGCAAAAATCTGACTTTTGGCAATTCACTCAAAAATGGTGCCAATCAGCCCTCAAAAACTTAACCGGCAGAAAATATTTTTTTGAAAAAATCCCTAAGCCCCGGGGTCACAATTTCCGCAAGAATCTGACTTTTGGCAATTCACTCAAAAATAGTGCCAAAAGCTAGAAAATGCTCTCCTGAAAGGTTTGGCACTCGAAACAGAAGGCTTTTTATCCCAGGACAAGAAATCAGCCCTCAAAAACTTAACCGGCAGAAAATATTTTTTTGAAAAAATCCCTAAGCCCCGGGAAAACAACTTCAGCAAAAATCTGACTTTTGGCAATTCACTCAAAAATGGTGCCAAAAGCTTGAAAATGCTCCCCTGAAAGCTTTGGCGATGGAAACAGAAGGCTTTTTATCCCAGGACAAGAAATCAGCCCTCAAAAACTTAACCGGCAGAAAATATTTTTTTGAAAAAATCCCTAAGCCCCGGGGTCACAATTTCCGCAAAAATCTGACTTTTGGCAATTCACTCAAAAACGGTGCCAAAAGCTTGAAAATGCTCTCCTGAAAGGTTTGGCACTCGAAACAGAAGGCTTTTTATCCCAGGACAAGAAATCAGCCCTCAAAAACTTAACCGGCAGAAAATATTTTTTTGAAAAAATCCCTAAGCCCCGGGGTCACAATTTCCGCAAAAATCTGACTTTTGGCAATTCACTCAAAAATGGTGCCAAAAGCTTGAAAATGCTCCCCTGAAAGCTTTGGCGATGGAAACAGAAGGCTTTTTATCCCAGGACAAGAAATCAGCCCTCAAAAACTTAACCGGCAGAAAATATTTTTTTGAAAAAATCCCTAAGCCCCGGGGTCACAATTTCTGCAAAAATCTGACTTTTGGCAATTCACTCAAAAATGGTGCCAAAAGCTTTAAAATGCTCTACTGAAAGGAATGGCACTCGAAACAGAAGGCTTTTTATCCCAGGACAAGAAATCAGCCCTCAAAAACTTAACCGGCAGAAAATATTTTTTTGAAAAAATCCCTAAGCCCCGGGGTCACAATTTCCGCAAAAATCTGACTTTTGGCAATTCACTCAAAAATAGTGCCAAAAGCTTGAAAATGCTCCCCTGAAAGCTTTGGCACTCGAAACAGAAGGCTTTTTATCCCAGGACAAGAAATCAGCCCTCAAAAACTTAACCGGCAGAAAATATTTTTTTGAAAAAATCCCTAAGCCCCGGGGTCACAATTTCCGCAAGAATCTGACTTTTGGCAATTCACTCAAAAATGGTGCCAAAAGCTTGAAAATGCTCTACTGAAAGTTTGGCACTCAAACAGAAGGCTTTTTATCCCAGGACAAGAAATCAGCCCTCAAAAACTTAACCGGCAGAAAATTTTTTTTTGAAAAAATCCCTAAGCCCCGGGGTCACAATTTCCGCAAAAATCTGACTTTTGGCAATTCACTCAAAAATGGTGCCAATCAGCCCTCAAAAACTTAACCGGCAGAAAATATTTTTTTGAAAAAATCCCTAAGCCCCGGGGTCACAATTTCCGCAAAAATCTGACTTTTGGCAATTCACTCAAAAATGGTGCCAAAAGCTTGAAAATGCTCCCCTGAAAGCTTTGGCAATGGAAACAGAAGGCTTTTTATCCCAGGACAAGAAATCAGCCCTCAAAAACTTAACCGGCAGAAAATATTTTTTTGAAAAAATCCCTAAGCCCCGGGGTCACAATTTCCGCAAGAATCTGACTGTTGGCAATTCACTCAAAAATGGTGCCAAAAGCTTGAAAATGCTCCCCTGAAAGCTTTGGCGATGGAAACAGAAGGCTTTTTATCCCAGGACAAGAAATCAGCCCTCAAAAACTTAACCGGCAGAAAATATTTTTTTGAAAAAATCCCTAAGCCCCGGGGTCACAATTTCCGCAAGAATCTGACTTTTGGCAATTCACTCAAAAATAGTGCCAAAAGCTTGAAAATGCTCCCCTGAAAGCTTTGGCGATGGAAACAGAAGGCTTTTTATCCCAGGACAAGAAACCAGCCCTCAAAAACTTAACCGGCAGAAAATATTTTTTTGAAAAAATCCCTAAGCCCCGGGGTCAAAATTTCCGCAAAAATCTGACTTTTGGCAATTCACTCAAAAATAGTGCCAAAAGCTTGAAAATGCTCTCCTGAAAGGTTTGGCACTCGAAACAGAAGGCTTTTTATCCCAGGACAAGAAATCAGCCCTCAAAAACTTAACCGGCAGAAAATATTTTTTTGAAAAAATCCCTAAGCCCCGGGGTCACAATTTCCGCAAGAATCTGACTTTTGGCAATTCACTCAAAAATGGTGCCAAAAGCTTGAAAATGCTCTCCTGAAAGGAATGGCACTCGAAACAGAAGGCTTTTTATCCCAGGACAAGAAATCAGCCCTCAAAAACTTAACCGGCAGAAAATATTTTTTTGAAAAAATCCCTAAGCCCCGGGGTCACAATTTCCGCAAAAATCTGACATTTGGCAATTCACTCAAAAATAGTGCCAAAAGCTTGAAAATGCTCCCCTGAAAGCTTTGGCGATGGAAACAGAAGGCTTTTTATCCCAGGACAAGAAACCAGCCCTCAAAAACTTAACCGGCAGAAAATATTTTTTAAAAAAAATCCCTAAGCCCCGGGGTCACAATTTCCGCAAGAATCTGACTTTTGGCAATTCACTCAAAAATAGTGCCAAAAGCTTGAAAATGCTCCCCTGAAAATTTTTGGCGATGGAAACAGAAGGCTTTTTATCCCAGGACAAGAAACCAGCCCTCAAAAACTTAACCGGCAGAAAATATTTTTTTGAAAAAATCCCTAAGCCCCGGGGAAACAACTTCAGCAAAAATCTGACTTTTGGCAATTCACTCAAAAATGGTGCCAATCAGCCCTCAAAAACTTAACCGGCAGAAAATATTTTTTTGAAAAAATCCCTAAGCCCCGGGGTCAAAATTTCAGCAAAAATCTGACTTTTGGCAATTCACTCAAAAATAGTGCCAAAAGCTTGAAAATGCTCTCCTGAAAGGTTTGGCACTCGAAACAGAAGGCTTTTTATCCCAGGACAAGAAATCAGCCCTCAAAAACTTAACCGGCAGAAAATATTTTTTTGAAAAAATCCCTAAGCCCCGGGGTCACAATTTCCGCAAAAATCTGACTTTTGGCAATTCACTCAAAAATAGTGCCAAAAGCTAGAAAATGCTCTCCTGAAAGGTTTGGCACTCGAAACTGAAGGCTTTTTATCCCAGGACAAGAAATCAGCCCTCAAAAACTTAACCGGCAGAAAATATTTTTTTGAAAAAATCCCTAAGCCCCGGGGTCACAATTTCCGCAAGAATCTGACTTTTGGCAATTCACTCAAAAATGGTGCCAAAAACTTGAAAATGCTCTACTGAAAGGTTTGGCACTCGAAACAGAAGGCTTTTTATCCCAGGACAAGAAATCAGCCCTCAAAAACTTAACCGGCAGAAAATATTTTTTTGAAAAAATCCCTAAGCCCCGGGGTCACAATTTCCGCAAAAATCTGACTTTTGGCAATTCACTCAAAAATGGTGCCAAAAGCTTGAAAATGCTCTACTGAAAGGAATGGCACTCGAAACAGAAGGCTTTTTATCCCAGGACAAGAAATCAGCCCTCAAAAACTTAACCGGCAGAAAATATTTTTTTGAAAAAATCCCTAAGCCCCGGGGTCACAATTTCCGCAAGAATCTGACTTTTGGCAATTCACTCAAAAATAGTGCCAAAAGCTTGAAAATGCTCCCCTGAAAATTTTTGGCGATGGAAACAGAAGGCTTTTTATCCCAGGACAAGAAACCAGCCCTCAAAAACTTAACCGGCAGAAAATATTTTTTTGAAAAAATCCCTAAGCCCCGGGGAACAACTTCAGCAAAAATCTGACTTTTGGCAATTCACTCAAAAATGGAGCCAATCAGCCCTCAAAAACTTAACCGGCAGAAAATATTTTTTTGAAAAAATCCCTAAGCCCCGGGGTCACAATTTCCGCAAGAATCTGACTTTTGGCAATTCACTCAAAAATAGTGCCAAAAGCTAGAAAATGCTCTCCTGAAAGGTTTGGCACTCGAAACAGAAGGCTTTTTATCCCAGGACAAGAAATCAGCCCTCAAAAACTTAACCGGCAGAAAATATTTTTTTGAAAAAATCCCTAAGCCCCGGGGAAACAACTTCAGCAAAAATCTGACTTTTGGCAATTCACTCAAAAATGGTGCCAATCAGCCCTCAAAAACTTAACCGGCAGAAAATATTTTTTTGAAAAAATCCCTAAGCCCCGGGGAAACAACTTCAGCAAAAATCTGACTTTTGGCAATTCACTCAAAAATGGTGCCAAAAGCTTGAAAATGCTCCCCTGAAAGCTTTGGCGATGGAAACAGAAGGCTTTTTATCCCAGGACAAGAAATCAGCCCTCAAAAACTTAACCGGCAGAAAATATTTTTTTGAAAAAATCCCTAAGCCCCGGGGTCACAATTTCCGCAAAAATCTGACTTTTGGCAATTCACTCAAAAATGGTGCCAAAAGCTTGAAAATGCTCTACTGAAAGATTTGGCACTCGAAACAGAAGGCTTTTTATCCCAGGACAAGAAATCAGCCCTCAAAAACTTAACCGGCACAAAATACTTTTTTTTTGAAAAAATCCCTAAGCCCCGGGGTCACAATTTCCGCAAAAATCTGACTTTTGGCAATTCACTCAAAAATGGTGCCAAAAGCTTGAAAATGCTCTCCTGAAAGGTTTGGCACTCGAAACAGAAGGCTTTTTATCCCAGGACAAGAAATCAGCCCTCAAAAACTTAACCGGCAGAAAATATTTTTTTGAAAAAATCCCTAAGCCCCGGGGTCACAATTTCCGCAAAAATCTGACATTTGGCAATTCACTCAAAAATAGTGCCAAAAGCTTGAAAATGCTCTCCTGAAAGGTTTGGCACTCGAAACAGAAGGCTTTTTATCACAGGACAAGAAATCAGCCCTCAAAAACTTAACCGGCAGAAAATATTTTTTTGAAAAAATCCCTAAGCCCCGGGGTCACAATTTCCGCAAAAATCTGACTTTTGGCAATTCACTCAAAAATTGTGCCAAAAGCTTGAAAATGCTCTACTGAAAGATTTGGCACTCGAAACAGAAGGCTTTTTATCCCAGGACAAGAAATCAGCCCTCAAAAACTTAACCGGCACAAAATATTTTTTTGAAAAAATCCCTAAGCCCCGGGGTCACAATTTCCGCAAAAATCTGACTTTTGGCAATTCACTCAAAAATGGTGCCAAAAGCTTGAAAATGCTCTCCTGAAAGGTTTGGCACTCGAAACAGAAGGCTTTTTATCCCAGGACAAGAAACCAACCCTCAAAAACTTAACCGGCAGAAAATATTTTTTTGAAAAAATCCCTAAGCCCCGGGGAAACAACTTCAGGAAAAATCTGACTTTTGGCAATTCACTCAAAAATGGTGCCAATCAGCCCTCAAAAACTTAACCGGCAGAAAATATTTTTTTGAAAAAATCCCTAAGCCCCGGGGTCACAATTTCCGCAAAAATCTGACTTTTGGCAATTCACTCAAAAATGGTGCCAAAAGCTTGAAAATGCTCTCCTGAAAGGTTTGGCACTCGAAACAGAAGGCTTTTTATCCCAGGACAAGAAATCAGCCCTCAAAAACTTTACCGGCAGAAAATATTTTTTTGAAAAAATCCCTAAGCCCCGGGGTCACAATTTCCGCAAAAATCTGACTTTTGGCAATTCACTCAAAAATGGTGCCAAAAGCTTGAAAATGCTCTACTGAAAGATTTGGCACTCGAAACAGAAGGCTTTTTATCCCAGGACAAGAAATCAGCCCTCAAAAACTTAACCGGCAGAAAATATTTTTTTGAAAAAATCCCTAAGCCCCGGGGTCACAATTTCCGCAAAAATCTGACTTTTGGCAATTCACTCAAAAATGGTGCCAAAAGCTTGAAAATGCTCTACTGAAAGGAATGGCACTCGAAACAGAAGGCTTTTTATCCCAGGACAAGAAATCAGCCCTCAAAAAGTTAACCGGCAGAAAATATTTTTTTGAAAAAATCCCTAAGCCCCGGGGTCACAATTTCCGCAAGAATCTGACTTTTGGCAATTCACTCAAAAATAGTGCCAAAAGCTTGAAAATGCTCCCCTGAAAATTTTTGGCGATGGAAACAGAAGGCTTTTTATCCCAGGACAAGAAACCAGCCCTCAAAAACTTAACCGGCAGAAAATATTTTTTTGAAAAAATCCCTAAGCCCCGGGGAAACAACTTCAGCAAAAATCTGACTTTTGGCAATTCACTCAAAAATGGTGCCAATCAGCCCTCAAAAACTTAACCGGCAGAAAATATTTTTTTGAAAAAATCCCTAAGCCCCGGGGTCACAATTTCCGCAAGAATCTGACTTTTGGCAATTCACTCAAAAATAGTGCCAAAAGCTAGAAAATGCTCTCCTGAAAGGTTTGGCACTCGAAACAGAAGGCTTTTTATCCCAGGACAAGAAATCAGCCCTCAAAAACTTAACCGGCAGAAAATATTTTTTTGAAAAAATCCCTAAGCCCCGGGGTCACAATTTCCGCAAAAATCTGACTTTTGGCAATTCACTCAAAAATGGTGCCAAAAGCTTGAAAATGCTCTCCTGAAAGGTTTGGCACTCGAAACAGAAGGCTTTTTATCCCAGGACAAGAAATCAGCCCTCAAAAACTTAACCGGCAGAAAATATTTTTTTGAAAAAATCCCTAAGCCCCGGGGTCACAATTTCCGCAAAAATCTGACTTTTGGCAATTCACTCAAAAATGGTGCCCAAAACTTGAAAATGCTCCCCTGAAAGCTTTGGCGATGGAAACAGAAGGCTTTTTATCCCAGGACAAGAAACCAGCCCTCAAAATCTTAACCGGCAGAAAATATTTTTTTGAAAAAATCCCTAAGCCCCGGGGTCACAATTTCCGCAAAAATCTGACTTTTGGCAATTCACTCAAAAACGTTGCCAAAAGCTTGAAAATGCTCTACTGAAAAGATTGGCACTCGAAACAGAAGGCTTTTTATCCCAGGACAAGAAATCAGCCCTCAAAAACTTAACCGGCAGAAAATATTTTTTTGAAAAAATCCCTAAGCCCCGGGGTCACAATTTCCGCAAAAATCTGACTTTTGGCAATTCACTCAAAAATGGTGCCAAAAGCTTGAAAATGCTCTACTGAAAGATTTGGCACTCGAAACAGAAGGCTTTTTATCCCAGGACAAGAAATCAGCCCTCAAAAACTTAACCGGCACAAAATATTTTTTTGAAAAAATCCCTAAGCCCCGGGGTCACAATTTCCGCAAAAATCTGAATTTTTGCAATTCACTCAAAAATGGTGCCAAAAGCTTGAAAAGGCTCTCCTGAAAGGTTTGGCACTCGAAACAGAAGGCTTTTTATCCCAGGACAAGAAATCAGCCCTCAAAAACTTAACCGGCAGAAAATATTTTTTTGAAAAAATCCCTAAGCCCCGGGGTCACAATTTCCGCAAAAATCTGACTTTTGGCAATTCACTCAAAAATGGTGCCAAAAGCTTGAAAATGCTCCCCTGAAAGCTTTGGCACTCGAAACTGAAGGCTTTTTATCCCAGGACAAGAAATCAGCCCTCAAAAACTTAACCGGCAGAAAATATTTTTTTGAAAAAATCCCTAAGCCCCGGGGTCACAATTTCCGCAAGAATCTGACTTTTGGCAATTCACTCAAAAATAGTGCCAAAAGCTAGAAAATGCTCTACTGAAAGATTTGGCACTCGAAACAGAAGGCTTTTTATCCCAGGACAAGAAATCAGCCCTCAAAAACTTAACCGGCAGAAAATATTTTTTTGAAAAAATCCCTAAGCCCCGGGGTCACAATTTCCGCAAAAATCTGACTTTTGGCAATTCACTCAAAAATGGTGCCAAAAGCTTGAAAATGCTCTACTGAAAGGAATGGCACTCGAAACAGAAGGCTTTTTATCCCAGGACAAGAAATCAGCCCTCAAAAAGTTAACCGGCAGAAAATATTTTTTTGAAAAAATCCCTAAGCCCCGGGGTCACAATTTCCGCAAGAATCTGACTTTTGGCAATTCACTCAAAAATAGTGCCAAAAGCTTGAAAATGCTCCCCTGAAAATTTTTGGCGATGGAAACAGAAGGCTTTTTATCCCAGGACAAGAAACCAGCCCTCAAAAACTTAACCGGCAGAAAATATTTTTTTGAAAAAATCCCTAAGCCCCGGGGAAACAACTTCAGCAAAAATCTGACTTTTGGCAATTCACTCAAAAATGGTGCCAATCAGCCCTCAAAAACTTAACCGGCAGAAAATATTTTTTTGAAAAAATCCCTAAGCCCCGGGGTCACAATTTCCGCAAGAATCTGACTTTTGGCAATTCACTCAAAAATAGTGCCAAAAGCTAGAAAATGCTCTCCTGAAAGGTTTGGCACTCGAAACAGAAGGCTTTTTATCCCAGGACAAGAAATCAGCCCTCAAAAACTTAACCGGCAGAAAATATTTTTTTGAAAAAATCCCTAAGCCCCGGGGTCACAATTTCCGCAAAAATCTGACTTTTGGCAATTCACTCAAAAATGGTGCCAAAAGCTTGAAAATGCTCTCCTGAAAGGTTTGGCACTCGAAACAGAAGGCTTTTTATCCCAGGACAAGAAATCAGCCCTCAAAAACTTAACCGGCAGAAAATATTTTTTTGAAAAAATCCCTAAGCCCCGGGGTCACAATTTCCGCAAAAATCTGACTTTTGGCAATTCACTCAAAAATGGTGCCCAAAACTTGAAAATGCTCCCCTGAAAGCTTTGGCGATGGAAACAGAAGGCTTTTTATCCCAGGACAAGAAACCAGCCCTCAAAATCTTAACCGGCAGAAAATATTTTTTTGAAAAAATCCCTAAGCCCCGGGGTCACAATTTCCGCAAAAATCTGACTTTTGGCAATTCACTCAAAAACGTTGCCAAAAGCTTGAAAATGCTCTACTGAAAAGATTGGCACTCGAAACAGAAGGCTTTTTATCCCAGGACAAGAAATCAGCCCTCAAAAACTTAACCGGCAGAAAATATTTTTTTGAAAAAATCCCTAAGCCCCGGGGTCACAATTTCCGCAAAAATCTGACTTTTGGCAATTCACTCAAAAATGGTGCCAAAAGCTTGAAAATGCTCTACTGAAAGATTTGGCACTCGAAACAGAAGGCTTTTTATCCCAGGACAAGAAATCAGCCCTCAAAAACTTAACCGGCACAAAATATTTTTTTGAAAAAATCCCTAAGCCCCGGGGTCACAATTTCCGCAAAAATCTGAATTTTTGCAATTCACTCAAAAATGGTGCCAAAAGCTTGAAAAGGCTCTCCTGAAAGGTTTGGCACTCGAAACAGAAGGCTTTTTATCCCAGGACAAGAAATCAGCCCTCAAAAACTTAACCGGCAGAAAATATTTTTTTGAAAAAATCCCTAAGCCCCGGGGTCACAATTTCCGCAAAAATCTGACTTTTGGCAATTCACTCAAAAATGGTGCCAAAAGCTTGAAAATGCTCCCCTGAAAGCTTTGGCACTCGAAACTGAAGGCTTTTTATCCCAGGACAAGAAATCAGCCCTCAAAAACTTAACCGGCAGAAAATATTTTTTTGAAAAAATCCCTAAGCCCCGGGGTCACAATTTCCGCAAGAATCTGACTTTTGGCAATTCACTCAAAAATAGTGCCAAAAGCTAGAAAATGCTCCCCTGAAAGCTTTGGCGATGGAAACAGAAGGCTTTTTATCCCAGGACAAGAAACCAGCCCTCAAAAACTTAACCGGCAGAAAATATTTTTTTGAAAAAATCCCTAAGCCCCGGGGAAACAACTTCAGGAAAAATCTGACTTTTGGCAATTCACTCAAAAATGGTGCCAATCAGCCCTCAAAAACTTAACCGGCAGAAAATATTTTTTTGAAAAAATCCCTAAGCCCCGGGGTCACAATTTCCGCAAAAATCTGACTTTTGGCAATTCACTCAAAAATGGTGCCAAAAGCTTGAAAATGCTCTCCTGAAAGGTTTGGCACTCGAAACAGAAGGCTTTTTATCCCAGGACAAGAAATCAGCCCTCAAAAACTTAACCGGCAGAAAATATTTTTTTGAAAAAATCCCTAAGCCCCGGGGTCACAATTTCCGCAAAAATCTGACTTTTGGCAATTCACTCAAAAATGGTGCCAAAAGCTTGAAAATGCTCTACTGAAAGATTTGGCACTCGAAACAGAAGGCTTTTTATCCCAGGACAAGAAATCAGCCCTCAAAAACTTAACCGGCAGAAAACATTTTTTTGAAAAAATCCCTAAGCCCCGAGGAAACAACTTCAGCAAAAATCTGACTTTTGGCAATTCACTCAAAAATGGTGCCCAAAACTTGAAAATGCTCCCCTGAAAGCTTTGGCGATGGAAACAGAAGGCTTTTTATCCCAGGACAAGAAATCAGCCCTCAAAAACTTAACCGGCAGAAAATATTTTTTTGAAAAAATCCATAAGCCCCGGGGTCACAATTTCCGCCAAAAATCTGACTTTTGGCAATTCACTAAAAAAGGGTCCCAAAAGCTTGAAAATGCTCTACTGAAAGGATTGGCACTCGAAACAGAAGGCTTTTTATCCCAGGACAAGAAATCAGCCCTCAAAAACTTAACCGGCAGAAAATATTTTTTTGAAAAAATCCCTAAGCCCCGGGGTCACAATTTCCGCAAAAATCTGACTTTTGGCAATTCACTCAAAAATAGTGCCAAAAGCTTGAAAATGCTCTCCTGAAAGGTTTGGCACTCGAAACAGAAGGCTTTTTATCCCAGGACAAGAAATCAGCCTTCAAAAACTTAACCGGCAGAAAATATTTTTTTGAAAAAATCCCTAAGCCCCGGGGTCACGATTTCCGCAAAAATCTGACTGTTGGCAATTCACTCAAAAATGGTGCCAAAAGCTTGAAAATGCTCCCCTGAAAGCTTTGGCGATGGAAACAGAAGGCTTTTTATCCCAGGACAAGAAATCAGCCCTCAAAAACCTAACCGGCAGAAAATATTTTTTTGAAAAAATCCCTAAGCCCCGGGGTCACAATTTCAGCAAAAATCTGACTTTTGGCAATTCACTCAAAAATGGTGCCAAAAGCTTGAAAATGCTCTACTGAAAGGTTTGGCACTCGAAACAGAAGGCTTTTTATCCCAGGACAAGAAATCAGCCCTCAAAAAGTTAACCGGCAGAAAATATTTTTTTGAAAAAATCCCTAAGCCCCGGGGTCACAATTTCAGCAAAAATCTGACTTTTGGCAATTCACTCAAAAATGGTGCCAAAAGCTTGAAAATGCTCCCCTGAAAGCTTTGGCGATGGAAACAGAAGGCTTTTTATCCCAGGACAAGAAATCAGCACTCAAAAACTTAACCGGCAGAAAATATTTTTTTGAAAAAATCCCTAAGCCCCGGGGTCACAATTTCCGCAAAAATCTGACTTTTGGCAATTCACTCAAAAATGGCGCCAAAAGCTTGAAAATGCTCTACTGAAAGGTTTGGCACTCGAAACAGAAGGCTTTTTATCCCAGGACAAGAAATCAGCCCTCAAAAACTTAACCGGCAGAAAATATTTTTTTGAAAAAATCCCTAAGCCCCGGGGTCACAATTTCCGCAAAAATCTGACTTTTGGCAATTCACTCAAAAATGGTGCCAAAAGCTTGAAAATGCTCCCCTGAAAGCTTTGGCACTCGAAACTGAAGGCTTTTTATCCCAGGACAAGAAATCAGCCCTCAAAAACTTAACCGGCAGAAAATATTTTTTTGAAAAAATCCCTAAGCCCCGGGGTCACAATTTCCGCAAGAATCTGACTTTTGGCAATTCACTCAAAAATAGTGCCAAAAGCTAGAAAATGCTCCCCTGAAAGCTTTGGCGATGGAAACAGAAGGCTTTTTATCCCAGGACAAGAAACCAGCCCTCAAAAACTTAACCGGCAGAAAATATTTTTTTGAAAAAATCCCTAAGCCCCGGGGTCACAATTTCCGCAAAAATCTGACTTTTGGCAATTCACTCAAAAACGGTGCCAAAAGCTTGAAAATGCTCTACTGAAAGGATTGGCACTCGAAACAGAAGGCTTTTTATCCCAGGACAAGAAATCAGCCCTCAAAAACTTAACCGGCAGAAAATATTTTTTTGAAAAAATCCCTAAGCCCCGGGGTCACAATTTCCGCAAAAATCTGACTTTTGGCAATTCACTCAAAAATAGTGCCAAAAGCTTGAAAATGCTCTCCTGAAAGGTTTGGCACTCGAAACAGAAGGCTTTTTATCCCAGGACAAGAAATCAGCCCTCAAAAACTTAACCGGCAGAAAATATTTTTTTGAAAAAATCCCTAAGCCCCGGGGTCACAATTTCCGCAAAAATCTGACTTTTGGCAATTCACTCAAAAATGGTGCCAAAAGCTTCAAAATGCTCTACTGAAAGGTTTGGCACTCGAAACAGAAGGCTTTTTATCCCAGGACAAGAAATCAGCCCTCAAAAAGTTAACCGGCAGAAAATATTTTTTTGAAAAAATCCCTAAGCCCCGGGGTCACAATTTCAGCAAAAATCTGACTTTTGGCAATTCACTCAAAAATGGTGCCAAAAGCTTGAAAATGCTAACCTGAAAGCTTTGGCGATGGAAACAGAAGGCTTTTTATCCCAGGACAAGAAATCAGCCCTCAAAATCTTAACCGGCAGAAAATATTTTTTTGAAAAAATCCCTAAGCCCCGGGGTCACAATTTCCGCAAAAATCTGACTTTTGGCAATTCACTCAAAAATGGCGCCAAAAGCTTGAAAATGCTCTACTGAAAGGTTTGGCACTCGAAACAGAAGGCTTTTTATCCCAGGACAAGAAATCAGCCCTCAAAAACTTAACCGGCAGAAAATATTTTTTTGAAAAAATCCCTAAGCCCCGGGGTCACAATTTCCGCAAGAATCTGACTTTTGGCAATTCACTCAAAAATAGTGCCAAAAGCTAGAAAATGCTCCCCTGAAAGCTTTGGCGATGGAAACAGAAGGCTTTTTATCCCAGGACAAGAAACCAGCCCTCAAAAACTTAACCGGCAGAAAATATTTTTTTGAAAAAATCCCTAAGCCCCGGGGTCACAATTTCCGCAAAAATCTGACTTTTGGCAATTCACTCAAAAACGGTGCCAAAAGCTTGAAAATGCTCTACTGAAAGGATTGGCACTCGAAACAGAAGGCTTTTTATCCCAGGACAAGAAATCAGCCCTCAAAAACTTAACCGGCAGAAAATATTTTTTTGAAAAAATCCCTAAGCCCCGGGGTCACAATTTCCGCAAAAATCTGACTTTTGGCAATTCACTCAAAAATAGTGCCAAAAGCTTGAAAATGCTCTCCTGAAAGGTTTGGCACTCGAAACAGAAGGCTTTTTATCCCAGGACAAGAAATCAGCCCTCAAAAACTTAAGCGGCGGAAAATATTTTTTTGAAAAAATCCCTAAGCCCCGGGGTCACAATTTCCGCAAAAATCTGACTTTTGGCAATTCACTCAAAAATGGTGCCAAAAGCTTGAAAATGCTCTACTGAAAGGTTTGGCACTCGAAACAGAAGGCTTTTTATCCCAGGACAAGAAATCAGCCCTCAAAAAGTTAACCGGCAGAAAATATTTTTTTGAAAAAATCCCTAAGCCCCGGGGTCACAATTTCAGCAAAAATCTGACTTTTGGCAATTCACTCAAAAATAGTGCCAAAAGCTTGAAAATGCTCTCCTGAAAGGTTTGGCACTCGAAACAGAAGGCTTTTTATCCCAGGACAAGAAATCAGCCCTCAAAAACTTAACCGGCAGAAAATATTTTTTTGAAAAAATCCCTAAGCCCAGGGTCACAATTTCAGCAAAAATCTGACTTTTGGCAATTCACTCAAAAATAGTGCCAAAAGCTTGAAAATGCTCTCCTGAAAGGTTTGGCACTCGAAACAGAAGGCTTTTTATCCCAGGACAAGAAATCAGCCCTCAAAAACTTAACCGGCAGAAAATATTTTTTTGAAAAAATCCCTAAGCCCCGGGGTCACAATTTCCGCAAAAATCTGACTTTTGGCAATTCACTCAAAAATGGTGCCCAAAACTTGAAAATGCTCCCCTGAAAGCTTTGGCGATGGAAACAGAAGGCTTTTTATCCCAGGACAAGAAATCAGCCCTCAAAAACTTAACCGGCAGAAAATATTTTTTTGAAAAAATCCCTAAGCCCCGGGGTCACAATTTCCGCAAAAATCTGACTTTTGGCAATTCACTCAAAAACGGTGCCAAAAGCTTGAAAATGCTCTACTGAAAGGATTGGCACTCGAAACAGAAGGCTTTTTATCCCAGGACAAGAAATCAGCCCTCAAAAACTTAACCGGCAGAAAATATTTTTTTGAAAAAATCCCTAAGCCCCGGGTCACAATTTCAGCAAAAATCTGACTTTTGGCAATTCACTCAAAAATGGTGCCAAAAGCTTGAAAATGCTCCCCTGAAAGCTTTGGCGGTGGAAACAGAAGGCTTTTTATCCCAGGACAAGAAATCAGCCCTCAAAAACTTAACCGGCAGAAAATATTTTTTTGAAAAAATCCCTAAGCCCCGGGTCACAATTTCCGCAAAAATCTGACTTTTGGCAATTCACTCAAAAATGGTGCCAAAAGCTTGAAAATGCTCTCCTGAAAGGTTTGGCACTCGAAACAGAAGGCTTTTTATCCCAGGACAAGAAATCAGCCCTCAAAAACTTAACCGGCAGAAAATATTTTTTTGAAAAAATCCCTAAGCCCCGGGGTCACAATTTCCGCAAAAATCTGACTTTTGGCAATTCACTCAAAAATGGTGCCAAAAGCTTGAAAATGCTCCCCTGAAAGCTTTGGCGATGGAAACAGAAGGCTTTTTATCCCAGGACAAGAAATCAGCCCTCAAAAAGTTAACCGGCAGAAAATATTTTTTTGAAAAAATCCCTAAGCCCCGGGGTCACGATTTCCGCAAAAATCTGACTGTTGGCAATTCACTCAAAAATGGTGCCAAAAGCTTGAAAATGCTCCCCTGAAAGCTTTGGCGATGGAAACAGAAGGCTTTTTATCCCAGGACAAGAAATCAGCCCTCAAAAACTTAACCGGCAGAAAATATTTTTTTGAAAAAATCCCTAAGCCCCGGGGTCACAATTTCCGCAAAAATCTGACTTTTGGCAATTCACTCAAAAATGGTGCCAAAAGCTTGAAAATGCTCTACTGAAAGGTTTGGCACTCGAAACAGAAGGCTTTTTATCCCAGGACAAGAAATCAGCCCTCAAAAACTTAACCGGCAGAAAATATTTTTTTGAAAAAATCCCTAAGGGTCACAATTTCCGCAAAAATCTGACTTTTGGCAATTCACTCAAAAATGGTGCCAAAAGCTTGAAAATGCTTCCCTGAAAGCTTTGGCGATTTGAAACAGAAGGCTTTTTATCCCAGGACAAGAAATCAGCCCTCAAAAACTTAACCGGCAGAAAATATTTTTTTAAAAAATCCCTAAGCCCCGGGTCACAATTTCAGCAAAAATCTGACTTTTGGCAATTCACTCAAAAACGGTGCCAAAAGCTTGAAAATGCTCTACTGAAAGGATTGGCACTCGAAACAGAAAGCTTTTTATCCCAGGACAAGAAATCAGCCCTCAAAAACTTAACCAGCAGAAAATATTTTTTTGAAAAAATCCCTAAGCCCCGGGGTCACGATTTCCGCAAAAATCTGACTGTTGGCAATTCACTCAAAAATGGTGCCAAAAGCTTGAAAATGCTCCCCTGAAAGCTTTGGCGATGGAAACAGAAGGCTTTTTATCCCAGGACAAGAAATCAGCCCTCAAAAACTTAACCGGCAGAAAATATTTTTTTGAAAAAATCCCTAAGCCCCGGGGTCACAATTTCCGCAAAAATCTGACTTTTGGCAATTCACTCAAAAATGGTGCCAAAAGCTTGAAAATGCTCTACTGAAAGGTTTGGCACTCGAAACAGAAGGCTTTTTATCCCAGGACAAGAAATCAGCCCTCAAAAAGTTAACCGGCAGAAAATATTTTTTTGAAAAAATCCCTAAGCCCCGGGGTCACAATTTCAGCAAAAATCTGACTTTTGGCAATTCACTCAAAAATGGTGCCAAAAGCTTGAAAATGCTCCCCTGAAAGCTTTGGCGATGGAAACAGAAGGCTTTTTATCCCAGGACAAGAAATCAGCCCTCAAAAACTTAACCGGCAGAAAATATTTTTTTGAAAAAATCCCTAAGCCCCGGGGTCACAATTTCCGCAAAAATCTGACTTTTGGCAATTCACTCAAAAATGGTGCCCAAAACTTGAAAATGCTCCCCTGAAAGCTTTGGCGATGGAAACAGAAGGCTTTTTATCCCAGGACAAGAAATCAGCCCTCAAAAACTTAACCGGCAGAAAATGTTTTTTTGAAAAAATCCCTAAGCCCCGGGGTCACAATTTCCGCAAAAATCTGACTTTTGGCAATTCACTCAAAAACGGTGCCAAAAGCTTTAAAATGCTCTACTGAAAGGATTGGCACTCGAAACAGAAGGCTTTTTATCCCAGGACAAGAAATCAGCCCTCAAAAACTTAACCGGCAGAAAATATTTTTTTGAAAAAATCCCTAAGCCCCGGGTCACAATTTCAGCAAAAATCTGACTTTTGGCAATTCACTCAAAAATGGTGCCAAAAGCTTGAAAATGCTCCCCTGAAAGCTTTGGCGATGGAAACAGAAGGCTTTTTATCCCAGGACAAGAAATCAGCCCTCAAAAACTTAACCGGCAGAAAATATTTTTTTTGAAAAAATCCCTAAGCCCCGGGTCACAATTTCAGCAAAAATCTGACTTTTGGCAATTCACTCAAAAATGGTGCCAAAAGCTTGAAAATGCTCCCCTGAAAGCTTTGGCGATGGAAACAGAAGGCTTTTTATCCCAGGACAAGAAATCAGCCCTCAAAAACTTAACCGGCAGAAAATATTTTTTTGAAAAAATCCCTAAGCCCCGGGTCACAATTTCAGCAAAAATTTGACTTTTGGCAATTCACTCAAAAATAGTGCCAAAAGCTTGAAAATGCTCTCCTGAAAGGTTTGGCACTCGAAACAGAAGGCTTTTTATCCCAGGACAAGAAATCAGCCCTCAAAAACTTAACCGGCAGAAAATATTTTTTTGAAAAAATCCCTAAGCCCCGGGGTCACAATTTCCGCAAAAATCTGACTTTTGGCAATTCACTCAAAAATGGTGCCCAAAACTTGAAAATGCTCCCCTGAAAGCTTTGGCGATGGAAACAGAAGGCTTTTTATCCCAGGACAAGAAATCAGCCCTCAAAAACTTAACCGGCAGAAAATATTTTTTTGAAAAAATCCCTAAGCCCCGGGGTCACAATTTCCGCAAAAATCTGACTTTTGGCAATTCACTCAAAAATGGTGCCAAAAGCTTGAAAATGCTCCCCTGAAAGCTTTGGCGATGGAAACAGAAGGCTTTTTATCCCAGGACAAGAAATCAGCCCTCAAAAAGTTAACCGGCAGAAAATATTTTTTTGAAAAAATCCCTAAGCCCCGGGGTCACGATTTCCGCAAAAATCTGACTGTTGGCAATTCACTCAAAAATGGTGCCAAAAGCTTGAAAATGCTCCCCTGAAAGCTTTGGCGATGGAAACAGAAGGCTTTTTATCCCAGGACAAGAAATCAGCCCTCAAAAACTTAACCGGCAGAAAATATTTTTTTGAAAAAATCCCTAAGCCCCGGGGTCACAATTTCCGCAAAAATCTGACTTTTGGCAATTCACTCAAAAATGGTGCCAAAAGCTTGAAAATGCTCTACTGAAAGGTTTGGCACTCGAAACAGAAGGCTTTTTATCCCAGGACAAGAAATCAGCCCTCAAAAAGTTAACCGGCAGAAAATATTTTTTTGAAAAAATCCCTAAGCCCCGGGGTCACAATTTCAGCAAAAATCTGACTTTTGGCAATTCACTCAAAAATGGTGCCAAAAGCTTGAAAATGCTCCCCTGAAAGCTTTGGCAATGGAAACAGAAGGCTTTTTATCCCAGGACAAGAAATCAGCCCTCAAAAACTTAACCGGCAGAAAATATTTTTTTGAAAAAATCCCTAAGGGTCACAATTTCCGCAAAAATCTGACTTTTGGCAATTCACTCAAAAATGGCGCCAAAAGCTTGAAAATGCTCTACTGAAAGGTTTGGCACTCGAAACAGAAGGCTTTTTATCCCAGGACAAGAAATCAGCCCTCAAAAACTTAACCGGCAGAAAATATTTTTTTGAAAAAATCCCTAAGCCCCGGGGTCACAATTTCCGCAAAAATCTGACTTTTGGCAATTCACTCAAAAATGGTGCCAAAAGCTTGAAAATGCTCCCCTGAAAGCTTTGGCGATTTGAAACAGAAGGCTTTTTATCCCAGGACAAGAAATCAGCCCTCAAAAACTTAACCGGCAGAAAATATTTTTTTGAAAAAATCCCTAAGCCCCGGGTCACAATTTCAGCAAAAATCTGACTTTTGGCAATTCACTCAAAAATAGTGCCAAAAGCTTGAAAATGCTCTCCTGAAAGGTTTGGCACTCGAAACAGAAGGCTTTTTATCCCAGGACAAGAAATCAGCCCTCAAAAACTTAACCGGCAGAAAATATTTTTTTGAAAAAATCCCTAAGCCCCGGGGTCACAATTTCCGCAAAAATCTGACTTTTGGCAATTCACTCAAAAATGGTGCCCAAAACTTGAAAATGCTCCCCTGAAAGCTTTGGCGATGGAAACAGAAGGCTTTTTATCCCAGGACAAGAAATCAGCCCTCAAAAACTTAACCGGCAGAAAATATTTTTTTGAAAAAATCCCTAAGCCCCGGGTTCACGATTTCCGCAAAAATCTGACTGTTGGCAATTCACTCAAAAATGGTGCCAAAAGCTTGAAAATGCTCCCCTGAAAGCTTTGGCGATGGAAACAGAAGGCTTTTTATCCCAGGACAAGAAATCAGCCCTCAAAAACTTAACCGGCAGAAAATATTTTTTTGAAAAAATCCCTAAGCCCCGGGGTCACAATTTCCGCAAAAATCTGACTTTTGGCAATTCACTCAAAAATGGTGCCAAAAGCTTGAAAATGCTCTACTGAAAGGTTTGGCACTCGAAACAGAAGGCTTTTTATCCCAGGACAAGAAATCAGCCCTCAAAAAGTTAACCGGCAGAAAATATTTTTTTGAAAAAATCCCTAAGCCCCGGGGTCACAATTTCAGCAAAAATCTGACTTTTGGCAATTCACTCAAAAATGGTGCCAAAAGCTTGAAAATGCTCCCCTGAAAGCTTTGGCGATGGAAACAGAAGGCTTTTTATCCCAGGACAAGAAATCAGCCCTCAAAAACTTAACCGGCAGAAAATATTTTTTTGAAAAAATCCCTAAGCCCCGGGGTCACAATTTCCGCAAAAATCTGACTTTTGGCAATTCACTCAAAAACGGTGCCAAAAGCTTGAAAATGCTCTACTGAAAGGATTGGCACTCGAAACAGAAGGCTTTTTATCCCAGGACAAGAAATCAGCCCTCAAAAACTTAACCGGCAGAAAATATTTTTTTGAAAAAATCCCTAAGCCCCGGGGTCACAATTTCCGCAAAAATCTGACTTTTGGCAATTCACTCAAAAATAGTGCCAAAAGCTTGAAAATGCTCTCCTGAAAGGTTTGGCACTCGAAACAGAAGGCTTTTTATCCCAGGACAAGAAATCAGCCCTCAAAAACTTAAGCGGCAGAAAATATTTTTTTGAAAAAATCCCTAAGCCCCGGGGTCACAATTTCCGCAAAAATCTGACTTTTGGCAATTCACTCAAAAATGGTGCCAAAAGCTTGAAAATGCTCTACTGAAAGGTTTGGCACTCGAAACAGAAGGCTTTTTATCCCAGGACAAGAAATCAGCCCTCAAAAAGTTAACCGGCAGAAAATATTTTTTTGAAAAAATCCCTAAGCCCCGGGGTCACAATTTCAGCAAAAATCTGACTTTTGGCAATTCACTCAAAAATAGTGCCAAAAGCTTGAAAATGCTCTCCTGAAAGGTTTGGCACTCGAAACAGAAGGCTTTTTATCCCAGGACAAGAAATCAGCCCTCAAAAACTTAACCGGCAGAAAATATTTTTTTGAAAAAATCCCTAAGCCCAGGGTCACAATTTCAGCAAAAATCTGACTTTTGGCAATTCACTCAAAAATAGTGCCAAAAGCTTGAAAATGCTCTCCTGAAAGGTTTGGCACTCGAAACAGAAGGCTTTTTATCCCAGGACAAGAAATCAGCCCTCAAAAACTTAACCGGCAGAAAATATTTTTTTGAAAAAATCCCTAAGCCCCGGGGTCACAATTTCCGCAAAAATCTGACTTTTGGCAATTCACTCAAAAATGGTGCCCAAAACTTGAAAATGCTCCCCTGAAAGCTTTGGCGATGGAAACAGAAGGCTTTTTATCCCAGGACAAGAAATCAGCCCTCAAAAACTTAACCGGCAGAAAATATTTTTTTGAAAAAATCCCTAAGCCCCGGTGTCAGGGAACTGCCATCAGAGCATCAGGTGGTGGAGGGACTCAGGCAGGATGAAAGAGACTCAACTGCTGAAGCAGGGACCAGCAGGGGGAGGAGTGGGTCTCTGAGGGAATGCGAGCAGGAGGGAGGGCTCAGGGAGGCTTCCAGCGAGAACAGTGGGGAGGTATCGGAGTCTCCCATAGGGAGACCCACACCCCGCAGGAAACTGTCACGCCGTGAGTCCAGGAGACGCGTTTCCGTTAAGGAACTTCTTTGCTGGAAACGCTTCCGCAGACAGCCACTGTCGGACTCTACTAGTGACTAGAGCAGACATGTCTGAGGAGCTCCGTCACACACGGAGGTTTGTGGGGTCGCACAAACTCTGAGGGAGCACGTTTTCACGCACAAGCAGCTAATCAAACCCTCACAGCAGTCCGACAGTCTTTGTACGCTGCCTGTGCAAGCGAAGGCATCATGAGCGAACCAACCGGAACCGGAGGAGCAGGGGCTGGAGCTGGTCCAAGCTTGGAAGATAGATACCGAGCGTTGGAGGTTCAACTGGCCCTGCAGACGGCGAGGTTGGAGGAGAGAAGGGCTCAGGATGCAGACAAGAAGGGGAGAGCCACGCAATTCCCCAGAAAGGTACCAGGATTGGTGCAGAAATTTGGGGGGGACCCCAAGGACTACCATGCTTTTAGGACAGAGATGCAATATGCCCTTAATGTGCAGTTCGATGAGTTCCCTGATGAGGAATCGCGAGTTGCTTTTGTAATTGGGCATCTTGAGAAAGGGGCTAGAGACTGGGTTCGACCCCTAATGGCAACGCACAATGACATACTAAAGGACACAATGAAGTTCTTTCGTGCAATGGATATCATGTTTTCCAGCGATATTGAGGAAGGGGTGGTGCGCAGACAGCTAATGGCTTGTAAGCAGGGAAGTCGATCTGTCCGTGAATATTGGACTGAGTTTACCATGCTGATTCACAGACTGAGTTGGGATTTATCGGCGGCACCCGTTCAAATGCTATTTGAAGAAGGTCTTTCTTCGGGGGTGAAAGACGAGCTGGCACGGAGCCCCAGGGCGGAGTCTATGGATCAGCTGACCAAATCTGCGCTGACCATAGGAGCGCGGCAGGAGGCAAGAGCCTTGGAGAGGCGGGAAGGGAGAGGGGAACGTTGGAAGGAGTTCCGCATTCCAGACATTCCTGAGCCAGCTTTCCCGCCGGCAGAGCCGATGGAAATCGGAACAGCGCGCGCGCGCGCATTTTCAAAAACCAGCGAGGGAGCTAAGAAGGAGGGAAAGGGCCCCCGGAAATGCTATCTCTGCCAACAGCCAGGCCACTTTGCCAGAGTCTGCCCCCAGAGGAAGGAATGGCAAGGGATGGTGGGAGCTGTTGAGGGGGGAGAAGAAGGGGGAGCGGAGCAGGTAAAAGCCAACGCCTGGTTGCCACAATTGGGGCACTGCAGCCAGGCCAAAGAGCAGTGAAAGTGCCCGTGCCAGAAGCTCCTCGACCTGCTCTAGTGATTGAAGTGTCGCTAGAGCTGCAGAATGGGCACCCCCTAAAAATAAAGGCGCTATTGGACTCAGGCAGCTCCTGCAATTTTATGAGCAAGGAGTTTGCTGCTGAACACCAGATACAGACCATCCCTTTAAGCAACCCCCTGCAGGTGACCACGATTGATGGCAGGGAGTTGTTGGGAGGAGGAGTCCGCTTGCAGACTGTCCCAATGATAATGAGGGTGGCAAGGCACACAGAACTGATAGCGTTTAATGTGGCCACCCTGGGAGGCGCTCCCATTATTTTGGGAATGAGCTGGCTAGCTCTACATGATCCGCTGGTTGGCTGGCATCAAAGAGTGGTGTCCTTTGGTTCAGCACATTGCCTAGAACACTGCAAAGGGGAGAAGGGTTCAGCAGGGGCCCAAGCCACCCTAGCAGGGACTGAAGTAATGGGGAAGGTGAAGGTACCACCACAGTATGCGGATCTCAGCGACGTGTTCAGCGAGAAGGAAGCTGACCAACTACCACCTCATAGACCCTTTGATTGTCAGATCAATTTACTCCCAGGAGCACAGCTTCCCGTGGGCAAGTTGTATGCCATGTCAGACAGGGAAATGCAGGAGTTGCGAGGGTTCATTGACAAGAACCTGAAGAGAGGCTTCATCAGAGAGTCCAAAGCAGCAGGGGGGAGCCCAGTGTTCTTTGTGGACAAAAAAAATGCGGACAAGCCGAGACTTGTATGTGATTTTAGGCGGCTGAATGCAGTGACTGAACCGGTGGCGTTCCCTATGCCCAGAATTGATGATATTTTGACCAGGGTGAGGAAGGGAAAGATTTTCACAAAGCTGGATCTAAGGGGGGCGTACAACCTGATACGCATAAGGAAAGGGGATGAATGGAAAACCACCATGTTTACCCCTTTGGGGGCGTTTGAATACCTCGTTATGCCATTTGGATTACAAGCAGGCTCCGCGTGTTTTCAATCTTTTATGAACCACGTGCTGGGCCCTTTGCTCTACAAGAACTGCGTTGCCTTTCTAGATGATGTGTTGGTGTATTCTGAGAATGAGGAGCAACATGTGAGAGACGTCAGAGAAGTGTTGAGCAGACTGCAAGCCAACAGGCTGTGGGTCAAACTGGAGAAGTGTCGGTTCCATACCAAGGAGGTGGAATTCCTGGGGTACCGCCTGTCAGACAAGGGATTGGCCATGGATCCCGGCAAGGTACAGGCAGTGCTGGAATGGAAAACACCCAAAACCAAGAAGGATGTGCAGAGGTTCCTAGGGTTTGGAAACTTTTATCGTAAGTTCATCCGCAACTTCGCCCATCTGACGGCGCCCATCACTGACTGTCTCAGCAGTAAAAAGAAGTTTGTATGGACGGCGGAGGCGGAGCGAGCGTTTGAGGAACTGAAAAGGGCCTTCGCCTCTGAAGAACAACTTCTGCATGTGGATTTACGAAAGAAGCTAAGGGTTGAAACAGACGCATCTGACAGAGCCATAGGGGCGGTGCTTCTTCTGCAGCCGGGGAAGGAGGAGTCAGAGTGGCGTCCGTGTGCCTTCTTCTCGCGGAAGCTGAACAAATCCGAGAGGAACTACACGGTGTACGACCGAGAACTGCTTGCTATTCATGAGGCGTTCCGGAGATGGAGGCATCTGCTAGTTGGTGCACAACATAAAGTGCAAGTGTGCACGGACCATAAAAATCTAGAGTACTGGAGAACGGCGCGAGTGCTCAACCAAAGGCAGTTGAGATGGGCCCAAGAGTTCTCCAAATTTAACTTTGAGATTTGTTATGTGCCAGGCCCAGAGAATGTTAGGGCGGACGCTCTCTCACGCAAACCTGAATATTTGGAGGGGGAGGGAGCACCCGAAGAAACCCATATCATTCCAGAGGACCGCTGGGTGTGTGGGGCGACTTTGGTGGGGCAAAGGGAATTGGTAGAGGGTACGGTGCAGGATGCATACGCCCAGGGGAAACTCAGGGATCTCAGAGGGGAGGAAGACAAATCCGGTGGTTTTGAGGAGAGAAATGGGGCATTGTATTATAAGGGAGCGTTATACATACCTGAAGGGGAATTGAGGGAGAAGGTACTCAAGCAGCTGCACGATAGCCCCACAGCAGGGCACTTTGGGCAACACAAAACCATGTGGCTGGTTACCAGGGAATTTTGGTGGCCCAAGGTCAGGGAAGATGTGCGGGAGTATGTGAGAGGGTGTGAACAATGCCAAAGAGCCAAGGGGGAGAGGCAGGCGCCGGCTGGTTTATTAGAACCACTGCCCACACCTGAGAGACCGTGGGAAGCAGTGGCAATAGATTTCATGACTGATCTGCCAAGGTCTAGAGGGAAAACAGCCATCATGGTTGTAGTAGACCTGTTAACTAAAATGGCCCACTTCATAGCCTGCTCACATGCGGTTACAGCAGAAGAAACCGCCAAATTGTTTGTAGAGAATGTGTTTAGGTTGCATGGCGCCCCCTTGAGGGTGGTTTCAGACCGAGGGAAACAATTTACTTCCAGGTTCTGGAGGAAGCTCATGAGCTTACTGCATGTAGAGGTTAATTTCTCGACGGCCCGTCATCCTGAAACCAACGGGCAGGCGGAAAGAGCAAATGGGGTTCTCCAACAATATTTGAGGTGTTATGTTAATGACAGAGAGAATGATTGGGTGGAGAAGTTGGCGTTGGCAGAATTTGCCTACAACAATGCAGAGAACGTGTCCACGGGGATGAGCCCCTTTTTGGCTAATCACGGGTGCCATCCCAGAGCCTTCCCAGGGGGGGAGGGGGAGAACTGGAGCGTTCCAGCTGCAGAACAGTTCGTGGAAGAAATGGAAGCGATCCATCGCCAGCTCCAACTCAATTTAAACAGGGCTAAGGAGGAATATAAGAGGCAGGCAGACAAAAACAGAAGGGAAGGTGAAAGCATCAGGGTGGGGGACCAGGTGTGGCTGTCAACCCAAGGGTTGCCATTCAAAGGAGGTTGTAAGAAATTAAGACCCAAAAGGCTGGGTCCGTTTGAAGTCATACAGCAGGTCAATCCAGTGGCTTTCAGGCTCCGGTTACCGAACCACATGAAGCTGCACCCAGTTTTTCACAGGTCGTTGCTGTCACCGTATAGAGGAGACAGTGAGGGGAGGGTCACTAGGGGACCAGCAATGGAGGAGAAGGAACACAGCTACCATGTAGCGGAGATCCTCGATTCCAGGTGGAAGGGAGATCAAGTAGAGTATTTGGTAATGTGGGAAGGGGAACCGGAGTCGGAAAACACCTGGGTTAGGGCAGAGGATGTCAATGACGAGGTTTTAATAGAGACTTTTCATCAGAGGTTCCCACGTAAACCTCAGCCTGTAGCGAGGTTCCGAAGGGAATACTTTGCCACCACCGACGAGGAAGAGGAGTTGGAGGGGTTCCCAGATTCTGAAGAGGAGGAGGATTCAGCTGGCCAGGACGACGATCGATGGAGAGAATTGTTCGAGACGTCAGAAGATGAGGAAGATTCGTTTCGGGGTTTTAGCCCTTCACCTCCCAGGGGGGAGGAATTGGGAGGGGGTGAGGGGGGCCCTGGAGGGGAGGTGGATGTCAGGGAACTGCCATCAGAGCATCAGGTGGTGGAGGGACTCAGGCAGGATGAAAGAGACTCAACTGCTGAAGCAGGGACCAGCAGGGGGAGGAGTGGGTCTCTGAGGGAATGCGAGCAGGAGGGAGGGCTCAGGGAGGCTTCCAGCGAGAACAGTGGGGAGGTATCGGAGTCTCCCATAGGGAGACCCACACCCCGCAGGAAACTGTCACGCCGTGAGTCCAGGAGACGCGTTTCCGTTAAGGAACTTCTTTGCTGGAAACGCTTCCGCAGACAGCCACTGTCGGACTCTACTAGTGACTAGAGCAGACATGTCTGAGGAGCTCCGTCACACACGGAGGTTTGTGGGGTCGCACAAACTCTGAGGGAGCACGTTTTCACGCACAAGCAGCTAATCAAACCCTCACACCCGGGGTCACAATTTCCGCAAAAATCTGACTTTTGGCAATTCACTCAAAAACGGTGCCAAAAGCTTGAAAATGCTCTACTGAAAGGATTGGCACTCGAAACAGAAGGCTTTTTATCCCAGGACAAGAAATCAGCCCTCAAAAACTTAACCGGCAGAAAATATTTTTTTGAAAAAATCCCTAAGCCCCGGGTCACAATTTCAGCAAAAATCTGACTTTTGGCAATTCACTCAAAAATGGTGCCAAAAGCTTGAAAATGCCCCCCTGAAAGCTTTGGCGGTCGAAACAGAAGGCTTTTTATCCCAGGACAAGAAATCAGCCCTCAAAAACTTAACCGGCAGAAAATATTTTTTTGAAAAAATCCCTAAGCCCCGGGTCACAATTTCAGCAAAAATCTGACTTTTGGCAATTCACTCAAAAATAGTGCCAAAAGCTTGAAAATGCTCTCCTGAAAGGTTTGGCACTCGAAACAGAAGGCTTTTTATCCCAGGACAAGAAATCAGCCCTCAAAAACTTAACCGGCAGAAAATATTTTTTTGAAAAAATCCCTAAGCCCCGGGGTCACAATTTCCGCAAAAATCTGACTTTTGGCAATTCACTCAAAAATGGTGCCAAAAGCTTGAAAATGCTCCCCTGAAAGCTTTGGCGATGGAAACAGAAGGCTTTTTATCCCAGGACAAGAAATCAGCCCTCAAAAAGTTAACCGGCAGAAAATATTTTTTTGAAAAAATCCCTAAGCCCCGGGGTCACGATTTCCGCAAAAATCTGACTGTTGGCAATTCACTCAAAAATGGTGCCAAAAGCTTGAAAATGCTCCCCTGAAAGCTTTGGCGATGGAAACAGAAGGCTTTTTATCCCAGGACAAGAAATCAGCCCTCAAAAACTTAACCGGCAGAAAATATTTTTTTGAAAAAATCCCTAAGCCCCGGGGTCACAATTTCCGCAAAAATCTGACTTTTGGCAATTCACTCAAAAATGGTGCCAAAAGCTTGAAAATGCTCTACTGAAAGGTTTGGCACTCGAAACAGAAGGCTTTTTATCCCAGGACAAGAAATCAGCCCTCAAAAACTTAACCGGCAGAAAATATTTTTTTGAAAAAATCCCTAAGGGTCACAATTTCCGCAAAAATCTGACTTTTGGCAATTCACTCAAAAATGGTGCCAAAAGCTTGAAAATGCTTCCCTGAAAGCTTTGGCGATTTGAAACAGAAGGCTTTTTATCCCAGGACAAGAAATCAGCCCTCAAAAACTTAACCGGCAGAAAATATTTTTTTAAAAAATCCCTAAGCCCCGGGTCACAATTTCAGCAAAAATCTGACTTTTGGCAATTCACTCAAAAACGGTGCCAAAAGCTTGAAAATGCTCTACTGAAAGGATTGGCACTCGAAACAGAAAGCTTTTTATCCCAGGACAAGAAATCAGCCCTCAAAAACTTAACCAGCAGAAAATATTTTTTTGAAAAAATCCCTAAGCCCCGGGGTCACGATTTCCGCAAAAATCTGACTTTTGGCAATTCACTCAAAAATGGTGCCAAAAGCTTGAAAATGCTCCCCTGAAAGCTTTGGCGATGGAAACAGAAGGCTTTTTATCCCAGGACAAGAAATCAGCCCTCAAAAACTTAACCGGCAGAAAATATTTTTTTGAAAAAATCCCTAAGCCCCGGGGTCACAATTTCCGCAAAAATCTGACTTTTGGCAATTCACTCAAAAATGGTGCCAAAAGCTTGAAAATGCTCTACTGAAAGGTTTGGCACTCGAAACAGAAGGCTTTTTATCCCAGGACAAGAAATCAGCCCTCAAAAAGTTAACCGGCAGAAAATATTTTTTTGAAAAAATCCCTAAGCCCCGGGGTCACAATTTCAGCAAAAATCTGACTTTTGGCAATTCACTCAAAAATGGTGCCAAAAGCTTGAAAATGCTCCCCTGAAAGCTTTGGCGATGGAAACAGAAGGCTTTTTATCCCAGGACAAGAAATCAGCCCTCAAAAACTTAACCGGCAGAAAATATTTTTTTGAAAAAATCCCTAAGCCCCGGGGTCACAATTTCCGCAAAAATCTGACTTTTGGCAATTCACTCAAAAATGGTGCCCAAAACTTGAAAATGCTCCCCTGAAAGCTTTGGCGATGGAAACAGAAGGCTTTTTATCCCAGGACAAGAAATCAGCCCTCAAAAACTTAACCGGCAGAAAATGTTTTTTTGAAAAAATCCCTAAGCCCCGGGGTCACAATTTCCGCAAAAATCTGACTTTTGGCAATTCACTCAAAAACGGTGCCAAAAGCTTTAAAATGCTCTACTGAAAGGATTGGCACTCGAAACAGAAGGCTTTTTATCCCAGGACAAGAAATCAGCCCTCAAAAACTTAACCGGCAGAAAATATTTTTTTGAAAAAATCCCTAAGCCCCGGGTCACAATTTCAGCAAAAATCTGACTTTTGGCAATTCACTCAAAAATGGTGCCAAAAGCTTGAAAATGCTCCCCTGAAAGCTTTGGCGATGGAAACAGAAGGCTTTTTATCCCAGGACAAGAAATCAGCCCTCAAAAACTTAACCGGCAGAAAATATTTTTTTTGAAAAAATCCCTAAGCCCCGGGTCACAATTTCAGCAAAAATCTGACTTTTGGCAATTCACTCAAAAATGGTGCCAAAAGCTTGAAAATGCTCCCCTGAAAGCTTTGGCGATGGAAACAGAAGGCTTTTTATCCCAGGACAAGAAATCAGCCCTCAAAAACTTAACCGGCAGAAAATATTTTTTTGAAAAAATCCCTAAGCCCCGGGTCACAATTTCAGCAAAAATTTGACTTTTGGCAATTCACTCAAAAATAGTGCCAAAAGCTTGAAAATGCTCTCCTGAAAGGTTTGGCACTCGAAACAGAAGGCTTTTTATCCCAGGACAAGAAATCAGCCCTCAAAAACTTAACCGGCAGAAAATATTTTTTTGAAAAAATCCCTAAGCCCCGGGGTCACAATTTCCGCAAAAATCTGACTTTTGGCAATTCACTCAAAAATGGTGCCCAAAACTTGAAAATGCTCCCCTGAAAGCTTTGGCGATGGAAACAGAAGGCTTTTTATCCCAGGACAAGAAATCAGCCCTCAAAAACTTAACCGGCAGAAAATATTTTTTTGAAAAAATCCCTAAGCCCCGGGGTCACAATTTCCGCAAAAATCTGACTTTTGGCAATTCACTCAAAAATGGTGCCAAAAGCTTGAAAATGCTCCCCTGAAAGCTTTGGCGATGGAAACAGAAGGCTTTTTATCCCAGGACAAGAAATCAGCCCTCAAAAAGTTAACCGGCAGAAAATATTTTTTTGAAAAAATCCCTAAGCCCCGGGGTCACGATTTCCGCAAAAATCTGACTGTTGGCAATTCACTCAAAAATGGTGCCAAAAGCTTGAAAATGCTCCCCTGAAAGCTTTGGCGATGGAAACAGAAGGCTTTTTATCCCAGGACAAGAAATCAGCCCTCAAAAACTTAACCGGCAGAAAATATTTTTTTGAAAAAATCCCTAAGCCCCGGGGTCACAATTTCCGCAAAAATCTGACTTTTGGCAATTCACTCAAAAATGGTGCCAAAAGCTTGAAAATGCTCTACTGAAAGGTTTGGCACTCGAAACAGAAGGCTTTTTATCCCAGGACAAGAAATCAGCCCTCAAAAAGTTAACCGGCAGAAAATATTTTTTTGAAAAAATCCCTAAGCCCCGGGGTCACAATTTCAGCAAAAATCTGACTTTTGGCAATTCACTCAAAAATGGTGCCAAAAGCTTGAAAATGCTCCCCTGAAAGCTTTGGCAATGGAAACAGAAGGCTTTTTATCCCAGGACAAGAAATCAGCCCTCAAAAACTTAACCGGCAGAAAATATTTTTTTGAAAAAATCCCTAAGGGTCACAATTTCCGCAAAAATCTGACTTTTGGCAATTCACTCAAAAATGGCGCCAAAAGCTTGAAAATGCTCTACTGAAAGGTTTGGCACTCGAAACAGAAGGCTTTTTATCCCAGGACAAGAAATCAGCCCTCAAAAACTTAACCGGCAGAAAATATTTTTTTGAAAAAATCCCTAAGCCCCGGGGTCACAATTTCCGCAAAAATCTGACTTTTGGCAATTCACTCAAAAATGGTGCCAAAAGCTTGAAAATGCTCCCCTGAAAGCTTTGGCGATTTGAAACAGAAGGCTTTTTATCCCAGGACAAGAAATCAGCCCTCAAAAACTTAACCGGCAGAAAATATTTTTTTGAAAAAATCCCTAAGCCCCGGGTCACAATTTCAGCAAAAATCTGACTTTTGGCAATTCACTCAAAAATAGTGCCAAAAGCTTGAAAATGCTCTCCTGAAAGGTTTGGCACTCGAAACAGAAGGCTTTTTATCCCAGGACAAGAAATCAGCCCTCAAAAACTTAACCGGCAGAAAATATTTTTTTGAAAAAATCCCTAAGCCCCGGGGTCACAATTTCCGCAAAAATCTGACTTTTGGCAATTCACTCAAAAATGGTGCCCAAAACTTGAAAATGCTCCCCTGAAAGCTTTGGCGATGAAAACAGAAGGCTTTTTATCCCAGGACAAGAAATCAGCCCTCAAAAACTTAACCGGCAGAAAATATTTTTTTGAAAAAATCCCTAAGCCCCGGGGTCACAATTTCCGCAAAAATCTGACTTTTGGCAATTCACTCAAAAACGGTGCCAAAAGCTTGAAAATGCTCTACTGAAAGGATTGGCACTCGAAACAGAAAGCTTTTTATCCCAGGACAAGAAATCAGCCCTCAAAAACTTAACCAGCAGAAAATATTTTTTTGAAAAAATCCCTAAGCCCCGGGGTCACAATTTCCGCAAAAATCTGACTTTTGGCAATTCACTCAAAAATGGTGCCAAAAGCTTGAAAATGCTCCCCTGAAAGCTTTGGCGATGGAAACAGAAGGCTTTTTATCCCAGGACAAGAAATCAGCCCTCAAAAACTTAACCGGCAGAAAATATTTTTTTGAAAAAATCCCTAAGCCCCGGGTTCACGATTTCCGCAAAAATCTGACTGTTGGCAATTCACTCAAAAATGGTGCCAAAAGCTTGAAAATGCTCCCCTGAAAGCTTTGGCGATGGAAACAGAAGGCTTTTTATCCCAGGACAAGAAATCAGCCCTCAAAAACTTAACCGGCAGAAAATATTTTTTTGAAAAAATCCCTAAGCCCCGGGGTCACAATTTCCGCAAAAATCTGACTTTTGGCAATTCACTCAAAAATGGTGCCAAAAGCTTGAAAATGCTCTACTGAAAGGTTTGGCACTCGAAACAGAAGGCTTTTTATCCCAGGACAAGAAATCAGCCCTCAAAAAGTTAACCGGCAGAAAATATTTTTTTGAAAAAATCCCTAAGCCCCGGGGTCACAATTTCAGCAAAAATCTGACTGTTGGCAATTCACTCAAAAATGGTGCCAAAAGCTTGAAAATGCTCCCCTGAAAGCTTTGGCGATGGAAACAGAAGGCTTTTTATCCCAGGACAAGAAATCAGCCCTCAAAAAGTTAACCGGCAGAAAATATTTTTTTGAAAAAATCCCTAAGCCCCGGGGTCACAATTTCCGCAAAAATCTGACTTTTGGCAATTCACTCAAAAATGGTGCCAAAAGCTTGAAAATGCTCCCCTGAAAGCTTTGGCGATGGAAACAGAAGGCTTTTTATCCCAGGACAAGAAATCAGCCCTCAAAAACTTAACCGGCAGAAAATATTTTTTTGAAAAAATCCCTAAGCCCCGGGGTCACAATTTCCGCAAAAATCTGACTTTTGGCAATTCACTCAAAAATGGCGCCAAAAGCTTGAAAATGCTCTACTGAAAGGTTTGGCACTCGAAACAGAAGGCTTTTTATCCCAGGACAAGAAATCAGCCCTCAAAAAGTTAACCGGCAGAAAATATTTTTTTGAAAAAATCCCTAAGCCCCGGGGTCACAATTTCAGCAAAAATCTGGCTTTTGGCAATTCACTCAAAAATGGTGCCAAAAGCTTGAAAATGCTCCCCTGAAAGCTTTGGCGATGGAAACAGAAGGCTTTTTATCCCAGGACAAGAAATCAGCCCTCAAAAACTTAACCGGCAGAAAATATTTTTTTGAAAAAATCCCTAAGCCCCGGGGTCACAATTTCCGCAAAAATCTGACTTTTGGCAATTCACTCAAAAATGGCGCCAAAAGCTTGAAAATGCTCTACTGAAAGGTTTGGCACTCGAAACAGAAGGCTTTTTATCCCAGGACAAGAAATCAGCCCTCAAAAACTTAACCGGCAGAAAATATTTTTTTGAAAAAATCCCTAAGCCCCGGGGTCACAATTTCCGCAAAAATCTGACTTTTGGCAATTCACTCAAAAATGGTGCCAAAAGCTTGAAAATGCTCCCCTGAAAGCTTTGGCGATGGAAACAGAAGGCTTTTTATCCCAGGACAAGAAATCAGCCCTCAAAAACTTAACCGGCAGAAAATATTTTTTTGAAAAAATCCCTAAGCCCCGGGTCACAATTTCAGCAAAAATCTGACTTTTGGCAATTCACTCAAAAATAGTGCCAAAAGCTTGAAAATGCTCTCCTGAAAGGTTTGGCACTCGAAACAGAAGGCTTTTTATCCCAGGACAAGAAATCAGCCCTCAAAAACTTAACCGGCAGAAAATATTGTTTTGAAAAAATCCCTAAGCCCCGGGGTCACAATTTCCGCAAAAATCTGACTTTTGGCAATTCACTCAAAAATGGTGCCCAAAACTTGAAAATGCTCCCCTGAAAGCTTTGGCGATGGAAACAGAAGGCTTTTTATCCCAGGACAAGAAATCAGCCCTCAAAAACTTAACCGGCAGAAAATATTTTTTTGAAAAAATCCCTAAGCCCCGGGGTCACAATTTCCGCAAAAATCTGACTTTTGGCAATTCACTCAAAAATGGTGCCAAAAGCTTGAAAATGCTCTACTGAAAGGTTTGGCACTCGAAACAGAAGGCTTTTTATCCCAGGACAAGAAATCAGCCCTCAAAAAGTTAACCGGCAGAAAATATTTTTTTGAAAAAATCCCTAAGCCCCGGGGTCACAATTTCAGCAAAAATCTGACTTTTGGCAATTCACTCAAAAATGGTGCCAAAAGCTTGAAAATGCTCCCCTGAAAGCTTTGGCGATGGAAACAGAAGGCTTTTTATCCCAGGACAAGAAATCAGCCCTCAAAAACTTAACCGGCAGAAAATATTGTTTTGAAAAAATCCCTAAGCCCCGGGGTCACAATTTCCGCAAAAATCTGACTTTTGGCAATTCACTCAAAAATGGCGCCAAAAGCTTGAAAATGCTCTACTGAAAGGTTTGGCACTCGAAACAGAAGGCTTTTTATCCCAGGACAAGAAATCAGCCCTCAAAAACTTAACCGGCAGAAAATATTTTTTTGAAAAAATCCCTAAGCCCCGGGGTCACAATTTCCGCAAAAATCTGACTTTTGGCAATTCACTCAAAAATGGTGCCAAAAGCTTGAAAATGCTCCCCTGAAAGCTTTGGCGATGGAAACAGAAGGCTTTTTATCCCAGGACAAGAAATCAGCCCTCAAAAACTTAACCGGCAGAAAATATTTTTTTGAAAAAATCCCTAAGCCCCGGGTCACAATTTCAGCAAAAATCTGACTTTTGGCAATTCACTCAAAAATAGTGCCAAAAGCTTGAAAATGCTCTCCTGAAAGGTTTGGCACTCGAAAAAGAAGGCTTTTTATCCCAGGACAAGAAATCAGCCCTCAAAAACTTAACCGGCAGAAAATATTGTTTTGAAAAAATCCCTAAGCCCCGGGGTCACAATTTCCGCAAAAATCTGACTTTTGGCAATTCACTCAAAAATGGTGCCCAAAACTTGAAAATGCTCCCCTGAAAGCTTTGGCGATGGAAACAGAAGGCTTTTTATCCCAGGACAAGAAATCAGCCCTCAAAAACTTAACCGGCAGAAAATATTTTTTTGAAAAAATCCCTAAGCCCCGGGGTCACAATTTCCGCAAAAATCTGACTTTTGGCAATTCACTCAAAAACGGTGCCAAAAGCTTGAAAATGCTCTACTGAAAGGATTGGCACTCGAAACAGAAGGCTTTTTATCCCAGGACAAGAAATCAGCCCTCAAAAACTTAACCGGCAGAAAATATTTTTTTGAAAAAATCCCTAAGCCCCGGGGTCACAATTTCCGCAAAAATCTGACTTTTGGCAATTCACTCAAAAATGGTGCCAAAAGCTTGAAAATGCTCCCCTGAAAGCTTTGGCGATGGAAACAGAAGGCTTTTTATCCCAGGACAAGAAATCAGCCCTCAAAAACTTAACCAGCAGAAAATATTTTTTTGAAAAAATCCCTAAGCCCCGGGGTCACAATTTCCGCAAAAAACTGACTTTTGGCAATTCACTCAAAAATGGTGCCAAAAGCTTGAAAATGCTCCCCTGAAAGCTTTGGCGATGGAAACAGAAGGCTTTTTATCCCAGGACAAGAAATCAGCCCTCAAAAACTTAACCGGCAGAAAATATTTTTTTGAAAAAATCCCTAAGCCCCGGGGTCACAATTTCCGCAAAAAACTGACTTTTGCCAATTCACTCAAAAATGGTGCCAAAAGCTTGAAAATGCTCCCCTGAAAGCTTTGGCGATGGAAACAGAAGGCTTTTTATCCCAGGACAAGAAATCAGCCCTCAAAAACTTAACCGGCAGAAAATATTTTTTTGAAAAAATCCCAAAGCCCCAGGGGTCACAATTTCCGCAAAAATCTGACTTTTGGCAATTCACTCAAAAACGGTGCCAAAAGCTTGAAAATGCTCTACTGAAAGGATTGGCACTCGAAACAGAAGGCTTTTTATCCCAGGACAAGAAATCAGCCCTCAAAAACTTAACCAGCAGAAAATATTTTTTTGAAAAAATCCCTAAGCCACGGGGTCACAATTTCCGCAAAAATCTGACTTTTGGCAATTCACTCAAAAATGGTGCCAAAAGCTTGAAAATGCTCCCCTGAAAGCTTTGGCGATGGAAACAGAAGGCTTTTTATCCCAGGACAAGAAATCAGCCCTCAAAAACTTAACCGGCAGAAAATATTTTTTTGAAAAAATCCCTAAGCCCCGGGTCACAATTTCAGCAAAAATCTGACTTTTGGCAATTCACTCAAAAATAGTGCCAAAAGCTTGAAAATGCTCTCCTGAAAGGTTTGGCACTCGAAACAGAAGGCTTTTTATCCCAGGACAAGAAATCAGCCCTCAAAAACTTAACCGGCAGAAAATATTTTTTTGAAAAAATCCCTAAGCCCCGGGGTCACAATTTCCGCAAAAATCTGACTTTTGGCAATTCACTCAAAAACGGTGCCAAAAGCTTGAAAATGCTCTACTGAAAGGATTGGCACTCGAAACAGAAGGCTTTTTATCCCAGGACAAGAAATCAGCCCTCAAAAACTTAACCGGCAGAAAATATTTTTTTGAAAAAATCCCTAAGCCCCGGGGTCACAATTTCCGCAAAAATCTGACTTTTGGCAATTCACTCAAAAATGGTGCCAAAAGCTTGAAAATGCTCCCCTGAAAGCTTTGGCGATGGAAACAGAAGGCTTTTTATCCCAGGACAAGAAATCAGCCCTCAAAAACTTAACCGGCAGAAAATATTTTTTTGAAAAAATCCCCAAACCCCGGGGTCACAATTTCCGCAAAAAACTGACTTTTGGCAATTCACTCAAAAATGGTGCCAAAAGCTTGAAAATGCTCCCCTGAAAGCTTTGGCGATGGAAACAGAAGGCTTTTTATCCCAGGACAAGAAATCAGCCCTCAAAAACTTAACCGGCAGAAAATATTTTTTTGAAAAAATCCCTAAGCCCCGGGGTCACAATTTCCGCAAAAATCTGACTTTTGGCAATTCACTCAAAAACGGTGCCAAAAGCTTGAAAATGCTCTACTGAAAGGATTGGCACTCGAAACAGAAGGCTTTTTATCCCAGGACAAGAAATCAGCCCTCAAAAACTTAACCAGCAGAAAATATTTTTTTGAAAAAATCCCTAAGCCCCGGGGTCACAATTTCCGCAAAAATCTGACTTTTGGCAATTCACTCAAAAATGGTGCCAAAAGCTTGAAAATGCTCCCCTGAAAGCTTTGGCGATGGAAACAGAAGGCTTTTTATCCCAGGACAAGAAATCAGCCCTCAAAAACTTAACCGGCAGAAAATATTTTTTTGAAAAAATCCCTAAGCCCCGGGGTCACAATTTCCGCAAAAAACTGACTTTTGGCAATTCACTCAAAAATGGTGCCAAAAGCTTGAAAATGCTCCCCTGAAAGCTTTGGCGATGGAAACAGAAGGCTTTTTATCCCAGGACAAGAAATCAGCCCTCAAAAACTTAACCGGCAGAAAATATTTTTTTGAAAAAATCCCTAAGCCCCGGGGTCACAATTTCCGCAAAAATCTGACTTTTGGCAATTCACTCAAAAACGGTGCCAAAAGCTTGAAAATGCTCTACTGAAAGGATTGGCACTCGAAACAGAAGGCTTTTTATCCCAGGACAAGAAATCAGCCCTCAAAAACTTAACCAGCAGAAAATATTTTTTTGAAAAAATCCCTAAGCCCCGGGGTCACAATTTCCGCAAAAAATCTGACTTTTGGCAATTCACTCAAAAATGGTGCCAAAAGCTTGAAAATGCTCCCCTGAAAGCTTTGGCGATGGAAACAGAAGGCTTTTTATCCCAGGACAAGAAATCAGCCCTCAAAAACTTAACCGGCAGAAAATATTTTTTTGAAAAAATCCCTAAGCCCCGGGTCACAATTTCAGCAAAAATCTGACTTTTGGCAATTCACTCAAAAATAGTGCCAAAAGCTTGAAAATGCTCTCCTGAAAGGTTTGGCACTCGAAACAGAAGGCTTTTTATCCCAGGACAAGAAATCAGCCCTCAAAAACTTAACCGGCAGAAAATATTGTTTTGAAAAAATCCCTAAGCCCCGGGGTCACAATTTCCGCAAAAATCTGACTTTTGGCAATTCACTCAAAAATGGTGCCCAAAACTTGAAAATGCTCCCCTGAAAGGTTTGGCGATGGAAACAGAAGGCTTTTTATCCCAGGACAAGAAATCAGCCCTCAAAAACTTAACCGGCAGAAAATATTTTTTTGAAAAAATCCCTAAGCCCCGGGGTCACAATTTCCGCAAAAATCTGACTTTTGGCAATTCACTCAAAAACGGTGCCAAAAGCTTGAAAATGCTCCCCTGAAAGCTTTGGCGATGGAAACAGAAGGCTTTTTATCCCAGGACAAGAAATCAGCCCTCAAAAACTTAACCGGCAGAAAATATTTTTTTGAAAAAATCCCTAAGCCCCGGGGTCACAATTTCCGCAAAAATCTGACTTTTGGCAATTCACTCAAAAATGGTGCCAAAAGCTTGAAAATGCTCCCCTGAAAGCTTTGGCGATGGAAACAGAAGGCTTTTTATCCCAGGACAAGAAATCAGCCCTCAAAAACTTAACCGGCAGAAAATATTTTTTTGAAAAAATCCCTAAGCCCCGGGGTCACAATTTCCGCAAAAATCTGACTGTTGGCAATTCACTCAAAAATGGTGCCAAAAGCTTGAAAATGCTCCCCTGAAAGCTTTGGCGATGGAAACAGAAGGCTTTTTATCCCAGGACAAGAAATCAGCCCTCAAAAACTTAACCGGCAGAAAATATTTTTTTGAAAAAATCCCTAAGCCCCGGGGTCACGATTTCCGCAAAAATCTGACTGTTGGCAATTCACTCAAAAATGGTGCCAAAAGCTTGAAAATGCTCCCCTGAAAGCTTTGGCGATGGAAACAGAAGGCTTTTTATCCCAGGACAAGAAATCAGCCCTCAAAAACTTAACCGGCAGAAAATATTTTTTTGAAAAAATCCCTAAGCCCCGGGGTCACAATTTCCGCAAAAATCTGACTTTTGGCAATTCACTCAAAAATGGTGCCAAAAGCTTGAAAATGCTCCCCTGAAAGCTTTGGCAATGGAAACAGAAGGCTTTTTATCCCAGGACAAGAAATCAGCCCTCAAAAACTTAACCGGCAGAAAATATTTTTTTGAAAAAATCCCTAAGGGTCACAATTTCCGCAAAAAACTGACTTTTGGCAATTCACTCAAAAATGGTGCCAAAAGCTTGAAACTGCTCCCCTGAAAGCTTTGGCGATGGAAACAGAAGGCTTTTTATCCCAGGACAAGAAATCAGCCCTCAAAAACTTAACCGGCAGAAAATATTTTTTTGAAAAAATCCCTAAGGGTCACAATTTCCGCAAAAATCTGACTTTTGGCAATTCACTCAAAAATGGTGCCAAAAGCTTGAAAATGCTCCCCTGAAAGCTTTGGCGATGGAAACAGAAGGCTTTTTATCCCAGGACAAGAAATCAGCCCTCAAAAACTTAACCGGCAGAAAATATTTTTTTGAAAAAATCCCTAAGCCCCGGGTCACAATTTCAGCAAAAATCTGACTTTTGGCAATTCACTCAAAAATAGTGCCAAAAGCTTGAAAATGCTCTCCTGAAAGGTTTGGCACTCGAAACAGAAGGCTTTTTATCCCAGGAGAAGAAATCAGCCCTCAAAAACTTAACCGGCAGAAAATATTTTTTTGAAAAAATCCCTAAGCCCCGGGGTCACAATTTCCGCAAGAATCTGACTTTTGGCAATTCACTCAAAAATGGTGCCCAAAACTTGAAAATGCTCCCCTGAAAGCTTTGGCGATGGAAACAGAATGCTTTTTATCCCAGGACAAGAAATCAGCCCTCAAAAACTTAACTGGCAGAAAATATTTTTTTGAAAAAATCCCTAAGCCCCGGGGTCACAATTTCCGCAAAAATCTGACTTTTGGCAATTCACTCAAAAACGGTGCCAGAAGCTTGAAAATGCTCTACTGAAAGGATTGGCACTCGAAACAGAAGGCTTTTTATCCCAGGACAAGAAACCAGCCCTCAAAAACTTAACCGGCAGAAAATATTTTTTTGAAAAAATCCCTAAGCCCCGGGGTCACAATTTCCGCAAAAATCTGACTTTTGGCAATTCACTCAAAAATGGTGCCAAAAGCTTGAAAATGCTCCCCTGAAAGCTTTGGCGATGGAAACAGAAGGCTTTTTATCCCAGGACAAGAAATCAGCCCTCAAAAACTTAACCGGCAGAAAATATTTTTTTGAAAAAATCCCTAAGCCCCGGGGTCACGATTTCCGCAAAAATCTGACTGTTGGCAATTCACTCAAAAATGGTGCCAAAAGCTTGAAAATGCTCCCCTGAAAGCTTTGGCGATGGAAACAGAAGGCTTTTTATCCCAGGACAAGAAATCAGCCCTCAAAAACTTAACCGGCAGAAAATATTTTTTTGAAAAAATCCCTAAGCCCCGGGGTCACAATTTCCGCAAAAATCTGACTTTTGGCAATTCACTCAAAAATGGTGCCAAAAGCTTGAAAATGCTCTACTGAAAGGTTTGGCACTCGAAACAGAAGGCTTTTTATCCCAGGACAAGAAATCAGCCCTCAAAAAGTTAACCGGCAGAAAATATTTTTTTGAAAAAATCCCTAAGCCCCGGGGTCACAATTTCAGCAAAAATCTGACTTTTGGCAATTCACTCAAAAATGGTGCCAAAAGCTTGAAAATGCTCCCCTGAAAGCTTTGGCGATGGAAACAGAAGGCTTTTTATCCCAGGACAAGAAATCAGCCCTCAAAAACTTAACCGGCAGAAAATATTTTTTTGAAAAAATCCCTAAGCCCCGGGGTCACAATTTCCGCAAAAATCTGACTTTTGGCAATTCACTCAAAAATGGCGCCAAAAGCTTGAAAATGCTCTACTGAAAGGTTTGGCACTCGAAACAGAAGGCTTTTTATCCCAGGACAAGAAATCAGCCCTCAAAAACTTAACCGGCAGAAAATATTTTTTTGAAAAAATCCCTAAGCCCCGGGGTCACAATTTCCGCAAAAATCTGACTTTTGGCAATTCACTCAAAAATGGTGCCAAAAGCTTGAAAATGCTCCCCTGAAAGCTTTGGCGATGGAAACAGAAGGCTTTTTATCCCAGGACAAGAAATCAGCCCTCAAAAACTTAACCGGCAGAAAATATTTTTTTGAAAAAATCCCTAAGTCCCGGGTCACAATTTCAGCAAAAATCTGACTTTTGGCAATTCACTCAAAAATAGTGCCAAAAGCTTGAAAATGCTCTCCTGAAAGGTTTGGCACTCGAAACAGAAGGCTTTTTATCCCAGGACAAGAAATCAGCCCTCAAAAACTTAACCGGCAGAAAATATTGTTTTGAAAAAATCCCTAAGCCCCGGGGTCACAATTTCCGCAAAAATCTGACTTTTGGCAATTCACTCAAAAATGGTGCCCAAAACTTGAAAATGCTCCCCTGAAAGCTTTGGCGATGGAAACAGAAGGCTTTTTATCCCAGGACAAGAAATCAGCCCTCAAAAACTTAACCGGCAGAACATATTTTTTTGAAAAAATCCCTAAGCCCCGGGGTCACAATTTCCGCAAAAATCTGACTTTTGGCAATTCACTCAAAAACGGTGCCAAAAGCTTGAAAATGCTCTACTGAAAGGATTGGCACTCGAAACAGAAGGCTTTTTATCCCAGGACAAGAAATCAGCCCTCAAAAACTTAACCGGCAGAAAATATTTTTTTGAAAAAATCCCTAAGCCCCGGGGTCACAATTTCCGCAAAAATCTGACTTTTGGCAATTCACTCAAAAATGGTGCCAAAAGCTTGAAAATGCTCCCCTGAAAGCTTTGGCGATGGAAACAGAAGGCTTTTTATCCCAGGACAAGAAATCAGCCCTCAAAAACTTAACCGGCAGAAAATATTTTTTTGAAAAAATCCCTAAGCCCCGGGGTCACAATTTCCGCAAAAAACTGACTTTTGGCAATTCACTCAAAAATGGTGCCAAAAGCTTGAAAATGCTCCCCTGAAAGCTTTGGCGATGGAAACAGAAGGCTTTTTATCCCAGGACAAGAAATCAGCCCTCAAAAACTTAACCGGCAGAAAATATTTTTTTGAAAAAAATCCCTAAGCCCCGGGGTCACAATTTCCGCAAAAATCTGATATTTGGCGATTTACTCAAAAATAGTGCCAAAAGCTTGAAAATGCTCTCCTGAAAGGTTTGGCACTCGAAACAGAAGGCTTTTTATCCCAGGACAAGAAATCAGCCCTCAAAAACTTAACCGGCAGAAAATATTTTTTTGAAAAAATCCCTAAGCCCCGGGGTCACAATTTCCGCAAAAATCTGACTTTTGGCAATTCACTCAAAAATGGTGCCAAAAGCTTGAAAATGCTCCACTGAAAGGTTTGGCACTCGAAACAGAAGGCTTTTTATCCCAGGACAAGAAATCAGCCCTCAAAAACTTAACCGGCAGAAAATATTTTTTTGAAAAAATCCCTAAGCCCCGGGGTCACAATTTCCGCAAAAATCTGACTTTTGGCAATTCACTCAAAAATGGTGCCAAAAGCTTGAAAATGCTCCCCTGAAAGCTTTGGCACTCGAAACTGAAGGCTTTTTATCCCAGGACAAGAAATCAGCCCTCAAAAACTTAACCGGCAGAAAATATTTTTTTGAAAAAATCCCTAAGCCCCGGGGTCACAATTTCAGCAAAAATCTGACTTTTGGCAATTCACTCAAAAATAGTGCCAAAAGCTTGAAAATGCTCTCCTGAAAGGTTTGGCACTCGAAACAGAAGGCTTTTTATCCCAGGACAAGAAACCAGCCCTCAAAAACTTAACCGGCAGAAAATATTTTTTTGAAAAAATCCCTAAGCCCCGGGGTCACAATTTCCGCAAAAATCTGACTTTTGGCAATTCACTCAAAAATGGTGCCAAAAGCTTGAAAATGCTCCACTGAAAGGTTTGGCACTCGAAACAGAAGGCTTTTTATCCCAGGACAAGAAATCAGCCCTCAAAAACTTAACCGGCAGAAAATATTTTTTTGAAAAAATCCCTAAGCCCCGGGGTCACGATTTCCGCAAAAATCTGACTGTTCGCAATTCACTCAAAAATGGTGCCAAAAGCTTTAAAATGCTCCCCTGAAAGCTTTGGCGATGGAAACAGAAGGCTTTTTATCCCAGGACAAGAAACCAGCCCTCAAAAACTTAACCGGCAGAAAATATTTTTTTGAAAAAATCCCTAAGCCCCGGGGTCACGATTTCCGCAAAAATCTGACTTTTGGCAATTCACTCAAAAATGGTGCCAAAAGCTTGAAAATGCTCCCCTGAAAGCTTTGGCGATGGAAACAGAAGGCTTTTTATCCCAGGACAAGAAATCAGCCCTCAAAAACTTAACCGGCAGAAAATATTTTTTTGAAAAAATCCCTAAGCCCCGGGGTCACGATTTCCGCAAAAATCTGACTGTTGGCAATTCACTCAAAAATGGTGCCAAAAGCTTGAAAATGCTCCCCTGAAAGCTTTGGCGATGGAAACAGAAGGCTTTTTATCCCAGGACAAGAAATCAGCCCTCAAAAACTTAACCGGCAGAAAATATTTTTTTTGAAAAAATCCCTAAGCCCCGGGGTCACAATTTCCGCAAAAATCTGACTTTTGGCAATTCACTCAAAAATGGTGCCAAAAGCTTGAAAATGCTCTACTGAAAGGTTTGGCACTCGAAACAGAAGGCTTTTTATCCCAGGACAAGAAATCAGCCCTCAAAAACTTAACAGGCAGAAAATATTTTTTTGAAAAAATCCCTAAGCCCCGGGGTCACAATTTCCGCAAAAATCTGACTTTTGGCAATTCACTCAAAAATGGCGCCAAAAGCTTGAAAATGCTCTACTGAAAGGTTTGGCACTCGAAACAGAAGGCTTTTTATCCCAGGACAAGAAATCAGCCCTCAAAAACTTAACCGGCAGAAAATATTTTTTTGAAAAAATCCCTAAGCCCCGGGGTCACAATTTCCGCAAAAATCTGACTTTTGGCCATTCACTCAAAAATGGTGCCAAAAGCTTGAAAATGCTCCCCTGAAAGCTTTGGCGATGGAAACAGAAGGCTTTTTATCCCAGGACAAGAAATCAGCCCTCAAAAACTTAACCGGCAGAAAATATTTTTTTGAAAAAATCCCTAAGCCCCGGGTCACAATTTCAGCAAAAATCTGACTTTTGGCAATTCACTCAAAAACGGTGCCAAAAGCTTGAAAATGCTCTACTGAAAGGATTGGCACTCGAAACAGAAGGCTTTTTATCCCAGGACAAGAAATCAGCCCTCAAAAACTTAACCGGCAGAAAATATTTTTTTGAAAAAATCCCTAAGCCCCGGGGTCACAATTTCCGCAAAAATCTGACTTTTGGCAATTCACTCAAAAATGGTGCCAAAAGCTTGAAAATGCTCCCCTGAAAGCTTTGGCGATGGAAACACAAGGCTTTTTATCCCAGGACAAGAAATCAGCCCTCAAAAACTTAACCGGCAGAAAATATTTTTTTGAAAAAATCCCTAAGCCCCGGGTCACAATTTCAGCAAAAATCTGACTTTTGGCAATTCACTCAAAAATAGTGCCAAAAGCTTGAAAATGCTCTCCTGAAAGGTTTGGCACTCGAAACAGAAGGCTTTTTATCCCAGGACAAGAAATCAGCCCTCAAAAACTTAACCGGCAGAAAATATTGTTTTGAAAAAATCCCTAAGCCCCGGGGTCACAATTTCCGCAAAAATCTGACTTTTGGCAATTCACTCAAAAATGGTGCCCAAAACTTGAAAATGCTCCCCTGAAAGGTTTGGCGATGGAAACAGAAGGCTTTTTATCCCAGGACAAGAAATCAGCCCTCAAAAACTTAACCGGCAGAAAATATTTTTTTGAAAAAATCCCTAAGCCCCGGGGTCACAATTTCCGCAAAAATCTGACTTTTGGCAATTCACTCAAAAACGGTGCCAAAAGCTTGAAAATGCTCTACTGAAAGGATTGACACTCGAAACAGAAGGCTTTTTATCCCAGGACAAGAAATCAGCCCTCAAAAACTTAACCGGCAGAAAATATTTTTTTGAAAAAATCCCTAAGCCCCGGGGTCACAATTTCCGCAAAAATCTGACTTTTGGCAATTCACTCAAAAATGGTGCCAAAAGCTTGAAAATGCTCCCCTGAAAGCTTTGGCGATGGAAACAGAAGGCTTTTTATCCCAGGACAAGAAATCAGCCCTCAAAAACTTAACTGGCAGAAAATATTTTTTTGAAAAAATCCCTAAGCCCCGGGGTCACAATTTCCGCAAAAATCTGACTTTTGGCAATTCACTCAAAAATGGTGCCAAAAGCTTGAAAATGCTCCCCTGAAAGCTTTGGCGATGGAAACAGAAGGCTTTTTATCCCAGGACAAGAAATCAGCCCTCAAAAACTTAACCGGCAGAAAATATTTTTTTGAAAAAAATCCCTAAGCCCCGGGGTCACAATTTCCGCAAAAATCTGATATTTGGCGATTTACTCAAAAATAGTTCCAAAAGCTTGAAAATGCTCTCCTGAAAGGTTTGGCACTCGAAACAGAAGGCTTTTTATCCCAGGACAAGAAATCAGCCCTCAAAAACTTAACCGGCAGAAAATATTTTTTTGAAAAAATCCCTAAGCCCCGGGGTCACAATTTCCGCAAAAATCTGACTTTTGGCAATTCACTCAAAAATGGTGCCAAAAGCTTTAAAATGCTCCCCTGAAAGCTTTGGCGATGGAAACAGAAGGCTTTTTATCCCAGGACAAGAAATCAGCCCTCAAAAACTTAACCGGCAGAAAATATTTTTTTGAAAAAATCCCTAAGCCCCGGGGTCACAATTTCCGCAAAAATCTGACTTTTGGCAATTCACTCAAAAATGGTGCCAAAAGCTTGAAAATGCTCCCCTGAAAGCTTTGGCGATGGAAACAGAAGGCTTTTTATCCCAGGAAAAGAAATCAGCCCTCAAAAACTTAACCGGCAGAAAATATTTTTTTGAAAAAATCCCTAAGCCCCGGGGTCACGATTTCCGCAAAAATCTGACTGTTGGCAATTCACTCAAAAATGGTGCCAAAAGCTTGAAAATGCTCCCCTGAAAGCTTTGGCGATGGAAACAGAAGGCTTTTTATCCCAGGACAAGAAATCAGCCCTCAAAAACTTAACCGGCAGAAAATATTTTTTTGAAAAAATCCCTAAGCCCCGGGGTCACAATTTCAGCAAAAATCTGACTTTTGGCAATTCACTCAAAAATGGTGCCAAAAGCTTGAAAATGCTCCCCTGAAAGCTTTGGCGATGGAAACAGAAGGCTTTTTATCCCAGGACAAGAAATCAGCCCTCAAAAACTTAACCGGCAGAAAATATTTTTTTGAAAAAATCCCTAAGCCCCGGGGTCACAATTTCCGCAAAAATCTGACTTTTGGCAATTCACTCAAAAACGGTGCCAAAAGTTTGAAAATGCTCTACTGAAAGGATTGGCACTCGAAACAGAAGGCTTTTTATCCCAGGACAAGAAATCAGCCCTCAAAAACTTAACCGGCAGAAAATATTTTTTTGAAAAAATCCCTAAGCCCCGGGGTCACGATTTCCGCAAAAATCTGACTGTTGGCAATTCACTCAAAAATGGTGCCAAAAGCTTTAAAATGCTCCCCTGAAAGCTTTGGCGATGGAAACAGAAGGCTTTTTATCCCAGGACAAGAAATCAGCCCTCAAAAACTTAACCGGCAGAAAATATTTTTTTGAAAAAATCCCTAAGCCCCGGGGTCACAATTTCAGCAAAAATCTGACTTTTGGCAATTCACTCAAAAATGGTGCCAAAAGCTTGAAAATGCTCCCCTGAAAGCTTTGGCGATGGAAACAGAAGGCTTTTTATCCCAGGACAAGAAATCAGCCCTCAAAAACTTAACCGGCAGAAAATATTTTTTTGAAAAAATCCCTAAGCCCCGGGGTCACAATTTCCGCAAAAATCTGACTTTTGGCAATTCACTCAAAAATGGCGCCAAAAGCTTGAAAATGCTCTACTGAAAGGTTTGGCACTCGAAACAGAAGGCTTTTTATCCCAGGACAAGAAATCAGCCCTCAAAAACTTAACCGGCAGAAAATATTTTTTTGAAAAAATCCCTAAGCCCCGGGGTCACAATTTCCGCAAAAATCTGACTTTTGGCAATTCACTCAAAAATGGTGCCAAAAGCTTGAAAATGCTCCCCTGAAAGCTTTGGCGATGGAAACAGAAGGCTTTTTATCCCAGGACAAGAAATCAGCCCTCAAAAACTTAACCGGCAGAAAATATTTTTTTGAAAAAATCCCTAAGCCCCGGGTCACAATTTCAGCAAAAATCTGACTTTTGGCAATTCACTCAAAAATAGTGCCAAAAGCTTGAAAATGCTCTCCTGAAAGGTTTGGCACTCGAAACAGAAGGCTTTTTATCCCAGGACAAGAAATCAGCCCTCAAAAACTTAACCGGCAGAAAATATTTTTTTGAAAAAATCCCTAAGCCCCGGGGTCACAATTTCCGCAAAAATCTGACTTTTGGCAATTAACTCAAAAATGGTGCCCAAAACTTGAAAATGCTCCCCTGAAAGCTTTGGCGATGGAAACAGAAGGCTTTTTATCCCAGGACAAGAAATCAGCCCTCAAAAACTTAACCGGCAGAAAATATTTTTTTGAAAAAATCCCTAAGCCCCGGGGTCACAATTTCAGCAAAAATCTGACTTTTGGCAATTCACTCAAAAATGGTGCCAAAAGCTTGAAAATGCTCCCCTGAAAGCTTTGGCGATGGAAACAGAAGGCTTTTTATCCCAGGACAAGAAATCAGCCCTCAAAAACTTAACCGGCAGAAAATATTTTTTTGAAAAAATCCCTAAGCCCCGGGGTCACAATTTCCGCAAAAATCTGACTTTTGGCAATTCACTCAAAAATGGTGCCAAAAGCTTGAAAATGCTCCCCTGAAAGCTTTGGCGATGGAAACAGAAGGCTTTTTATCCCAGGACAAGAAATCAGCCCTCAAAAACTTAACCGGCAGAAAATATTTTTTTGAAAAAATCCCTAAGCCCCGGGGTCACAATTTCCGCAAGAAACTGACCTTTGGCAATTCACTCAAAAATGGTGCCAAAAGCTTGAAAATGCTCCCCTGAAAGCTTTGGCGATGGAAACAGAAGGCTTTTTATCCCAGGACAAGAAATCAGCCCTCAAAAACTTAACCGGCAGAAAATATTTTTTTGAAAAAATCCCTAAGCCCCGGGGTCACAATTTCCGCAAAAATCTGACTTTTGGCAATTCACTCAAAAACGGTGCCAAAAGCTTGAAAATGCTCTACTGAAAGGTTTGGCACTCGAAACAGAAGGCTTTTTATCCCAGGACAAGAAATCAGCCCTCAAAAACTTAACAGGCAGAAAATATTTTTTTGAAAAAATCCCTAAGCCCCGGGGTCACAATTTCCGCAAAAATCTGACTTTTGGCAATTCACTCAAAAATGGCGCCAAAAGCTTGAAAATGCTCTACTGAAAGGTTTGGCACTCGAAACAGAAGGCTTTTTATCCCAGGACAAGAAATCAGCCCTCAAAAACTTAACCGGCAGAAAATATTTTTTTGAAAAAATCCCTAAGCCCCGGGGTCACAATTTCCGCAAAAATCTGACTTTTGGCCATTCACTCAAAAATGGTGCCAAAAGCTTGAAAATGCTCCCCTGAAAGCTTTGGCGATGGAAACAGAAGGCTTTTTATCCCAGGACAAGAAATCAGCCCTCAAAAACTTAACCGGCAGAAAATATTTTTTTGAAAAAATCCCTAAGCCCCGGGTCACAATTTCAGCAAAAATCTGACTTTTGGCAATTCACTCAAAAATAGTGCCAAAAGCTTGAAAATGCTCTCCTGAAAGGTTTGGCACTCGAAACAGAAGGCTTTTTATCCCAGGACAAGAAATCAGCCCTCAAAAACTTAACCGGCAGAAAATATTGTTTTGAAAAAATCCCTAAGCCCCGGGGTCACAATTTCCGCAAAAATCTGACTTTTGGCAATTCACTCAAAAATGGTGCCCAAAACTTGAAAATGCTCCCCTGAAAGGTTTGGCGATGGAAACAGAAGGCTTTTTATCCCAGGACAAGAAATCAGCCCTCAAAAACTTAACCGGCAGAAAATATTTTTTTGAAAAAATCCCTAAGCCCCGGGGTCACAATTTCCGCAAAAATCTGACTTTTGGCAATTCACTCAAAAACGGTGCCAAAAGCTTGAAAATGCTCTACTGAAAGGATTGACACTCGAAACAGAAGGCTTTTTATCCCAGGACAAGAAATCAGCCCTCAAAAACTTAACCGGCAGAAAATATTTTTTTGAAAAAATCCCTAAGCCCCGGGGTCACAATTTCCGCAAAAATCTGACTTTTGGCAATTCACTCAAAAATGGTGCCAAAAGCTTGAAAATGCTCCCCTGAAAGCTTTGGCGATGGAAACAGAAGGCTTTTTATCCCAGGACAAGAAATCAGCCCTCAAAAACTTAACTGGCAGAAAATATTTTTTTGAAAAAATCCCTAAGCCCCGGGGTCACAATTTCCGCAAAAATCTGACTTTTGGCAATTCACTCAAAAATGGTGCCAAAAGCTTGAAAATGCTCCCCTGAAAGCTTTGGCGATGGAAACAGAAGGCTTTTTATCCCAGGACAAGAAATCAGCCCTCAAAAACTTAACCGGCAGAAAATATTTTTTTGAAAAAAATCCCTAAGCCCCGGGGTCACAATTTCCGCAAAAATCTGATATTTGGCGATTTACTCAAAAATAGTTCCAAAAGCTTGAAAATGCTCTCCTGAAAGGTTTGGCACTCGAAACAGAAGGCTTTTTATCCCAGGACAAGAAATCAGCCCTCAAAAACTTAACCGGCAGAAAATATTTTTTTGAAAAAATCCCTAAGCCCCGGGGTCACAATTTCCGCAAAAATCTGACTTTTGGCAATTCACTCAAAAATGGTGCCAAAAGCTTTAAAATGCTCCCCTGAAAGCTTTGGCGATGGAAACAGAAGGCTTTTTATCCCAGGACAAGAAATCAGCCCTCAAAAACTTAACCGGCAGAAAATATTTTTTTGAAAAAATCCCTAAGCCCCGGGGTCACAATTTCCGCAAAAATCTGACTTTTGGCAATTCACTCAAAAATGGTGCCAAAAGCTTGAAAATGCTCCCCTGAAAGCTTTGGCGATGGAAACAGAAGGCTTTTTATCCCAGGAAAAGAAATCAGCCCTCAAAAACTTAACCGGCAGAAAATATTTTTTTGAAAAAATCCCTAAGCCCCGGGGTCACGATTTCCGCAAAAATCTGACTGTTGGCAATTCACTCAAAAATGGTGCCAAAAGCTTGAAAATGCTCCCCTGAAAGCTTTGGCGATGGAAACAGAAGGCTTTTTATCCCAGGACAAGAAATCAGCCCTCAAAAACTTAACCGGCAGAAAATATTTTTTTGAAAAAATCCCTAAGCCCCGGGGTCACAATTTCAGCAAAAATCTGACTTTTGGCAATTCACTCAAAAATGGTGCCAAAAGCTTGAAAATGCTCCCCTGAAAGCTTTGGCGATGGAAACAGAAGGCTTTTTATCCCAGGACAAGAAATCAGCCCTCAAAAACTTAACCGGCTGAAAATATTTTTTTGAAAAAATCCCCAAGCCCCGGGGTCACAATTTCCGCAAAAATCTGACTTTTGGCAATTCACTCAAAAATGGTGCCAAAAGCTTGAAAATGCTCCCCTGAAAGCTTTGGCGATGGAAACAGAAGGCTTTTTATCCCAGGACAAGAAATCAGCCCTCAAAAACTTAACCGGCAGAAAATATTTTTTTGAAAAAATCCCTAAGCCCCGGGGTCACAATTTCCGCAAGAAACTGACCTTTGGCAATTCACTCAAAAATGGTGCCAAAAGCTTGAAAATGCTCCCCTGAAAGCTTTGGCGATGGAAACAGAAGGCTTTTTATCCCAGGACAAGAAATCAGCCCTCAAAAACTTAACCGGCAGAAAATATTTTTTTGAAAAAATCCCTAAGCCCCGGGGTCACAATTTCCGCAAAAATCTGACTTTTGGCAATTCACTCAAAAATGGTGCCAAAAGCTTGAAAATGCTCCCCTGAAAGCTTTGGCGATGGAAACAGAAGGCTTTTTATCCCAGGACAAGAAATCAGCCCTCAAAAACTTAACCGTCAGAAAATATTTTTTTGAAAAAATCCCTAAGCCCCGGGGTCACAATTTCCGCAAAAATCTGACTTTTGGCAATTCACTCAAAAATGGTGCCAAAAGCTTGAAAATGCTCCCCTGAAAGCTTTGGCGATGGAAACAGAAGGCTTTTTATCAAAGGACAAGAAATCAGCCCTCAAAAACTTAACCGGCAGAAAATATTTTTTTGAAAAAATCCCTAAGCCCCGGGGTCACGATTTCCGGAAAAATCTGACTGTTGGCAATTCACTCAAAAATGGTGCCAAAAGCTTTAAAATGCTCCCCTGAAACCTTTGGCGATGGAAACAGAAGGCTTTTTATCCCAGGACAAGAAATCAGCCCTCAAAAACTTAACCGGCAGAAAATATTTTTTTGAAAAAATCCCTAAGCCCCGGGGTCACAATTTCCGCAAAAATCTGACTTTTGGCAATTCACTCAAAAATGGCGCCAAAAGCTTGAAAATGCTCTACTGAAAGGTTTGGCACTCGAAACAGAAGGCTTTTTATCCCAGGACAAGAAATCAGCCCTCAAAAACTTAACCGGCAGAAAATATTTTTTTGAAAAAATCCCTAAGCCCCGGGGTCACAATTTCCGCAAAAATCTGACTTTTGGCAATTCACTCAAAAATGGTGCCAAAAGCTTGAAAATGCTCCCCTGAAAGCTTTGGCGATGGAAACAGAAGGCTTTTTATCCCAGGACAAGAAATCAGCCCTCAAAAACTTAACCGGCAGAAAATATTTTTTTGAAAAAATCCCTAAGCCCCGGGTCACAATTTCAGCAAAAATCTGACTTTTGGCAATTCCCTCAAAAATAGTGCCAAAAGCTTGAAAATGCTCTCCTGAAAGGTTTGGCACTCGAAACAGAAGGCTTTTTATCCCAGGACAAGAAATCAGCCCTCAAAAACTTAACCGGCAGAAAATATTTTTTTGAAAAAATCCCTAAGCCCCGGGGTCACAATTTCCGCAAAAATCTGACTTTTGGCAATTAACTCAAAAATGGTGCCCAAAACTTGAAAATGCTCCCCTGAAAGCTTTGGCGATGGAAACAGAAGGCTTTTTATCCCAGGACAAGAAATCAGCCCTCAAAAACTTAACCGGCAGAAAATATTTTTTTGAAAAAATCCCTAAGCCCCGGGGTCACAATTTCCGCAAAAATCTGACTTTTGGCAATTCACTCAAAAATGGTGCCAAAAGCTTGAAAATGCTCCCCTGAAAGCTTTGGCGATGGAAACAGAAGGCTTTTTATCCCAGGACAAGAAATCAGCCCTCAAAAACTTAACCGGCAGAAAATATTTTTTTGAAAAAATCCCTAAGCCCCGGGGTCACAATTTCCGCAAAAATCTGACTTTTGGCAATTCACTCAAAAACGGTGCCAAAAGCTTGAAAATGCTCTACTGAAAGGTTTGGCACTCGAAACAGAAGGCTTTTTATCCCAGGACAAGAAATCAGCCCTCAAAAACTTAACAGGCAGAAAATATTTTTTTGAAAAAATCCCTAAGCCCCGGGGTCACAATTTCCGCAAAAATCTGACTTTTGGCAATTCACTCAAAAATGGCGCCAAAAGCTTGAAAATGCTCTACTGAAAGGTTTGGCACTCGAAACAGAAGGCTTTTTATCCCAGGACAAGAAATCAGCCCTCAAAAACTTAACCGGCAGAAAATATTTTTTTGAAAAAATCCCTAAGCCCCGGGGTCACAATTTCCGCAAAAATCTGACTTTTGGCCATTCACTCAAAAATGGTGCCAAAAGCTTGAAAATGCTCCCCTGAAAGCTTTGGCGATGGAAACAGAAGGCTTTTTATCCCAGGACAAGAAATCAGCCCTCAAAAACTTAACCGGCAGAAAATATTTTTTTGAAAAAATCCCTAAGCCCCGGGTCACAATTTCAGCAAAAATCTGACTTTTGGCAATTCACTCAAAAATAGTGCCAAAAGCTTGAAAATGCTCTCCTGAAAGGTTTGGCACTCGAAACAGAAGGCTTTTTATCCCAGGACAAGAAATCAGCCCTCAAAAACTTAACCGGCAGAAAATATTGTTTTGAAAAAATCCCTAAGCCCCGGGGTCACAATTTCCGCAAAAATCTGACTTTTGGCAATTCACTCAAAAATGGTGCCCAAAACTTGAAAATGCTCCCCTGAAAGGTTTGGCGATGGAAACAGAAGGCTTTTTATCCCAGGACAAGAAATCAGCCCTCAAAAACTTAACCGGCAGAAAATATTTTTTTGAAAAAATCCCTAAGCCCCGGGGTCACAATTTCCGCAAAAATCTGACTTTTGGCAATTCACTCAAAAACGGTGCCAAAAGCTTGAAAATGCTCTACTGAAAGGATTGACACTCGAAACAGAAGGCTTTTTATCCCAGGACAAGAAATCAGCCCTCAAAAACTTAACCGGCAGAAAATATTTTTTTGAAAAAATCCCTAAGCCCCGGGGTCACAATTTCCGCAAAAATCTGACTTTTGGCAATTCACTCAAAAATGGTGCCAAAAGCTTGAAAATGCTCCCCTGAAAGCTTTGGCGATGGAAACAGAAGGCTTTTTATCCCAGGACAAGAAATCAGCCCTCAAAAACTTAACTGGCAGAAAATATTTTTTTGAAAAAATCCCTAAGCCCCGGGGTCACAATTTCCGCAAAAATCTGACTTTTGGCAATTCACTCAAAAATGGTGCCAAAAGCTTGAAAATGCTCCCCTGAAAGCTTTGGCGATGGAAACAGAAGGCTTTTTATCCCAGGACAAGAAATCAGCCCTCAAAAACTTAACCGGCAGAAAATATTTTTTTGAAAAAAATCCCTAAGCCCCGGGGTCACAATTTCCGCAAAAATCTGATATTTGGCGATTTACTCAAAAATAGTTCCAAAAGCTTGAAAATGCTCTCCTGAAAGGTTTGGCACTCGAAACAGAAGGCTTTTTATCCCAGGACAAGAAATCAGCCCTCAAAAACTTAACCGGCAGAAAATATTTTTTTGAAAAAATCCCTAAGCCCCGGGGTCACAATTTCCGCAAAAATCTGACTTTTGGCAATTCACTCAAAAATGGTGCCAAAAGCTTTAAAATGCTCCCCTGAAAGCTTTGGCGATGGAAACAGAAGGCTTTTTATCCCAGGACAAGAAATCAGCCCTCAAAAACTTAACCGGCAGAAAATATTTTTTTGAAAAAATCCCTAAGCCCCGGGGTCACAATTTCCGCAAAAATCTGACTTTTGGCAATTCACTCAAAAATGGTGCCAAAAGCTTGAAAATGCTCCCCTGAAAGCTTTGGCGATGGAAACAGAAGGCTTTTTATCCCAGGAAAAGAAATCAGCCCTCAAAAACTTAACCGGCAGAAAATATTTTTTTGAAAAAATCCCTAAGCCCCGGGGTCACGATTTCCGCAAAAATCTGACTGTTGGCAATTCACTCAAAAATGGTGCCAAAAGCTTGAAAATGCTCCCCTGAAAGCTTTGGCGATGGAAACAGAAGGCTTTTTATCCCAGGACAAGAAATCAGCCCTCAAAAACTTAACCGGCAGAAAATATTTTTTTGAAAAAATCCCTAAGCCCCGGGGTCACAATTTCAGCAAAAATCTGACTTTTGGCAATTCACTCAAAAATGGTGCCAAAAGCTTGAAAATGCTCCCCTGAAAGCTTTGGCGATGGAAACAGAAGGCTTTTTATCCCAGGACAAGAAATCAGCCCTCAAAAACTTAACCGGCAGAAAATATTTTTTTGAAAAAATCCCTAAGCCCCGGGGTCACAATTTCCGCAAAAATCTGACTTTTGGCAATTCACTCAAAAACGGTGCCAAAAGTTTGAAAATGCTCTACTGAAAGGATTGGCACTCGAAACAGAAGGCTTTTTATCCCAGGACAAGAAATCAGCCCTCAAAAACTTAACCGGCAGAAAATATTTTTTTGAAAAAATCCCTAAGCCCCGGGGTCACAATTTCCGCAAAAATCTGACTTTTGGCAATTCACTCAAAAATGGTGCCAAAAGCTTTAAAATGCTCCCCTGAAAGCTTTGGCGGTGGAAACAGAAGGCTTTTTATCCCAGGACAAGAAATCAGCCCTCAAAAACTTAACCGGCAGAAAATATTTTTTTGAAAAAATCCCTAAGCCCCGGGGTCACAATTTCCGCAAAAATCTGACTTTTGGCAATTCACTCAAAAATGGTGCCAAAAGCTTGAAAATGCTCCCCTGAAAGCTTTGGCGATGGAAACAGAAGGCTTTTTATCCCAGGACAAGAAATCAGCCCTCAAAAACTTAACCGGCAGAAAATATTTTTTTGAAAAAATCCCTAAGCCCCGGGGTCACGATTTCCGCAAAAATCTGACTGTTGGCAATTCACTCAAAAATGGTGCCAAAAGCTTGAAAATGCTCCCCTGAAAGCTTTGGCGATGGAAACAGAAGGCTTTTTATCCCAGGACAAGAAATCAGCCCTCAAAAACTTAACCGGCAGAAAATATTTTTTTGAAAAAATCCCTAAGCCCCGGGGTCACAATTTCAGCAAAAATCTGACTTTTGGCAATTCACTCAAAAATGGTGCCAAAAGCTTGAAAATGCTCCCCTGAAAGCTTTGGCGATGGAAACAGAAGGCTTTTTATCCCAGGACAAGAAATCAGCCCTCAAAAACTTAACCGGCAGAAAATATTTTTTTGAAAAAATCCCTAAGCCCCGGGGTCACAATTTCCGCAAAAATCTGACTTTTGGCAATTCACTCAAAAATGGCGCCAAAAGCTTGAAAATGCTCTACTGAAAGGTTTGGCACTCGAAACAGAAGGCTTTTTATCCCAGGACAAGAAATCAGCCCTCAAAAACTTAACCGGCAGAAAATATTTTTTTGAAAAAATCCCTAAGCCCCGGGGTCACAATTTCCGCAAAAATCTGACTTTTGGCAATTCACTCAAAAATGGTGCCAAAAGCTTGAAAATGCTCCCCTGAAAGCTTTGGCGATGGAAACAGAAGGCTTTTTATCCCAGGACAAGAAATCAGCCCTCAAAAACTTAACCGGCAGAAAATATTTTTTTGAAAAAATCCCTAAGCCCCGGGTCACAATTTCAGCAAAAATCTGACTTTTGGCAATTCACTCAAAAATAGTGCCAAAAGCTTGAAAATGCTCTCCTGAAAGGTTTGGCACTCGAAACAGAAGGCTTTTTATCCCAGGACAAGAAATCAGCCCTCAAAAACTTAACCGGCAGAAAATATTTTTTTGAAAAAATCCCTAAGCCCCGGGGTCACAATTTCCGCAAAAATCTGACTTTTGGCAATTAACTCAAAAATGGTGCCCAAAACTTGAAAATGCTCCCCTGAAAGCTTTGGCGATGGAAACAGAAGGCTTTTTATCCCAGGACAAGAAATCAGCCCTCAAAAACTTAACCGGCAGAAAATATTTTTTTGAAAAAATCCCTAAGCCCCGGGGTCACAATTTCCGCAAAAATCTGACTTTTGGCAATTCACTCAAAAACGGTGCCAAAAGCTTGAAAATGCTCTACTGAAAGGATTGGCACTCGAAACAGAAGGCTTTTTATCCCAGGACAAGAAATCAGCCCTCAAAAACTTAACCGGCTGAAAATATTTTTTTGAAAAAATCCCTAAGCCCCGGGGTCACAATTTCCGCAAAAATCTGACTTTTGGCAATTCACTCAAAAATGGTGCCAAAAGCTTGAAAATGCTCCCCTGAAAGCTTTGGCGATGGAAACAGAAGGCTTTTTATCCCAGGACAAGAAATCAGCCCTCAAAAACTTAACCGGCAGAAAATATTTTTTTGAAAAAATCCCTAAGCCCCGGGGTCACAATTTCCGCAAGAAACTGACCTTTGGCAATTCACTCAAAAATGGTGCCAAAAGCTTGAAAATGCTCCCCTGAAAGCTTTGGCGATGGAAACAGAAGGCTTTTTATCCCAGGACAAGAAATCAGCCCTCAAAAACTTAACCGGCAGAAAATATTTTTTTGAAAAAATCCCTAAGCCCCGGGGTCACAATTTCCGCAAAAATCTGACTTTTGGCAATTCACTCAAAAATGGTGCCAAAAGCTTGAAAATGCTCCCCTGAAAGCTTTGGCGATGGAAACAGAAGGCTTTTTATCCCAGGACAAGAAATCAGCCCTCAAAAACTTAACCGTCAGAAAATATTTTTTTGAAAAAATCCCTAAGCCCCGGGGTCACAATTTCCGCAAAAATCTGACTTTTGGCAATTCACTCAAAAATGGTGCCAAAAGCTTGAAAATGCTCCCCTGAAAGCTTTGGCGATGGAAACAGAAGGCTTTTTATCAAAGGACAAGAAATCAGCCCTCAAAAACTTAACCGGCAGAAAATATTTTTTTGAAAAAATCCCTAAGCCCCGGGGTCACGATTTCCGGAAAAATCTGACTGTTGGCAATTCACTCAAAAATGGTGCCAAAAGCTTTAAAATGCTCCCCTGAAACCTTTGGCGATGGAAACAGAAGGCTTTTTATCCCAGGACAAGAAATCAGCCCTCAAAAACTTAACCGGCAGAAAATATTTTTTTGAAAAAATCCCTAAGCCCCGGGGTCACAATTTCCGCAAAAATCTGACTTTTGGCAATTCACTCAAAAATGGCGCCAAAAGCTTGAAAATGCTCTACTGAAAGGTTTGGCACTCGAAACAGAAGGCTTTTTATCCCAGGACAAGAAATCAGCCCTCAAAAACTTAACCGGCAGAAAATATTTTTTTGAAAAAATCCCTAAGCCCCGGGGTCACAATTTCCGCAAAAATCTGACTTTTGGCAATTCACTCAAAAATGGTGCCAAAAGCTTGAAAATGCTCCCCTGAAAGCTTTGGCGATGGAAACAGAAGGCTTTTTATCCCAGGACAAGAAATCAGCCCTCAAAAACTTAACCGGCAGAAAATATTTTTTTGAAAAAATCCCTAAGCCCCGGGTCACAATTTCAGCAAAAATCTGACTTTTGGCAATTCCCTCAAAAATAGTGCCAAAAGCTTGAAAAGGCTCTCCTGAAAGGTTTGGCACTCGAAACAGAAGGCTTTTTATCCCAGGACAAGAAATCAGCCCTCAAAAACTTAACCGGCAGAAAATATTTTTTTGAAAAAATCCCTAAGCCCCGGGGTCACAATTTCCGCAAAAATCTGACTTTTGGCAATTAACTCAAAAATGGTGCCCAAAACTTGAAAATGCTCCCCTGAAAGCTTTGGCGATGGAAACAGAAGGCTTTTTATCCCAGGACAAGAAATCAGCCCTCAAAAACTTAACCGGCAGAAAATATTTTTTTGAAAAAATCCCTAAGCCCCGGGGTCACAATTTCCGCAAAAATCTGACTTTTGGCAATTCACTCAAAAATGGTGCCAAAAGCTTGAAAATGCTCCCCTGAAAGCTTTGGCGATGGAAACAGAAGGCTTTTTATCCCAGGACAAGAAATCAGCCCTCAAAAACTTAACCGGCAGAAAATATTTTTTTGAAAAAATCCCTAAGCCCCGGGGTCACAATTTCCGCAAAAATCTGACTTTTGGCAATTCACTCAAAAACGGTGCCAAAAGCTTGAAAATGCTCTACTGAAAGGTTTGGCACTCGAAACAGAAGGCTTTTTATCCCAGGACAAGAAATCAGCCCTCAAAAACTTAACAGGCAGAAAATATTTTTTTGAAAAAATCCCTAAGCCCCGGGGTCACAATTTCCGCAAAAATCTGACTTTTGGCAATTCACTCAAAAATGGCGCCAAAAGCTTGAAAATGCTCTACTGAAAGGTTTGGCACTCGAAACAGAAGGCTTTTTATCCCAGGACAAGAAATCAGCCCTCAAAAACTTAACCGGCAGAAAATATTTTTTTGAAAAAATCCCTAAGCCCCGGGGTCACAATTTCCGCAAAAATCTGACTTTTGGCCATTCACTCAAAAATGGTGCCAAAAGCTTGAAAATGCTCCCCTGAAAGCTTTGGCGATGGAAACAGAAGGCTTTTTATCCCAGGACAAGAAATCAGCCCTCAAAAACTTAACCGGCAGAAAATATTTTTTTGAAAAAATCCCTAAGCCCCGGGTCACAATTTCAGCAAAAATCTGACTTTTGGCAATTCACTCAAAAATAGTGCCAAAAGCTTGAAAATGCTCTCCTGAAAGGTTTGGCACTCGAAACAGAAGGCTTTTTATCCCAGGACAAGAAATCAGCCCTCAAAAACTTAACCGGCAGAAAATATTTTTTTGAAAAAATCCCTAAGCCCCGGGGTCACAATTTCCGCAAAAATCTGACTTTTGGCAATTCACTCAAAAATGGTGCCCAAAACTTGAAAATGCTCCCCTGAAAGCTTTGGCGATGGAAACAGAAGGCTTTTTATCCCAGGACAAGAAATCAGCCCTCAAAAACTTAACCGGCAGAAAATATTTTTTTGAAAAAATCCCTAAGCCCCGGGGTCACAATTTCCGCAAAAATCTGACTTTTGGCAATTCACTCAAAAATGGTGCCAAAAGCTTGAAAATGCTCCCCTGAAAGCTTTGGCGATGGAAACAGAAGGCTTTTTATCCCAGGACAAGAAACCAGCCCTCAAAAACTTAACCGGCAGAAAATATTTTTTTGAAAAAATCCCTAAGCCCCGGGGTCACAATTTCCGCAAAAATCTGACTTTTGGCAATTCACTCAAAAACGGTGCCAAAAGCTTGAAAATGCTCTACTGAAAGGATTGGCACTCGAAACAGAAGGCTTTTTATCCCAGGACAAGAAATCAGCCCTCAAAAACTTAACCGGCAGAAAATATTTTTTTGAAAAAATCCCTAAGCCCCGGGGTCACAATTTCCGCAAAAATCTGACTTTTGGCAATTCACTCAAAAATGGTGCCAAAAGCTTGAAAATGCTCCCCTGAAAGCTTTGGCGATGGAAACAGAAGGCTTTTTATCCCAGGACAAGAAATCAGCCCTCAAAAACTTAACCGGCAGAAAATATTTTTTTGAAAAAATCCCTAAGCCCCGGGTCACAATTTCAGCAAAAATCTGACTTTTGGCAATTCACTCAAAAATAGTGCCAAAAGCTTGAAAATGCTCTCCTGAAAGGTTTGGCACTCGAAACAGAAGGCTTTTTATCCCAGGACAAGAAATCAGCCCTCAAAAACTTAACCGGCAGAAAATATTGTTTTGAAAAAATCCCTAAGCCCCGGGGTCACAATTTCCGCAAAAATCTGACTTTTGGCAATTCACTCAAAAATGGTGCCCAAAACTTGAAAATGCTCCCCTGAAAGGTTTGGCGATGGAAACAGAAGGCTTTTTATCCCAGGACAAGAAATCAGCCCTCAAAAACTTAACCGGCAGAAAATATTTTTTTGAAAAAATCCCTAAGCCCCGGGGTCACAATTTCCGCAAAAATCTGACTTTTGGCAATTCACTCAGAAACGGTGCCAAAAGCTTGAAAATGCTCTACTGAAAGGATTGACACTCGAAACAGAAGGCTTTTTATCCCAGGACAAGAAATCAGCCCTCAAAAACTTAACCGGCAGAAAATATTTTTTTGAAAAAATCCCTAAGCCCCGGGGTCACAATTTCCGCAAAAATCTGACTTTTGGCAATTCACTCAAAAATGGTGCCAAAAGCTTGAAAATGCTCCCCTGAAAGCTTTGGCGATGGAAACAGAAGGCTTTTTATCCCAGGACAAGAAATCAGCCCTCAAAAACTTAACTGGCAGAAAATATTTTTTTGAAAAAATCCCTAAGCCCCGGGGTCACAATTTCCGCAAAAATCTGACTTTTGGCAATTCACTCAAAAATGGTGCCAAAAGCTTGAAAATGCTCCCCTGAAAGCTTTGGCGATGGAAACAGAAGGCTTTTTATCCCAGGACAAGAAATCAGCCCTCAAAAACTTAACCGGCAGAAAATATTTTTTTGAAAAAAATCCCTAAGCCCCGGGGTCACAATTTCCGCAAAAATCTGATATTTGGCGATTTACTCAAAAATAGTTCCAAAAGCTTGAAAATGCTCTCCTGAAAGGTTTGGCACTCGAAACAGAAGGCTTTTTATCCCAGGACAAGAAATCAGCCCTCAAAAACTTAACCGGCAGAAAATATTTTTTTGAAAAAATCCCTAAGCCCCGGGGTCACAATTTCCGCAAAAATCTGACTTTTGGCAATTCACTCAAAAATGGTGCCAAAAGCTTTAAAATGCTCCCCTGAAAGCTTTGGCGATGGAAACAGAAGGCTTTTTATCCCAGGACAAGAAATCAGCCCTCAAAAACTTAACCGGCAGAAAATATTTTTTTGAAAAAATCCCTAAGCCCCGGGGTCACAATTTCCGCAAAAATCTGACTTTTGGCAATTCACTCAAAAATGGTGCCAAAAGCTTGAAAATGCTCCCCTGAAAGCTTTGGCGATGGAAACAGAAGGCTTTTTATCCCAGGACAAGAAATCAGCCCTCAAAAACTTAACCGGCAGAAAATATTTTTTTGAAAAAATCCCTAAGCCCCGGGGTCACGATTTCCGCAAAAATCTGACTGTTGGCAATTCACTCAAAAATGGTGCCAAAAGCTTGAAAATGCTCCCCTGAAAGCTTTGGCGATGGAAACAGAAGGCTTTTTATCCCAGGACAAGAAATCAGCCCTCAAAAACTTAACCGGCAGAAAATATTTTTTTTAAAAAATCCCTAAGCCCCGGGGTCACAATTTCAGCAAAAATCTGACTTTTGGCAATTCACTCAAAAATGGTGCCAAAAGCTTGAAAATGCTCCCCTGAAAGCTTTGGCGATGGAAACAGAAGGCTTTTTATCCCAGGACAAGAAATCAGCCCTCAAAAACTTAACCGGCAGAAAATATTTTTTTGAAAAAATCCCTAAGCCCCGGGGTCACAATTTCCGCAAAAATCTGACTTTTGGCAATTCACTCAAAAACGGTGCCAAAAGTTTGAAAATGCTCTACTGAAAGGATTGGCACTCGAAACAGAAGGCTTTTTATCCCAGGACAAGAAATCAGCCCTCAAAAACTTAACCGGCAGAAAATATTTTTTTGAAAAAATCCCTAAGCCCCGGGGTCACAATTTCCGCAAAAATCTGACTTTTGGCAATTCACTCAAAAATGGTGCCAAAAGCTTGAAAATGCTCCCCTGAAAGCTTTGGCGGTGGAAACAGAAGGCTTTTTATCCCAGGACAAGAAATCAGCCCTCAAAAACTTAACCGGCAGAAAATATTTTTTTGAAAAAATCCCTAAGCCCCGGGGTCACAATTTCCGCAAAAATCTGACTTTTGGCAATTCACTCAAAAATGGTGCCAAAAGCTTGAAAATGCTCCCCTGAAAGCTTTGGCGATGGAAACAGAAGGCTTTTTATCCCAGGACAAGAAATCAGCCCTCAAAAACTTAACCGGCAGAAAATATTTTTTTGAAAAAATCCCTAAGCCCCGGGGTCACGATTTCCGCAAAAATCTGACTGTTGGCAATTCACTCAAAAATGGTGCCAAAAGCTTGAAAATGCTCCCCTGAAAGCTTTGGCGATGGAAACAGAAGGCTTTTTATCCCAGGACAAGAAATCAGCCCTCAAAAACTTAACCGGCAGAAAATATTTTTTTGAAAAAATCCCTAAGCCCCGGGGTCACAATTTCAGCAAAAATCTGACTTTTGGCAATTCACTCAAAAATGGTGCCAAAAGCTTGAAAATGCTCCCCTGAAAGCTTTGGCGATGGAAACAGAAGGCTTTTTATCCCAGGACAAGAAATCAGCCCTCAAAAACTTAACCGGCAGAAAATATTTTTTTGAAAAAATCCCTAAGCCCCGGGGTCACAATTTCCGCAAAAATCTGACTTTTGGCAATTCACTCAAAAATGGCGCCAAAAGCTTGAAAATGCTCTACTGAAAGGTTTGGCACTCGAAACAGAAGGCTTTTTATCCCAGGACAAGAAATCAGCCCTCAAAAACTTAACCGGCAGAAAATATTTTTTTGAAAAAATCCCTAAGCCCCGGGGTCACAATTTCCGCAAAAATCTGACTTTTGGCAATTCACTCAAAAATGGTGCCAAAAGCTTGAAAATGCTCCCCTGAAAGCTTTGGCGATGGAAACAGAAGGCTTTTTATCCCAGGACAAGAAATCAGCCCTCAAAAACTTAACCGGCAGAAAATATTTTTTTGAAAAAATCCCTAAGCCCCGGGTCACAATTTCAGCAAAAATCTGACTTTTGGCAATTCACTCAAAAATAGTGCCAAAAGCTTGAAAATGCTCTCCTGAAAGGTTTGGCACTCGAAACAGAAGGCTTTTTATCCCAGGACAAGAAATCAGCCCTCAAAAACTTAACCGGCAGAAAATATTTTTTTGAAAAAATCCCTAAGCCCCGGGGTCACAATTTCCGCAAAAATCTGACTTTTGGCAATTAACTCAAAAATGGTGCCCAAAACTTGAAAATGCTCCCCTGAAAGCTTTGGCGATGGAAACAGAAGGCTTTTTATCCCAGGACAAGAAATCAGCCCTCAAAAACTTAACCGGCAGAAAATATTTTTTTGAAAAAATCACTAAGCCCCGGGGTCACAATTTCCGCAAAAATCTGACTTTTGGCAATTCACTCAAAAACGGTGCCAAAAGCTTGAAAATGCTCTACTGAAAGGATTGGCACTCGAAACAGAAGGCTTTTTATCCCAGGACAAGAAATCAGCCCTCAAAAACTTAACCGGCTGAAAATATTTTTTTGAAAAAATCCCTAAGCCCCGGGGTCACAATTTCCGCAAAAATCTGACTTTTGGCAATTCACTCAAAAATGGTGCCAAAAGCTTGAAAATGCTCCCCTGAAAGCTTTGGCGATGGAAACAGAAGGCTTTTTATCCCAGGACAAGAAATCAGCCCTCAAAAACTTAACCGGCAGAAAATATTTTTTTGAAAAAATCCCTAAGCCCCGGGGTCACAATTTCCGCAAGAAACTGACCTTTGGCAATTCACTCAAAAATGGTGCCAAAAGCTTGAAAATGCTCCCCTGAAAGCTTTGGCGATGGAAACAGAAGGCTTTTTATCCCAGGACAAGAAATCAGCCCTCAAAAACTTAACCGGCAGAAAATATTTTTTTGAAAAAATCCCTAAGCCCCGGGGTCACAATTTCCGCAAAAATCTGACTTTTGGCAATTCACTCAAAAATGGTGCCAAAAGCTTGAAAATGCTCCCCTGAAAGCTTTGGCGATGGAAACAGAAGGCTTTTTATCCCAGGACAAGAAATCAGCCCTCAAAAACTTAACCGTCAGAAAATATTTTTTTGAAAAAATCCCTAAGCCCCGGGGTCACAATTTCCGCAAAAATCTGACTTTTGGCAATTCACTCAAAAATGGTGCCAAAAGCTTGAAAATGCTCCCCTGAAAGCTTTGGCGATGGAAACAGAAGGCTTTTTATCAAAGGACAAGAAATCAGCCCTCAAAAACTTAACCGGCAGAAAATATTTTTTTGAAAAAATCCCTAAGCCCCGGGGTCACAATTTCCGCAAGAATCTGACTGTTGGCAATTCACTCAAAAATGGTGCCAAAAGCTTGAAAATGCTCCCCTGAAAGCTTTGGCGATGGAAACAGAAGGCTTTTTATCCCAGGACAAGAAATCAGCCCTCAAAAACTTAACCGGCAGAAAATATTTTTTTGAAAAAATCCCTAAGCCCCGGGGTCACAATTTCCGCAAAAATCTGACTTTTGGCAATTCACTCAAAAATGGCGCCAAAAGCTTGAAAATGCTCTACTGAAAGGTTTGGCACTCGAAACAGAAGGCTTTTTATCCCAGGACAAGAAATCAGCCCTCAAAAACTTAACCGGCAGAAAATATTTTTTTGAAAAAATCCCTAAGCCCCGGGGTCACAATTTCCGCAAAAATCTGACTTTTGGCAATTCACTCAAAAATGGTGCCAAAAGCTTGAAAATGCTCCCCTGAAAGCTTTGGCGATGGAAACAGAAGGCTTTTTATCCCAGGACAAGAAATCAGCCCTCAAAAACTTAACCGGCAGAAAATATTTTTTTGAAAAAATCCCTAAGCCCCGGGTCACAATTTCAGCAAAAATCTGACTTTTGGCAATTCCCTCAAAAATAGTGCCAAAAGCTTGAAAATGCTCTCCTGAAAGGTTTGGCACTCGAAACAGAAGGCTTTTTATCCCAGGACAAGAAATCAGCCCTCAAAAACTTAACCGGCAGAAAATATTTTTTTGAAAAAATCCCTAAGCCCCGGGGTCACAATTTCCGCAAAAATCTGACTTTTGGCAATTCACTCAAAAATGGTGCCCAAAACTTGAAAATGCTCCCCTGAAAGCTTTGGCGATGGAAACAGAAGGCTTTTTATCCCAGGACAAGAAATCAGCCCTCAAAAACTTAACCGGCAGAAAATATTTTTTTGAAAAAATCCCTAAGCCCCGGGGTCACAATTTCCGCAAAAATCTGACTTTTGGCAATTCACTCAAAAATGGTGCCAAAAGCTTGAAAATGCTCCCCTGAAAGCTTTGGCGATGGAAACAGAAGGCTTTTTATCCCAGGACAAGAAATCAGCCCTCAAAAACTTAACCGGCAGAAAATATTTTTTTGAAAAAATCCCTAAGCCCCGGGGTCACAATTTCCGCAAAAATCTGACTTTTGGCAATTCACTCAAAAACGGTGCCAAAAGCTTGAAAATGCTCTACTGAAAGGATTGGCACTCGAAACAGAAGGCTTTTTATCCCAGGACAAGAAATCAGCCCTCAAAAACTTAACCGGCAGAAAATATTTTTTTGAAAAAATCCCTAAGCCCCGGGGTCACAATTTCCGCAAAAATCTGACTTTTGGCAATTCACTCAAAAATGGTGCCAAAAGCTTGAAAATGCTCCCCTGAAAGCTTTGGCGATGGAAACAGAAGGCTTTTTATCCCAGGACAAGAAATCAGCCCTCAAAAACTTAACCGGCAGAAAATATTTTTTTGAAAAAATCCCTAAGCCCCGGGGTCACAATTTCCGCAAAAAACTGACTTTTGGCAATTCACTCAAAAATGGTGCCAAAAGCTTGAAAATGCTCCCCTGAAAGCTTTGGCGATAGAAACAGAAGGCTTTTTATCCCAGGACAAGAAATCAGCCCTCAAAAACTTAACCGGCAGAAAATATTTTTTTGAAAAAATCCCTAAGCCCCGGGGTCACAATTTCCGCAAAAATCTGACTTTTGGCAATTCACTCAAAAACGGTGCCAAAAGCTTGAAAATGCTCTACTGAAAGGATTGGCACTCGAAACAGAAGGCTTTTTATCCCAGGACAAGAAATCAGCCCTCAAAAACTTAACCGGCAGAAAATATTTTTTTGAAAAAATCCCTAAGCCCCGGGGTCACAATTTCCGCAAAAATCTGACTTTTGGCAATTCACTCAAAAATGGTGCCAAAAGCTTGAAAATGCTCCCCTGAAAGCTTTGGCGATGGAAACAGAAGGCTTTTTATCCCAGGACAAGAAATCAGCCCTCAAAAACTTAACCGGCAGAAAATATTTTTTTGAAAAAATCCCTAAGCCCCGGGGTCACAATTTCCGCAAAAAACTGACCTTTGGCAATTCACTCAAAAATGGTGCCAAAAGCTTGAAAATGCTCCCCTGAAAGCTTTGGCGATGGAAACAGAAGGCTTTTTATCCCAGGACAAGAAATCAGCCCTCAAAAACTTAACCGGCAGAAAATATTTTTTTGAAAAAATCCCTAAGCCCCGGGGTCACAATTTCCGCAAAAATCTGACTGTTGGCAATTCACTCAAAAATGGTGCCAAAAGCTTGAAAATGCTCCCCTGAAAGCTTTGGCGATGGAAACAGAAGGCTTTTTATCCCAGGACAAGAAATCAGCCCTCAAAAACTTAACCGGCAGAAAATATTTTTTTGAAAAAATCCCTAAGCCCCGGGGTCACAATTTAAGCAAAAATCTGACTTTTGGCAATTCACTCAAAAATAGCGCCAAAAGCTTGAAAATGCTCTACTGAAAGGTTTGGCACTCGAAACAGAAGGCTTTTTATCCCAGGACAAGAAATCAGCCCTCAAAAACTTAACCGGCAGAAAATATTTTTTTGAAAAAATCCCTAAGCCCCGGGGTCACAATTTCCGCAAAAATCTGACTTTTGGCAATTCACTCAAAAATGGTGCCAAAAGCTTGAAAATGCTCCCCTGAAAGCTTTGGCGATGGAAACAGAAGGCTTTTTATCCCAGGACAAGAAATCAGCCCTCAAAAACTTAACCGGCAGAAAATATTTTTTTGAAAAAATCCCTAAGCCCCGGGGTCACAATTTCCGCAAAAATCTGACTTTTGGCAATTCACTCAAAAACGGTGCCAAAAGCTTGAAAATGCTCTACTGAAAGGATTGGCACTCGAAACAGAAGGCTTTTTATCCCAGGACAAGAAATCAGCCCTCAAAAACTTAACCGGCAGAAAATATTTTTTTGAAAAAATCCCTAAGCCCCGGGGTCACAATTTCCGCAAAAATCTGACTTTTGGCAATTCACTCAAAAATGGTGCCAAAAGCTTGAAAATGCTCCCCTGAAAGCTTTGGCGATGGAAACAGAAGGCTTTTTATCCCAGGACAAGAAATCAGCCCTCAAAAACTTAACCGGCAGAAAATATTTTTTTGAAAAAATCCCTAAGCCCCGGGGTCACAATTTCCGCAAAAAACTGACCTTTGGCAATTCACTCAAAAATGGTGCCAAAAGCTTGAAAATGCTCCCCTGAAAGCTTTGGCGATGGAAACAGAAGGCTTTTTATCCCAGGACAAGAAATCAGCCCTCAAAAACTTAACCGGCAGAAAATATTTTTTTGAAAAAATCCCTAAGCCCCGGGGTCACAATTTCCGCAAAAATCTGACTGTTGGCAATTCACTCAAAAATGGTGCCAAAAGCTTGAAAATGCTCCCCTGAAAGCTTTGGCGATGGAAACAGAAGGCTTTTTATCCCAGGACAAGAAATCAGCCCTCAAAAACTTAACCGGCAGAAAATATTTTTTTGAAAAAATCCCTAAGCCCCGGGGTCACAATTTCCGCAAAAATCTGACTGTTGGCAATTCACTCAAAAATGGTGCCAAAAGCTTGAAAATGCTCCCCTGAAAGCTTTGGCGATGGAAACAGAAGGCTTTTTATCCCAGGACAAGAAATCAGCCCTCAAAAACTTAACCGGCAGAAAATATTTTTTTGAAAAAATCCCTAAGCCCCGGGTCACAATTTCAGCAAAAATCTGACTTTTGGCAATTCACTCAAAAATAGTGCCAAAAGCTTGAAAATGCTCTCCTAAAAGGTTTGGCACTCGAAACAGAAGGCTTTTTATCCCAGGACAAGAAATCAGCCCTCAAAAACTTAACCGGCAGAAAATATTTTTTTGAAAAAATCCCTAAGCCCCGGGGTCACAATTTCCGCAAAAATCTGACTTTTGGCAATTCACTCAAAAACGGTGCCAAAAGCTTGAAAATGCTCTACTGAAAGGATTGGCACTCGGAACAGAAGGCTTTTTATCCCAGGACAAGAAATCAGCCCTCAAAAACTTAACCGGCAGAATTTTTTTTTTTGAAAAAATCCCTAAGCCCCGGGGTCACAATTTCCGCAAAAATCTGACTTTTGGCAATTCACTCAAAAACGGTGCCAAAAGCTTGAAAATGCTCTACTGAAAGGATTGGCACTCGGAACAGAAGGCTTTTTATCCCAGGACAAGAAATCAGCCCTCAAAAACTTAACCGGCAGAATTTTTTTTTTTTTGAAAAAATCCCAAAGCCCCGGGGTCACAATTTCCGCAAAAATCTGACTTTTGGCAATTCACTCAAAAATGGTGCCAAAAGCTTGAAAATGCTCTCCTGAAAGGTTTGGCACTCGAAACAGAAGGCTTTTTATCCCAGGACAAGAAATCAGCCCTCAAAAACTTAACCGGCAGAAAATATTTTTTTGAAAAAATCCCTAAGCCCCGGGGTCACAATTTCCGCAAAAATCTGACTTTTGGCAATTCACTCAAAAACGGTGCCAAAAGCTTGAAAATGCTCTACTGAAAGGATTGGCACTCGGAACAGAAGGCTTTTTATCCCAGGACAAGAAATCAGCCCTCAAAAACTTAACCGGCAGATTTTTTTTTTTTGAAAAAATCCCTAAGCCCCGGGGTCACAATTTCCGCAAAAATCTGACTTTTGGCAATTCACTCAAAAACGGTGAGAAAATTTTGAAAATGCTCTACTGAAAGGATTGGCACTCGGAACAGAAGGCTTTTTATCCCAGGACAAGAAATCAGCCCTCAAAAACTTAACCGGCAGAATTTTTTTTTTTGAAAAAATCCCTAAGCCCCGGGGTCACAATTTCCGCAAAAATCTGACTTTTGGCAATTCACTCAAAAATGGTGCCAAAAGCTTGAAAATGCTCTCCTGAAAGGTTTGGCACTCGAAACAGAAGGCTTTTTATCCCAGGACAAGAAATCAGCCCTCAAAAACTTAACCGGCAGAAAATATTTTTTTGAAAAAATCCCTAAGCCCCGGGGTCACAATTTCCGCAAAAATCTGACTTTTGGCAATTCACTCAAAAATAGTGCCAAAACCTAGAAAATGCTCTCCTGAAAGCTTTGGCGATGGAAACAGAAGGCTTTTTATCCCAGGACAAGAAATCAGCCCTCAAAAACTTAACCGGCAGAAAATATTTTTTTGAAAAAATCCCTAAGCCCCGGGGTCACAATTTCCGCAAAAATCTGACTTTTGGCAATTCACTCAAAAATGGTGCCAAAAGCTTGAAAATGCTCTACTGAAAGATTTGGCATGCGAAACAGAAGGCTTTTTATCCCAGGACAAGAAATCAGCCCTCAAAAACTTAACCGGCACAAAATATTTTTTTGAAAAAATCCCTAAGCCCCGGGGTCACAATTTCCGCAAAAATCTGACTTTTGGCAATTCACTCAAAAATGGTGCCAAAAGCTTGAAAATGCTCTCCTGAAAGGTTTGGCACTCGAAACAGAAGGCTTTTTATCCCAGGACAAGAAATCAGCCCTCAAAAACTTAACCGGCAGAAAATATTTTTTTGAAAAAATCCCTAAGCCCCGGGGTCACAATTTCAGCAAAAATCTTACTTTTGGCAATTCAGTTAAAAATGGTGCCAAAAGCTTGAAAATGCTCCCCTGAAAGCTTTGGCGATGGAAACAGAAGGCTTTTTATCCCAGGACAAGAAATCAGCCCTCAAAAACTTAACCGGCAGAAGATATTTTTTTGAAAAAATCCCTAAGCCCCGGGGTCACAATTTCCGCAAAAGTTTGACTTTTGGCAATTCACTCAAAAATAGTGCCAAAAGCTTGAAAATGCTCTCCTGAAAGGTTTGGCACTCGAAACAGAAGGCTTTTTATCCCAGGACAAGAAATCAGCCCTCAAAAACTTAACCAGCAGAAAATATTTTTTTTAAAAAATCCTAAAGCCCCGGGGTCACAATTTCCGCAAAAATCTGACTTTTGGCAATTCACTCAAAAATGGTGCCAAAAGCTTGAAAATGCTCTCCTGAAAGGTTTGGCACTCGAAACAGAAGGCTTTTTATCCCAGGACAAGAAATCAGCCCTCAAAAACTTAACCGGCAGAAAATATTTTTTTGAAAAAATCCCTAAGCCCCGGGGTCAGAATTTCCGCAAAAGTTTGACTTTTGGCAATTCACTCAAAAATAGTGCCAAAAGCTTGAAAATGCTCTCCTGAAAGGTTTGGCACTCGAAACAGAAGGCTTTTTATCCCAGGACAAGAAATCAGCCCTCAAAAACTTAACCGGCAGAAAATATTTTTTTGAAAAAATCCCTAAGCCCCGGGGTCACAATTTCCGCAAAAATCTGACTTTTGGCAATTCACTCAAAAATGGTGCCAAAAGCTTGAAAATGCTCTACTGAAAGGTTTGGCACTCGAAACAGAAGGCTTTTTATCCCAGGACAAGAAATCAGCCCTCAAAAACTTAACCGGCAGAAAATATTTTTTTGAAAAAATCCCTAAGCCCCGGGGTCACAATTTCCGCAAAAATCTGACTTTTGGCAATTCACTCAAAAACGGTGCCAAAAGCTTGAAAATGCTCTACTGAAAGGATTGGCACTCGGAACAGAAGGCTTTTTATCCCAGGACAAGAAATCAGCCCTCAAAAACTTAACCGGCAGAATTTTTTTTTTTGAAAAAATCCCTAAGCCCCGGGATCACAATTTCCGCAAAAATCTGACTTTTGGCAATTCACTCAAAAACGGTGCCAAAAGCTTGAAAATGCTCTACTGAAAGGATTGGCACTCGGAACAGAAGGCTTTTTATCCCAGGACAAGAAATCAGCCCTCAAAAACTTAACCGGCAGAATTTTTTTTTTTGAAAAAATCCCAAAGCCCCGGGGTCACAATTTCCGCAAAAATCTGACTTTTGGCAATTCACTCAAAAATGGTGCCAAAAGCTTGAAAATGCTCTCCTGAAAGGTTTGGCACTCGAAACAGAAGGCTTTTTATCCCAGGACAAGAAATCAGCCCTCAAAAACTTAACCGGCAGAAAATATTTTTTTGAAAAAATCCCTAAGCCCCGGGGTCACAATTTCCGCAAAAATCTGACTTTTGGCAATTCACTCAAAAACGGTGCCAAAAGCTTGAAAATGCTCTACTGAAAGGATTGGCACTCGGAACAGAAGGCTTTTTATCCCAGGACAAGAAATCAGCCCTCAAAAACTTAACCGGCAGATTTTTTTTTTTTGAAAAAATCCCTAAGCCCCGGGGTCACAATTTCCGCAAAAATCTGACTTTTGGCAATTCACTCAAAAACGGTGAGAAAATTTTGAAAATGCTCTACTGAAAGGATTGGCACTCGGAACAGAAGGCTTTTTATCCCAGGACAAGAAATCAGCCCTCAAAAACTTAACCGGCAGAATTTTTTTTTTTGAAAAAATCCCTAAGCCCCGGGGTCACAATTTCCGCAAAAATCTGACTTTTGGCAATTCACTCAAAAATGGTGCCAAAAGCTTGAAAATGCTCTCCTGAAAGGTTTGGCACTCGAAACAGAAGGCTTTTTATCCCAGGACAAGAAATCAGCCCTCAAAAACTTAACCGGCAGAAAATATTTTTTTGAAAAAATCCCTAAGCCCCGGGGTCACAATTTCCGCAAAAATCTGACTTTTGGCAATTCACTCAAAAATAGTGCCAAAACCTAGAAAATGCTCTCCTGAAAGCTTTGGCGATGGAAACAGAAGGCTTTTTATCCCAGGACAAGAAATCAGCCCTCAAAAACTTAACCGGCAGAAAATATTTTTTTGAAAAAATCCCTAAGCCCCGGGGTCACAATTTCCGCAAAAATCTGACTTTTGGCAATTCACTCAAAAATGGTGCCAAAAGCTTGAAAATGCTCTACTGAAAGATTTGGCACTCGAAACAGAAGGCTTTTTATCCCAGGACAAGAAATCAGCCCTCAAAAACTTAACCGGCACAAAATATTTTTTTGAAAAAATCCCTAAGCCCCGGGGTCACAATTTCCGCAAAAATCTGACTTTTGGCAATTCACTCAAAAATGGTGCCAAAAGCTTGAAAATGCTCTCCTGAAAGGTTTGGCACTCGAAACAGAAGGCTTTTTATCCCAGGACAAGAAATCAGCCCTCAAAAACTTAACCGGCAGAAAATATTTTTTTGAAAAAATCCCTAAGCCCCGGGGTCACAATTTCAGCAAAAATCTTACTTTTGGCAATTCAGTTAAAAATGGTGCCAAAAGCTTGAAAATGCTCCCCTGAAAGCTTTGGCGATGGAAACAGAAGGCTTTTTATCCCAGGACAAGAAATCAGCCCTCAAAAACTTAACCGGCAGAAGATATTATTTTGAAAAAATCCCTAAGCCCCGGGGTCACAATTTCCGCAAAAGTTTGACTTTTGGCAATTCACTCAAAAATAGTGCCAAAAGCTTGAAAATGCTCTCCTGAAAGGTTTGGCACTCGAAACAGAAGGCTTTTTATCCCAGGACAAGAAATCAGCCCTCAAAAACTTAACCAGCAGAAAATATTTTTTTAAAAAAATCCTAAAGCCCCGGGGTCACAATTTCCGCAAAAATCTGACTTTTGGCAATTCACTCAAAAATGGTGCCAAAAGCTTGAAAATGCTCTCCTGAAAGGTTTGGCACTCGAAACAGAAGGCTTTTTATCCCAGGACAAGAAATCAGCCCTCAAAAACTTAACCGGCAGAAAATATTTTTTTGAAAAAATCCCTAAGCCCCGGGGTCAGAATTTCCGCAAAAGTTTGACTTTTGGCAATTCACTCAAAAATAGTGCCAAAAGCTTGAAAATGCTCTCCTGAAAGGTTTGGCACTCGAAACAGAAGGCTTTTTATCCCAGGACAAGAAATCAGCCCTCAAAAACTTAACCGGCAGAAAATATTTTTTTGAAAAAATCCCTAAGCCCCGGGGTCACAATTTCCGCAAAAATCTGACTTTTGGCAATTCACTCAAAAATGGTGCCAAAACCTTGAAAATGCTCTACTGAAAGGTTTGGCGATGGAAACAGAAGGCTTTTTATCCCAGGACAAGAAATCAGCCCTCAAAAACTTAACCGGCAGAAAATATTTTTTTGAAAAAATCCCTAAGCCCCGGGGTCACAATTTCCGCAAAAATCTGACTTTTGGCAATTCACTCAAAAATAGTGCCAAAAGCTTGAAAATGCTCTTCTGAAAGGTTTGGCACTCGAAACAGAAGGCTTTTTATCCCAGGACAAGAAATCAGCCCTCAAAAACTTAACCGGCAGAAAATATTTTTTTGAAAAAATCCCTAAGCCCCGGGGTCACAATTTCCGCAAAAATCTGACTTTTGGCAATTCACTCAAAAATGGTGCCAAAAGCTTGAAAATGCTCTACTGAAAGGTTTGGCGATGGAAACAGAAGGCTTTTTATCCCAGGACAAGAAATCAGCCCTCAAAAACTTAACCGGCAGAAAATATTTTTTTGAAAAAATCCCTAAGCCCCGGGGTCACAATTTCCGCAAAAATCTGACTTTTGGCAATTCACTCAAAAATAGTGCCAAAAGCTTGAAAATGCTCTTCTGAAAGGTTTGGCACTCGAAACAGAAGGCTTTTTATCCCAGGACAAGAAATCAGCCCTCAAAAACTTAACCGGCAGAAAATATTTTTTTGAAAAAATCCCTAAGCCCCGGGGTCACAATTTCCGCAAAAATCTGACTTTTGGCAATTCACTCAAAAATGGTGCCAAAACCTTGAAAATGCTCTACTGAAAGGTTTGGCACTCGAAACAGAAGGCTTTTTATCCCAGGACAAGAAATCAGCCCTCAAAAACTTAACCGGCAGAAAATATTTTTTTGAAAAAATCCCTAAGCCCCGGGGTCACAATTTCCGCAAAAATCTGACTTTTGGCAATTCACTCAAAAATAGTGCCAAAAGCTTGAAAATGCTCTCCTGAAAGGTTTGGCACTCGAAACAGAAGGCTTTTTATCCCAGGACAAGAAATCAGCCCTCAAAAACTTAACCGGCAGAAAATATTTTTTTGAAAAAATCCCTAAGCCCCGGGGTCACAATTTCCGCAAAAATCTGACTTTTGGCAATTCACTCAAAAATGGTGCCAAAACCTTGAAAATGCTCTACTGAAAGGTTTGGCACTCGAAACAGAAGGCTTTTTATCCCAGGACAAGAAATCAGCCCTCAAAAACTTAACCGGCAGAAAATATTTTTTTGAAAAAATCCCTAAGCCCCGGGGTCACAATTTCAGCAAAAATCTGACTTTTGGCAATTCAGTTAAAAATGGTGCCAAGAGCTTGAAAATGCTCTCTTGAAAGGTTTGGCACTCGGAACTGAAGGCTTTTTATCCCAGGACAAGAAATCAGCCCTCAAAAACTTAACCGGCAGAAAATTTTTTTTTGAAAAAATCCCAAAGCCCCGGGGTCACAATTTCCGCAAAAATCTGACTTTTGGCAATTCACTCAAAAATGGTGCCAAAAGCTTGAAAATGCTCTACTGAAAGGTTTGTCACTCGAAACAGAAGGCTTTTTATCCCAGGACAAGAAATCAGCCCTCAAAAACTTAACCAGCAGAAAATATTTTTTAAAAAAAATCCTAAAGCCCCGGGGTCACGATTTCAGCAAAAATCTGACTTTTGGCAATTCACTCAAAAATGGTGCCAAAAGCTTGAAAATGCTCCCCTGAAAGCTTTGGCGAAGGAAACAGAAGGCTTTTTATCCCAGGACAAGAAATCAGCCCTCAAAAACTTAACCGGCAGAAAATATTTTTTTGAAAAAATCCCTAAGCCCCGGGGTCACAATTTTCGCAAAAATCTGACTTTTGGCAATTCACTCAAAAATGGTGCCAAAAGCTTTAAAATGCTCTACTGAAAGGTTTGGCACTCGAAACAGAAGGCTTTTTATCCCAGGACAAGAAATCAGCCCTCAAAAACTTAACCGGCAGAAAATATTTTTTTGAAAAAATCCCTAAGCCCCGGGGTCACAATTTCCGCAAAAATCTGACTTTTGGCAATTCACTCAAAAATGGTGCCAAAACCTTGAAAATGCTCTACTGAAAGGTTTGGCACTCGAAACAGAAGGCTTTTTATCCCAGGACAAGAAATCAGCCCTCAAAAACTTAACCGGCAGAAAATATTTTTTTGAAAAAATCCCTAAGCCCCGGGGTCACAATTTCCGCAAAAATCTGACTGTTGGCAATTCACTCAAAAATGGTGCCAAAAGCTTGAAAATGCTCCCCTGAAAGCTTTGGCGATGGAAACAGAAGGCTTTTTATCCCAGGACAAGAAATCAGCCCTCAAAAACTTAACCGGCAGAAATTTTTTTTTTGAAAAAATCCCTAAGCCCCGGGGTCACAATTTCCGCAAGAATCTGACTTTTGGCAATTCACTCAAAAATAGTGCCAAAAGCTTGAAAATGCTCCCCTGAAAGCTTTGGTGATGGAAACAGAAGGCTTTTTATCCCAGGACAAGAAACCAGCCCTCAAAAACTTAACCGGCAGAAAATATTTTTTTGAAAAAATCCCTAAGCCCCGGGGAAACAACTTCAGCAAAAATCTGACTTTTGGCAATTCACTCAAAAATGGTGCCAATCAGCCCTCAAAAACTTAACCGGCAGAAAATATTTTTTTGAAAAAATCCCTAAGCCCCGGGGTCACAATTTCCGCAAAAATCTGACTTTTGGCAATTCACTCAAAAATGGTGCCAAAAGCTTGAAAATGCTCCCCTGAAAGCTTTGGCGATGGAAACAGAAGGCTTTTTATCCCAGGACAAGAAATCAGCCCTCAAAAACTTAACCGGCAGAAAATATTTTTTTGAAAAAATCCCTAAGCCCCGGGGTCACAATTTCCGCAAAAATCTGACTGTTGGCAATTCACTCAAAAATGGTGCCAAAAGCTTGAAAATGCTCCCCTGAAAGCTTTGGCGATGGAAACAGAAGGCTTTTTATCCCAGGACAAGAAATCAGCCCTCAAAAACTTAACCGGCAGAAAATATTTTTTTGAAAAAATCCCTAAGCCCCGGGGTCACAATTTCCGCAAGAATCTGACTTTTGGCAATTCACTCAAAAATAGTGCCAAAAGCTTGAAAATGCTCCCCTGAAAGCTTTGGCGATGGAAACAGAAGGCTTTTTATCCCAGGACAAGAAACCAGCCCTCAAAAACTTAACCGGCAGAAAATATTTTTTTGAAAAAATCCCTAAGCCCCGGGGAAACAACTTCAGCAAAAATCTGACTTTTGGCAATTCACTCAAAAATGGTGCCAATCAGCCCTCAAAAACTTAACCGGCAGAAAATATTTTTTTGAAAAAATCCCTAAGCCCCGGGGTCACAATTTCCGCAAAAATCTGACTTTTGGCAATTCACTCAAAAATGGTGCCAAAAGCTTGAAAATGCTCCCCTGAAAGCTTTGGCGATGGAAACAGAAGGCTTTTTATCCCAGGACAAGAAATCAGCCCTCAAAAACTTAACCGGCAGAAAATATTTTTTTGAAAAAATCCCTAAGCCCCGGGGTCACAATTTCCGCAAAAATCTGACTTTTGGCAATTCACTCAAAAATGGTGCCAAAAGCTTGAAAATGCTCTACTGAAAGATTTGGCACTCGAAACAGAAGGCTTTTTATCCCAGGACAAGAAATCAGCCCTCAAAAACTTAACCGGCACAAAATATTTTTTTGAAAAAATCCCTAAGCCCCGGGGTCACAATTTCCGCAATAATCTGACTTTTGGCAATTCACTCAAAAATGGTGCCAAAAGCTTGAAAATGCTCTCCTGAAAGGTTTGGCACTCGAAACAGAAGGCTTTTTATCCCAGGACAAGAAATCAGCCCTCAAAAACTTAACCGGCAGAAAATTTTTTTTTGAAAAAATCCCTAAGCCCCGGGGAAACAACTTCAGCAAAAATCTGACTTTTGGCAATTCACTCAAAAATGGTGCCAAAAGCTTGAAAATGCTCCCCTGAAAGCTTTGGCGATGGAAACAGAAGGCTTTTTATCCCAGGACAAGAAATCAGCCCTCAAAAACTTAACCGGCAGAAAATGTTTTTTTGAAAAAATCCCTAAGCCCCGGGGTCACAATTTCCGCAAAAATCTGACTTTTGGCAATTCACTCAAAAATAGTGCCAAAAGCTTGAAAATGCTCTCCTGAAAGGTTTGGCACTCGAAACAGAAGGCTTTTTATCCCAGGACAAGAAATCAGCCCTCAAAAACTTAACCGGCAGAAAATATTTTTTTGAAAAAAACCCTAAGCCCCGGGGTCACAATTTCCGCAAAAATCTGACTTTTGGCAATTCACTCAAAAATAGTGCCAAAAGCTAGAAAATGCTCCCCTGAAAGCTTTGGCGATGGAAACAGAAGGCTTTTTATCCCAGGACAAGAAATCAGCCCTCAAAAACTTAACCGGCAGAAAATATTTTTTTGAAAAAATCCCTAAGCCCCGGGGTCACAATTTCCGCAAGAATCTGACTTTTGGCAATTCACTCAAAAATGGTGCCAATCAGCCCTCAAAAACTTAACCGGCAGAAAATATTTTTTTGAAAAAATACCTAAGCCCCGGGGTCACAATTTCCGCAAAAATCTGACTTTTGGCAATTCACTCAAAAATGGTGCCAAAAGCTTGAAAATGCTCCCCTGAAAGCTTTGGCGATGGAAACAGAAGGCTTTTTATCCCAGGACAAGAAATCAGCCCTCAAAAACTTAACCGGCAGAAAATATTTTTTTGAAAAAATCCCAAAGCCCCGGGGTCACAATTTGCGCAAAAATCTGACTTTTGGCAATTCACTCAAAAATGGTGCCAAAAGCTTGAAAATGCTCTCCTGAAAGGTTTGGCACTCGAAACAGAAGGCTTTTTATCCCAGGACAAGAAATCAGCCCTCAAAAACTTAACCGGCAGAAAATATTTTTTTGAAAAAATCCCTAAGCCCCGGGGAAACAACTTCAGCAAAAATCTGACTTTTGGCAATTCACTCAAAAATGGTGCCAAAAGCTTGAAAATGCTCCCCTGAAAGCTTTGGCGATGGAAACAGAAGGCTTTTTATCCCAGGACAAGAAATCAGCCCTCAAAAACTTAACCGGCAGAAAATATTTTTTTGAAAAAATCCCTAAGCCCCGGGGTCACAATTTCCGCAAAAATCTGACTTTTGGCAATTCACTCAAAAACGGTGCCAAAAGCTTGAAAATGCTCTACTAAAAGGATTGGCACTCGAAACAGAAGGCTTTTTATCCCAGGACAAGAAATCAGCCCTCAAAAACTTAACCGGCAGAAAATATTTTTTTGAAAAAATCCCTAAGCCCCGGGGTCACAATTTCCGCAAAAATCTGACTTTTGGCAATTCACTCAAAAACGGTGCCAAAAGCTTGAAAATGCTCTACTAAAAGGATTGGCACTCGAAACAGAAGGCTTTTTATCCCAGGACAAGAAATCAGCCCTCAAAAACTTAACCGGCAGAAAATATTTTTTTGAAAAAATCCCTAAGCCCCGGGGTCACAATTTCCGCAAAAATCTGACTTTTGGCAATTCACTCAAAAATGGTGCCAAAAGCTTGAAAATGCTCCCCTGAAAGCTTTGGCGATGGAAACAGAAGGCTTTTTATCACAGGACAAGAAATCAGCCCTCGAAAACTTAACCGGCAGAAAATATTTTTTTGAAAAAATCCCTAAGCCCCGGGGTCACAATTTCCGCAAAAATCTGACTTTTGGCAATTCACTCAAAAATGGTGCCAAAAGCTTGAAAATGCTCTCCTGAAAGGTTTGTCACTCGAAACAGAAGGCTTTTTATCCCAGGAAAAGAAATCAGCCCTCAAAAACTTAACCAGCAGAAAATATTTTTTAAAAAAAATCCTAAAGCCCCGGGGTCACGATTTCAGCAAAAATCTGACTTTTGGCAATTCACTCAAAAATGGTGCCAAAAGCTTGAAAATGCTCCCCTGAAAGCTTTGGCGAAGGAAACAGAAGGCTTTTTATCCCAGGACAAGAAATCAGCCCTCAAAAACTTAACCGGCAGAAAATATTTTTTTGAAAAAATCCCTAAGCCCCGGGGTCACAATTTTCGCAAAAATCTGACTTTTGGCAATTCACTCAAAAATGGTGCCAAAAGCTTTAAAATGCTCTACTGAAAGGTTTGGCACTCGAAACAGAAGGCTTTTTATCCCAGGACAAGAAATCAGCCCTCAAAAACTTAACCGGCAGATAATATTTTTTTGAAAAAATCCCTAAGCCCCGGGGTCACAATTTCCGCAAAAATCTGACTTTTGGCAATTCACTCAAAAATGTTGCCAAAAGCTTGAAAATGCTCCCCTGAAAGCTTTGGCGATGGAAACAGAAGGCTTTTTATCCCAGGACAAGAAATCAGCCCTCAAAAACTTAACCGGCAGAAATTTTTTTTTTGAAAAAATCCCTAAGCCCCGGGGTCACAATTTCCGCAAGAATCTGACTTTTGGCAATTCACTCAAAAATAGTGCCAAAAGCTTGAAAATGCTCCCCTGAAAGCTTTGGCGATGGAAACAGAAGGCTTTTTATCCCAGGACAAGAAACCAGCCCTCAAAAACTTAACCGGCAGAAAATATTTTTTTGAAAAAATCCCTAAGCCCCGGGGAAACAACTTCAGCAAAAATCTGACTTTTGGCAATTCACTCAAAAATGGTGCCAATCAGCCCTCAAAAACTTAACCGGCAGAAAATATTTTTTTGAAAAAATCCCTAAGCCCCGGGGTCACAATTTCCGCAAAAATCTGACTTTTGGCAATTCACTCAAAAATGGTGCCAAAAGCTTGAAAATGCTCCCCTGAAAGCTTTGGCGATGGAAACAGAAGGCTTTTTATCCCAGGACAAGAAATCAGCCCTCAAAAACTTAACCGGCAGAAAATATTTTTTTGAAAAAATCCCTAAGCCCCGGGGTCACAATTTCCGCAAAAATCTGACTGTTGGCAATTCACTCAAAAATGGTGCCAAAAGCTTGAAAATGCTCCCCTGAAAGCTTTGGCGAAGGAAACAGAAGGCTTTTTATCCCAGGACAAGAAATCAGCCCTCAAAAACTTAACCGGCAGAAAATATTTTTTTGAAAAAATCCCTAAGCCCCGGGGTCACAATTTCCGCAAAAATCTGACTTTTGGCAATTCACTCAAAAATGGTGCCAAAAGCTTGAAAATGCTCTACTGAAAGATTTGGCACTCGAAACAGAAGGCTTTTTATCCCAGGACAAGAAATCAGCCCTCAAAAACTTAACCGGCACAAAATATTTTTTTGAAAAAATCCCTAAGCCCCGGGGTCACAATTTCCGCAAAAATCTGACTTTTGGCAATTCACTCAAAAATGGTGCCAAAAGCTTGAAAATGCTCTCCTGAAAGGTTTGGCACTCGAAACAGAAGGCTTTTTATCCCAGGACAAGAAATCAGCCCTCAAAAACTTAACCGGCAGAAAATATTTTTTTGAAAAAATCCCTAAGCCCCGGGGAAACAACTTCAGCAAAAATCTGACTTTTGGCAATTCACTCAAAAATGGTGCCAAAAGCTTGAAAATGCTCCCCTGAAAGCTTTGGCGATGGAAACAGAAGGCTTTTTATCCCAGGACAAGAAATCAGCCCTCAAAAACTTAACCGGCAGAAAATGTTTTTTTGAAAAAATCCCTAAGCCCCGGGGTCACAATTTCCGCAAAAATCTGACTTTTGGCAATTCACTCAAAAATAGTGCCAAAAGCTTGAAAATGCTCTCCTGAAAGGTTTGGCACTCGAAACAGAAGGCTTTTTATCCCAGGACAAGAAATCAGCCCTCAAAAACTTAACCGGCAGAAAATATTTTTTTGAAAAAAAGCCTAAGCCCCGGGGTCACAATTTCCGCAAAAATCTGACTTTTGGCAATTCACTCAAAAATAGTGCCAAAAGCTAGAAAATGCTCCCCTGAAAGCTTTGGCGATGGAAACAGAAGGCTTTTTATCCCAGGACAAGAAATCAGCCCTCAAAAACTTAACCGGCAGAAAATATTTTTTTGAAAAAATCCCTAAGCCCCGGGGTCACAATTTCCGCAAGAATCTGACTTTTGGCAATTCACTCAAAAATAGTGCCAAAAGCTTGAAAATGCTCCCCTGAAAGCTTTGGCGATGGAAACAGAAGGCTTTTTATCCCAGGACAAGAAATCAGCCCTCAAAAACTTAACCGGCAGAAAATATTTTTTTGAAAAAATCCCTAAGCCCCGGGGTCACAATTTCCGCAAAAATCTGACTTTTGGCAATTCACTCAAAAATGGTGCCAATCAGCCCTCAAAAACTTAACCGGCAGAAAATATTTTTTTGAAAAAATACCTAAGCCCCGGGGTCACAATTTCCGCAAAAATCTGACTTTTGGCAATTCACTCAAAAATGGTGCCAAAAGCTTGAAAATGCTCCCCTGAAAGCTTTGGCGATGGAAACAGAAGGCTTTTTATCCCAGGACAAGAAATCAGCCCTCAAAAACTTAACCGGCAGAAAATATTTTTTTGAAAAAATCCCTAAGCCCCGGGGTCACAATTTCCGCAAAAAACTGACTTTTGGCAATTCACTCAAAAATGGTGCCAAAAGCTTGAAAATGCTCTACTGAAAGATTTGGCACTCGAAACAGAAGGCTTTTTATCCCAGGACAAGAAATCAGCCCTCAAAAACTTAACCGGCACAAAATATTTTTTTGAAAAAATCCCTAAGCCCCGGGGTCACAATTTCCGCAAAAATCTGACTTTTGGCAATTCACTCAAAAATGGTGCCAAAAGCTTGAAAATGCTCTCCTGAAAGGTTTGGCACTCGAAACAGAAGGCTTTTTATCCCAGGACAAGAAATCAGCCCTCAAAAACTTAACCGGCAGAAAATATTTTTTTGAAAAAATCCCTAAGGCCCGGGGAAACAACTTCAGCAAAAATCTGACTTTTGGCAATTCACTCAAAAATGGTGCCAAAAGCTTGAAAATGCTCCCCTGAAAGCTTTGGCGATGGAAACAGAAGGCTTTTTATCCCAGGACAAGAAATCAGCCCTCAAAAACTTAACCGGCAGAAAATATTTTTTTGAAAAAAACCCTAAGCCCCGGGGTCACAATTTCCGCAAAAATCTGACTTTTGGCAATTCACTCAAAAACGGTGCCAAAAGCTTGAAAATGCTCTACTAAAAGGATTGGCACTCGAAACAGAAGGCTTTTTATCCCAGGACAAGAAATCAGCCCTCAAAAACTTAAGCGGCAGAAAATATTTTTTTGAAAAAATCCCTAAGCCCCGGGGTCACAATTTCCGCAAAAATCTGACTTTTGGCAATTCACTCAAAAATAGTGCCAAAAGCGAGAAAATGCTCTCCTGAAAGGTTTGGCACTCGAAACTGAAGGCTTTTTATCCCAGGACAAGAAATCAGCCCTCAAAAACTTAACCGGCAGAAAATATTTTTTTGAAAAAATCCCTAAGCCCCGGGGTCACAATTTCCGCAAGAATCTGACTTTTGGCAATTCACTCAAAAATGGTGCCAAAAGCTTGAAAATGCTCTCCTGAAAGGTTTGGCACTCGAAACAGAAGGCTTTTTATCCCAGGACAAGAAATCAGCCCTCAAAAACTTAACCGGCAGAAAATATTTTTTTGAAAAAATCCCTAAGCCCCGGGGAAACAACTTCAGCAAAAATCTGACTTTTGGCAATTCACTCAAAAATGGTGTCAAAAGCTTGAAAATGCTCCCCTGAAAGCTTTGGCGATGGAAACAGAAGGCTTTTTATCCCAGGACAAGAAAGCAGCCCTCAAAAACTTAACCGGCAGAAAATATTTTTTTGAAAAAATCCCTAAGCCCCGGGGTGACAATTTCCGCAAAAATCTGACTTTTGGCAATTCACTCAAAAACGGTGCCAAAAGCTTGAAAATGCTCTACTAAAAGGATTGGCACTCGAAACAGAAGGCTTTTTATCCCAGGACAAGAAATCAGCCCTCAAAAACTTAACCGGCAGAAAATATTTTTTTGAAAAAATCCCTAAGCCCCGGGGTCACAATTTCCGCAAAAATCTGACTTTTGGCAATTCACTCAAAAATGGTGCCAAAAGCTTGAAAATGCTCCCCTGAAAGCTTTGGCGATGGAAACAGAAGGCTTTTTATCCCAGGACAAGAAATCAGCCCTCAAAAACTTAACCGGCAGAAAATATTTTTTTGAAAAAATCCCTAAGCCCCGGGATCACAATTTCCGCAAAAATCTGACTGTTGGCAATTCACTCAAAAATGGTGCCAAAAGCTTGAAAATGCTCCCCTGAAAGCTTTGGCGATGGAAACAGAAGGCTTTTTATCCCAGGACAAGAAACCAGCCCTCAAAAACTTAACCGGCAGAAAATATTTTTTTGAAAAAATCCCTAAGCCCCGGGGTCACAATTTCCGCAAAAATCTGACTTTTGGCAATTCACTCAAAAATGGTGCCAAAAGCTTGAAAATGCTCTCCTGAAAGGTTTGGCACTCGAAACAGAAGGCTTTTTATCCCAGGACAAGAAATCAGCCCTCAAAAACTTAACCGGCAGAAAATATTTTTTTGAAAAAATCCCTAAGCCCCGGGGTCACAATTTCCGCAAAAATCTGACTTTTGGCAATTCACTCAAAAATGGTGCCAAAAGCTTGAAAATGCTCCCCTGAAAGCTTTGGCGATGGAAACAGAAGGCTTTTTATCCCAGGACAAGAAATCAGCCCTCAAAAACTTAACCGGCAGAAAATATTTTTTTGAAAAAATCCCTAAGCCCCGGGATCACAATTTCCGCAAAAATCTGACTGTTGGCAATTCACTCAAAAATGGTGCCAAAAGCTTGAAAATGCTCCCCTGAAAGCTTTGGCGATGGAAACAGAAGGCTTTTTATCCCAGGACAAGAAACCAGCCCTCAAAAACTTAACCAGCAGAAAATATTTTTTTGAAAAAATCCCTAAGCCCCGGGGAAACAACTTCAGGAAAAATCTGACTTTTGGCAATTCACTCAAAAATGGTGCCAATCAGCCCTCAAAAACTTAACCGGCAGAAAATATTTTTTTGAAAAAATCCCTAAGCCACGGGGTCACAATTTCCGCAAAAATCTGACTTTTGGCAATTCACTCAAAAATGGTGCCAAAAGCTTGAAAATGCTCCCCTGAAAGCTTTGGCGATGGAAACAGAAGGCTTTTTATCCCAGGACAAGAAACCAGCCCTCAAAAACTTAACCGGCAGAAAATATTTTTTTTAAAAAAATCCCTAAGCCCCGGGGTCACAATTTCCGCAAAAATCTGACTTTTGGCAATTCACTCAAAAATGGTGCCAAAAGCTTGAAAATGCTCTACTGAAAGATTTGGCACTCAAAACAGAAGGCTTTTTATCCCAGGACAAGAAATCAGCCCTCAAAAACTTAACCGGCACAAAATATTTTTTTGAAAAAATCCCTAAGCCCCGGGGTCACAATTTCCGCAAAAATCTGACTTTTGGCAATTCACTCAAAAATGGGGCCAAAAGCTTGAAAATGCTCTCCTGAAAGGTTTGGCACTCGAAACAGAAGGCTTTTTATCCCAGGACAAGAAATCAGCCCTCAAAAACTTAACCGGCAGAAAATATTTTTTTGAAAAAATCCCTAAGCCCCGGGGTCACAATTTCCGCAAAAATCTGACTTTTGGCAATTCACTCAAAAATGGTGCCAAAAGCTTGAAAATGCTCTACTGAAAGATTTGGCACTCGAAACAGAAGGCTTTTTATCCCAGGACAAGAAATCAGCCCTCAAAAACTTAACCGGCACAAAATATTTTTTTGAAAAAATCCCTAAGCCCCGGGGTCACAATTTCCGCAAAAATCTGACTTTTGGCAATTCACGCAAAAATGGTGCCAAAAGCTTGAAAATGCTCTCCTGAAAGGTTTGGCACTCGAAACAGAAGGCTTTTTATCCCAGGACAAGAAATCAGCCCTCAAAAACTTAACCGGCAGAAAATATTTTTTTGAAAAAATCCCTAAGCCCCGGGGAAACAACTTCAGCAAAAATCTGACTTTTGGCAATTCACTCAAAAATGGTGCCCAAAACTTGAAAATGCTCTACTGAAAGGATTGGCACTCGAAACTGAAGGCTTTTTATCCCAGGACAAGAAATCAGCCCTCAAAAACTTAACCGGCAGAAAATATTTTTTTGAAAAAATCCCTAAGCCCCGGGGTCACAATTTCTGCAAAAATCTGACTTTTGGCAATTCACTCAAAAATAGTGCCAAAAGCTTGAAAATGCTCCCCTGAAAGCTTTGGCGATGGAAACAGAAGGCTTTAATCCCAGGACAAGAAACCAGCCCTCAAAAACTTAACCGGCAGAAAATATTTTTTTTAAAAAATCCCTAAGCCCCGGGGTCACAATTTCCGCAAGAATCTGACTTTTGGCAATTCACTCAAAAATAGTGCCAAAAGCTTGAAAATGCTCCCCTGAAAGCTTTGGCGATGGAAACAGAAGGCTTTTTATCCCAGGACAAGAAACCAGCCCTCAAAAACTTAACCGGCAGAAAATATTTTTTTGAAAAAATCCCTAAGCCCCGGGGAAACAACTTCAGGAAAAATCTGACTTTTGGCAATTCACTCAAAAATGGTGCCAATCAGCCCTCAAAAACTTAACCGGCAGAAAATATTTTTTTGAAAAAATCCCTAAGCCCCGGGGTCACAATTTCCGCAAAAATCTGACTTTTGGCAATTCACTCAAAAATGGTGCCAAAAGCTTGAAAATGCTCCCCTGAAAGCTTTGGCGATGGAAACAGAAGGCTTTTTATCCCAGGACAAGAAATCAGCCCTCAAAAACTTAACCGGCAGAAAATATTTTTTTGAAAAAATCCCTAAGCCCCGGGGTCACAATTTCCGCAAAAATCTGACTGTTGGCAATTCACTCAAAAATGGTGCCAAAAGCTTGAAAATGCTCCCCTGAAAGCTTTGGCGATGGAAACAGAAGGCTTTTTATCCCAGGACAAGAAATCAGCCCTCAAAAACTTAACCGGCAGAAAATATTTTTTTGAAAAAATCCCTAAGCCCCGGGGTCACAATTTCCGCAAAAATCTGACTTTTGGCAATTCACTCAAAAATAGTGCCAAAAGCTTGAAAATGCTCCCCTGAAAGCTTTGGCGATGGAAACAGAAGGCTTTTTATCCCAGGACAAGAAATCAGCCCTCAAAAACTTAACCGGCAGAAAATATTTTTTTTAAAAAATCCCTAAGCCCCGGGGTCACAATTTCCGCAAAAATCTGACTTTTGGCAATTCACTCAAAAATGGTGCCAAAAGCTTGAAAATGCTCTACTGAAAGGAATGGCACTCGAAACAGAAGGCTTTTTATCCCAGGACAAGAAATCAGCCCTCAAAAACTTAACCGGCAGAAAATATTTTTTTGAAAAAATCCCTAAGCCCCGGGGTCACAATTTCCGCAAAAATCTGACTTTTGGCAATTCACGCAAAAATGGTGCCAAAAGCTTGAAAATGCTCTCCTGAAAGGTTTGGCACTCGAAACAGAAGGCTTTTTATCCCAGGACAAGAAATCAGCCCTCAAAAACTTAACCGGCAGAAAATATTTTTTTGAAAAAATCCCTAAGCCCCGGGGAAACAACTTCAGCAAAAATCTGACTTTTGGCAATTCACTCAAAAATGGTGCCCAAAACTTGAAAATGCTCTACTGAAAGGATTGGCACTCGAAACTGAAGGCTTTTTATCCCAGGACAAGAAATCAGCCCTCAAAAACTTAACCGGCAGAAAATATTTTTTTGAAAAAATCCCTAAGCCCCGGGGTCACAATTTCTGCAAAAATCTGACTTTTGGCAATTCACTCAAAAATAGTGCCAAAAGCTTGAAAATGCTCCCCTGAAAGCTTTGGCGATGGAAACAGAAGGCTTTAATCCCAGGACAAGAAACCAGCCCTCAAAAACTTAACCGGCAGAAAATATTTTTTTTAAAAAATCCCTAAGCCCCGGGGTCACAATTTCCGCAAGAATCTGACTTTTGGCAATTCACTCAAAAATAGTGCCAAAAGCTTGAAAATGCTCCCCTGAAAGCTTTGGCGATGGAAACAGAAGGCTTTTTATCCCAGGACAAGAAACCAGCCCTCAAAAACTTAACCGGCAGAAAATATTTTTTTGAAAAAATCCCTAAGCCCCGGGGAAACAACTTCAGGAAAAATCTGACTTTTGGCAATTCACTCAAAAATGGTGCCAATCAGCCCTCAAAAACTTAACCGGCAGAAAATATTTTTTTGAAAAAATCCCTAAGCCCCGGGGTCACAATTTCCGCAAAAATCTGACTTTTGGCAATTCACTCAAAAATGGTGCCAAAAGCTTGAAAATGCTCCCCTGAAAGCTTTGGCGATGGAAACAGAAGGCTTTTTATCCCAGGACAAGAAATCAGCCCTCAAAAACTTAACCGGCAGAAAATATTTTTTTGAAAAAATCCCTAAGCCCCGGGGTCACAATTTCCGCAAAAATCTGACTGTTGGCAATTCACTCAAAAATGGTGCCAAAAGCTTGAAAATGCTCCCCTGAAAGCTTTGGCGATGGAAACAGAAGGCTTTTTATCCCAGGACAAGAAATCAGCCCTCAAAAACTTAACCGGCAGAAAATATTTTTTTGAAAAAATCCCTAAGCCCCGGGGTCACAATTTCCGCAAAAATCTGACTTTTGGCAATTCACTCAAAAATAGTGCCAAAAGCTTGAAAATGCTCCCCTGAAAGCTTTGGCGATGGAAACAGAAGGCTTTTTATCCCAGGACAAGAAATCAGCCCTCAAAAACTTAACCGGCAGAAAATATTTTTTTTAAAAAATCCCTAAGCCCCGGGGTCACAATTTCCGCAAAAATCTGACTTTTGGCAATTCACTCAAAAATGGTGCCAAAAGCTTGAAAATGCTCTACTGAAAGGAATGGCACTCGAAACAGAAGGCTTTTTATCCCAGGACAAGAAATCAGCCCTCAAAAACTTAACCGGCAGAAAATATTTTTTTGAAAAAATCCCTAAGCCCCGGGGTCACAATTTCCGCAAGAATCTGACTTTTGGCAATTCACTCAAAAATAGTGCCAAAAGCTTGAAAATGCTCCCCTGAAAGCTTTGGCGATGGAAACAGAAGGCTTTTTATCCCAGGACAAGAAATCAGCCCTCAAAAACTTAACCGGCAGAAAATATTTTTTTGAAAAAATCCCTAAGCCCCGGGGAAACAACTTCAGGAAAAATCTGACTTTTGGCAATTCACTCAAAAATGGTGCCAATCAGCCCTCAAAAAGTTAACCGGCAGAAAATATTTTTTTGAAAAAATCCCTAAGCCCCGGGGTCACAATTTCCGCAAAAATCTGACTTTTGGCAATTCACTCAAAAATGGTGCCAAAAGCTTGAAAATGCTCCCCTGAAAGATTTGGCGATGGAAACAGAAGGCTTTTTATCCCAGGACAAGAAATCAGCCCTCAAAAACTTAACCGGCAGAAAATATTTTTTTGAAAAAATCCCTAAGCCCCGGGGTCACAATTTCCGCAAAAATCTGACTGTTGGCAATTCACTCAAAAATGGTGCCAAAAGCTTGAAAATGCTCCCCTGAAAGCTTTGGCGATGGAAACAGAAGGCTTTTTCTCCCAGGACAAGAAATCAGCCCTCAAAAACTTAACCGGCAGAAAATATTTTTTTGAAAATATCCCTAAGCCCCGGGGTCACAATTTCCGCAAGAATCTGACTTTTGGCAATTCACTCAAAAATAGTGCCAAAAGCTTGAAAATGCTCCCCTGAAAGCTTTGGCGATGGAAACAGAAGGCTTTTTATCCCAGGACAAGAAACCAGCCCTCAAAAACTTAACCGGTAGAAAATATTTTTTTGAAAAAATCCCTAAGCCCCGGGGAAATAACTTCAGCAAAAATCTGACTTTTGGCAATTCACTCAAAAATGGTGCCAATCAGCCCTCAAAAACTTAACCGGCAGAAAATATTTTTTTGAAAAAATCCCTAAGCCCCGGGGTCACAATTTCCGCAAAAATCTGACTTTTGGCAATTCACTCAAAAATGGTGCCAAAAGCTTGAAAATGCTCTACTGAAAGATTGGGCACTCGAAACAGAAGGCTTTTTATCCCAGGACAAGAAATCAGCCCTCAAAAACTTAACCGGCAGAAAATATTTTTTTGAAAAAATCCCTAAGCCCCGGGGTCACAATTTCCGCAAAAATCTGACTTTTGGCAATTCACTCAAAAATGGTGCCAAAAGCTTGAAAATGCTCTCCTGAAAGGTTTGGCACTCGAAACAGAAAGCTTTTTATCCCAGGACAAGAAATCAGCCCTCAAAAACTTAACCGGCAGAAAATATTTTTTTGAAAAAATCCCTAAGCCCCGGGGTCACAATTTCCGCAAAAATCTGACTTTTGGCAATTCACTCAAAAATAGTGCCAAAAGCTTGAAAATGCTCCCCTGAAAGCTTTGGCGATGGAAACAGAAGGCTTTTTATCCCAGGACAAGAAACCAGCCCTCAAAAACTTAACCGGCAGAAAATATTTTTTTAAAAAAATCCCTAAGCCCCGGGGTCACAATTTCCGCAAAAATCTGACTTTTGGCAATTCACTCAAAAATAGTGCCAAAAGCTTGAAAATGCTCCCCTGAAAGCTTTGGCGATGGAAACAGAAGGCTTTTTATCCCAGGACAAGAAACCAGCCCTCAAAAACTTAACCGGCAGAAAATATTTTTTTGAAAAAATCCCTAAGCCCCGGGGTCACAATTTCCGCAAAAATCTGACTTTTGGCAATTCACTCAAAAATGGTGCCAAAAGCTTGAAAATGCTCCCCTGAAAGCTTTGGCGATGGAAACAGAAGGCTTTTTATCCCAGGACAAGAAATCAGCCCTCAAAAACTTAACCGGCACAAAATATTTTTTTGAAAAAATCCCTAAGCCCCGGGGTCACAATTTCCGCAAAAATCTGACTTTTGGCAATTCACTCAAAAATGGTGCCAAAAGCTTGAAAATGCTCTCCTGAAAGGTTTGGCACTCGAAACAGAAAGCTTTTTATCCCAGGACAAGAAATCAGCCCTCAAAAACTTAACCGGCAGAAAATATTTTTTTGAAAAAATCCCTAAGCCCCGGGGTCACAATTTCCGCAAAAATCTGACTTTTGGCAATTCACTCAAAAATAGTGCCAAAAGCTTGAAAATGCTCCCCTGAAAGCTTTGGCGATGGAAACAGAAGGCTTTTTATCCCAGGACAAGAAACCAGCCCTCAAAAACTTAACCGGCAGAAAATATTTTTTTAAAAAAAATCCCTAAGCCCCGGGGTCACAATTTCCGCAAAAATCTGACTTTTGGCAATTCACTCAAAAATAGTGCCAAAAGCTTGAAAATGCTCCCCTGAAAGCTTTGGCGATGGAAACAGAAGGCTTTTTATCCCAGGACAAGAAACCAGCCCTCAAAAACTTAACCGGCAGAAAATATTTTTTTGAAAAAATCCCTAAGCCCCGGGGTCACAATTTCCGCAAAAATCTGACTTTTGGCAATTCACTCAAAAATAGTGCCAAAAGCTTGAAAATGCTCCCCTGAAAGCTTTGGCGATGGAAACAGAAGGCTTTTTATCCCAGGACAAGAAACCAGCCCTCAAAAACTTAACCGGCAGAAAATATTTTTTTGAAAAAATCCCTAAGCCCCGGGGTCACAATTTCCGCAAAAATCTGACTTTTGGCAATTCACTCAAAAATGGTGCCAAAAGCTTGAAAATGCTCTCCTGAAAGGTTTGGCACTCGAAACAGAAGGCTTTTTATCCCAGGACAAGAAATCAGCCCTCAAAAACTTAACCGGCAGAAAATATTTTTTTGAAAAAATCCCTAAGCCCCGGGGTCACAATTTCCGCAAAAATCTGACTTTTGGCAATTCACTCAAAAATGGTGCCAAAAGCTTGAAAATGCTCTCCTGAAAGGTTTGGCACTCGAAACAGAAGGCTTTTTATCCCAGGACAAGAAATCAGCCCTCAAAAACTTAACCGGCAGAAAATATTTTTTTGAAAAAATCCCTAAGCCCCGGGGAAACAACTTCAGCAAAAATCTGACTTTTGGCAATTCACTCAAAAATGGTGCCCAAAACTTGAAAATGCTCCCCTGAAAGCTTTGGCGATGGAAACAGAAGGCTTTTTATCCCAGGACAAGAAACCAGCCCTCAAAAACTTAACCGGCAGAAAATATTTTTTTGAAAAAATCCCTAAGCCCCGGGGTCACAATTTCCGCAAAAATCTGACTTTTGGCAATTCACTCAAAAATGGTGCCAAAAGCTTGAAAATGCTCTCCTGAAAGGTTTGGCACTCGAAACAGAAGGCTTTTTATCCCAGGACAAGAAATCAGCCCTCAAAAACTTAACCGGCAGAAAATATTTTTTTGAAAAAATCCCTAAGCCCCGGGGTCACAATTTCCGCAAAAATCTGACTTTTGGCAATTCACTCAAAAATGGTGCCAAAAGCTTGAAAATGCTCTCCTGAAAGGTTTGGCACTCGAAACAGAAGGCTTTTTATCCCAGGACAAGAAATCAGCCCTCAAAAACTTAACCGGCAGAAAATATTTTTTTGAAAAAATCCCTAAGCCCCGGGGAAACAACTTCAGCAAAAATCTGACTTTTGGCAATTCACTCAAAAATGGTGCCAAAAGCTTGAAAATGCTCTACTGAAAGATTGGGCACTCGAAACAGAAGGCTTTTTATCCCAGGACAAGAAATCAGCCCTCAAAAACTTAACCGGCACAAAATATTTTTTTGAAAAAATCCCTAAGCCCCGGGGTCACAATTTCCGCAAAAATCTGACTTTTGGCAATTCACTCAAAAATGGTGCCAAAAGCTTGAAAATGCTCTCCTGAAAGGTTTGGCACTCGAAACAGAAAGCTTTTTATCCCAGGACAAGAAATCAGCCCTCAAAAACTTAACCGGCAGAAAATATTTTTTTGAAAAAATCCCTAAGCCCCGGGGTCACAATTTCCGCAAAAATCTGACTTTTGGCAATTCACTCAAAAATAGTGCCAAAAGCTTGAAAATGCTCCCCTGAAAGCTTTGGCGATGGAAACAGAAGGCTTTTTATCCCAGGACAAGAAACCAGCCCTCAAAAACTTAACCGGCAGAAAATATTTTTTTAAAAAAATCCCTAAGCCCCGGGGTCACAATTTCCGCAAAAATCTGACTTTTGGCAATTCACTCAAAAATAGTGCCAAAAGCTTGAAAATGCTCCCCTGAAAGCTTTGGCGATGGAAACAGAAGGCTTTTTATCCCAGGACAAGAAACCAGCCCTCAAAAACTTAACCGGCAGAAAATATTTTTTTGAAAAAATCCCTAAGCCCCGGGGTCACAATTTCCGCAAAAATCTGACTTTTGGCAATTCACTCAAAAATGGTGCCAAAAGCTTGAAAATGCTCTCCTGAAAGGTTTGGCACTCGAAACAGAAGGCTTTTTATCCCAGGACAAGAAATCAGCCCTCAAAAACTTAACCGGCAGAAAATATTTTTTTGAAAAAATCCCTAAGCCCCGGGGTCACAATTTCCGCAAAAATCTGACTTTTGGCAATTCACTCAAAAATGGTGCCAAAAGCTTGAAAATGCTCTCCTGAAAGGTTTGGCACTCGAAACAGAAGGCTTTTTATCCCAGGACAAGAAATCAGCCCTCAAAAACTTAACCGGCAGAAAATATTTTTTTGAAAAAATCCCTAAGCCCCGGGGAAACAACTTCAGCAAAAATCTGACTTTTGGCAATTCACTCAAAAATGGTGCCCAAAACTTGAAAATGCTCCCCTGAAAGCTTTGGCGATGGAAACAGAAGGCTTTTTATCCCAGGACAAGAAATCAGCCCTCAAATACTTAACCGGCAGAAAATATTTTTTTGAAAAAATCCCTAAGCCCCGGGGTCACAATTTCCGCAAAAATCTGACTTTTGGCAATTCACTCAAAAATAGTGCCAAAAGCTTGAAAATGCTCCCCTGAAAGCTTTGGCGATGGAAACAGAAGGCTTTTTATCCCAGGACAAGAAACCAGCCCTCAAAAACTTAACCGGCAGAAAATATTTTTTTAAAAAAATCCCTAAGCCCCAGGGTCACAATTTCCGCAAGAATCTGACTTTTGGCAATTCACTCAAAAATAGTGCCAAAAGCTTGAAAATGCTCCCCTGAAAGCTTTGGCGATGGAAACAGAAGGCTTTTTATCCCAGGACAAGAAATCAGCCCTCAAAAACTTAACCGGCAGAAAATATTTTTTTAAAAAATCCCTAAGCCCCGGGGTCACAATTTCCGCAAAAATCTGACTTTTGGCAATTCACTCAAAAATGGTGCCAAAAGCTTGAAAATGCTCCCCTGAAAGCTTTGGCACTCGAAACAGAAGGCTTTTTATCCCAGGACAAGAAATCAGCCCTCAAAAACTTAACCGGCAGAAAATATTTTTTTGAAAAAATCCCTAAGCCCCGGGGAAACAACTTCAGCAAAAATCTGACTTTTGGCAATTCACTCAAAAATAGTGCCAAAAGCTTGAAAATGCTCCCCTGAAAGCTTTGGTGATGGAAACAGAAGGCTTTTTATCCCAGGACAAGAAACCAGCCCTCAAAAACTTAACCGGCAGAAAATATTTTTTTGAAAAAATCCCTAAGCCCCGGGGTCACAATTTCCGCAAAAATCTGACTTTTGGCAATTCACTCAAAAATGGTGCCAAAAGCTTGAAAATGCTCTCCTGAAAGGTTTGGCACTCGAAACAGAAGGCTTTTTATCCCAGGACAAGAAATCAGCCCTCAAAAACTTAACCGGCAGAAAATATTTTTTTGAAAAAATCCCTAAGCCCCGGGGTCACAATTTCCGCAAAAATCTGACTTTTGGCAATTCACTCAAAAATGGTGCCAAAAGCTTGAAAATGCTCTCCTGAAAGGTTTGGCACTCGAAACAGAAGGCTTTTTATCCCAGGACAAGAAATCAGCCCTCAAAAACTTAACCGGCAGAAAATATTTTTTTGAAAAAATCCCTAAGCCCCGGGGAAACAACTTCAGCAAAAATCTGACTTTTGGCAATTCACTCAAAAATGGTGCCCAAAACTTGAAAATGCTCCCCTGAAAGCTTTGGCGATGGAAACAGAAGGCTTTTTATCCCAGGACAAGAAACCAGCCCTCAAAAACTTAACCGGCAGAAAATATTTTTTTGAAAAAATCCCTAAGCCCCGGGGAAACAACTTCAGCAAAAATCTGACTTTTGGCAATTCACTCAAAAATGGTGCCCAAAACTTGAAAATGCTCCCCTGAAAGCTTTGGCGATGGAAACAGAAGGCTTTTTATCCCAGGACAAGAAATCAGCCCTCAAATACTTAACCGGCAGAAAATATTTTTTTGAAAAAATCCCTAAGCCCCGGGGTCACAATTTCCGCAAAAATCTGACTTTTGGCAATTCACTCAAAAATGGTGCCAAAAGCTTGAAAATGCTCTACTGAAAGATTGGGCACTCGAAACAGAAGGCTTTTTATCCCAGGACAAGAAATCAGCCCTCAAAAACTTAACCGGCACAAAATATTTTTTTGAAAAAATCCCTAAGCCCCGGGGTCACAATTTCCGCAAAAATCTGACTTTTGGCAATTCACTCAAAAATGGTGCCAAAAGCTTGAAAATGCTCTCCTGAAAGGTTTGGCACTCGAAACAGAAAGCTTTTTATCCCAGGACAAGAAATCAGCCCTCAAAAACTTAACCGGCAGAAAATATTTTTTTGAAAAAATCCCTAAGCCCCGGGGTCACAATTTCCGCAAAAATCTGACTTTTGGCAATTCACTCAAAAATAGTGCCAAAAGCTTGAAAATGCTCCCCTGAAAGCTTTGGCGATGGAAACAGAAGGCTTTTTATCCCAGGACAAGAAACCAGCCCTCAAAAACTTAACCGGCAGAAAATATTTTTTTAAAAAAATCCCTAAGCCCCGGGGTCACAATTTCCGCAAAAATCTGACTTTTGGCAATTCACTCAAAAATAGTGCCAAAAGCTTGAAAATGCTCCCCTGAAAGCTTTGGCGATGGAAACAGAAGGCTTTTTATCCCAGGACAAGAAACCAGCCCTCAAAAACTTAACCGGCAGAAAATATTTTTTTGAAAAAATCCCTAAGCCCCGGGGTCACAATTTCCGCAAAAATCTGACTTTTGGCAATTCACTCAAAAATGGTGCCAAAAGCTTGAAAATGCTCTCCTGAAAGGTTTGGCACTCGAAACAGAAGGCTTTTTATCCCAGGACAAGAAATCAGCCCTCAAAAACTTAACCGGCAGAAAATATTTTTTTGAAAAAATCCCTAAGCCCCGGGGTCACAATTTCCGCAAAAATCTGACTTTTGGCAATTCACTCAAAAATGGTGCCAAAAGCTTGAAAATGCTCTCCTGAAAGGTTTGGCACTCGAAACAGAAGGCTTTTTATCCCAGGACAAGAAATCAGCCCTCAAAAACTTAACCGGCAGAAAATATTTTTTTGAAAAAATCCCTAAGCCCCGGGGAAACAACTTCAGCAAAAATCTGACTTTTGGCAATTCACTCAAAAATGGTGCCCAAAACTTGAAAATGCTCCCCTGAAAGCTTTGGCGATGGAAACAGAAGGCTTTTTATCCCAGGACAAGAAATCAGCCCTCAAATACTTAACCGGCAGAAAATATTTTTTTGAAAAAATCCCTAAGCCCCGGGGTCACAATTTCCGCAAAAATCTGACTTTTGGCAATTCACTCAAAAATAGTGCCAAAAGCTTGAAAATGCTCCCCTGAAAGCTTTGGCGATGGAAACAGAAGGCTTTTTATCCCAGGACAAGAAACCAGCCCTCAAAAACTTAACCGGCAGAAAATATTTTTTTAAAAAAATCCCTAAGCCCCAGGGTCACAATTTCCGCAAGAATCTGACTTTTGGCAATTCACTCAAAAATAGTGCCAAAAGCTTGAAAATGCTCCCCTGAAAGCTTTGGCGATGGAAACAGAAGGCTTTTTATCCCAGGACAAGAAATCAGCCCTCAAAAACTTAACCGGCAGAAAATATTTTTTTAAAAAATCCCTAAGCCCCGGGGTCACAATTTCCGCAAAAATCTGACTTTTGGCAATTCACTCAAAAATGGTGCCAAAAGCTTGAAAATGCTCTCCTGAAAGGTTTGGCACTCGAAACAGAAGGCTTTTTATCCCAGGACAAGAAATCAGCCCTCAAAAACTTAACCGGCAGAAAATATTTTTTTGAAAAAATCCCTAAGCCCCGGGGAAACAACTTCAGCAAAAATCTGACTTTTGGCAATTCACTCAAAAATAGTGCCAAAAGCTTGAAAATGCTCCCCTGAAAGCTTTGGCGATGGAAACAGAAGGCTTTTTATCCCAGGACAAGAAACCAGCCCTCAAAAACTTAACTAGCAGAAAATATTTTTTTGAAAAAATCCCTAAGCCCCGGGGTCACAATTTCCGCAAAAATCTGACTTTTGGCAATTCACTCAAAAATGGTGCCAAAAGCTTGAAAATGCTCTCCTGAAAGGTTTGGCACTCGAAACAGAAGGCTTTTTATCCCAGGACAAGAAATCAGCCCTCAAAAACTTAACCGGCAGAAAATATTTTTTTGAAAAAATCCCTAAGCCCCGGGGTCACAATTTCCGCAAAAATCTGACTTTTGGCAATTCATTCAAAAATGGTGCCAAAAGCTTGAAAATGCTCTCCTGAAAGGTTTGGCACTCGAAACAGAAGGCTTTTTATCCCAGGACAAGAAATCAGCCCTCAAAAACTTAACCGGCAGAAAATATTTTTTTGAAAAAATCCCTAAGCCCCGGGGAAACAACTTCAGCAAAAATCTGACTTTTGGCAATTCACTCAAAAATGGTGCCCAAAACTTGAAAATGCTCCCCTGAAAGCTTTGGCGATGGAAACAGAAGGCTTTTTATCCCAGGACAAGAAATCAGCCCTCAAATACTTAACCGGCAGAAAATATTTTTTTGAAAAAATCCCTAAGCCCCGGGGTCACAATTTCCGCAAAAATCTGACTTTTGGCAATTCACTCAAAAATAGTGCCAAAAGCTTGAAAATGCTCCCCTGAAAGCTTTGGCGATGGAAACAGAAGGCTTTTTATCCCAGGACAAGAAACCAGCCCTCAAAAACTTAACCGGCAGAAAATATTTTTTTAAAAAAATCCCTAAGCCCCAGGGTCACAATTTCCGCAAGAATCTGACTTTTGGCAATTCACTCAAAAATAGTGCCAAAAGCTTGAAAATGCTCCCCTGAAAGCTTTGGCGATGGAAACAGAAGGCTTTTTATCCCAGGACAAGAAATCAGCCCTCAAAAACTTAACCGGCAGAAAATATTTTTTTAAAAAATCCCTAAGCCCCGGGGTCACAATTTCCGCAAAAATCTGACTTTTGGCAATTCACTCAAAAATGGTGCCAAAAGCTTGAAAATGCTCCCCTGAAAGCTTTGGCACTCGAAACAGAAGGCTTTTTATCCCAGGACAAGAAATCAGCCCTCAAAAACTTAACCGGCAGAAAATATTTTTTTGAAAAAATCCCTAAGCCCCGGGGAAACAACTTCAGCAAAAATCTGACTTTTGGCAATTCACTCAAAAATGGTGCCCAAAACTTGAAAATGCTCCCCTGAAAGCTTTGGCGATGGAAACAGAAGGCTTTTTATCCCAGGACAAGAAATCAGCCCTCAAAAACTTAACCGGCAGAAAATATTTTTTTGAAAAAATCCCTAAGCCCCGGGGTCACAATTTCCGCAAAAATCTGACTTTTGGCAATTCACTCAAAAATAGTGCCAAAAGCTTGAAAATGCTCTCCTGAAAGGTTTGGCACTCGAAACAGAAGGCTTTTTATCCCAGGACAAGAAATCAGCCCTCAAAAACTTAACCGGCAGAAAATATTTTTTTGAAAAAATCCCTAAGCCCCGGGGTCACAATTTCCGCAAAAATCTGACTTTTGGCAATTCACTCAAAAATAGTGCCAAAAGCTAGAAAATGCTCTCCTGAAAGGTTTGGCACTCGAAACAGAAGGCTTTTTATCCCAGGACAAGAAATCAGCCCTCAAAAACTTAACCGGCAGAAAATATTTTTTTGAAAAAATCCCTAAGCCCCGGGGTCACAATTTCCGCAAAAATCTGACTTTTGGCAATTCACTCAAAAATAGTGCCAAAAGCTAGAAAATGCTCTCCTGAAAGGTTTGGCACTCGAAACAGAAGGCTTTTTATCCCAGGACAAGAAATCAGCCCTCAAAAACTTAACCGGCAGAAAATATTTTTTTGAAAAAATCCCTAAGCCCCGGGGTGACAATTTCCGCAAGAATCTGACTTTTGGCAATTCACTCAAAAATGGTGCCAAAAGCTTGAAAATGCTCTACTGAAAGGTTTGGCACTCGAAACAGAAGGCTTTTTATCCCAGGACAAGAAATCAGCCCTCAAAAACTTAACCGGCAGAAAATATTTTTTTGAAAAAATCCCTAAGCCCCGGGGTCACAATTTCGGCAAAAATCTGACTTTTGGCAATTCACTCAAAAATGGTGCCAAAAGCTTGAAAATGCTCCCCTGAAAGCTTTGGCGATGGAAACAGAAGGCTTTTTATCCCAGGACAAGAAATCAGCCCTCAAAAACTTAACCGGCAGAAAATATTTTTTTGAAAAAATCCCTAAGCCCCGGGGTCACAATTTCCGCAAAAATCTGACTTTTGGCAATTCACTCAAAAATGGTGCCAAAAGCTTGAAAATGCTCTACTGAAAGGAATGGCACTCGAAACAGAAGGCTTTTTATCCCAGGACAAGAAATCAGCCCTCAAAAACTTAACCGGCAGATAATATTTTTTTGAAAAAATCCCTAAGCCCCGGGGTCACAATTTCCGCAAAAATCTGACTTTTGGCAATTCACTCAAAAATAGTGCCAAAAGCTTGAAAATGCTCCCCTGAAAGCTTTGGCGATGGAAACAGAAGGCTTTTTATCCCAGGACAAGAAACCAGCCCTCAAAAACTTAACCGGCAGAAAATATTTTTTTGAAAAAATCCCTAAGCCCCGGGGAAACAACTTCAGGAAAAATCTGACTTTTGGCAATTCATTCAAAAATGGTGCCAATCAGCCCTCAAAAACTTAACCGGCAGAAAATATTTTTTTGAAAAAATCCCTAAGCCCCGGGGTCACAATTTCCGCAAAAATCTGACTTTTGGCAATTCACTCAAAAATGGTGCCAAAAGCTTGAAAATGCTCCCCTGAAAGCTTTGGCGATGGAAACAGAAGGCTTTTTATCCCAGGACAAGAAATCAGCCCTCAAGAACTTAACCGGCAGAAAATATTTTTTTGAAAAAATCCCTAAGCCCCGGGGAAACAACTTCAGCAAAAATCTGACTTTTGGCAATTCACTCAAAAATGGTGCCCAAAACTTGAAAATGCTCCCCTGAAAGCTTTGGCGATGGAAACAGAAGGCTTTTTATCCCAGGACAAGAAATCAGCCCTCAAAAACTTAACCGGCAGAAAATATTTTTTTGAAAAAATCCCTAAGCCCCGGGGTCACAATTTCCGCAAAAATCTGACTTTTGGCAATTCACTCAAAAATAGTGCCAAAAGCTTGAAAATGCTCTCCTGAAAGGTTTGGCACTCGAAACAGAAGGCTTTTTATCCCAGGACAAGAAATCAGCCCTCAAAAACTTAACCGGCAGAAAATATTTTTTTGAAAAAATCCCTAAGCCCCGGGGTCACAATTTCCGCAAAAATCTGACTTTTGGCAATTCACTCAAAAATAGTGCCAAAAGCTAGAAAATGCTCTCCTGAAAGGTTTGGCACTCGAAACTGAAGGCTTTTTATCCCAGGACAAGAAATCAGCCCTCAAAAACTTAACCGGCAGAAAATATTTTTTTGAAAAAATCCCTAAGCCCCGGGGTGACAATTTCCGCAAGAATCTGACTTTTGGCAATTCACTCAAAAATGGTGCCAAAAGCTTGAAAATGCTCTACTGAAAGGTTTGGCACTCGAAACAGAAGGCTTTTTATCCCAGGACAAGAAATCAGCCCTCAAAAACTTAACCGGCAGAAAATATTTTTTTGAAAAAATCCCTAAGCCCCGGGGTCACAATTTCAGCAAAAATCTGACTTTTGGCAATTCACTCAAAAATGGTGCCAAAAGCTTGAAAATGCTCCCCTGAAAGCTTTGGCGATGGAAACAGAAGGCTTTTTATCCCAGGACAAGAAATCAGCCCTCAAAAACTTAACCGGCAGAAAATATTTTTTTGAAAAAATCCCTAAGCCCCGGGGTCACAATTTCCGCAAAAATCTGACTTTTGGCAATTCACTCAAAAATGGTGCCAAAAGCTTGAAAATGCTCCCCTGAAAGCTTTGGCGATGGAAACAGAAGGCTTTTTATCCCAGGACAAGAAATCAGCCCTCAAGAACTTAACCGGCAGAAAATATTTTTTTGAAAAAATCCCTAAGCCCCGGGGTCACAATTTCCGCAAAAATCTGACTTTTGGCAATTCACTCAAAAATGGTGCCAAAAGCTTGAAAATGCTCTACTGAAAGATTTGGCACTCGAAACAGAAGGCTTTTTATCCCAGGTCAAGAAACCAGCCCTCAAAAACTTAACCGGCAGAAAATATTTTTTTGAAAAAATCCCTAAGCCCCGGGGTCACAATTTCCGCAAGAATCTGACTTTTGGCAATTCACTCAAAAATAGTGCCAAAAGCTTGAAAATGCTCCCCTGAATGCTTTGGCGATGGAAACAGAAGGCTTTTTATCCCAGGACAAGAAACCAGCCCTCAAAAACTTAACCGGCAGAAAATATTTTTTTGAAAAAATCCCTAAGCCCCGGGGAAACAACTTCAGGAAAAATCTGACTTTTGGCAATTCACTCAAAAATGGTGCCAATCAGCCCTCAAAAACTTAACCGGCAGAAAATATTTTTTTGAAAAAATCCCTAAGCCCCGGGGTCACAATTTCCGCAAAAATCTGACTTTTGGCAATTCACTCAAAAATGGTGCCAAAAGCTTGAAAATGCTCCCCTGAAAGCTTTGGCGATGGAAACAGAAGGCTTTTTATCCCAGGACAAGAAATCAGCCCTCAAGAACTTAACCGGCAGAAAATATTTTTTTGAAAAAATCCCTAAGCCCCGGGGTCACAATTTCCGCAAAAATCTGACTTTTGGCAATTCACTCAAAAATGGTGCCAAAAGCTTGAAAATGCTCTACTAAAAGGATTGGCACTCGAAACAGAAGGCTTTTTATCCCAGGACAAGAAATCAGCCCTCAAAAACTTAACCGGCACAAAATATTTTTTTGAAAAAATCCCTAAGCCCCGGGGTCACAATTTCCGCAAAAATCTGACTGTTGGCAATTCACTCAAAAATGGTGCCAAAAGCTTGAAAATGCTCCCCTGAAAGCTTTGGCGATGGAAACAGAAGGCTTTTTATCCCAGGACAAGAAATCAGCCCTCAAAAACTTAACCGGCAGAAAATATTTTTTTGAAAAAATCCCTAAGCCCCGGGGAAACAACTTCAGCAAAAATCTGACTTTTGGCAATTCACTCAAAAATGGTGTCAAAAGCTTGAAAATGCTCCCCTGAAAGCTTTGGCGATGGAAACAGAAGGCTTTTTATCCCAGGACAAGAAAGCAGCCCTCAAAAACTTAACCGGCACAAAATATTTTTTTGAAAAAATCCCTAAGCCCCGGGGTCACAATTTCCGCAAAAATCTGACTTTTGGCAATTCACGCAAAAATGGTGCCAAAAGCTTGAAAATGCTCTCCTGAAAGGTTTGGCACTCGAAACAGAAGGCTTTTTATCCCAGGACAAGAAATCAGCCCTCAAAAACTTAATCGGCAGAAAATATTTTTTTGAAAAAATCCCTAAGCCCCGGGGAAACAACTTCAGCAAAAATCTGACTTTTGGCAATTCACTCAAAAATGGTGCCCAAAACTTGAAAATGCTCCCCTGAAAGCTTTGGCGATGGAAACAGAAGGCTTTTTATCCCAGGACAAGAAATCAGCCCTCAAAAACTTAACCGGCAGAAAATATTTTTTTGAAAAAATCCCTAAGCCCCGGGGTCACAATTTCCGCAAAAATCTGACTTTTGGCAATTCACTCAAAAACGGTGCCAAAAGCTTGAAAATGCTCTACTGAAAGGATTGGCACTCGAAACAGAAGGCTTTTTATCCCAGGACAAGAAATCAGCCCTCAAAAACTTAACTGGCAGAAAATATTTTTTTGAAAAAATCCCTAAGCCCCGGGGTCAAAATTTCCGCAAGAATCTGACTTTTGGCAATTCACTCAAAAATAGTGCCAAAAGCTTGAAAATGCTCTACTGAAAGTTTTGGCACTCGAAACAGAAGGCTTTTTATCCCAGGACAAGAAATCAGCCCTCAAAAACTTAACCGGCAGAAAATATTTTTTTGAAAAAATCCCTAAGCCCCGGGGTCACAATTTCCGCAAAAATCTGACTTTTGGCAATTCACTCAAAAATGGTGCCAAAAGCTTGAAAATGCTCCCCTGAAAGCTTTGGCGATGGAAACAGAAGGCTTTTTATCCCAGGACAAGAAATCAGCCCTCAAAAACTTAACCGGCAGAAAATATTTTTTTGAAAAAATCCCTAAGCCCCGGGGTCACGATTTCCGCAAAAATCTGACTTTTGGCAATTCACTCAAAAATGGTGCCAAAAGCTTGAAAATGCTCTTCTGAAAGGAATGGCACTCGAAACAGAAGGCTTTTTATCCCAGAACAAGAAATCAGCCCTCAAAAACTTAACCGGCAGAAAATATTTTTTTGAAAAAATCCCTAAGCCCCGGGGTCACAATTTCCGCAAAAATCTGACTTTTGGCAATTCACTCAAAAATGGTGCCAAAAGCTTGAAAATGCTCCCCTGAAAGCTTTGGCGATGGAAACAGAAGGCTTTTTATCCCAGGACAAGAAATCAGCCCTCAAAAACTTAACCGGCAGAAAATATTTTTTTGAAAAAATCCCTAAGCCCCGGGGTCACAATTTCCGCAAAAATCTGACTGTTGGCAATTCACTCAAAAATGGTGCCAAAAGCTTGAAAATGCTCCCCTGAAAACTTTGGCGATGGAAACAGAAGGCTTTTTATCCCAGGACAAGAAATCAGCCCTCAAAAACTTAACCGGCAGAAAATATTTTTTTGAAAAAATCCCTAAGCCCCGGGGTCACAATTTCCGCAAAAATCTGACTTTTGGCAATTCACTCAAAAATGGTGCCAATCAGCCCTCAAAAACTTAACCGGCAGAAAATATTTTTTTGAAAAAATCCCTAAGCCCCGGGGTCACAATTTCCGCAAAAATCTGACTTTTGGCAATTCACTCAAAAATGGTGCCAAAAGCTTGAAAATGCTCCCCTGAAAGCTTTGGCGATGGAAACAGAAGGCTTTTTATCCCAGGACAAGAAATCAGCCCTCAAGAACTTAACCGGCAGAAAATATTTTTTTTAAAAAAATCCCTAAGCCCCGGGGTCACAATTTCCGCAAAAATCTGACTTTTGGCAATTCACTCAAAAATGGTGCCAAAAGCTTGAAAATGCTCTCCTGAAAGGTTTGGCACTCGAAACTGAAGGCTTTTTATCCCAGGACAAGAAATCAGCCCTCAAAAACTTAACCGGCACAAAATATTTTTTTGAAAAAATCCCTAAGCCCCGGGGTCACAATTTCCGCAAAAATCTGACTTTTGGCAATTCACTCAAAAACGGTGCCAAAAGCTTGAAAATGCTCTACTGAAAGGATTGGCACTCGAAACAGAAGGCTTTTTATCCCAGGACAAGAAATCAGCCCTCAAAAACTTAACCGGCAGAAAATATTTTTTTGAAAAAATCCCTAAGCCCCGGGGTCACAATTTCCGCAAAAATCTGACTTTTGGCAATTCACTCAAAAATAGTGCCAAAAGCTTGAAAATGCTCTCCTGAAAGGTTTGGCACTCGAAACAGAAGGCTTTTTATCCCAGGACAAGAAATCAGCCCTCAAAAACTTAACCGGCAGAAAATATTTTTTTGAAAAAATCCCTAAGCCCCGGGGTCACAATTTCCGCAAAAATCTGACTTTTGGCAATTCACTCAAAAATAGTGCCAAAAGCTAGAAAATGCTCTCCTGAAAGGTTTGGCACTCGAAACTGAAGGCTTTTTATCCCAGGACAAGAAATCAGCCCTCAAAAACTTAACCGGCAGAAAATATTTTTTTGAAAAAATCCCTAAGCCCCGGGGTCACAATTTCCGCAAAAATCTGACTTTTGGCAATTCACTCAAAAATGGTGCCAAAAGCTTGAAAATGCTCCCCTGAAAGCTTTGGCGATGGAAACAGAAGGCTTTTTATCCCAGGACAAGAAATCAGCCCTCAAAAACTTAACCGGAAGAAAATATTTTTTTGAAAAAATCCCTAAGCCCCGGGGTCACAATTTCCGCAAAAATCTGACTTTTGGCAATTCACTCAAAAATGGTGCCAAAAGCTTGAAAATGCTCTACTGAAAGGAATGGCACTCGAAACAGAAGGCTTTTTATCCCAGGACAAGAAATCAGCCCTCAAAAACTTAACCGGCAGAAAATATTTTTTTGAAAAAATCCCTAAGCCCCGGGGTCACAATTTCCGCAAAAATCTGACTTTTGGCAATTCACTCAAAAATAGTGCCAAAAGCTTGAAAATGCTCCCCTGAAAGCTTTGGCGATGGAAACAGAAGGCTTTTTATCCCAGGACAAGAAACCAGCCCTCAAAAACTTAACCGGCAGAAAATATTTTTTTGAAAAAATCCCTAAGCCCCGGGGAAACAACTTCAGGAAAAATCTGACTTTTGGCAATTCACTCAAAAATGGTGCCAATCAGCCCTCAAAAACTTAACCGGCAGAAAATACTTTTTTTGAAAAAATCCCTAAGCCCCGGGGTCACAATTTCCGCAAAAATCTGACTTTTGGCAATTCACTCAAAAATGGTGCCAAAAGCTTGAAAATGCTCCCCTGAAAGCTTTGGCGATGGAAACAGAAGGCTTTTTATCCCAGGACAAGAAATCAGCCCTCAAAAACTTAACCGGCAGAAAATATTTTTTTGAAAAAATCCCTAAGCCCCGGGGTCACAATTTCCGCAAAAATCTGACTTTTGGCAATTCACTCAAAAATGGTGCCAAAAGCTTGAAAATGCTCCCCTGAAAGCTTTGGCGATGGAAACAGAAGGCTTTTTATCCCAGGACAAGAAATCAGCCCTGAAAAACTTAACCGGCAGAAAATATTTTTTTGAAAAAATCCCTAAGCCCCGGGGTCACAATTTCCGCAAAAATCTGACTTTTGGCAATTCACTCAAAAATGGTGCCAAAAGCTTGAAAATGCTCCCCTGAAAGCTTTGGCACTCGAAACTGAAGGCTTTTTATCCCAGGACAAGAAATCAGCCCTCAAAAACTTAACCGGCAGAAAATATTTTTTTGAAAAAATCCCTAAGCCCCGGGGTCACAATTTCCGCAAGAATCTGACTTTTGGCAATTCACTCAAAAATAGTGCCAAAAGCTAGAAAATGCTCCCCTGAAAGCTTTGGCGATGGAAACAGAAGGCTTTTTATCGCAGGACAAGAAACCAGCCCTCAAAAACTTAACCGGCAGAAAATATTTTTTTGAAAAAATCCCTAAGCCCCGGGGTCACAATTTCCGCAAAAATCTGACTTTTGGCAATTCACTCAAAAATGGTGCCAAAAGCTTGAAAATGCTCTACTGAAAGGATTGGCACTCGAAACAGAAGGCTTTTTATCCCAGGACAAGAAATCAGCCCTCAAAAACTTAACCGGCAGAAAATATTTTTTTGAAAAAATCCCTAAGCCCCGGGGTCACAATTTCCGCAAAAATCTGACTTTTGGCAATTCACTCAAAAATGGTGCCAAAAGCTTGAAAATGCTCCCCTGAAAGCTTTGGCGATGGAAACAGAAGGCTTTTTATCCCAGGACAAGAAATCAGCCCTCAAAAACTTAACCGGCAGAAAATATTTTTTTGAAAAAATCCCTAAGCCCCGGGGTCACGATTTCCGCAAAAATCTGACTTTTGGCAATTCACTCAAAAATGGTGCCAAAAGCTTGAAAATGCTCTTCTGAAAGGAATGGCACTCGAAACAGAAGGCTTTTTATCCCAGGACAAGAAATCAGCCCTCAAAAACTTAACCGGCAGAAAATATTTTTTTGAAAAAATCCCTAAGCCCCGGGGTCACAATTTCCGCAAAAATCTGACTTTTGGCAATTCACTCAAAAATGGTGCCAAAAGCTTGAAAATGCTCCCCTGAAAGCTTTGGCGATGGAAACAGAAGGCTTTTTATCCCAGGACAAGAAATCAGCCCTCAAAAACTTAACCGGCAGAAAATATTTTTTTGAAAAAATCCCTAAGCCCCGGGGTCACAATTTCCGCAAAAATCTGACTGTTGGCAATTCACTCAAAAATGGTGCCAAAAGCTTGAAAATGCTCCCCTGAAAACTTTGGCGATGGAAACAGAAGGCTTTTTATCCCAGGACAAGAAATCAGCCCTCAAAAACTTAACCGGCAGAAAATATTTTTTTGAAAAAATCCCTAAGCCCCGGGGTCACAATTTCCGCAAAAATCTGACTTTTGGCAATTCACTCAAAAATGGTGCCAATCAGCCCTCAAAAACTTAACCGGCAGAAAATATTTTTTTGAAAAAATCCCTAAGCCCCGGGGTCACAATTTCCGCAAAAATCTGACTTTTGGCAATTCACTCAAAAATGGTGCCAAAAGCTTGAAAATGCTCCCCTGAAAGCTTTGGCGATGGAAACAGAAGGCTTTTTATCCCAGGACAAGAAATCAGCCCTCAAGAACTTAACCGGCAGAAAATATTTTTTTAAAAAAAATCCCTAAGCCCCGGGGTCACAATTTCCGCAAAAATCTGACTTTTGGCAATTCACTCAAAAATGGTGCCAAAAGCTTGAAAATGCTCTCCTGAAAGGTTTGGCACTCGAAACTGAAGGCTTTTTATCCCAGGACAAGAAATCAGCCCTCAAAAACTTAACCGGCACAAAATATTTTTTTGAAAAAATCCCTAAGCCCCGGGGTCACAATTTCCGCAAAAATCTGACTTTTGGCAATTCACTCAAAAACGGTGCCAAAAGCTTGAAAATGCTCTACTGAAAGGATTGGCACTCGAAACAGAAGGCTTTTTATCCCAGGACAAGAAATCAGCCCTCAAAAACTTAACCGGCAGAAAATATTTTTTTGAAAAAATCCCTAAGCCCCGGGGTCACAATTTCCGCAAAAATCTGACTTTTGGCAATTCACTCAAAAATAGTGCCAAAAGCTTGAAAATGCTCTCCTGAAAGGTTTGGCACTCGAAACAGAAGGCTTTTTATCCCAGGACAAGAAATCAGCCCTCAAAAACTTAACCGGCAGAAAATATTTTTTTGAAAAAATCCCTAAGCCCCGGGGTCACAATTTCCGCAAAAATCTGACTTTTGGCAATTCACTCAAAAATAGTGCCAAAAGCTAGAAAATGCTCTCCTGAAAGGTTTGGCACTCGAAACTGAAGGCTTTTTATCCCAGGACAAGAAATCAGCCCTCAAAAACTTAACCGGCAGAAAATATTTTTTTGAAAAAATCCCTAAGCCCCGGGGTCACAATTTCCGCAAAAATCTGACTTTTGGCAATTCACTCAAAAATGGTGCCAAAAGCTTGAAAATGCTCCCCTGAAAGCTTTGGCGATGGAAACAGAAGGCTTTTTATCCCAGGACAAGAAATCAGCCCTCAAAAACTTAACCGGAAGAAAATATTTTTTTGAAAAAATCCCTAAGCCCCGGGGTCACAATTTCCGCAAAAATCTGACTTTTGGCAATTCACTCAAAAATGGTGCCAAAAGCTTGAAAATGCTCTACTGAAAGGAATGGCACTCGAAACAGAAGGCTTTTTATCCCAGGACAAGAAATCAGCCCTCAAAAACTTAACCGGCAGAAAATATTTTTTTGAAAAAATCCCTAAGCCCCGGGGTCACAATTTCCGCAAAAATCTGACTTTTGGCAATTCACTCAAAAATAGTGCCAAAAGCTTGAAAATGCTCCCCTGAAAGCTTTGGCGATGGAAACAGAAGGCTTTTTATCCCAGGACAAGAAACCAGCCCTCAAAAACTTAACCGGCAGAAAATATTTTTTTGAAAAAATCCCTAAGCCCCGGGGTCACAATTTCCGCAAAAATCTGACTTTTGGCAATTCACTCAAAAATGGTGCCAAAAGCTTGAAAATGCTCCCCTGAAAGCTTTGGCGATGGAAACAGAAGGCTTTTTATCCCAGGACAAGAAATCAGCCCTCAAAAACTTAACCGGCAGAAAATATTTTTTTGAAAAAATCCCTAAGCCCCGGGGTCACAATTTCCGCAAAAATCTGACTTTTGGCAATTCACTCAAAAATGGTGCCAAAAGCTTGAAAATGCTCCCCTGAAAGCTTTGGCGATGGAAACAGAAGGCTTTTTATCCCAGGACAAGAAATCAGCCCTGAAAAACTTAACCGGCAGAAAATATTTTTTTGAAAAAATCCCTAAGCCCCGGGGTCACAATTTCCGCAAAAATCTGACTTTTGGCAATTCACTCAAAAATGGTGCCAAAAGCTTGAAAATGCTCCCCTGAAAGCTTTGGCGATGGAAACAGAAGGCTTTTTATCCCAGGACAAGAAATCAGCCCTCAAAAACTTAACCGGCAGAAAATATTTTTTTGAAAAAAATCCCTAAGCCCCGGGGTCACAATTTCCGCAAAAATCTGACTTTTGGCAATTCACTCAAAAATGGTGGCAAAAGCTTGAAAATGCTCTACTGAAAGATTTGGCACTCGAAACAGAAGGCTTTTTATCCCAGGACAAGAAATCAGCCCTCAAAAACTTAACCGGCACAAAATATTTTTTTGAAAAAATCCCTAAGCCCCGGGGTCACAATTTCCGCAAAAATCTGACTTTTGGCAATTCACTCAAAAATAGTGCCAAAAGCTAGAAAATGCTCTCCTGAAAGGTTTGGCACTCGAAACTGAAGGCTTTTTATCCCAGGACAAGAAATCAGCCCTCAAAAACTTAACCGGCAGAAAATATTTTTTTGAAAAAATCCCTAAGCCCCGGGGTCACAATTTCCGCAAGAATCTGACTTTTGGCAATTCACTCAAAAATAGTGCCAAAAGCTTGAAAATGCTCTCCTGAAAGGTTTGGCACTCGAAACAGAAGGCTTTTTATCCCAGGACAAGAAATCAGCCCTCAAAAACTTAACCGGCAGAAAATATTTTTTTGAAAAAATCCCTAAGCCCCGGGGTCACAATTTCCGCAAAAATCTGACTTTTGGCAATTCACTCAAAAATAGTGCCAAAAGCTAGAAAATGCTCTCCTGAAAGGTTTGGCACTCGAAACTGAAGGCTTTTTATCCCAGGACAAGAAATCAGCCCTCAAAAACTTAACCGGCAGAAAATATTTTTTTGAAAAAATCCCTAAGCCCCAGGGTCACAATTTCCGCAAGAATCTGACTTTTGGCAATTCACTCAAAAATAGTGCCAAAAGCTTGAAAATGCTCTACTGAAAGGTTTGGCACTCGAAACAGAAGGCTTTTTATCCCAGGACAAGAAATCAGCCCTCAAAAACTTAACCGGCAGAAAATATTTTTTTGAAAAAATCCCTAAGCCCCGGGGTCACAATTTCCGCAAAAATCTGACTTTTGGCAATTCACTCAAAAATGGTGCCAAAAGCTTGAAAATGCTCCCCTGAAAGCTTTGGCGATGGAAACAGAAGGCTTTTTATCCCAGGACAAGAAATCAGCCCTCAAAAACTTAACCGGCAGAAAATATTTTTTTGAAAAAATCCCTAAGCCCCGGGGTCACGATTTCCGCAAAAATCTGACTTTTGGCAATTCACTCAAAAATGGTGCCAAAAGCTTGAAAATGCTCTACTGAAAGGAATGGCACTCGAAACAGAAGGCTTTTTATCCCAGGACAAGAAATCAGCCCTCAAAAACTTAACCGGCAGAAAATATTTTTTTGAAAAAATCCCTAAGCCCCGGGGTCACAATTTCCGCAAAAATCTGACTTTTGGCAATTCACTCAAAAATAGTGCCAAAAGCTTGAAAATGCTCCCCTGAAAGCTTTGGCGATGGAAACAGAAGGCTTTTTATCCCAGGACAAGAAACCAGCCCTCAAAAACTTAACCGGCAGAAAATATTTTTTTGAAAAAATCCCTAAGCCCCGGGGAAACAACTTCAGGAAAAATCTGACTTTTGGCAATTCACTCAAAAATGGTGCCAATCAGCCCTCAAAAACTTAACCGGCAGAAAATACTTTTTTTGAAAAAATCCCTAAGCCCCGGGGTCACAATTTCCGCAAAAATCTGACTTTTGGCACTTCACTCAAAAATGGTGCCAAAAGCTTGAAAATGCTCCCCTGAAAGCTTTGGCGATGGAAACAGAAGGCTTTTTATCCCAGGACAAGAAATCAGCCCTCAAAAACTTAACCGGCAGAAAATATTTTTTTGAAAAAATCCCTAAGCCCCGGGGTCACAATTTCCGCAAAAATCTGACTTTTGGCAATTCACTCAAAAATGGTGCCAAAAGCTTGAAAATGCTCCCCTGAAAGCTTTGGCGATGGAAACAGAAGGCTTTTTATCCCAGGACAAGAAATCAGCCCTCAAAAACTTAACCGGCAGAAAATATTTTTTTGAAAAAAATCCCTAAGCCCCGGGGTCACAATTTCCGCAAAAATCTGACTTTTGGCAATTCACTCAAAAATGGTGCCAAAAGCTTGAAAATGCTCTACTGAAAGATTTGGCACTCGAAACAGAAGGCTTTTTATCCCAGGACAAGAAATCAGCCCTCAAAAACTTAACCGGCACAAAATATTTTTTTGAAAAAATCCCTAAGCCCCGGGGTCACAATTTCCGCAAAAATCTGACTTTTGGCAATTCACTCAAAAATGGTGCCAAAAGCTTGAAAATGCTCTACTGAAAGGAATGGCACTCGAAACAGAAGGCTTTTTATCCCAGGACAAGAAACCAGCGCTCAAAAACTTAACCGGCAGAAAATATTTTTTAAAAAAAATCCCTAAGCCCCGGGGTCACAATTTCCGCAAGAATCTGACTTTTGGCAATTCACTCAAAAATAGTGCCAAAAGCTTGAAAATGCTCCCCTGAAAGCTTTGGCGATGGAAACAGAAGGCTTTTTATCCCAGGACAAGAAACCAGCCCTCAAAAACTTAACCGGCAGAAAATATTTTTTTGAAAAAATCCCTAAGCCCCGGGGAAACAACTTCAGGAAAAATCTGACTTTTGGCAATTCACTCAAAAATGGTGCCAATCAGCCCTCAAAAACTTAACCGGCAGAAAATATTTTTTTGAAAAAATCCCTAAGCCCCGGCGTCACAATTTCCGCAAAAATCTGACTTTTGGCAATTCACTCAAAAATGGTGCCAAAAGCTTGAAAATGCTCCCCTGAAAGCTTTGGCGATGGAAACAGAAGGCTTTTTATCCCAGGACAAGAAATCAGCCCTCAAAACTTAACCGGCAGAAAATATTTTTTTGAAAAAATCCCTAAGCCCCGGGGTCACAATTTCCGCAAAAATCTGACTTTTGGCAATTCACTCAAAAATAGTGCCAAAAGCTAGAAAATGCTCTCCTGAAAGGTTTGGCACTCGAAACTGAAGGCTTTTTATCCCAGGACAAGAAATCAGCCCTCAAAAACTTAACCGGCAGAAAATATTTTTTTGAAAAAATCCCTAAGCCCCGGGGTCACAATTTCCGCAAGAATCTGACTTTTGGCAATTCACTCAAAAATAGTGCCAAAAGCTAGAAAATGCTCTCCTGAAAGGTTTGGCACTCGAAACTGAAGGCTTTTTATCCCAGGACAAGAAATCAGCCCTCAAAAACTTAACCGGCAGAAAATATTTTTTTGAAAAAATCCCTAAGCCCCGGGGTCACAATTTTCGCAAAAATCTGACTTTTGGCAATTCACTCAAAAATGGTGCCAAAAGCTTGAAAATGCTCCCCTGAAAGCTTTGGCGATGGAAACAGAAGGCTTTTTATCCCAGGACAAGAAATCAGCCCTCAAAAACTTAACCGGCAGAAAATATTTTTTTGAAAAAATCCCTAAGCCCCGGGGTCACAATTTCCGCAAAAATCTGACTTTTGGCAATTCACTCAAAAATGGTGCCAAAAGCTTGAAAATGCTCTACTGAAAGGAATGGCACTCGAAACAGAAGGCTTTTTATCCCAGGACAAGAAATCAGCCCTCAAAAACTTAACCGGCAGAAAATATTTTTTTGAAAAAATCCCTAAGCCCCGGGGTCACAATTTCCGCAAAAATCTGACTTTTGGCAATTCACTCAAAAATAGTGCCAAAAGCTTGAAAATGCTCCCCTGAAAGCTTTGGCGATGGAAACAGAAGGCTTTTTATCCCAGGACAAGAAACCAGCGCTCAAAAACTTAACCGGCAGAAAATATTTTTTTAAAAAAATCCCTAAGCCCCGGGGTCACAATTTCCGCAAGAATCTGACTTTTGGCAATTCACTCAAAAATAGTGCCAAAAGCTTGAAAATGCTCCCCTGAAAGCTTTGGCGATGGAAACAGAAGGCTTTTTATCCCAGGACAAGAAACCAGCCCTCAAAAACTTAACCGGCAGAAAATATTTTTTTGAAAAAATCCCTAAGCCCCGGGGAAACAACTTCAGGAAAAATCTGACTTTTGGCAATTCACTCAAAAATGGTGCCAATCAGCCCTCAAAAACTTAACCGGCAGAAAATATTTTTTTGAAAAAATCCCTAAGCCCCGGGGTCACAATTTCCGCAAAAATCTGACTTTTGGCAATTCACTCAAAAACGGTGCCAAAAGCTTGAAAATGCTCTACTGAAAGGATTGGCACTCGAAACAGAAGGCTTTTTATCCCAGGACAAGAAATCAGCCCTCAAAAACTTAACCGGCAGAAAATATTTTTTTGAAAAAATCCCTAAGCCCCGGGGTCACAATTTCCGCAAAAATCTGACTTTTGGCAATTCACTCAAAAATAGTGCCAAAAGCTTGAAAATGCTCTCCTGAAAGGTTTGGCACTCGAAACAGAAGGCTTTTTATCCCAGGACAAGAAATCAGCCCTCAAAAACTTAACCGGCAGAAAATATTTTTTTGAAAAAATCCCTAAGCCCCGGGGTCACAATTTCCGCAAAAATCTGACTTTTGGCAATTCACTCAAAAATGGTGCCAAAAGCTTGAAAATGCTCCCCTGAAAGCTTTGGCGATGGAAACAGAAGGCTTTTTATCCCAGGACAAGAAATCAGCCCTCAAAAACTTAACCGGAAGAAAATATTTTTTTGAAAAAATCCCTAAGCCCCGGGGTCACAATTTCCGCAAAAATCTGACTTTTGGCAATTCACTCAAAAATGGTGCCAAAAGCTTGAAAATGCTCTACTGAAAGGAATGGCACTCGAAACAGAAGGCTTTTTATCCCAGGACAAGAAATCAGCCCTCAAAAACTTAACCGGCAGAAAATATTTTTTTGAAAAAATCCCTAAGCCCCGGGGTCACAATTTCCGCAAAAATCTGACTTTTGGCAATTCACTCAAAAATAGTGCCAAAAGCTTGAAAATGCTCCCCTGAAAGCTTTGGCGATGGAAACAGAAGGCTTTTTATCCCAGGACAAGAAACCAGCCCTCAAAAACTTAACCGGCAGAAAATATTTTTTTGAAAAAATCCCTAAGCCCCGGGGAAACAACTTCAGGAAAAATCTGACTTTTGGCAATTCACTCAAAAATGGTGCCAATCAGCCCTCAAAAACTTAACCGGCAGAAAATACTTTTTTTGAAAAAATCCCTAAGCCCCGGGGTCACAATTTCCGCAAAAATCTGACGTTTGGCAATTCACTCAAAAATGGTGCCAAAAGCTTGAAAATGCTCCCCTGAAAGCTTTGGCGATGGAAACAGAAGGCTTTTTATCCCAGGACAAGAAATCAGCCCTCAAAAACTTAACCGGCAGAAAATATTTTTTTGAAAAAATCCCTAAGCCCCGGGGTCACAATTTCCGCAAAAATCTGACTGTTGGCAATTCACTCAAAAATGGTGCCAAAAGCTTGAAAATGCTCCCCTGAAAGCTTTGGCGATGGAAACAGAAGGCTTTTTATCCCAGGACAAGAAATCAGCCCTCAAAAACTTAACTGGCAGAAAATATTTTTTTGAAAAAATCCCTAAGCCCCGGGGTCACAATTTCCGCAAGAATCTGACTTTTGGCAATTCACTCAAAAATAGTGCCAAAAGCTTGAAAATGCTCTCCTGAAAGGTTTGGCACTCGAAACAGAAGGCTTTTTATCCCAGGAGAAGAAATCAGCCCTCAAAAACTTAACCGGCAGAAAATATTTTTTTGAAAAAATCCCAAAGCCCCGGGGTCACAATTTCCGCAAAAATCTGACTTTTGGCAATTCACTCAAAAATGGTGCCAAAAGCTTGAAAATGCTCTACTGAAAGGAATGGCACTCGAAACAGAAGGCTTTTTATCCCAGGACAAGAAATCAGCCCTCAAAAACTTAACCGGCAGAAAATATTTTTTTGAAAAAATCCCTAATCCCCAGGGTCACAATTTCCGCAAAAATCTGACTTTTGGCAATTCACTCAAAAATAGTGCCAAAAGCTTGAAAATGCTCCCCTGAAAGCTTTGGCGATGGAAACAGAAGGCTTTTTATCCCAGGACAAGAAACCAGCGCTCAAAAACTTAACCGGCAGAAAATATTTTTTAAAAAAAATCCCTAAGCCCCGGGGTCACAATTTCCGCAAGAATCTGACTTTTGGCAATTCACTCAAAAATAGTGCCAAAAGCTTGAAAATGCTCCCCTGAAAGCTTTGGCGATGGAAACAGAAGGCTTTTTATCCCAGGACAAGAAACCAGCCCTCAAAAACTTAACCGGCAGAAAATATTTTTTTGAAAAAATCCCTAAGCCCCGGGGAAACAACTTCAGGAAAAATCTGACTTTTGGCAATTCACTCAAAAATGGTGCCAATCAGCCCTCAAAAACTTAACCGGCAGAAAATATTTTTTTGAAAAAATCCCTAAGCCCCGGCGTCACAATTTCCGCAAAAATCTGACTTTTGGCAATTCACTCAAAAATGGTGCCAAAAGCTTGAAAATGCTCCCCTGAAAGCTTTGGCGATGGAAACAGAAGGCTTTTTATCCCAGGACAAGAAATCAGCCCTCAAAACTTAACCGGCAGAAAATATTTTTTTGAAAAAATCCCTAAGCCCCGGGGTCACAATTTCCGCAAAAATCTGACTTTTGGCAATTCACTCAAAAATAGTGCCAAAAGCTAGAAAATGCTCTCCTGAAAGGTTTGGCACTCGAAACTGAAGGCTTTTTATCCCAGGACAAGAAATCAGCCCTCAAAAACTTAACCGGCAGAAAATATTTTTTTGAAAAAATCCCTAAGCCCCGGGGTCACAATTTCCGCAAAAATCTGACTTTTGGCAATTCACTCAAAAATAGTGCCAAAAGCTTGAAAATGCTCTACTGAAAGGTTTGGCACTCGAAACAGAAGGCTTTTTATCCCAGGACAAGAAATCAGCCCTCAAAAACTTAACCGGCAGAAAATATTTTTTTGAAAAAATCCCTAAGCCCCGGGGTCACAATTTTCGCAAAAATCTGACTTTTGGCAATTCACTCAAAAATGGTGCCAAAAGCTTGAAAATGCTCCCCTGAAAGCTTTGGCGATGGAAACAGAAGGCTTTTTATCCCAGGACAAGAAATCAGCCCTCAAAAACTTAACCGGCAGAAAATATTTTTTTGAAAAAATCCCTAAGCCCCGGGGTCACAATTTCCGCAAAAATCTGACTTTTGGCAATTCACTCAAAAATGGTGCCAAAAGCTTGAAAATGCTCTACTGAAAGGAATGGCACTCGAAACAGAAGGCTTTTTATCCCAGGACAAGAAATCAGCCCTCAAAAACTTAACCGGCAGAAAATATTTTTTTGAAAAAATCCCTAAGCCCCGGGGTCACAATTTCCGCAAAAATCTGACTTTTGGCAATTCACTCAAAAATAGTGCCAAAAGCTTGAAAATGCTCCCCTGAAAGCTTTGGCGATGGAAACAGAAGGCTTTTTATCCCAGGACAAGAAACCAGCGCTCAAAAACTTAACCGGCAGAAAATATTTTTTTAAAAAAATCCCTAAGCCCCGGGGTCACAATTTCCGCAAGAATCTGACTTTTGGCAATTCACTCAAAAATAGTGCCAAAAGCTTGAAAATGCTCCCCTGAAAGCTTTGGCGATGGAAACAGAAGGCTTTTTATCCCAGGACAAGAAACCAGCCCTCAAAAACTTAACCGGCAGAAAATATTTTTTTGAAAAAATCCCTAAGCCCCGGGGAAACAACTTCAGGAAAAATCTGACTTTTGGCAATTCACTCAAAAATGGTGCCAATCAGCCCTCAAAAACTTAACCGGCAGAAAATATTTTTTTGAAAAAATCCCTAAGCCCCGGGGTCACAATTTCCGCAAAAATCTGACTTTTGGCAATTGACTCAAGAATGGTGCCAAAAGCTTGAAAATGCTCCCCTGAAAGCTTTGGCGATGGAAACAGAAGGCTTTTTATCCCAGGACAAGAAATCAGCCCTCAAAAACTTAACCGGCAGAAAATTTTTTTTGAAAAAAACCCTAAGCCCCGGGGTCACAATTTCCGCAAAAATCTGACTGTTCGCAATTCACTCAAAAATGGTGCCAAAAGCTTGAAAATGCTCCCCTGAAAGCTTTGGCGATGGAAACAGAAGGCTTTTTATCCCAGGACAAGAAATCAGCCCTCAAAAACTTAACCGGCAGAAAATATTTTTTTGAAAAAATCCCTAAGCCCCGGGGTCACAATTTTCGCAAAAATCTGACTTTTGGCAATTCACTCAAAAATGGTGCCAAAAGCTTGAAAATGCTCCCCTGAAAGCTTTGGCGATGGAAACAGAAGGCTTTTTATCCCAGGACAAGAAATCAGCCCTCAAAAACTTAACCGGCAGAAAATATTTTTTTGAAAAAATCCCTAAGCCCCGGGGTCACAATTTCCGCAAAAATCTGTCTTTTGGCAATTCACTCAAAAATGGTGCCAAAAGCTTGAAAATGCTCTACTGAAAGGAATGGCACTCGAAACAGAAGGCTTTTTATCCCAGGACAAGAAATCAGCCCTCAAAAACTTAACCGGCAGAAAATATTTTTTTGAAAAAATCCCTAAGCCCCGGGGTCACAATTTCCGCAAAAATCTGACTTTTGGCAATTCACTCAAAAATAGTGCCAAAAGCTTGAAAATGCTCCCCTGAAAGCTTTGGCGATGGAAACAGAAGGCTTTTTATCCCAGGACAAGAAACCAGCGCTCAAAAACTTAACCGGCAGAAAATATTTTTTTAAAAAAATCCCTAAGCCCCGGGGTCACAATTTCCGCAAGAATCTGACTTTTGGCAATTCACTCAAAAATAGTGCCAAAAGCTTGAAAATGATCCCCTGAAAGCTTTGGCGATGGAAACAGAAGGCTTTTTATCCCAGGACAAGAAAACCAGCCCTCAAAAACTTAACCGGCAGAAAATATTTTTTTGAAAAAATCCCTAAGCCCCGGGGAAACAACTTCAGGAAAAATCTGACTTTTGGCAATTCACTCAAAAATGGTGCCAATCAGCCCTCAAAAACTTAACCGGCAGAAAATATTTTTTTGAAAAAATCCCTAAGCCCCGGGGTCACAATTTCCGCAAAAATCTGACTTTTGGCAATTCACTCAAAAATGGTGCCAAAAGCTTGAAAATGCTCCCCTGAAAGCTTTGGCGATGGAAACAGAAGGCTTTTTATCCCAGGACAAGAAATCAGCCCTCAAAAACTTAACCGGCAGAAAATTTTTTTTGAAAAAAACCCTAAGCCCCGGGGTCACAATTTCCGCAAAAATCTGACTGTTGGCAATTCACTCAAAAATGGTGCCAAAAGCTTGAAAATGCTCCCCTGAAAGCTTTGGCGATGGAAACAGAAGGCTTTTTATCCCAGGACAAGAAATCAGCCCTCAAAAACTTAACCGGCACAAAATATTTTTTTGAAAAAATCCCTAAGCCCCGGGGTCACAATTTCCGCAAAAATCTGACTTTTGGCAATTCACTCAAAAATGGTGCCAAAAGCTTGAAAATGCTCTCCTGAAAGGTTTGGCACTCGAAACAGAAGGCTTTTTATCCCAGGACAAGAAATCAGCCCTCAAAAACTTAACCGGCAGAAAATATTTTTTTGAAAAAATCCCTAAGCCCCGGGGAAACAACTTCAGCAAAAATCTGACTTTTGGCAATTCACTCAAAAATGGTGCCAAAAGCTTGAAAATGCTCTACTGAAAGGTTTGGCACTCGAAACAGAAGGCTTTTTATCCCAGGACAAGAAATCAGCCCTCAAAAACTTAACCGGCAGAAAATATTTTTTTGAAAAAATCCCTAAGCCCCGGGGTCACAATTTCCGCAAAAATCTGACTTTTGGCAATTCACTCAAAAATGGTGCCAAAAGCTTGAAAATGCTCCCCTGAAAGCTTTGGTGATGGAAACAGAAGGCTTTTTATCCCAGGACAAGAAATCAGCCCTCAAAAACTTAACCGGCAGAAAATATTTTTTTGAAAAAATCCCTAAGCCCCGGGGTCACAATTTCCGCAAAAATCTGACTTTTGGCAATTCACTCAAAAATAGTGCCAAAAGCTTGAAAATGCTCCCCTGAAAGCTTTGGCGATGGAAACAGAAGGCTTTTTATTCCAGGACAATAAACCAGCCCTCAAAAACTTAACCGGCAGAAAATATTTTTTTGAAAAAATCCCTAAGCCCCGGGGTCACAATTTCCGCAAAAATCTGACTTTTGGCAATTCACTCAAAAATAGTGCCAAAAGCTTGAAAATGCTCCCCTGAAAGCTTTGGCGATGGAAACAGAAGGCTTTTTATCCCAGGACAAGAAACCAGCCCTCAAAAACTTAACCGGCAGAAAATATTTTTTTAAAAAAATCCCTAAGCCCCGGGGTCACAATTTCCGCAAGAATCTGACTTTTGGCAATTCACTCAAAAATAGTGCCAAAAGCTTGAAAATGCTCCCCTGAAAGCTTTGGCGATGGAAACAGAAGGCTTTTTATCCCAGGACAAGAAACCAGCCCTCAAAAACTTAACCGGCAGAAAATATTTTTTTGAAAAAATCCCTAAACCCCGGGGAAACAACTTCAAGAAAAATCTGACTTTTGGCAATTCACTCAAAAATGGTGCCAAAAGCTTGAAAATGCTCCCCTGAAAGCTTTGGCGATGGAAACAGAAGGCTTTTTATCCCAGGACAAGAAATCAGCCCTCAAGAACTTAACCGGCAGAAAATATTTTTTTGAAAAAATCCCTAAGCCCCGGGGTCACAATTTCCGCAAAAATCTGACTTTTGGCAATTCACTCAAAAATGGTGCCAAAAGCTTGAAAATGGTCTACTGAAAGATTTGGCACTCGAAACAGAAGGCTTTTTATCCCAGGACAAGAAATCAGCCCTCAAAAACTTAACCGGCAGAAAATATTTTTTTGAAAAAATCCCTAAGCCCCGGGGTCACAATTTCCGCAAAAATCTGACTTTTGGCAATTCACTCAAAAATGGTGCCAAAAGCTTGAAAATGCTCTCCTGAAAGGTTTGGCACTCGAAACAGAAGGCTTTTTATCCCAGGACAAGAAATCAGCCCTCAAAAACTTAACCGGCAGAAAATATTTTTTTGAAAAAATCCCTAAGCCCCGGGGTCACAATTTCCGCAAAAATCTGACTTTTGGCAATTCACTCAAAAATGGTGCCAAAAGCTTGAAAATGCTCCCCTGAAAGCTTTGGCGATGGAAACAGAAGGCTTTTTATCCCAGGACAAGAAATCAGCCCTCAAGAACTTAACCGGCAGAAAATATTTTTTTGAAAAAATCCCTAAGCCCCGGGGTCACAATTTCCGCAAGAATCTGACTTTTGGCAATTCACTCAAAAATAGTGCCAAAAGCTTGAAAATGCTCCCCTGAAAGCTTTGGCGATGGAAACAGAAGGCTTTTTATCCCAGGACAAGAAACCAGCCCTCAAAAACTTAACCGGCAGAAAATATTTTTTTGAAAAAATCCCTAAGCCCCGGGGAAATAACTTCAGCAAAAATCTGACTTTTGGCAATTCACTCAAAAATGGTGCCAATCAGCCCTCAAAAACTTAACCGGCAGAAAATATTTTTTTGAAAAAATCCCTAAGCCCCGGGGTCACAATTTCCGCAAAAATCTGACTTTTGGCAATTCACTCAAAAATGGTGCCAAAACCTTCAAAATGCTCCCCTGAAAGCTTTGGCGATGGAAACAGAAGGCTTTTTATCCCAGGACAAGAAATCAGCCCTCAAAAACTTAACCGGCACAAAATATTTTTTTGAAAAAATCCCTAAGCCCCGGGGTCACAATTTCCGCAAAAATCTGACTTTTGGCAATTCACTCAAAAATGGTGCCAAAAGCTTGAAAATGCTCTCCTGAAAGGTTTGGCACTCGAAACAGAAGGCTTTTTATCCCAGGACAAGAAATCAGCCCTCAAAAACTTAACCGGCAGAAAATATTTTTTTGAAAAAATCCCTAAGCCCCGGGGAAACAACTTCAGCAAAAATCTGACTTTTGGCAATTCACTCAAAAATGGTGCCAAAAGCTTGAAAATGCTCTACTGAAAGGTTTGGCACTCGAAACAGAAGGCTTTTTATCCCAGGACAAGAAATCAGCCCTCAAAAACTTAACCGGCAGAAAATATTTTTTTGAAAAAATCCCTAAGCCCCGGGGTCACAATTTCCGCAAAAATCTGACTTTTGGCAATTCACTCAAAAATGGTGCCAAAAGCTTGAAAATGCTCCCCTGAAAGCTTTGGCGATGGAAACAGAAGGCTTTTTATCCCAGGACAAGAAATCAGCCCTCAAAAACTTAACCGGCAGAAAATATTTTTTTGAAAAAATCCCTAAGCCCCGGGGTCACAATTTCCGCAAAAATCTGACTTTTGGCAATTCACTCAAAAATAGTGCCAAAAGCTTGAAAATGCTCCCCTGAAAGCTTTGGCGATGGAAACAGAAGGCTTTTTATCCCAGGACAAGAAACCAGCCCTCAAAAACTTAACCGGCAGAAAATATTTTTTTGAAAAAATCCCTAAGCCCCGGGGTCACAATTTCCGCAAAAATCTGACTTTTGGCAATTCACTCAAAAATAGTGCCAAAAGCTTGAAAATGCTCCCCTGAAAGCTTTGGCGATGGAAACAGAAGGCTTTTTATCCCAGGACAAGAAACCAGCCCTCAAAAACTTAACCGGCAGAAAATATTTTTTTTAAAAAATCCCTAAGCCCCGGGGTCACAATTTCCGCAAGAATCTGACTTTTGGCAATTCACTCAAAAATAGTGCCAAAAGCTTGAAAATGCTCCCCTGAAAGCTTTGGCGATGGAAACAGAAGGCTTTTTATCCCAGGACAAGAAACCAGCCCTCAAAAACTTAACCGGCAGAAAATATTTTTTTGAAAAAATCCCTAAGCCCCGGGGAAACAACTTCAGGAAAAATCTGACTTTTGGCAATTCAATCAAAAATGGTGCCAAAAGCTTGAAAATGCTCCCCTGAAAGCTTTGGCGATGGAAACAGAAGGCTTTTTATCCCAGGACAAGAAATCAGCCCTCAAGAACTTAACCGGCAGAAAATATTTTTTTGAAAAAATCCCTAAGCCCCGGGGTCACAATTTCCGCAAAAATCTGACTTTTGGCAATTCACTCAAAAATGGTGCCAAAAGCTTGAAAATGGTCTACTGAAAGATTTGGCACTCGAAACAGAAGGCTTTTTATCCCAGGACAAGAAATCAGCCCTCAAAAACTTAACCGGCAGAAAATATTTTTTTGAAAAAATCCCTAAGCCCCGGGGTCACAATTTCCGCAAAAATCTGACTTTTGGCAATTCACTCAGAAATGGTGCCAAAAGCTTGAAAATGCTCCCCTGAAAGCTTTGGCGATGGAAACAGAAGGCTTTTTATCCCAGGACAAGAAATCAGCCCTCAAGAACTTAACCGGCAGAAAATATTTTTTTGAAAAAATCCCTAAGCCCCGGGGTCACAATTTCCGCAAAAATCTGACTTTTGGCAATTCACTCAAAAATGGTGCCAAAAGCTTGAAAATGCTCTACTGAAAGATTTGGCACTCGAAACAGAAGGCTTTTTATCCCAGGACAAGAAACCAGCCCTCAAAAACTTAACCGGCACAAAATATTTTTTTGAAAAAATCCCTAAGCCCCGGGGTCACAATTTCCGCAAAAATCTGACTTTTGGCAATTCACTCAAAAATGGTGCCAAAAGCTTGAAAATGCTCTACTGAAAGGATTGGCACTCGAAACAGAAGGCTTTTTATCCCAGGACAAGAAATCAGCCCTCAAAAACTTAACCGGCAGAAAATATTTTTTTGAAAAAATCCCTAAGCCCCGGGGTCACAATTTCAGCAAATTTCTGACTTTGGGCAATTCACTCAAAAATAGTGCCAAAAGCTTGAAAATGCTCTCCTGAAAGGTTTGGCACTCGAAACAGAAGGCTTTTTATCCCAGGACAAGAAATCAGCCCTCAAAAACTTAACCGGCAGAAAATATTTTTTTGAAAAAATCCCTAAGCCCCGGGGTCACAATTTCAGCAAATTTCTGACTTTGGGCAATTCACTCAAAAATAGTGCCAAAAGCTTGAAAATGCTCCCCTGAAAGCTTTGGCGATGGAAACAGAAAGCTTTTTATCCCAGGACAAGAAACCAGCCCTCAAAAACTTAACCGGCAGAAAATATTTTTTTGAAAAAATCCCTAAGCCCCGGGGAAACAACTTCAGGAAAAATCTGACTTTTGGCAATTCACTCAAAAATGGTGCCAATCAGCCCTCAAAAACTTAACCGGCAGAAAATATTTTTTTGAAAAAATCCCTAAGCCCCGGGGTCACAATTTCCGCAAAAATCTGACTTTTGGCAATTCACTCAAGAATGGTGCCAAAAGCTTGAAAATGCTCCCCTGAAAGCTTTGGCGATGGAAACAGAAGGCTTTTTATCCCAGGACAAGAAATCAGCCCTCAAGAACTTAACCGGCAGAAAATATTTTTTTGAAAAAATCCCTAAGCCCCGGGGTCACAATTTCCGCAAAAATCTGACTTTTGGCAATTCACTCAAAAATGGTGCCAAAAGCTTGAAAATGCTCTCCTGAAAGGTTTGGCACTCTAAACAGAAGGCTTTTTATCCCAGGACAAGAAATCAGCCCTCAAAAACTTAACCGGCAGAAAATATTTTTTTGAAAAAATCCCTAAGCCCCGGGGAAACAACTTCAGGAAAAATCTGACTTTTGGCAATTCACTCAAAAATGGTGCCAATCAGCCCTCAAAAACTTAACCGGCAGAAAATATTTTTTTGAAAAAATCCCTAAGCCCCGGGGTCACAATTTCCGCAAAAATCTGACTTTTGGCAATTCACTCAAAAATGGTGCCAAAAGCTTGAAAATGCTCTCCTGAAAGGTTTGGCACTCGAAACAGAAGGCTTTTTATCCCAGGACAAGAAATCAGCCCTCAAAAACTTAACCGGCAGAAAATATTTTTTTGAAAAAATCCCTAAGCCCCGGGGTCACAATTTCCGCAAAAATCTGACTTTTGGCAATTCACTCAAAAATGGTGCCAAAAGCTTGAAAATGCTCTCCTGAAAGGTTTGGCACTCTAAACAGAAGGCTTTTTATCCCAGGACAAGAAATCAGCCCTCAAAAACTTAACCGGCAGTAAATATTTTTTTGAAAAAATCCCTAAACCCCGGGGAAACAACTTCAGGAAAAATCTGACTTTTGGCAATTCACTCAAAAATGGTGCCAATCAGCCCTCAAAAACTTAACCGGCAGAAAATATTTTTTTGAAAAAATCCCTAAGCCCCGGGGTCACAATTTCCGCAAAAATCTGACTTTTGGCAATTCACTCAAGAATGGTGCCAAAAGCTTGAAAATGCTCCCCTGAAAGCTTTGGCGATGGAAACAGAAGGCTTTTTATCCCAGGACAAGAAATCAGCCCTCAAAAACTTAACCGGCAGAAAATATTTTTTTGAAAAAATCCCTACGCCCCGGGGTCACAATTTCCGCAAAAATCTGACTTTTGGCAATTCACTCAAAAATAGTGCCAAAAGCTTGAAAATGCTCTCCTGAAAGGTTTGGCACTCGAAACAGAAGGCTTTTTATCCCAGGACAAGAAATCAGCCCTCAAAAACTTAACCGGCAGAAAATATTTTTTTGAAAAAATCCCTAAGCCCCGGGGTCACAATTTCCGCAAAAATCTGACTTTTGGCAATTCACTCAAAAATAGTGCCAAAAGCTTGAAAATGCTCTCCTGAAAGGTTTGGCACTCGAAACAGAAGGCTTTTTATCCCAGGACAAGAAATCAGCCCTCAAAAACTTAACCGGCACAAAATATTTTTTTTAAAAAATCCCTAAGCCCCGGGGTCACAATTTCCGCAAAAATCTGACTTTTGGCAATTCACTCAAAAATGGTGCCAAAAGCTTGAAAATGCTCTACTGAAAGGAATGGCACTCGAAACAGAAGGCTTTTTATCCCAGGACAAGAAATCAGCCCTCAAAAACTTAACCGGCAGAAAATATTTTTTTGAAAAAATCCCTAAGCCCCGGGGTCACAATTTCCGCAAAAATCTGACTTTTGGCAATTCACTCAAAAATAGTGCCAAAAGCTTGAAAATGCTCCCCTGAAAGCTTTGGCGATGGAAAAAGAAGGCTTTTTATCCCAGGACAAGAAACCAGCCCTCAAAAACTTAACCGGCAGAAAATATTTTTTTAAAAAAATCCCTAAGCCCCGGGGTCACAATTTCCGCAAAAATCTGACTTTTGGCAATTCACTCAAAAATAGTGCCAAAAGCTTGAAAATGCTCCCCTGAAAGCTTTGGCGATGGAAACAGAAGGCTTTTTATCCCAGGACAAGAAACCAGCCCTCAAAAACTTAACCGGCAGAAAATATTTTTTTGAAAAAACCCCTAAGCCCCGGGGAAACAACTTCAGGAAAAATCTGACTTTTGGCAATTCACTCAAAAATGGTGCCAATCAGCCCTCAAAAACTTAACCGGCAGAAAATATTTTTTTGAAAAAATCCCTAAGCCCCGGGGTCACAATTTCCGCAAAAATCTGACTTTTGGCAATTCACTCAAGAATGGTGCCAAAAGCTTGAAAATGCTCCCCTGAAAGCTTTGGCGATGGAAACAGAAGGCTTTTTATCCCAGGACAAGAAATCAGCCCTCAAGAACTTAACCGGCAGAAAATATTTTTTTGAAAAAATCCCTAAGCCCCGGGGTCACAATTTCCGCAAAAATCTGACTTTTGGCAATTCACTCAAAAATGGTGCCAAAAGCTTGAAAATGCTCTCCTGAAAGGTTTGGCACTCTAAACAGAAGGCTTTTTATCCCAGGACAAGAAATCAGCCCTCAAAAACTTAACCGGCAGAAAATATTTTTTTGAAAAAATCCCTAAGCCCCGGGGAAACAACTTCAGGAAAAATCTGACTTTTGGCAATTCACTCAAAAATGGTGCCAATCAGCCCTCAAAAACTTAACCGGCAGAAAATATTTTTTTGAAAAAATCCCTAAGCCCCGGGGTCACAATTTCCGCAAAAATCTGACTTTTGGCAATTCACTCAAAAATGGTGCCAAAAGCTTGAAAATGCTCTCCTGAAAGGTTTGGCACTCGAAACAGAAGGCTTTTTATCCCAGGACAAGAAATCAGCCCTCAAAAACTTAACCGGCAGAAAATATTTTTTTGAAAAAATCCCTAAGCCCCGGGGTCACAATTTCCGCAAAAATCTGACTTTTGGCAATTCACTCAAAAATGGTGCCAAAAGCTTGAAAATGCTCTCCTGAAAGGTTTGGCACTCTAAACAGAAGGCTTTTTATCCCAGGACAAGAAATCAGCCCTCAAAAACTTAACCGGCAGTAAATATTTTTTTGAAAAAATCCCTAAACCCCGGGGAAACAACTTCAGGAAAAATCTGACTTTTGGCAATTCACTCAAAAATGGTGCCAATCAGCCCTCAAAAACTTAACCGGCAGAAAATATTTTTTTGAAAAAATCCCTAAGCCCCGGGGTCACAATTTCCGCAAAAATCTGACTTTTGGCAATTCACTCAAGAATGGTGCCAAAAGCTTGAAAATGCTCCCCTGAAAGCTTTGGCGATGGAAACAGAAGGCTTTTTATCCCAGGACAAGAAATCAGCCCTCAAGAACTTAACCGGCAGAAAATATTTTTTTGAAAAACTCCCTAAGCCCCGGGGTCACAATTTCCGCAAAAATCTGACTTTTGGCAATTCACTCAAAAATGGTGCCAAAAGCTTGAAAATGCTCTACTGAAAGATTTGGCACTCGAAACAGAAGGCTTTTTATCCCAGGACAAGAAAACAGCCCTCAAAAACTTAACCGGCACAAAATATTTTTTTGAAAAAATCCCTAAGCCCCGGGGTCACAATTTCCGCAAAAATCTGACTTTTGGCAATTCACTCAAAAATGGTGCCAAAAGCTTGAAAATGCTCTCCTGAAAGGTTTGGCACTCGAAACAGAAGGCTTTTTATCCCAGGACAAGAAATCAGCCCTCAAAAACTTAACCGGCAGAAAATATTTTTTTGAAGAAATCCCTAAGCCCCGGGGTCACAATTTCCGCAAAAATCTGACTTTTGGCAATTCACTCAAAAATAGTGCCAAAAGCTTGAAAATGCTCTCCTGAAAGGTTTGGCACTCGAAACAGAAGGCTTTTTATCCCAGGACAAGAAATCAGCCCTCAAAAACTTAACCGGCAGAAAATATTTTTTTGAAAAAATCCCTAAGCCCCGGGGTCACAATTTCCGCAAAAATCTGACTTTTGGCAATTCACTCAAAAATAGTGCCAAAAGCTAGAAAATGCTCTCCTGAAAGGTTTGGCACTCGAAACAGAAGGCTTTTTATCCCAGGACAAGAAATCAGCCCTCAAAAACTTAACCGGCAGAAAATATTTTTTTGAAAAAATCCCTAAGCCCCGGGGTCACAATTTCCGCAAGAATCTGACTTTTGGCAATTCACTCAAAAATGGTGCCAAAAGCTTGAAAATGCTCCCCTGAAAGCTTTGGCGATGGAAACAGAAGGCTTTTTATCCCAGGACAAGAAATCAGCCCTCAAAAACTTAACCGGCAGAAAATATTTTTTTGAAAAAATCCCTAAGCCCCGGGGTCACAATTTCGGCAAAAATCTGACTTTTGGCAATTCACTCAAAAATGGTGCCAAAAGCTTGAAAATGCTGTACTGAAAGGTTTGGCACTCGAAACAGAAGGCTTTTTATCCCAGGACAAGAAATCAGCCCTCAAAACCTAACCGGCACAAAATATTTTTTTGAAAAAATCCCTAAGCCCCGGGGTCACAATTTCCGCAAAAATCTGACTTTTGGCAATTCACTCAAAAATAGTGCCAAAAGCTTGAAAATGCTCCCCTGAAAGCTTTGGCGATGGAAACAGAAGGCTTTTTATCCCAGGACAAGAAACCAGCCCTCAAAAACTTAACCGGCAGAAAATATTTTTTTGAAAAAATCCCTAAGCCCCGGGGTCACTTTTTCCGCAAAAATCTGACTTTTGGCAATTCACTCAAAAACGGTGCCAAAAGCTTGAAAATGCTCTCCTGAAAGGTTTGTCACTCGAAACAGAAGGCTTTTTATCCCAGGACAAGAAATCAGCCCTCAAGAACTTAACCGGCAGAAAATATTTTTTTGAAAAACTCCCTAAGCCCCGGGGTCACAATTTCCGCAAAAATCTGACTTTTGGCAATTCACTCAAAAATGGTGCCAAAAGCTTGAAAATGCTCTACTGAAAGATTTGGCACTCGAAACAGAAGGCTTTTTATCCCAGGACAAGAAAACAGCCCTCAAAAACTTAACCGGCACAAAATATTTTTTTGAAAAAATCCCTAAGCCCCGGGGTCACAATTTCCGCAAAAATCTGACTTTTGGCAATTCACTCAAAAATGGTGCCAAAAGCTTGAAAATGCTCTCCTGAAAGGTTTGGCACTCGAAACAGAAGGCTTTTTATCCCAGGACAAGAAATCAGCCCTCAAAAACTTAACCGGCAGAAAATATTTTTTTGAAGAAATCCCTAAGCCCCGGGGTCACAATTTCCGCAAAAATCTGACTTTTGGCAATTCACTCAAAAATAGTGCCAAAAGCTTGAAAATGCTCTCCTGAAAGGTTTGGCACTCGAAACAGAAGGCTTTTTATCCCAGGACAAGAAATCAGCCCTCAAAAACTTAACCGGCAGAAAATATTTTTTTGAAAAAATCCCTAAGCCCCGGGGTCACAATTTCCGCAAAAATCTGACTTTTGGCAATTCACTCAAAAATAGTGCCAAAAGCTAGAAAATGCTCTCCTGAAAGGTTTGGCACTCGAAACAGAAGGCTTTTTATCCCAGGACAAGAAATCAGCCCTCAAAAACTTAACCGGCAGAAAATATTTTTTTGAAAAAATCCCTAAGCCCCGGGGTCACAATTTCCGCAAGAATCTGACTTTTGGCAATTCACTCAAAAATGGTGCCAAAAGCTTGAAAATGCTCCCCTGAAAGCTTTGGCGATGGAAACAGAAGGCTTTTTATCCCAGGACAAGAAATCAGCCCTCAAAAACTTAACCGGCAGAAAATATTTTTTTGAAAAAATCCCTAAGCCCCGGGGTCACAATTTCCGCAAAAATCTGACTTTTGGCAATTCACTCAAAAATGGTGCCAAAAGCTTGAAAATGCTGTACTGAAAGGTTTGGCACTCGAAACAGAAGGCTTTTTATCCCAGGACAAGAAATCAGCCCTCAAAACCTAACCGGCACAAAATATTTTTTTGAAAAAATCCCTAAGCCCCGGGGTCACAATTTCCGCAAAAATCTGACTTTTGGCAATTCACTCAAAAATAGTGCCAAAAGCTTGAAAATGCTCCCCTGAAAGCTTTGGCGATGGAAACAGAAGGCTTTTTATCCCAGGACAAGAAACCAGCCCTCAAAAACTTAACCGGCAGAAAATATTTTTTTGAAAAAATCCCTAAGCCCCGGGGTCACAATTTCCGCAAAAATCTGACTTTTGGCAATTCACTCAAAAACGGTGCCAAAAGCTTGAAAATGCTCTCCTGAAAGGTTTGTCACTCGAAACAGAAGGCTTTTTATCCCAGGACAAGAAATCAGCCCTCAAAAACTTAACCGGCAGAAAATATTTTTTTGAAAAAATCCCTAAGCCCCGGGGTCACAATTTCCGCAAAAATCTGACTTTTGGCAATTCACTCAAAAATGGTGCCAAAAGCTTGAAAATGCTCTACTGAAAGGTTTGGCACTCTAAACAGAAGGCTTTTTATCCCAGGACAAGAAATCAGCCCTCAAAAACTTAACCGGCAGAAAATATTTTTTTGAAAAAATCCCTAAACCCCGGGGAAACAACTTCAGGAAAAATCTGACTTTTGGCAATTCACTCAAAAATGGTGCCAATCAGCCCTCAAAAACTTAACCGGCAGAAATTTTTTTTTGAAAAACTCCCTAAGCCCCGGGGTCACAATTTCCGCAAAAATCTGACTTTTGGCAATTCACTCAAAAACGGTGCCAAAAGCTTGAAAATGCTCTCCTGAAAGGTTTGTCACTCGAAACAGAAGGCTTTTTATCCCAGGACAAGAAATCAGCCCTCAAAAACTTAACCGGCAGAAAATATTTTTTTGAAAAAATCCCTAAGCCCCGGGGTCACAATTTCCGCAAAAATCTGACTTTTGGCAATTCACTCAAAAATAGTGCCAAAAGCTGGAAAATGCTCCCCTGAAAGCTTTGGCGATGGAAACAGAAGGCTTTTTATCCCAGGACAAGAAATCAGCCCTCAAGAACTTAACCGGCAGAAAATATTTTTTTGAAAAACTCCCTAAGCCCCGGGGTCACAATTTCCGCAAAAATCTGACTTTTGGCAATTCACTCAAAAATGGTGCCAAAAGCTTGAAAATGCTCTACTGAAAGATTTGGCACTCGAAACAGAAGGCTTTTTATCCCAGGACAAGAAAACAGCCCTCAAAAACTTAACCGGCACAAAATATTTTTTTGAAAAAATCCCTAAGCCCCGGGGTCACAATTTCCGCAAGAATCTGACTTTTGGCAATTCACTCAAAAATGGTGCCAAAAGCTTGAAAATGCTCCCCTGAAAGCTTTGGCGATGGAAACAGAAGGCTTTTTATCCCAGGACAAGAAATCAGCCCTCAAAAACTTAACCGGCAGAAAATATTTTTTTGAAAAAATCCCTAAGCCCCGGGGTCACAATTTCCGCAAAAATCTGACTTTTGGCAATTCACTCAAAAATGGTGCCAAAAGCTTGAAAATGCTGTACTGAAAGGTTTGGCACTCGAAACAGAAGGCTTTTTATCCCAGGACAAGAAATCAGCCCTCAAAACCTAACCGGCACAAAATATTTTTTTGAAAAAATCCCTAAGCCCCGGGGTCACAATTTCCGCAAAAATCTGACTTTTGGCAATTCACTCAAAAATAGTGCCAAAAGCTTGAAAATGCTCCCCTGAAAGCTTTGGCGATGGAAACAGAAGGCTTTTTATCCCAGGACAAGAAACCAGCCCTCAAAAACTTAACCGGCAGAAAATATTTTTTTGAAAAAATCCCTAAGCCCCGGGGTCACAATTTCCGCAAAAATCTGACTTTTGGCAATTCACTCAAAAACGGTGCCAAAAGCTTGAAAATGCTCTCCTGAAAGGTTTGTCACTCGAAACAGAAGGCTTTTTATCCCAGGACAAGAAATCAGCCCTCAAAAACTTAACCGGCAGAAAATATTTTTTTGAAAAAATCCCTAAACCCCGGGGAAACAACTTCAGGAAAAATCTGACTTTTGGCAATTCACTCAAAAATGGTGCCAATCAGCCCTCAAAAACTTAACCGGCAGAAAAATTTTTTTTGAAAAAATCCCTAAGCCCCGGGGTCACAATTTCCGCAAAAATCTGACTTTTGGCAATTCACTCAAGAATGGTGCCAAAAGCTTGAAAATGCTCCCCTGAAAGCTTTGGCGATGGAAACAGAAGGCTTTTTATCCCAGGACAAGAAATCAGCCCTCAAGAACTTAACCGGCAGAAAATATTTTTTTGAAAAACTCCCTAAGCCCCGGGGTCACAATTTCCGCAAAAATCTGACTTTTGGCAATTCACTCAAAAACGGTGCCAAAAGCTTGAAAATGCTCTCCTGAAAGGTTTGTCACTCGAAACAGAAGGCTTTTTATCCCAGGACAAGAAATCAGCCCTCAAAAACTTAACCGGCAGAAAATATTTTTTTGAAAAAATCCCTAAGCCCCGGGGTCACAATTTCCGCAAAAATCTGACTTTTGGCAATTCACTCAAAAATAGTGCCAAAAGCTAGAAAATGCTCTCCTGAAAGGTTTGGCACTCGAAACAGAAGGCTTTTTATCCCAGGACAAGAAATCAGCCCTCAAAAACTTAACCGGCAGAAAATATTTTTTTGAAAAAATCCCTAAGCCCCGGGGTCACAATTTCCGCAAGAATCTGACTTTTGGCAATTCACTCAAAAATGGTGCCAAAAGCTTGAAAATGCTCCCCTGAAAGCTTTGGCGATGGAAACAGAAGGCTTTTTATCCCAGGACAAGAAATCAGCCCTCAAAAACTTAACCGGCAGAAAATATTTTTTTGAAAAAATCCCTAAGCCCCGGGGTCACAATTTCCGCAAAAATCTGACTTTTGGCAATTCACTCAAAAATGGTGCCAAAAGCTTGAAAATGCTGTACTGAAAGGTTTGGCACTCGAAACAGAAGGCTTTTTATCCCAGGACAAGAAATCAGCCCTCAAAACCTAACCGGCACAAAATATTTTTTTGAAAAAATCCCTAAGCCCCGGGGTCACAATTTCCGCAAAAATCTGACTTTTGGCAATTCACTCAAAAATAGTGCCAAAAGCTTGAAAATGCTCCCCTGAAAGCTTTGGCGATGGAAACAGAAGGCTTTTTATCCCAGGACAAGAAACCAGCCCTCAAAAACTTAACCGGCAGAAAATATTTTTTTGAAAAAATCCCTAAGCCCCGGGGTCACAATTTCCGCAAAAATCTGACTTTTGGCAATTCACTCAAAAACGGTGCCAAAAGCTTGAAAATGCTCTCCTGAAAGGTTTGTCACTCGAAACAGAAGGCTTTTTATCCCAGGACAAGAAATCAGCCCTCAAAAACTTAACCGGCAGAAAATATTTTTTTGAAAAAATCCCTAAGCCCCGGGGTCACAATTTCCGCAAAAATCTGACTTTTGGCAATTCACTCAAAAATGGTGCCAAAAGCTTGAAAATGCTCTACTGAAAGGTTTGGCACTCTAAACAGAAGGCTTTTTATCCCAGGACAAGAAATCAGCCCTCAAAAACTTAACCGGCAGAAAATATTTTTTTGAAAAAATCCCTAAACCCCGGGGAAACAACTTCAGGAAAAATCTGACTTTTGGCAATTCACTCAAAAATGGTGCCAATCAGCCCTTAAAAACTTAACCGGCAGAAAATTTTTTTTTGAAAAAATCCCTAAGCCCCGGGGTCACAATTTCCGTAAAAATCTGACTTTTGGCAATTGACTCAAGAATGGTGCCAAAAGCTTGAAAATGCTCCCCTGAAAGCTTTGGCGATGGAAACAGAAGGCTTTTTATCCCAGGACAAGAAATCAGCCCTCAAGAACTTAACCGGCAGAAAATATTTTTTTGAAAAACTCCCTAAGCCCCGGGGTCACAATTTCCGCAAAAATCTGACTTTTGGCAATTCACTCAAAAACGGTGCCAAAAGCTTGAAAATGCTCTCCTGAAAGGTTTGTCACTCGAAACAGAAGGCTTTTTATCCCAGGACAAGAAATCAGCCCTCAAAAACTTAACCGGCAGAAAATATTTTTTTGAAAAAATCCCTAAGCCCCGGGGTCACAATTTCCGCAAAAATCTGACTTTTGGCAATTCACTCAAAAATAGTGCCAAAAGCTAGAAAATGCTCTCCTGAAAGGTTTGGCACTCGAAACAGAAGGCTTTTTATCCCAGGACAAGAAATCAGCCCTCAAAAACTTAACCGGCAGAAAATATTTTTTTGAAAAAATCCCTAAGCCCCGGGGTCACAATTTCCGCAAGAATCTGACTTTTGGCAATTCACTCAAAAATGGTGCCAAAAGCTTGAAAATGCTCCCCTGAAAGCTTTGGCGATGGAAACAGAAGGCTTTTTATCCCAGGACAAGAAATCAGCCCTCAAAAACTTAACCGGCAGAAAATATTTTTTTGAAAAAATCCCTAAGCCCCGGGGTCACAATTTCCGCAAAAATCTGACTTTTGGCAATTCACTCAAAAACGGTGCCAAAAGCTTGAAAATGCTGTACTGAAAGGTTTGGCACTCGAAACAGAAGGCTTTTTATCCCAGGACAAGAAATCAGCCCTCAAAAACCTAACCGGCACAAAATATTTTTTTGAAAAAATCCCTAAGCCCCGGGGTCACAATTTCCGCAAAAATCTGACTTTTGGCAATTCACTCAAAAATAGTGCCAAAAGCTTGAAAATGCTCCCCTGAAAGCTTTGGCGATGGAAACAGAAGGCTTTTTATCCCAGGACAAGAAATCAGCCCTCAAAAACTTAACCGGCAGAAAATATTTTTTTGAAAAAATCCCTAAACCCCGGGGAAACAACTTCAGGAAAAATCTGACTTTTGGCAATTCACTCAAAAATGGTGCCAATCAGCCCTCAAAAACTTAACCGGCAGAAAAATTTTTTTTGAAAAAATCCCTAAGCCCCGGGGTCACAATTTCCGCAAAAATCTGACTTTTGGCAATTCACTCAAGAATGGTGCCAAAAGCTTGAAAATGCTCCCCTGAAAGCTTTGGCGATGGAAACAGAAGGCTTTTTATCCCAGGACAAGAAATCAGCCCTCAAGAACTTAACCGGCAGAAAATATTTTTTTGAAAAACTCCCTAAGCCCCGGGGTCACAATTTCCGCAAAAATCTGACTTTTGGCAATTCACTCAAAAATGGTGCCAAAAGCTTGAAAATGCTCTACTGAAAGATTTGGCACTCGAAACAGAAGGCTTTTTATCCCAGGACAAGAAAACAGCCCTCAAAAACTTAACCGGCACAAAATATTTTTTTGAAAAAATCCCTAAGCCCCGGGGTCACAATTTCCGCAAAAATCTGACTTTTGGCAATTCACTCAAAAATGGTGCCAAAAGCTTGAAAATGCTCTCCTGAAAGGTTTGGCACTCGAAACAGAAGGCTTTTTATCCCAGGACAAGAAATCAGCCCTCAAAAACTTAACCGGCAGAAAATATTTTTTTGAAAAAATCCCTAAGCCCCGGGGTCACAATTTCCGCAAAAATCTGACTTTTGGCAATTCACTCAAAAATGGTGCCAAAAGCTTGAAAATGCTCTCCTGAAAGGTTTGGCACTCGAAACAGAAGGCTTTTTATCCCAGGACAAGAAATCAGCCCTCAAAAACTTAACCGGCAGAAAATATTTTTTTGAAAAAATCCCTAAGCCCCGGGGTCACAATTTCCGCAAAAATCTGACTTTTGGCAATTCACTCAAAAATAGTGCCAAAAGCTTGAAAATGCTCTCCTGAAAGGTTTGGCACTCGAAACAGAAGGCTTTTTATCCCAGGACAAGAAATCAGCCCTCAAAAACTTAACCGGCAGAAAATATTTTTTTGAAAAAATCCCTAAGCCCCGGGGTCACAATTTCCGCAAAAATATGACTTTTGGCAATTCACTCAAAAATAGTGCCAAAAGCTTGAAAATGCTCCCCTGAAAGCTTTGGCGATGGAAACAGAAGGCTTTTTATCCCAGGACAAGAAATCAGCCCTCAAAAACTTAACCGGCAGAAAATATTTTTTTGAAAAAATCCCTAAGCCCCGGGGTCACAATTTCCGCAAAAATCTGACTTTTGGCAATTCACTCAAAAATGGTGCCAAAAGCTTGAAAATGCTGTACTGAAAGGCTTGGCACTCGAAACAGAAGGCTTTTTATCCCAGGACAAGAAATCAGCCCTCAAAACCTAACCGGCACAAAATATTTTTTTGAAAAAATCCCTAAGCCCCGGGGTCACAATTTCCGCAAAAATCTGACTTTTGGCAATTCACTCAAAAATAGTGCCAAAAGCTTGAAAATGCTCCCCTGAAAGCTTTGGCGATGGAAACAGAAGGCTTTTTATCCCAGGACAAGAAACCAGCCCTCAAAAACTTAACCGGCAGAAAATATTTTTTTGAAAAAATCCCTAAGCCCCGGGGTCACAATTTCCGCAAAAATCTGACTTTTGGCAATTCACTCAAAAACGGTGCCAAAAGCTTGAAAATGCTCTCCTGAAAGGTTTGTCACTCGAAACAGAAGGCTTTTTATCCCAGGACAAGAAATCAGCCCTCAAAAACTTAACCGGCAGAAAAATTTTTTTTGAAAAAATCCCTAAGCCCCGCGGTCACAATTTCCGCAAAAATCTGACTTTTGGCAATTCACTCAAAAATAGTGCCAAAAGCTGGAAAATGCTCTCCTGAAAGGTTTGGCACTCGAAACAGAAGGCTTTTTATCCCAGGACAAGAAATCAGCCCTCAAAAACTTAACCGGCAGAAAATATTTTTTTGAAAAAATCCCTAAGCCCCGGGGTCACAATTTCCGCAAAAATCTGACTTTTGGCAATTCACTCAAAAATGGTGCCAAAAGCTTGAAAATGCTCTACTGAAAGGAATGGCACTCGAAACAGAAGGCTTTTTATCCCAGGACAAGAAATCAGCCCTCAAAAACTTAACCGGCAGAAAATATTTTTTTGAAAAAATCCCTAAGCCCCGGGGTCACAATTTCCGCAAAAATCTGACTTTTGGCAATTCACTCAAAAATTGTGCCAAAAGCTAGAAAATGCTCTCCTGAAAGGTTTGGCACTCGAAACAGAAGGCTTTTTATCCCAGGACAAGAAATCAGCCCTCAAAAACTTAACCGGCAGAAAATATTTTTTTGAAAAAATCCCTAAGCCCCGGGGTCACAATTTCCGCAAAAATCTGACTTTTGGCAATTCACTCAAAAATGGTGCCAAAAGCTTGAAAATGCTCTCCTGAAAGGTTTGGCACTCGAAACAGAAGGCTTTTTATCCCAGGACAAGAAATCAGCCCTCAAAAACTTAACCGGCAGAAAATATTTTTTTGAAAAAATCCCTAAGCCCCGGGGTCACAATTTCCGCAAGAATCTGACTTTTGGCAATTCACTCAAAAATGGTGCCAAAAGCTTGAAAATGCTCTACTGAAAAGTTTGGCACTCGAAACAGAAGGCTTTTGATCCCAGGACAAGAAATCAGCCCTCAAAAACTTAACCGGCAGAAAATATTTTTTTGAAAAAATCCCTAAGCCCCGGGGTCACAATTTCGGCAAAAATCTGACTTTTGGCAATTCACTCAAGAATGGTGCCAAAAGCTTGAAAATGCTCCCCTGAAAGCTTTGGCGATGGAAACAGAAGGCTTTTTATCCCAGGACAAGAAATCAGCCCTCAAGAACTTAACCGGCAGAAAATATTTTTTTGAAAAAATCCCTAAACCCCGGGGAAACAACTTCAGGAAAAATCTGACTTTTGGCAATTCACTCAAAAATGGTGCCAATCAGCCCTCAAAAACTTAACCGGCAGAAAATATTTTTTTGAAAAAATCCCTAAGCCCCGGGGTCACAATTTCCGCAAAAATCTGACTTTTGGCAATTCACTCAAGAATGGTGCCAAAAGCTTGAAAATGCTCCCCTGAAAGCTTTGGCGATGGAAACAGAAGGCTTTTTATCCCAGGACAAGAAATCAGCCCTCAAGAACTTAACCGGCAGAAAATATTTTTTTGAAAAAATCCCTAAGCCCCGGGGTCACAATTTCCGCAAAAATCTGACTTTTGGCAATTCACTCAAAAATGGTGCCAAAAGCTTGAAAATGCTCTACTGAAAGATTTGGCACTCGAAACAGAAGGCTTTTTATCCCAGGACAAGAAATCAGCCCTCAAAAACTTAACCGGCACAAAATATTTTTTTGAAAAAATCCCTAAGCCCCGGGGTCACAATTTCCGCAAAAATCTGACTTTTGGCAATTCACTCAAAAATGGTGCCAAAAGCTTGAAAATGCTCTCCTGAAAGGTTTGGCACTCGAAACAGAAGGCTTTTTATCCCAGGACAAGAAATCAGCCCTCAAAAACTGAACCGGCAGAAAATATTTTTTTGAAAAAATCCCTAAGCCCCGGGGTCACAATTTCCGCAAAAATCTGACTTTTGGCAATTCACTCAAAAATAGTGCCAAAAGCTTGAAAATGCTCTCCTGAAAGGTTTGGCACTCGAAACAGAAGGCTTTTTATCCCAGGACAAGAAATCAGCCCTCAAAAACTTAACCGGCAGAAAATATTTTTTTGAAAAAATCCCTAAGCCCCGGGGTCACAATTTCCGCAAAAATCTGACTTTTGGCAATTCACTCAAAAATAGTGCCAAAAGCTTGAAAATGCTCTCCTGAAAGGTTTGGCACTCGAAACAGAAGGCTTTTTATCCCAGGACAAGAAATCAGCCCTCAAAAACTTAACCGGCAGAAAATATTTTTTTGAAAAAATCCCTAAGCCCCGGGGTCACAATTTCCGCAAAAATCTGACTTTTGGCAATTCACTCAAAAATAGTGCCAAAAGCTTGAAAATGCTCTCCTGAAAGGTTTGGCACTCGAAACAGAAGGCTTTTTATCCCAGGACAAGAAATCAGCCCTCAAAAACTTAACCGGCAGAAAATATTTTTTTGAAAAAATCCCTAAGCCCCGGGGTCACAATTTCCGCAAAAATCTGACTTTTGGCAATTCACTCAAAAACGGTGCCAAAAGCTTGAAAATGCTGTACTGAAAGGTTTGGCACTCGAAACAGAAGGCTTTTTATCCCAGGACAAGAAATCAGCCCTCAAAAACCTAACCGGCACAAAATATTTTTTTGAAAAAATCCCTAAGCCCCGGGGTCACAATTTCCGCAAAAATCTGACTTTTGGCAATTCACTCAAAAATAGTGCCAAAAGCTTGAAAATGCTCCCCTGAAAGCTTTGGCGATGGAAACAGAAGGCTTTTTATCCCAGGACAAGAAATCAGCCCTCAAAAACTTAACCGGCAGAAAATATTTTTTTGAAAAAATCCCTAAACCCCGGGGAAACAACTTCAGGAAAAATCTGACTTTTGGCAATTCACTCAAAAATGGTGCCAATCAGCCCTCAAAAACTTAACCGGCAGAAAAAATTTTTTTGAAAAAATCCCTAAGCCCCGGGGTCACAATTTCCGCAAAAATCTGACTTTTGGCAATTCACTCAAGAATGGTGCCAAAAGCTTGAAAATGCTCCCCTGAAAGCTTTGGCGATGGAAACAGAAGGCTTTTTATCCCAGGACAAGAAATCAGCCCTCAAGAACTTAACCGGCAGAAAATATTTTTTTGAAAAACTCCCTAAGCCCCGGGGTCACAATTTCCGCAAAAATCTGACTTTTGGCAATTCACTCAAAAATGGTGCCAAAAGCTTGAAAATGCTCTCCTGAAAGGTTTGGCACTCGAAACAGAAGGCTTTTTATCCCAGGACAAGAAATCAGCCCTCAAAAACTTAACCGGCACAAAATATTTTTTTGAAAAAATCCCTAAGCCCCGGGGTCACAATTTCCGCAAAAATCTGACTTTTGGCAATTCACTCAAAAATGGTGCCAAAAGCTTGAAAATGCTCTCCTGAAAGGTTTGGCACTCGAAACAGAAGGCTTTTTATCCCAGGACAAGAAATCAGCCCTCAAAAACTTAACCGGCAGAAAATATTTTTTTGAAAAAATCCCTAAGCCCCGGGGTCACAATTTCCGCAAAAATCTGACTTTTGGCAATTCACTCAAAAATAGTGCCAAAAGCTTGAAAATGCTCTCCTGAAAGGTTTGGCACTCGAAACAGAAGGCTTTTTATCCCAGGACAAGAAATCAGCCCTCAAAAACTTAACCGGCAGAAAATATTTTTTTGAAAAAATCCCTAAGCCCCGGGGTCACAATTTCCGCAAAAATCTGACTTTTGGCAATTCACTCAAAAATAGTGCCAAAAGCTTGAAAATGCTCTCCTGAAAGGTTTGGCACTCGAAACAGAAGGCTTTTTATCCCAGGACAAGAAATCAGCCCTCAAAAACTTAACCGGCAGAAAATATTTTTTTGAAAAAATCCCTAAGCCCCGGGGTCACAATTTCCGCAAAAATCTGACTTTTGGCAATTCACTCAAAAACGGTGCCAAAAGCTTGAAAATGCTCTCCTGAAAGGTTTGTCACTCGAAACAGAAGGCTTTTTATCCCAGGACAAGAAATCAGCCCTCAAAAACTTAACCGGCAGAAAAATTTTTTTTGAAAAAATCCCTAAGCCCCGCGGTCACAATTTCCGCAAAAATCTGACTTTTGGCAATTCACTCAAAAATTGTGCCAAAAGCTAGAAAATGCTCTCCTGAAAGGTTTGGCACTCGAAACAGAAGGCTTTTTATCCCAGGACAAGAAATCAGCCCTCAAAAACTTAACCGGCAGAAAATATTTTTTTGAAAAAATCCCTAAGCCCCGGGGTCACAATTTCCGCAAAAATCTGACTTTTGGCAATTCACTCAAAAATGGTGCCAAAAGCTTGAAAATGCTCTACTGAAAGGAATGGCACTCGAAACAGAAGGCTTTTTATCCCAGGACAAGAAATCAGCCCTCAAAAACTTAACCGGCAGAAAATATTTTTTTGAAAAAATCCCTAAGCCCCGGGGTCACAATTTCCGCAAAAATCTGACTTTTGGCAATTCACTCAAAAATTGTGCCAAAAGCTAGAAAATGCTCTCCTGAAAGGTTTGGCACTCGAAACAGAAGGCTTTTTATCCCAGGACAAGAAATCAGCCCTCAAAAACTTAACCGGCAGAAAATATTTTTTTGAAAAAATCCCTAAGCCCCGGGGTCACAATTTCCGCAAAAATCTGACTTTTGGCAATTCACTCAAAAATGGTGCCAAAAGCTTGAAAATGCTCTCCTGAAAGCTTTGGCGATGGAAACAGAAGGCTTTTTATCCCAGGACAAGAAATCAGCCCTCAAAAACTTAACCGGCAGAAAATATTTTTTTGAAAAAATCCCTAAGCCCCGGGGTCACAATTTCCGCAAGAATCTGACTTTTGGCAATTCACTCAAAAATGGTGCCAAAAGCTTGAAAATGCTCTACTGAAAAGTTTGGCACTCGAAACAGAAGGCTTTTGATCCCAGGACAAGAAATCAGCCCTCAAAAACTTAACCGGCAGAAAATATTTTTTTGAAAAAATCCCTAAGCCCCGGGGTCACAATTTCCGCAAAAATCTGACTTTTGGCAATTCACTCAAAAATAGTGCCAAAAGCTTGAAAATGCTCCCCTGAAAGCTTTGGCGATGGAAACAGAAGGCTTTTTATCCCAGGACAAGAAATCAGCCCTCAAGAACTTAACCGGCAGAAAATATTTTTTTGAAAAAATCCCTAAACCCCGGGGAAACAACTTCAGGAAAAATCTGACTTTTGGCAATTCACTCAAAAATGGTGCCAATCAGCCCTCAAAAACTTAACCGGCAGAAAATATTTTTTTGAAAAAATCCCTAAGCCCCGGGGTCACAATTTCCGCAAAAATCTGACTTTTGGCAATTCACTCAAGAATGGTGCCAAAAGCTTGAAAATGCTCCCCTGAAAGCTTTGGCGATGGAAACAGAAGGCTTTTTATCCCAGGACAAGAAATCAGCCCTCAAGAACTTAACCGGCAGAAAATATTTTTTTGAAAAAATCCCTAAGCCCCGGGGTCACAATTTCCGCAAAAATCTGACTTTTGGCAATTCACTCAAAAATGGTGCCAAAAGCTTGAAAATGCTCTACTGAAAGATTTGGCACTCGAAACAGAAGGCTTTTTATCCCAGGACAAGAAATCAGCCCTCAAAAACTTAACCGGCACAAAATATTTTTTTGAAAAAATCCCTAAGCCCCGGGGTCACAATTTCCGCAAAAATCTGACTTTTGGCAATTCACTCAAAAATGGTGCCAAAAGCTTGAAAATGCTCTCCTGAAAGGTTTGGCACTCGAAACAGAAGGCTTTTTATCCCAGGACAAGAAATCAGCCCTCAAAAACTGAACCGGCAGAAAATATTTTTTTGAAAAAATCCCTAAGCCCCGGGGTCACAATTTCCGCAAAAATCTGACTTTTGGCAATTCACTCAAAAATAGTGCCAAAAGCTTGAAAATGCTCTCCTGAAAGGTTTGGCACTCGAAACAGAAGGCTTTTTATCCCAGGACAAGAAATCAGCCCTCAAAAACTTAACCGGCAGAAAATATTTTTTTGAAAAAATCCCTAAGCCCCGGGGTCACAATTTCCGCAAAAATCTGACTTTTGGCAATTCACTCAAAAATAGTGCCAAAAGCTTGAAAATGCTCTCCTGAAAGGTTTGGCACTCGAAACAGAAGGCTTTTTATCCCAGGACAAGAAATCAGCCCTCAAAAACTTAACCGGCAGAAAATATTTTTTTGAAAAAATCCCTAAGCCCCGGGGTCACAATTTCCGCAAAAATCTGACTTTTGGCAATTCACTCAAAAATAGTGCCAAAAGCTTGAAAATGCTCCCCTGAAAGCTTTGGCGATGGAAACAGAAGGCTTTTTATCCCAGGACAAGAAATCAGCCCTCAAAAACTTAACCGGCAGAAAATATTTTTTTGAAAAAATCCCTAAGCCCCGGGGTCACAATTTCCGCAAAAATCTGACTTTTGGCAATTCACTCAAAAATGGTGCCAAAAGCTTGAAAATGCTGTATTGAAAGGCTTGGCACTCGAAACAGAAGGCTTTTTATCCCAGGACAAGAAATCAGCCCTCAAAACCTAACTGGCACAAAATATTTTTTTGAAAAAATCCCTAAGCCCCGGGGTCACAATTTCCGCAAAAATCTGACTTTTGGCAATTCACTCAAAAATAGTGCCAAAAGCTTGAAAATGCTCCCCTGAAAGCTTTGGCGATGGAAACAGAAGGCTTTTTATCCCAGGACAAGAAACCAGCCCTCAAAAACTTAACCGGCAGAAAATATTTTTTTGAAAAAATCCCTAAGCCCCGGGGTCACAATTTCAGCAAAAATCTGACTTTTGGCAATTCACTCAAAAATAGTGCCAAAAGCTGGAAAATGCTCTCCTGAAAGGTTTGTCACTCGAAACAGAAGGCTTTTTATCCCAGGACAAGAAATCAGCCCTCAAAAACTTAACCGGCAGAAAATATTTTTTTGAAAAAATCCCTAAGCCCCGGGGTCACAATTTCCGCAAAAATCTGACTTTTGGCAATTCACTCAAAAATGGTGCCAAAAGCTTGAAAGTGCTCCCCTGAAAGCTTTGGCGATGGAAACAGAAGGCTTTTTATCCCAGGAGAAGAAATCAGCCCTCAAAAACTTAACCGGCAGAAAATATTTTTTTGAAAAAATCCCTAAGCCCCGGGGTCACAATTTCCGCAAAAATCTGACTTTTGGCAATTCACTCAAAAATGGTGCCAAAAGCTAGAAAATGCTCTCCTGAAAGGTTTGGCACTCGAAACAGAAGGCTTTTTATCCCAGGACAAGAAATCAGCCCTCAAAAACTTAACCGGCAGAAAATATTTTTTTGAAAAAATCCCTAAGCCCCGGGGTCACAATTTCCGCAAAAATCTGACTTTTGGCAATTCACTCAAAAATGGTGCCAAAAGCTTGAAAATGCTCTCCTGAAAGGTTTGGCACTCGAAACAGAAGGCTTTTTATCCCAGGACAAGAAATCAGCCCTCAAAAACTTAACCGGCAGAAAATATTTTTTTGAAAAAATCCCTAAGCCCCGGGGTCACAATTTCCGCAAGAATCTGACTTTTGGCAATTCACTCAAAAATGGTGCCAAAAGCTTGAAAATGCTCTACTGAAAAGTTTGGCACTCGAAACAGAAGGCTTTTTATCCCAGGACAAGAAATCAGCCCTCAAAAACTTAACCGGCAGAAAATATTTTTTTGAAAAAATCCCTAAGCCCCGGGGTCACAATTTCGGCAAAAATCTGACTTTTGGCAATTCACTCAAGAATGGTGCCAAAAGCTTGAAAATGCTCCCCTGAAAGCTTTGGCGATGGAAACAGAAGGCTTTTTATCCCAGGACAAGAAATCAGCCCTCAAGAACTTAACCGGCAGAAATTTTTTTTTTGAAAAAATCCCTAAACCCCGGGGAAACAACTTCAGGAAAAATCTGACTTTTGGCAATTCACTCAAAAATGGTGCCAATCAGCCCTCAAAAACTTAACCGGCAGAAAATATTTTTTTGAAAAAATCCCTAAGCCCCGGGGTCACAATTTCCGCAAAAATCTGACTTTTGGCAATTCACTCAAGAATGGTGCCAAAAGCTTGAAAATGCTCCCCTGAAAGCTTTGGCGATGGAAACAGAAGGCTTTTTATCCCAGGACAAGAAATCAGCCCTCAAGAACTTAACCGGCAGAAAATATTTTTTTGAAAAAATCCCTAAGCCCCGGGGTCACAATTTCCGCAAAAATCTGACTTTTGGCAATTCACTCAAAAATGGTGCCAAAAGCTTGAAAATGCTCTACTGAAAGATTTGGCACTCGAAACAGAAGGCTTTTTATCCCAGGACAAGAAATCAGCCCTCAAAAACTTAACCGGCAGAAAATATTTTTTTGAAAAAATCCCTAAGCCCCGGGGTCACAATTTCCGCAAAAATCTGACTTTTGGCAATTCACTCAAAAATGGTGCCAATAGCTTGAAAATGCTCTCCTGAAAGGTTTGGCACTCGAAACAGAAGGCTTTTTATCCCAGGACAAGAAATCAGCCCTCAAAAACTTAACCGGCAGAAAATATTTTTTTGAAAAAATCCCTAAGCCCCGGGGTCACAATTTCCGCAAAAATCTGACTTTTGGCAATTCACTCAAAAATAGTGCCAAAAGCTTGAAAATGCTCTCCTGAAAGGTTTGGCACTCGAAACAGAAGGCTTTTTATCCCAGGACAAGAAATCAGCCCTCAAAAACTTAACCGGCAGAAAATATTTTTTTGAAAAAATCCCTAAGCCCCGGGGTCACAATTTCCGCAAAAATCTGACTTTTGGCAATTCACTCAAAAATAGTGCCAAAAGCTAGAAAATGCTCTCCTGAAAGGTTTGGCACTCGAAACAGAAGGCTTTTTATCCCAGGACAAGAAATCAGCCCTCAAAAACTTAACCGGCAGAAAATATTTTTTTGAAAAAATCCCTAAGCCCCGGGGTCACAATTTCGGCAAAAATCTGACTTTTGGCAATTCACTCAAGAATGGTGCCAAAAGCTTGAAAATGCTCCCCTGAAAGCTTTGGCGATGGAAACAGAAGGCTTTTTATCCCAGGACAAGAAATCAGCCCTCAAGAACTTAACCGGCAGAAAATTTTTTTTTGAAAAAATCCCTAAACCCCGGGGAAACAACTTCAGGAAAAATCTGACTTTTGGCAATTCACTCAAAAATGGTGCCAATCAGCCCTCAAAAACTTAACCGGCAGAAAATATTTTTTTGAAAAAATCCCTAAGCCCCGGGGTCACAATTTCCGCAAAAATCTGACTTTTGGCAATTCACTCAAGAATGGTGCCAAAAGCTTGAAAATGCTCCCCTGAAAGCTTTGGCGATGGAAACAGAAGGCTTTTTATCCCAGGACAAGAAATCAGCCCTCAAAAACTTAACCGGCAGAAAATATTTTTTTGAAAAAATCCCTAAGCCCCGGGGTCACAATTTCCGCAAAAATCTGACTTTTGGCAATTCACTCAAAAATGGTGCCAAAAGCTTGAAAATGCTCTACTGAAAGATTTGGCACTCGAAACAGAAGGCTTTTTATCCCAGGACAAGAAATCAGCCCTCAAAAACTTAACCGGCAGAAAATATTTTTTTGAAAAAATCCCTAAGCCCCGGGGTCACAATTTCCGCAAAAATCTGACTTTTGGCAATTCACTCAAAAATGGTGCCAATAGCTTGAAAATGCTCTCCTGAAAGGTTTGGCACTCGAAACAGAAGGCTTTTTATCCCAGGACAAGAAATCAGCCCTCAAAAACTTAACCGGCAGAAAATATTTTTTTGAAAAAATCCCTAAGCCCCGGGGTCACAATTTCCGCAAAAATCTGACTTTTGGCAATTCACTCAAAAATGGTGCCAAAAGCTTGAAAATGCTCTACTGAAAGGAATGGCACTCGAAACAGAAGGCTTTTTATCCCAGGACAAGAAATCAGCCCTCAAAAACTTAACCGGCAGAAAATATTTTTTTGAAAAAATCCCTAAGCCCCGGGGTCACAATTTCCGCAAAAATCTGACTTTTGGCAATTCACTCAAAAATTGTGCCAAAAGCTTGAAAATGCTCTACAGAAAGGTTTGGCACTCGAAACAGAAGGCTTTTTATCCCAGGACAAGAAATCAGCCCTCAAAAACTTAACCGGCAGAAAATATTTTTTTGAAAAAATCCCTAAGCCCCGGGGTCACAATTTCCGCAAGAATCTGACTTTTGGCAATTCACTCAAAAACGGTGCCAAAAGCTTGAAAATGCTCTACTGAAAGGTTTGGCACTCGAAACAGAAGGCTTTTTATCCCAGGACAAGAAATCAGCCCTCAAAAACTTAACCGGCAGAAAATATTTTTTTGAAAAAATCCCTAAGCCCCGGGGTCACAATTTCCGCAAAAATCTGACTTTTGGCAATTCACTCAAAAATGGTGCCAAAAGCTTGAAAATGCTCTACAGAAAGGTTTGGCACTCGAAACAGAAGGCTTTTTATCCCAGGACAAGAAATCAGCCCTCAAAAACTTAACCGGCAGAAAATATTTTTTTGAAAAAATCCCTAAGCCCCGGGGTCACAATTTCCGCAAGAATCTGACTTTTGGCAATTCACTCAAAAACGGTGCCAAAAGCTTGAAAATGCTCTACTGAAAGGTTTGGCACTCGAAACAGAAGGCTTTTTATCCCAGGACAAGAAATCAGCCCTCAAAAACTTAACCGGCAGAAAATATTTTTTTGAAAAAATCCCTAAGCCCCGGGGTCACAATTTCCGCAAAAATCTGACTTTTGGCAATTCACTCAAAAATTGTGCCAAAAGCTTGAAAATGCTCTACAGAAAGGTTTGGCACTCGAAACAGAAGGCTTTTTATCCCAGGACAAGAAATCAGCCCTCAAAAACTTAACCGGCAGAAAATATTTTTTTGAAAAAATCCCTAAGCCCCGGGGTCACAATTTCCGCAAAAATCTGACTTTTGGCAATTCACTCAAAAATGGTGCCAAAAGCTTGAAAATGCTCTACTGAAAGGAATGGCACTCGAAACAGAAGGCTTTTTATCCCAGGACAAGAAATCAGCCCTCAAAAACTTAACCGGCAGAAAATATTTTTTTGAAAAAATCCCTAAGCCCCGGGGTCACAATTTCCGCAAAAATCTGACTTTTGGCAATTCACTCAAAAATTGTGCCAAAAGCTAGAAAATGCTCTCCTGAAAGGTTTGGCACTCGAAACAGAAGGCTTTTTATCCCAGGACAAGAAATCAGCCCTCAAAAACTTAACCGGCAGAAAATATTTTTTTGAAAAAATCCCTAAGCCCCGGGGTCACAATTTCCGCAAGAATCTGACTTTTGGCAATTCACTCAAAAATGGTGCCAAAAGCTTGAAAATGCTCTACTGAAAGGTTTGGCACTCGAAACAGAAGGCTTTTTATCCCAGGACAAGAAATCAGCCCTCAAAAACTTAACCGGCAGAAAATATTTTTTTGAAAAAATCCCTAAGCCCCGGGGTCACAATTTCGGCAAAAATCTGACTTTTGGCAATTCACTCAAAAATAGTGCCAAAAGCTTGAAAATGCTCCCCTGAAAGCTTTGGCGATGGAAACAGAAGGCTTTTTATCCCAGGACAAGAAACCAGCCCTCAAAAACTTAACCGGCAGAAATTTTTTTTTTGAAAAAATCCCTAAGCCCCGGGGTCACAATTTCCGCAAAAATCTGACTTTTGGCAATTCACTCAAAAATGGTGCCAAAAGCTTGAAAATGCTCTACTGAAAGGTTTGGCACTCGAAACAGAAGACTTTTTATCCCAGGACAAGAAATCAGCCCTCAAAAACTTAACCGGCAGAAAATATTTTTTTGAAAAAATCCCTAAGCCCCGGGGTCACAATTTCCGCAAGAATCTGACTTTCGGCAATTCACTCAAAAATTGTGCCAAAAGCTTGAAAATGCTCTACAGAAAGGTTTGGCACTCGAAACAGAAGGCTTTTTATCCCAGGACAAGAAATCAGCCCTCAAAAACTTAACCTGCAGAAAATATTTTTTTGAAAAAATCCCTAAGCCCCGGGGTCACAATTTCCGCAAGAATCTGACTTTTGGCAATTCACTCAAAAATGGTGCCAAAAGCTTGAAATTGCTCTACTGAAAGGTTTGGCACTCGAAACAGAAGGCTTTTTATCCCAGGACAAGAAATCAGCCCTCAAAAACTTAACCGGCAGAAAATATTTTTTTGAAAAAATCCCTAAGCCCCGGGGTCACAATTTCCGCAAAAATCTGACTTTTGGCAATTCACTCAAAAATGGTGCCAAAAGCTTGAAAGTGCTCCCCTGAAAGCTTTGGCGATGGAAACAGAAGGCTTTTTATCCCAGGAGAAGAAATCAGCCCTCAAAAACTTAACCGGCAGAAAATATTTTTTTGAAAAAATCCCTAAGCCCCGGGGTCACAATTTCCGCAAAAATCTGACTTTTGGCAATTCACTCAAAAATGGTGCCAAAAGCTTGAAAATGCTCTACTGAAAGGAATGGCACTCGAAACAGAAGGCTTTTTATCCCAGGACAAGAAATCAGCCCTCAAAAACTTAACCGGCAGAAAATATTTTTTTGAAAAAATCCCTAAGCCCCGGGGTCACAATTTCCGCAAGAATCTGACTTTTGGCAATTCACTCAAAAACGGTGCCAAAAGCTTGAAAATGCTCTACTGAAAGGTTTGGCACTCGAAACAGAAGGCTTTTTATCCCAGGACAAGAAATCAGCCCTCAAAAACTTAACCGGCAGAAAATATTTTTTTGAAAAAATCCCTAAGCCCCGGGGTCACAATTTCCGCAAAAATCTGACTTTTGGCAATTCACTCAAAAATTGTGCCAAAAGCTTGAAAATGCTCTACAGAAAGGTTTGGCACTCGAAACAGAAGGCTTTTTATCCCAGGACAAGAAATCAGCCCTCAAAAACTTAACCGGCAGAAAATATTTTTTTGAAAAAATCCCTAAGCCCCGGGGTCACAATTTCCGCAAAAATCTGACTTTTGGCAATTCACTCAAAAATGGTGCCAAAAGCTTAAAAATGCTCTACTGAAAGGAATGGCACTCGAAACAGAAGGCTTTTTATCCCAGGACAAGAAATCAGCCCTCAAAAACTTAACCGGCAGAAAATATTTTTTTGAAAAAATCCCTAAGCCCCGGGGTCACAATTTCCGCAAAAATCTGACTTTTGGCAATTCACTCAAAAATTGTGCCAAAAGCTAGAAAATGCTCTCCTGAAAGGTTTGGCACTCGAAACAGAAGGCTTTTTATCCCAGGACAAGAAATCAGCCCTCAAAAACTTAACCGGCAGAAAATATTTTTTTGAAAAAATCCCTAAGCCCCGGGGTCACAATTTCCGCAAGAATCTGACTTTTGGCAATTCACTCAAAAATGGTGCCAAAAGCTTGAAAATGCTCTACTGAAAGGTTTGGCACTCGAAACAGAAGGCTTTTTATCCCAGGACAAGAAATCAGCCCTCAAAAACTTAACCGGCAGAAAATATTTTTTTAAAAAAATCCCTAAGCCCCGGGGTCACAATTTCGGCAAAAATCTGACTTTTGGCAATTCACTCAAAAATAGTGCCAAAAGCTTGAAAATGCTCCCCTGAAAGCTTTGGCGATGGAAACAGAAGGCTTTTTATCCCAGGACAAGAAACCAGCCCTCAAAAACTTAACCGGCAGAAAATATTTTTTTGAAAAAATCCCTAAGCCCCGGGGTCACAATTTCCGCAAAAATCTGACTTTTGGCAATTCACTCAAAAATGGTGCCAAAAGCTTGAAAATGCTCTACTGAAAGGTTTGGCACTCGAAACAGAAGGCTTTTTATCCCAGGACAAGAAATCAGCCCTCAAAAACTTAACCGGCAGAAAATATTTTTTTGAAAAAATCCCTAAGCCCCGGGGTCACAATTTCCGCAAGAATCTGACTTTTGGCAATTCACTCAAAAATTGTGCCAAAAGCTTGAAAATGCTCTACAGAAAGGTTTGGCACTCGAAACAGAAGGCTTTTTATCCCAGGACAAGAAATCAGCCCTCAAAAACTTAACCGGCAGAAAACATTTTTTTGAAAAAATCCCTAAGCCCCGGGGTCACAATTTCAGCAAAAGTCTGACTTTTGGCAATTCACTCAAAAATAGTGCCAAAAGCTTGAAAATGCTCTCCTGAAAGGTTTGGCACTCGAAACAGAAGGCTTTTTATCCCAGGACAAGAAATCAGCCCTCAAAAACTTAACCGGCAGAAAATATTTTTTTGAAAAAATCCCTAAGCCCCGGGGTCACAATTTCAGCAAAAATCTGACTTTTGGCAATTCACTCAAAAATGGTGCCAAAAGCTTGAAAATGCTCCCCTGAAAGCTTTGGCGATGGAAACAGAAGGCTTTTTATCCCAGGACAAGAAATCAGCCCTCAAAAACTTAACCGGCAGAAAATATTTTTTTGAAAAAATCCCTAAGCCCCGGGGTCACAATTTCCGCAAAAATCTGACTTTTGGCAATTCACTCACACATGGTGCCAAAAGCTTGAAAATGCTCTACTGAAAGGTTTGGCACTCGAAACAGAAGGCTTTTTATCCCAGGACAAGAAATCAGCCCTCAAAAACTTAACCGGCAGAAAATATTTTTTTGAAAAAATCCCTAAGCCCCGGGGTCACAATTTCCGCAAAAATCTGACTTTTTAGAATTGACTCAAAAATGGTGCCAAAAGCTTGAAAATGCTCCCCTGAAAGCTTTGGCGATGGAAACAGAAGGCTTTTTATCCCAGGACAAGAAATCAGCCCTCAAAAACTTAACCGGCAGAAAATATTTTTTTGAAAAAATCCCTAAGCCCCGGGGTCACAATTTCAGCAAAAATCTGACTTTTGGCAATTCACTCAAAAATGGTGCCAAAAGCTTGAAAATGCTCTACTGAAAGGAATGGCACTCGAAACAGAAGGCTTTTTATCCCAGGACAAGAAATCAGCCCTCAAAAACTTAACCGGCACAAAATATTTTTTTGAAAAAATCCCTAAGCCCCGGGGTCACAATTTCCGCAAAAATCTGACTTTTGGCAATTCACTCAAAAATAGTGCCGAAAGCTTGAAAATGCTCTCCTAAAAGCTTTGGCGATGGAAACAGAAGGCTTTTTATCCCAGGACAAGAAACCAGCCCTCAAAAACTTAACCGGCAGAAAATATTTTTTTGAAAAAATCCCTAAGCCCCGGGGTCACAATTTCCGCAAAAAGCTGACTTTTGGCAATTCACTCACACATGGTGCCAAAAGCTTTAAAATGCTCCCCTGAAAGCTTTCGCGATGGAAACAGAAGGCTTTTTATCCCAGGACAAGAAACCAGCCCTCAAAAACTTAACCGGCAGAAAATATTTTTTTGAAAAAATCCCTAAGCCCCGGGGTCACAATTTCCGCAAAAATCTGACTTTTGGCAATTCACTCAAAAACGGTGCCAAAAGCTTGAAAATGCTCTACTGAAAGGATTGGCACTCGAAACAGAAGGCTTTTTATCCCAGGACAAGAAATCAGCCCTCAAAAACTTAACCGGCAGAAAATATTTTTTTGAAAAAATCCCTAAGCCCCGGGGTCACAATTTCAGCAAAAATCTGACTTTTGGCAATTCACTCAAAAATAGTGCCAAAAGCTTGAAAATGCTCTCCTGAAAGGTTTGGCACTCGAAACAGAAGGCTTTTTATCCCAGTACAAGAAATCAGCCCTCAAAAACTTAACCGGCAGAAAATATTTTTTTGAAAAAATCCCTAAGCCCCGGGGTCACAATTTCCGCAAAAATCTGACTTTTGGCAATTCACTCATAAATGGTACCAAAACCTTTAAAATGCTCCCCAGAAAGCTTTGGCGATGGAAACAGAAGGCTTTTTATCCCAGGACAAGAAATCAGCCCTCAAAAACTTAACCGGCAGAAAATATTTTTTTGAAAAAATCCCTAAGCCCCGGGGTCACAATTTCAGCAAAAATCTGACTTTTGGCAATTCACTCACACATGGTGCCAAAAGCTTGAAAATGCTCCCCTGAAAGCTTTCGCGATGGAAACAAAAGCCTTTTTATCCCAGGACAAGAAACCAGCCCTCAAAAACCTAACCGGCAGAAAATATTTTTTTGAAAAAATCCCTAAGCCCCGGGGTCACAATTTCCGCAAAAATCTGACTTTTGGCAATTCACTCAAAAACGGTGCCAAAAGCTTGAAAATGCTCTACTGAAAGGATTGGCACTCGAAACAGAAGGCTTTTTATCCCAGGACAAGAAATCAGCCCTCAAAAACTTAACCGGCAGAAAATATTTTTTTGAAAAAATCCCTAAGCCCCGGGGTCACAATTTCAACAAAAATCTGACTTTTCGCAATTCACTCAAAAATAGTGCCAAAAGCTTGAAAATGCTCTCCTGAAAGGTTTGGCACTCGAAACAGAAGGCTTTTTATCCCAGGAAAAGAAATCAGCCCTCAAAAACTTAACCGGCAGAAAATATTTTTTTGAAAAAATCCCTAAGCCCCGGGGTCACAATTTCCGCAAAAATCTGACTTTTGGCAATTCACTCAAAAATAGTGCCAAAAGCTAGAAAATGCTCTCCTGAAAGGTTTGGCACTCAAAACAGAAGGCTTTTTATCCCAGGACAAGAAATCAGCCCTCAAAAACTTAACCGGCAGAAAATATTTTTTTGAAAAAATCCCTAAGCCCCGGGGTCACAATTTCCGCAAAAATCTGACTTTTGGCAATTCACTCAAAAATGGTGCCAAAAGCTTGAAAATGCTCTACTGAAAGGTTTGACACTCGAAACAGAAGGCTTTTTATCCCAGGACAAGAAATCAGCCCTCAAAAACTTAACCGGCAGAAAATATTTTTTTGAAAAAATCCCTAAGCCCCGGGGTCACAATTTCAGCAAAAATCTGACTTTTGGCAATTCACTCAAAAACGGTGCCAGAAGCTTGCAAATGCTCCCCTGAAAGGTTTGGCGATGGATACAGAAGGCTTTTTATCCCAGGACAAGAAATCAGCCCTCAAAAACTTAACCGGCAGAAAATATTTTTTTGAAAAAATCCCTAAGCCCCGGGGTCACAATTTCTGCAAAAATCTGACTTTTGGCAATTCACTCACACATGGTGCCAAAAGCTTGAAAATGCTCCCCTGAAAGCTTTGGCGATGGAAACAGAAGGCTTTTTATCCCAGGACAAGAAACCAGCCCTCAAAAACTTAACCGGCAGAAAATATTTTTTTGAAAAAATCCCTAAGCCCCGGGGTCACAATTTCCGCAAAAAGCTGACTTTTGGCAATTCACTCACACATGGTGCCAAAAGCTTTAAAATGCTCCCCTGAAAGCTTTCGCGATGGAAACAGAAGGCTTTTTATCCCAGGACAAGAAACCAGCCCTCAAAAACTTAACCGGCAGAAAATATTTTTTTGAAAAAATCCCTAAGCCCCGGGGTCACAATTTCCGCAAAAATCTGACTTTTGGCAATTCACTCAAAAACGGTGCCAAAAGCTTGAAAATGCTCTACTGAAAGGATTGGCACTCGAAACAGAAGGCTTTTTATCCCAGGACAAGAAATCAGCCCTCAAAAACTTAACCGGCAGAAAATATTTTTTTGAAAAAATCCCTAAGCCCCGGGGTCACAATTTCCGCAAAAATCTGACTTTTGGCAATTCACTCAAAAATAGTGCCAAAAGCTTGAAAATGCTCTCCTGAAAGGTTTGGCACTCGAAACAGAAGGCTTTTTATCCCAGGACAAGAAATCAGCCCTCAAAAACTTAACCGGCAGAAAATATTTTTTTGAAAAAATCCCTAAGCCCCGGGGTCACAATTTCCGCAAAAATCTGACTTTTGGCAATTCACTCATAAATGGTACCAAAACCTTGAAAATGCTCCCCAGAAAGCTTTGGCGATGGAAACAGAAGGCTTTTTATCCCAGGACAAGAAATCAGCCCTCAAAAACTTAACCGGCAGAAAATATTTTTTTGAAAAAATCCCTAAGCCCCGGGGTCACAATTTCAGCAAAAATCTGACTTTTGGCAATTCACTCACACATGGTGCCAAAAGCTTGAAAATGCTCCCCTGAAAGCTTTCGCGATGGAAACAAAAGCCTTTTTATCCCAGGACAAGAAACCAGCCCTCAAAAACCTAACCGGCAGAAAATATTTTTTTGAAAAAATCCCTAAGCCCCGGGGTCACAATTTCCGCAAAAATCTGACTTTTGGCAATTCACTCAAAAACGGTGCCAAAAGCTTGAAAATGCTCTACTGAAAGGATTGGCACTCGAAACAGAAGGCTTTTTATCCCAGGACAAGAAATCAGCCCTCAAAAACTTAACCGGCAGAAAATATTTTTTTGAAAAAATCCCTAAGCCCCGGGGTCACAATTTCAACAAAAATCTGACTTTTCGCAATTCACTCAAAAATAGTGCCAAAAGCTTGAAAATGCTCTCCTGAAAGGTTTGGCACTCGAAACAGAAGGCTTTTTATCCCAGGAAAAGAAATCAGCCCTCAAAAACTTAACCGGCAGAAAATATTTTTTTGAAAAAATCCCTAAGCCCCGGGGTCACAATTTCCGCAAAAATCTGACTTTTGGCAATTCACTCAAAAATAGTGCCAAAAGCTAGAAAATGCTCTCCTGAAAGGTTTGGCACTCAAAACAGAAGGCTTTTTATCCCAGGACAAGAAATCAGCCCTCAAAAACTTAACCGGCAGAAAATATTTTTTTGAAAAAATCCCTAAGCCCCGGGGTCACAATTTCCGCAAAAATCTGACTTTTGGCAATTCACTCAAAAATGGTGCCAAAAGCTTGAAAATGCTCTACTGAAAGGTTTGACACTCGAAACAGAAGGCTTTTTATCCCAGGACAAGAAATCAGCCCTCAAAAACTTAACCGGCAGAAAATATTTTTTTGAAAAAATCCCTAAGCCCCGGGGTCACAATTTCCGCAAAAATCTGACTTTTGGCAATTCACTCAAAAATGGTGCCAAAAGCTTGAAAATGCTCCCCTGAAAGCTTTGGCGATGGAAACAGAAGGCTTTTTATCCCAGGACAAGAAATCAGCCCTCAAAAACTTAACCGGCAGAAAATATTTTTTTGAAAAAATCCCTAAGCCCCGGGGTCACAATTTCAGCAAAAATCTGACTTTTGGCAATTCACTCAAAAATGGTGCCAAAAGCTTGAAAATGCTCTACTGAAAGGAATGGCACTCGAAACAGAAGGCTTTTTATCCCAGGACAAGAAATCAGCCCTCAAAAACTTAACCGGCAGAAAATATTTTTTTGAAAAAATCCCTAAGCCCCGGGGTCACAATTTCCGCAAAAATCTGACTTTTGGCAATTCACTCAAAAACGGTGCCAAAAGCTTGAAAATGCTCTACTGAAAGGATTGGCACTCGAAACAGAAGGCTTTTTATCCCAGGACAAGAAATCAGCCCTCAAAAACTTAACCGGCAGAAAATATTTTTTTGAAAAAATCCCTAAGCCCCGGGGTCACAATTTCCGCAAAAATCTGACTTTTGGCAATTCACTCAAAAATAGTGCCAAAAGCTTGAAAATGCTCCCCTGAAAGCTTTGGCGATGGAAACAGAAGGCTTTTTATCCCAGGACAAGAAACCAGCCCTCAAAAACTTAACCGGCAGAAAATATTTTTTTGAAAAAATCCCTAAGCCCCGGGGTCACAATTTCCGCAAAAATCTGACTTTTGGCAATTCACTCAAAAATGGTGCCAAAAGCTTGAAAATGCTCTCCTGAAAGGTTTGGCACTCGAAACAGAAGGCTTTTTATCCCAGGACAAGAAATCAGCCCTCAAAAACTTAACCGGCAGAAAATATTTTTTTGAAAAAATCCCTAAGCCCCGGGGTCACAATTTCCGCAAGAATCTGACTTTTGGCAATTCACTCAAAAATGGTGCCAAAAGCTTGAAAATGCTCTCCTGAAAGGTTTGGCACTCGAAACAGAAGGCTTTTTATCCCAGGACAAGAAATCAGCCCTCAAAAACTTAACCGGCAGAAAATATTTTTTTGAAAAAATCCCTAAGCCCCGGGGTCACAATTTCCGCAAAAATCTGACTTTTGGCAATTCACTCAAAAATGGTGCCAAAAGCTTGAAAATGCTCCCCTGAAAGCTTTGACGGTGGAAACAGAAGGCTTTTTATCCCAGGACAAGAAATCAGCCCTCAAAAACTTAACAGGCAGAAAATATTTTTTTGAAAAAATCCCTAAGCCCCGGGGTCACAATTTCCGCAAAAATCTGACTTTTGGCAATTCACTCAAAAATGGTGCCAAAAGCTTGAAAATGCTCCCCTGAAAGCTTTGGCGATGGAAACAGAAGGCTCTTTATCCCAGGACAAGAAATCAGCCCTCAAAAACTTAACCGGCAGAAAATATTTTTTTGAAAAAATCCCTAAGCCCCGGGGTCACAATTTCCGCAAGAATCTGACTTTTGGCAATTCACTCAAAAATGGTGCCAAAAGCTTGAAAATGCTCTACTGAAAGGTTTGGCACTCGAAACAGAAGGCTTTTTATCCCAGGACAAGAAATCAGCCCTCAAAAACTTAACCGGCAGAAAATATTTTTTTGAAAAAATCCCTAAGCCCCGGGGTCACAATTTCCGCAAAAATCTGACTTTTGGCAATTCACTCAAAAATGGTGCCAAAAGCTTGAAAATGCTCCCCTGAAAGCTTTGGCGATGGAAACAGAAGGCTTTTTATCCCAGGACAAGAAATCAGCCCTCAAAAACTTAACAGGCAGAAAATATTTTTTTGAAAAAATCCCTAAGCCCCGGGGTCACAATTTCCGCAAAAATCTGACTTTTGGCAATTCACTCAAAAATGGTGCCAAAAGCTTGAAAATGCTCCCCTGAAAGCTTTGGCGATGGAAACAGAGGGCTCTTTATCCCAGGACAAGAAACCAGCCCTCAAAAACCTAACCGGCAGAAAATATTTTTTTGAAAAAATCCCTAAGCCCCGGGGTCACAATTTCCGCAAAAATCTGACTTTTGGCAATTCACTCAAAAACGGTGCCAAAAGCTTGAAAATGCTCTACTGAAAGGATTGGCACTCGAAACAGAAGGCTTTTTATCCCAGGACAAGAAATCAGCCCTCAAAAACTTAACCGGCACAAAATATTTTTTTGAAAAAATCCCTAAGCCCCGGGGTCACAATTTCCGCAAAAATCTGACTTTTGGCAATTCACTCAAAAATAGTGCCAAAAGCTTGAAAATGCTCCCCTGAAAGCTTTGGCGATGGAAACCGAAGGCTTTTTATCCCAGGACAAGAAAGCAGCCCTCAAAAACTTAACCGGCAGAAAATATTTTTTTGAAAAAATCCCTAAGCCCCGGGGTCACAATTTCCGCAAAAATCTGACTTTTGGCAATTCACTCAAAAATTGTGCCAAAAGCTTGAAAATGCTCTCCTGAAAGGTTTGGCACTCGAAACAGAAGGCTTTTTATCCCAGGACAAGAAATCAGCCCTCAAAAACTTAACCGGCAGAAAATATTTTTTTGAAAAAATCCCTAAGCCCCGGGGTCACAATTTCCGCAAGAATCTGACTTTTGGCAATTCACTCAAAAATGGTGCCAAAAGCTTGAAAATGCTCTACTGAAAGGTTTGGCACTCGAAACAGAAGGCTTTTTATCCCAGGACAAGAAATCAGCCCTCAAAAACTTAACCGGCAGAAAATATTTTTTTGAAAAAATCCCTAAGCCCCGGGGTCACAATTTCCGCAAAAATCTGACTTTTGGCAATTCACTCAAAAATGGTGCCAAAAGCTTGAAAATGCTCCCCTGAAAGCTTTGGCGATGGAAACAGAAGGCTTTTTATCCCAGGACAAGAAATCAGCCCTCAAAAACTTAACAGGCAGAAAATATTTTTTTGAAAAAATCCCTAAGCCCCGGGGTCACAATTTCCGCAAAAATCTGACTTTTGGCAATTCACTCAAAAATGGTGCCAAAAGCTTGAAAATGCTCCCCTGAAAGCTTTGGCGATGGAAACAGAAGGCTCTTTATCCCAGGACAAGAAATCAGCCCTCAAAAACTTAACCGGCAGAAAATATTTTTTTGAAAAAATCCCTAAGCCCCGGGGTCACAATTTCCGCAAGAATCTGACTTTTGGCAATTCACTCAAAAATGGTGCCAAAAGCTTGAAAATGCTCTACTGAAAGGTTTGGCACTCGAAACAGAAGGCTTTTTATCCCAGGACAAGAAATCAGCCCTCAAAAACTTAACCGGCAGAAAATATTTTTTTGAAAAAATCCCTAAGCCCCGGGGTCACAATTTCCGCAAAAATCTGACTTTTGGCAATTCACTCAAAAATGGTGCCAAAAGCTTGAAAATGCTCCCCTGAAAGCTTTGGCGATGGAAACAGAAGGCTTTTTATCCCAGGACAAGAAATCAGTCCTCAAAAACTTAACCGGCAGAAAATATTTTTTTGAAAAAATCCCTAAGCCCCGGGGTCACAATTTCCGCAAAAATCTGACTTTTGGCAATTCACTCAAAAATGGTGCCAAAAGCTTGAAAATGCTCCCCTGAAAGCTTTGGCGATGGAAACAGAAGGCTCTTTATCCCAGGACAAGAAATCAGCCCTCAAAAACTTAACCGGCAGAAAATATTTTTTTGAAAAAATCCCTAAGCCCCGGGTTCACAATTTCCGCAAGAATCTGACTTTTGGCAATTCACTCAAAAATGGTGCCAAAAGCTTGAAAATGCTCTACTGAAAGGTTTGGCACTCGAAACAGAAGGCTTTTTATCCCAGGACAAGAAATCAGCCCTCAAAAACTTAACCGGCAGAAAATATTTTTTTGAAAAAATCCCTAAGCCCCGGGGTCACAATTTCCGCAAAAATCTGACTTTTGGCAATTCACTCAAAAATGGTGCCAAAAGCTTGAAAATGCTCCCCTGAAAGCTTTGGCGATGGAAACAGAAGGCTTTTTATCCCAGGACAAGAAATCAGCCCTCAAAAACTTAACCGGCAGAAAATATTTTTTTGAAAAAATCCCTAAGCCCCGGGGTCACAATTTCCGCAAAAATCTGACTTTTGGCAATTCACTCAAAAATGGTGCCAAAAGCTTGAAAATGCTCCCCTGAAAGCTTTGGCGATGGAAACAGAAGGCTTTTTATCCCAGGACAAGAAATCAGCCCTCAAAAACTTAACAGGCAGAAAATATTTTTTTGAAAAAATCCCTAAGCCCCGGGGTCACAATTTCCGCAAAAATCTGACTTTTGGCAATTCACTCAAAAATGGTGCCAAAAGCTTGAAAATGCTCCCCTGAAAGCTTTGGCGAGGGAAACAGAAGGCTCTTTATCCCAGGACAAGAAACCAGCCCTCAAAAACCTAACCGGCAGAAAATATTTTTTTGAAAAAATCCCTAAGCCCCGGGGTCACAATTTCCGCAAAAATCTGACTTTTGGCAATTCACTCAAAAATGGTGCCAAAAGCTTGAAAATGCTCCCCTGAAAGCTTTGGCGATGGAAACAGAAGGCTTTTTATCCCAGGACAAGAAATCAGCCCTCAAAAACTTAACCGGCAGAAAATATTTTTTTGAAAAAATCCCTAAGCCCCGGGGTCACAATTTCCGCAAAAATCTGACTTTTGGCAATTCACTCAAAAATGGTGCCAAAAGCTTGAAAATGCTCCCCTGAAAGCTTTGGCGATGGAAACAGAAGGCTTTTTATCCCAGGACAAGAAATCAGCCCTCAAAAACTTAACAGGCAGAAAATATTTTTTTGAAAAAATCCCTAAGCCCCGGGGTCACAATTTCCGCAAAAATCTGACTTTTGGCAATTCACTCAAAAATGGTGCCAAAAGCTTGAAAATGCTCCCCTGAAAGCTTTGGCGAGGGAAACAGAAGGCTTTTTATCCCAGGACAAGAAATCAGCCCTCAAAAACTTAACCGGCAGAAAATATTTTTTTGAAAAAATCCCTAAGCCCCGGGGTCACAATTTCCGCAAAAATCTGACTTTTGGCAATTCACTCAAAAATGGTGCCAAAAGCTTGAAAATGCTCCCCTGAAAGCTTTGGCGATGGAAACAGAAGGCTTTTTATCCCAGGACAAGAAATCAGCCCTCAAAAACTTAACAGGCAGAAAATATTTTTTTGAAAAAATCCCTAAGCCCCGGGGTCACAATTTCCACAAAAATCTGACTTTTGGCAATTCACTCAAAAATGGTGCCAAAAGCTTGAAAATGCTCCCCTGAAAGCTTTGGCGAGGGAAACAGAAGGCTCTTTATCCCAGGACAAGAAACCAGCCCTCAAAAACCTAACCGGCAGAAAATATTTTTTTGAAAAAATCCCTAAGCCCCGGGGTCACAATTTCCGCAAAAATCTGACTTTTGGCAATTCACTCAAAAACGGTGCCAAAAGCTTCAAAATGCTCTACTGAAAGGATTGGCACTCGAAACAGAAGGCTTTTTATCCCAGGACAAGAAATCAGCCCTCAAAAACTTAACCGGCACAAAATATTTTTTTGAAAAAATCCCTAAGCCCCGGGGTCACAATTTCCGCAAAAATCTGACTTTTGGCAATTCACTCAAAAATAGTGCCAAAAGCTTGAAAATGCTCCCCTGAAAGCTTTGGCACTCGAAACAGAAGGCTTTTTATCGCAGGACAAGAAACCAGCCCTCAAAAACTTAACCGGCAGAAAATATTTTTTTGAAAAAATCCCTAAGCCCCGGGGTCACAATTTCCGCAAAAATCTGACTTTTGGCAATTCACTCAAAAATGGTGCCAAAAGCTTGAAAATGCTCTCCTGAAAGGTTTGGCACTTGAAACAGAAGGCTTTTTATCGCAGGACAAGAAATCAGCCCTCAAAAACTTAACCGGCAGAAAATATTTTTTTGAAAAAATCCCTAAGCCCCGGGGTCACAATTTCCGCAAAAATCTGACTTTTGGGAATTCACTCAAAAATAGTGCCAAAAGCTTGAAAATGCTCTCCTGAAAGGTTTGTCACTCGAAACAGAAGGCTTTTTATCCTAGGACAAGAAATCAGCCCTCAAAAACTTAACCGGCAGAAAATATTTTTTTGAAAAAATCCCTAAGCCCCGGGGTCACAATTTCAGCAAAAATCTGACTTTTGGCAATTGACTCAAAAATGGTACCAAAAGCTTGAAAATGCTCCCCTGAAAGCTTTGGCGATGGAAACAGAAGGCTTTTTATCCCAGGACAAGAAATCAGCCCTCAAAAACTTAACCGGCAGAAAATATTTTTTTGAAAAAATCCCTAAGCCCCGGGGTCACAATTTCCGCAAAAATCTGACTTTTGGCAATTCACCCACACATGGTGCCAAAAGCTTGAAAATGCTCCCCTGAAAGGATTGGCACTCGAAACAGAAGGCTTTTTATCCCAGGACAAGAAATCAGCCCTCAAAAACTTAACTGGCAGAAAATATTTTTTTGAAAAAATCCCTAAGCCCCGGGGTCACAATTTCAGCAAAAATCTGACTTTTGGCAATTCACTCAAAAATAGTGCCAAAAGCTTGAAAATGCTCTCCTGAAAGGTTTGGCACTCGAAACAGAAGGCTTTTTATCCCAGGACAAGAAATCAGCCCTCAAAAACTTAACCGGCAGAAAATATTTTTTTGAAAAAATCCCTAAGCCCCGGGGTCACAATTTCCGCAAAAATCTCACTTTTGGCAATTCACTCAAAAATAGTGCCAAAAGCTAGAAAATGATCTCCTGAAAGGTTTGGCACTCAAAACAGAAGGCTTTTTATCCCAGGACAAGAAATCAGCCCTCAAAAACTTAACCGGCAGAAAATATTTTTTTGAAAAAATCCCTAAGCCCCGGGGTCACAATTTCCGCAAAAATCTGACTTTTGGCAATTCACTCAAAAATGGTGCCAAAAGCTTGAAAATGCTCTCCTGAAAGGTTTGTCACTCGAAACAGAAGGCTTTTTATCCCAGGACAAGAAATCAGCCCTCAAAAACTTAACCAGCAGAAAATATTTTTTTGAAAAAATCCCTAAGCCCCGGGGTCACAATTTCAGCAAAAATCTGACTTTTGGCAATTGACTCAAAAATGGTGCGAAAAGCTTGAAAATGCTCTCCTGAAAGGTTTGGCACTTGAAACAGAAGGCTTTTTATCCCAGGACAAGAAATCAGCCCTCAAAAACTTAACCGGCAGAAAATATTTTTTTGAAAAAATCCCTAAGCCCCGGGGTCACAATTTCCGCAAAAATCTGACTTTTGGCAATTCACTCACACATAGTGCCAAAAGCTTGAAAATGCTCCCCTGAAAGCTTTCGCGATGGAAACAAAAGCCTTTTTATCCCAGGACAAGAAACCAGCCCTCAAAAACCTAACCGGCAGAAAATATTTTTTTGAAAAAATCCCTAAGCCCCGGGGTCACAATTTCCGCAAAAATCTGACTTTTGGGAATTCACTCAAAAATGGTGCCAAAAGCTTGAAAATGCTCTCCTGAAAGGTTTGTCACTCGAAACAGAAGGCTTTTTATCCCAGGACAAGAAATCAGCCCTCAAAAACTTAACCGGCACAAAATATTTTTTTGAAAAAATCCCTAAGCCCTGGGGGTCACAATTTCCGCAAAAATCTGACTTTTGGCAATTCACTCAAAAATAGTGCCAAAAGCTTGAAAATGCTCCCCTGAAAGCTTTGGCACTCGAAACAGAAGGCTTTTTATCGCAGGACAAGAAACCAGCCCTCAAAAACTTAACCGGCAGAAAATATTTTTTTGAAAAAATCCCTAAGCCCCGGGGTCACAATTTCCGCAAAAATCTGACTTTTGGCAATTGACTCAAAAATGGTGCCAAAAGCTTGAAAATGCTCTCCTGAAAGGTTTGGCACTCGAAACAGAAGGCTTTTTATCGCAGGACAAGAAATCAGCCCTCAAAAACTTAACCGGCAGAAAATATTTTTTTGAAAAAATCCCTAAGCCCCGGGGTCACAATTTCCGCAAAAATCTGACTTTTGGGAATTCACTCAAAAATGGTGCCAAAAGCTTGAAAATGCTCTCCTGAAAGGTTTGTCACTCGAAACAGAAGGCTTTTTATCCCAGGACAAGAAATCAGCCCTCAAAAACTTAACCGGCAGAAAATATTTTTTTGAAAAAATCCCTAAGCCCCGGGGTCACAATTTCAGCAAAAATCTGACTTTTGGCAATTGACTCAAAAATGGTACCAAAAGCTTGAAAATGCTCCCCTGAAAGCTTTGGCGATGGAAACAGAAGGCTTTTTATCCCAGGACAAGAAATCAGCCCTCAAAAACTTAACCGGCAGAAAATATTTTTTTGAAAAAATCCCTAAGCCCCGGGGTCACAATTTCCGCAAAAATCTGACTTTTGGCAATTCACTCACACGTGGTGCCAAAAGCTTGAAAATGCTCCCCTGAAAGGATTGGCACTCGAAACAGAAGGCTTTTTATCCCAGGACAAGAAATCAGCCCTCAAAAACTTAACCGGCAGAAAATATTTTTTTGAAAAAATCCCTAAGCCCCGGGGTCACAATTTCAGCAAAAATCTGACTTTTGGCAATTCACTCAAAAATAGTGCCAAAAGCTTGAACATGCTCTCCTGAAAGGTTTGGCACTCGAAACAGAAGGCTTTTTATCCCAGGACAAGAAATCAGCCCTCAAAAACTTAACCGGCAGAAAATATTTTTTTGAAAAAATCCCTAAGCCCCGGGGTCACAATTTCCGCAAAAATCTGACTTTTGGCAATTCACGCAAAAATGGTGCCAAAAGCTTGAAAATGCTCTACTGAAAGGTTTGACACTCGAAACAGAAGGCTTTTTATCCCAGGACAAGAAATCAGCCCTCAAAAACTTAACCGGCAGAAAATATTTTTTTGAAAAAATCCCTAAGCCCCGGGGTCACAATTTCCGCAAAAATCTGACTTTTGGCAATTCACTCAAAAATGGTGCCAAAAGCTTGAAAATGCTCCCCTGAAAGCTTTGGCGATGGAAACAGAAGGCTTTTTATCCCAGGACAAGAAATCAGCCCTCAAAAACTTAACCGGCAGAAAATATTTTTTTGAAAAAATCCCTAAGCCCCGGGGTCACAATTTCCGCAAAAATCTGACTTTTGGCAATTCACTCAAAAATGGTGCCAAAAGCTTGAAAATGCTCTACTGAAAGGAATGGCACTCGAAACAGAAGGCTTTTTATCCCAGGACAAGAAATCAGCCCTCAAAAACTGAACCGGCACAAAATATTTTTTTGAAAAAATCCCTAAGCCCCGGGGTCACAATTTCCGCAAAAATCTGACTTTTGGCAATTCACTCAAAAATAGTGCCAAAAGCTTGAAAATGCTCCCCTGAAAGCTTTGGCGATGGAAACAGAAGGATCTTTATCCCAGGACAAGAAACCAGCCCTCAAAAACCTAACTGGCAGAAAATATTTTTTTGAAAAAATCCCTAAGCTTTTTATCCCAGGACAAGAAATCAGCCCTCAAAAACTTAACCGGCAGAAAATATTTTTTTGAAAGAATCCCTAAGCCCCGGGGTCACAATTTCAGCAAAAATCTGACTTTTGGCAATTCACTCAAAAATGGTGCCAAAAGCTTGAAAATGCTCTCCTGAAAGGTTTGTCACTCGAAACAGAAGGCTTTTTATCCCAGGACAAGAAATCAGCCCTCAAAAACTTAACCGGCAGAAAATATTTTTTTGAAAAAATCCCTAAGCCCCGGGGTCACAATTTCCGCAAAAATCTGACTTTTGGGAATTCACTCAAAAATGGTGCCAAAAGCTTGAAAATGCTCTCCTGAAAGGTTTGTCACTCGAAACAGAAGGCTTTTTATCCCAGGACAAGAAATCAGCCCTCAAAAACTTAACCGGCAGAAAATATTTTTTTGAAAAAATCCCTAAGCCCCGGGGTCACAATTTCAGCAAAAATCTGACTTTTGGCAATTGACTCAAAAATGGTACCAAAAGCTTGAAAATGCTCTCCTGAAAGGTTTGGCGATGGAAACAGAAGGCTTTTTATCCCAGGACAAGAAATCAGCCCTCAAAAACTTAACCGGCAGAAAATATTTTTTTGAAAAAATCCCTAAGCCCCGGGGTCACAATTTCCGCAAGAATCTGACTTTTGGCAATTCACTCAAAAATGGTGCCAAAAGCTTGAAAATGCTCCCCTGAAAGCTTTGGCGATGGAAACAGAAGGCTTTTTATCCCAGGACAAGAAATCAGCCCTCAAAAACTTAACCGGCAGAAAATATTTTTTTGAAAAAATCCCTAAGCCCCGGGGTCACAATTTCAGCAAAAATCTGACTTTTGGCAATTCACTCAAAAATGGTGCCAAAAGCTTGAAAATGCTCCACTGAAAGGAATGGCACTCGAAACAGAAGGCTTTTTATCCCAGGACAAGAAATCAGCCCTCAAAAACTTAACCGGCAGAAAATATTTTTTTGAAAAAATCCCTAAGCCGGGGTCACAATTTCCGCAAAAATCTGACTTTTGGCAATTCACTCAAAAATAGTGCCAAAAGCTTGAAAATGCTCCCCTAAAAGCTTTGGCGATGGAAACAGAAGGCTTTTTATCCCAGGACAAAAAACCAGCCCTCAAAAACTTAACCGGCAGAAAATATTTTTTTGAAAAAATCCCTAAGCCCCGGGGTCACAATTTCCGCAAAAATCTGACTTTTGGCAATTCACTCAAAAACGGTGCCAAAAGCTTGAAAATGCTCTACTGAAAGGATTGGCACTCGAAACAGAAGGCTTTTTATCCCAGGACAAGAAATCAGCCCTCAAAAACTTAACCGGCAGAAAATATTTTTTTGAAAAAATCCCTAAGCCCCGGGGTCACAATTTCCGCAAAAATCTGACTTTTGCCAATTCACTCAAAAATGGTGCCAAAAGCTTGAAAATGCTCTCCTGAAAGGTTTGTCACTCGAAACAGAAGGCTTTTTATCCCAGGACAAGAAATCAGCCCTCAAAAACTTAACCGGCAGAAAATATTTTTTTAAAAAAATCCCTAAGCCCCGGGGTCACAATTTCCGCAAAAATCTGACTTTTGGCAATTCACTCACACGTGGTGCCAAAAGCTTGAAAATGCTCCCCTGAAAGGATTGGCACTCGAAACAGAAGGCTTTTTATCCCAGGACAAGAAATCAGCCCTCAAAAACTTAACCGGCAGAAAATATTTTTTTGAAAAAATCCCTAAGCCCCGGGGTCACAATTTCAGCAAAAATCTGACTTTTGGCAATTCACTCAAAAATAGTGCCAAAAGCTTGAAAATGCTCTCCTGAAAGGTTTGGCACTCGAAACAGAAGGCTTTTTATCCCAGGACAAGAAATCAGCCCTCAAAAACTTAACCGGCAGAAAATATTTTTTTGAAAAAATCCCTAAGCCCCGGGGTCACAATTTCCGCAAAAATCTGACTTTTGGCAATTCACTCAAAAATGGTGCCAAAAGCTTGAAAATGCTCTACTGAAAGGTTTGACACTCGAAACAGAAGGCTTTTTATCCCAGGACAAGAAATCAGCCCTCAAAAACTTAACCGGCAGAAAATATTTTTTTGAAAAAATCCCTAAGCCCCGGGGTCACAATTTCCGCAAAAATCTGACTTTTGGCAATTCACTCAAAAATGGTGCCAAAAGCTTGAAAATGCTCCCCTGAAAGCTTTGGCGATGGAAACAGAAGGCTTTTTATCCCAGGACAAGAAATCAGCCCTCAAAAACTTAACCGGCAGAAAATATTTTTTTGAAAAAATCCCTAAGCCCCGGGGTCACAATTTCCGCAAAAATCTGACTTTTGGCAATTCACTCAAAAATGGTGCCAAAAGCTTGAAAATGCTCTACTGAAAGGAATGGCACTCGAAACAGAAGGCTTTTTATCCCAGGACAAGAAATCAGCCCTCAAAAACTGAACCGGCACAAAATATTTTTTTGAAAAAATCCCTAAGCCCCGGGGTCACAATTTCCGCAAAAATCTGACTTTTGGCAATTCACTCAAAAATAGTGCCAAAAGCTTGAAAATGCTCCCCTGAAAGCTTTGGCGATGGAAACAGAAGGATCTTTATCCCAGGACAAGAAACCAGCCCTCAAAAACCTAACTGGCAGAAAATATTTTTTTGAAAAAATCCCTAAGCTTTTTATCCCAGGACAAGAAATCAGCCCTCAAAAACTTAACCGGCAGAAAATATTTTTTTGAAAGAATCCCTAAGCCCCGGGGTCACAATTTCCGCAAAAATCTGACTTTTGGCAATTCACTCAAAAATAGTGCCAAAAGCTTGAAAATGCTCCCCTGAAAGCTTTGGCACTCGAAACAGAAGGCTTTTTATCGCAGGACAAGAAACCAGCCCTCAAAAACTTAACCGGCAGAAAATATTTTTTTGAAAAAATCCCTAAGCCCCGGGGTCACAATTTCCGCAAAAATCTGCCTTTTGGCAATTCACTCAAAAATGGTGCCAAAAGCTTGAAAATGCTCTCCTGAAAGGTTTGTCACTCGAAACAGAAGGCTTTTTATCCCAGGACAAGAAATCAGCCCTCAAAAACTTAACCGGCAGAAAATATTTTTTTGAAAAAATCCCTAAGCCCCGGGGTCACAATTTCCGCAAAAATCTGACTTTTGGGAATTCACTCAAAAATGGTGCCAAAAGCTTGAAAATGCTCTCCTGAAAGGTTTGTCACTCGAAACAGAAGGCTTTTTATCCCAGGACAAGAAATCAGCCCTCAAAAACTTAACCGGCAGAAAATATTTTTTTGAAAAAATCCCTAAGCCCCGGGGTCACAATTTCAGCAAAAATCTGACTTTTGGCAATTGACTCAAAAATGGTACCAAAAGCTTGAAAATGCTCTCCTGAAAGGTTTGGCGATGGAAACAGAAGGCTTTTTATCCCAGGACAAGAAATCAGCCCTCAAAAACTTAACCGGCAGAAAATATTTTTTTGAAAAAATCCCTAAGCCCCGGGGTCACAATTTCCGCAAGAATCTGACTTTTGGCAATTCACTCAAAAATGGTGCCAAAAGCTTGAAAATGCTCCCCTGAAAGCTTTGGCGATGGAAACAGAAGGCTTTTTATCCCAGGACAAGAAACCAGCCCTCAAAAACCTAACTGGCAGAAAATATTTTTTTGAAAAAATCCCTAAGCTTTTTATCCCAGGACAAGAAATCAGCCCTCAAAAACTTAACCGGCAGAAAATATTTTTTTGAAAGAATCCCTAAGCCCCGGGGTCACAATTTCAGCAAAAATCTGACTTTTGGCAATTCACTCAAAAATAGTGCCAAAAGCTTGAAAATGCTCCCCTGAAAGCTTTGGCACTCGAAACAGAAGGCTTTTTATCGCAGGACAAGAAACCAGCCCTCAAAAACTTAACCGGCAGAAAATATTTTTTTGAAAAAATCCCTAAGCCCCGGGGTCACAATTTCCGCAAAAATCTGCCTTTTGGCAATTCACTCAAAAATGGTGCCAAAAGCTTGAAAATGCTCTCCTGAAAGGTTTGTCACTCGAAACAGAAGGCTTTTTATCCCAGGACAAGAAATCAGCCCTCAAAAACTTAACCGGCAGAAAATATTTTTTTGAAAAAATCCCTAAGCCCCGGGGTCACAATTTCCGCAAAAATCTGACTTTTGGGAATTCACTCAAAAATGGTGCCAAAAGCTTGAAAATGCTCTCCTGAAAGGTTTGTCACTCGAAACAGAAGGCTTTTTATCCCAGGACAAGAAATCAGCCCTCAAAAACTTAACCGGCAGAAAATATTTTTTTGAAAAAATCCCTAAGCCCCGGGGTCACAATTTCAGCAAAAATCTGACTTTTGGCAATTGACTCAAAAATGGTACCAAAAGCTTGAAAATGCTCTCCTGAAAGGTTTGGCGATGGAAACAGAAGGCTTTTTATCCCAGGACAAGAAATCAGCCCTCAAAAACTTAACCGGCAGAAAATATTTTTTTGAAAAAATCCCTAAGCCCCGGGGTCACAATTTCCGCAAGAATCTGACTTTTGGCAATTCACTCAAAAATGGTGCCAAAAGCTTGAAAATGCTCCCCTGAAAGCTTTGGCGATGGAAACAGAAGGCTTTTTATCCCAGGACAAGAAATCAGCCCTCAAAAACTTAACCGGCAGAAAATATTTTTTTGAAAAAATCCCTAAGCCCCGGGGTCACAATTTCAGCAAAAATCTGACTTTTGGCAATTCACTCAAAAATGGTGCCAAAAGCTTGAAAATGCTCCACTGAAAGGAATGGCACTCGAAACAGAAGGCTTTTTATCCCAGGACAAGAAATCAGCCCTCAAAAACTTAACCGGCAGAAAATATTTTTTTGAAAAAATCCCTAAGCCGGGGTCACAATTTCCGCAAAAATCTGACTTTTGGCAATTCACTCAAAAATAGTGCCAAAAGCTTGAAAATGCTCCCCTAAAAGCTTTGGCGATGGAAACAGAAGGCTTTTTATCCCAGGACAAAAAACCAGCCCTCAAAAACTTAACCGGCAGAAAATATTTTTTTGAAAAAATCCCTAAGCCCCGGGGTCACAATTTCCGCAAAAATCTGACTTTTGGCAATTCACTCAAAAACGGTGCCAAAAGCTTGAAAATGCTCTACTGAAAGGATTGGCACTCGAAACAGAAGGCTTTTTATCCCAGGACAAGAAATCAGCCCTCAAAAACTTAACCGGCAGAAAATATTTTTTTGAAAAAATCCCTAAGCCCCGGGGTCACAATTTCCGCAAAAATCTGACTTTTGCCAATTCACTCAAAAATGGTGCCAAAAGCTTGAAAATGCTCTCCTGAAAGGTTTGTCACTCGAAACAGAAGGCTTTTTATCCCAGGACAAGAAATCAGCCCTCAAAAACTTAACCGGCAGAAAATATTTTTTTTAAAAAATCCCTAAGCCCCGGGGTCACAATTTCCGCAAAAATCTGACTTTTGGCAATTCACTCACACGTGGTGCCAAAAGCTTGAAAATGCTCCCCTGAAAGGATTGGCACTCGAAACAGAAGGCTTTTTATCCCAGGACAAGAAATCAGCCCTCAAAAACTTAACCGGCAGAAAATATTTTTTTGAAAAAATCCCTAAGCCCCGGGGTCACAATTTCAGCAAAAATCTGACTTTTGGCAATTCACTCAAAAATAGTGCCAAAAGCTTGAAAATGCTCTCCTGAAAGGTTTGGCACTCGAAACAGAAGGCTTTTTATCCCAGGACAAGAAATCAGCCCTCAAAAACTTAACCGGCAGAAAATATTTTTTTGAAAAAATCCCTAAGCCCCGGGGTCACAATTTCCGCAAAAATCTGACTTTTGGCAATTCACTCAAAAATGGTGCCAAAAGCTTGAAAATGCTCCCCTGAAAGCTTTGGCGATGGAAACAGAAGGCTTTTTATCCCAGGACAAGAAATCAGCCCTCAAAAACTTAACCGGCAGAAAATATTTTTTTGAAAAAATCCCTAAGCCCCGGGGTCACAATTTCCGCAAAAATCTGACTTTTGGCAATTCACTCAAAAATGGTGCCAAAAGCTTGAAAATGCTCTACTGAAAGGAATGGCACTCGAAACAGAAGGCTTTTTATCCCAGGACAAGAAATCAGCCCTCAAAAACTGAACCGGCACAAAATATTTTTTTGAAAAAATCCCTAAGCCCCGGGGTCACAATTTCCGCAAAAATCTGACTTTTGGCAATTCACTCAAAAATAGTGCCAAAAGCTTGAAAATGCTCCCCTGAAAGCTTTGGCGATGGAAACAGAAGGATCTTTATCCCAGGACAAGAAACCAGCCCTCAAAAACCTAACTGGCAGAAAATATTTTTTTGAAAAAATCCCTAAGCTTTTTATCCCAGGACAAGAAATCAGCCCTCAAAAACTTAACCGGCAGAAAATATTTTTTTGAAAGAATCCCTAAGCCCCGGGGTCACAATTTCCGCAAAAATCTGACTTTTGGCAATTCACTCAAAAATAGTGCCAAAAGCTTGAAAATGCTCCCCTGAAAGCTTTGGCACTCGAAACAGAAGGCTTTTTATCGCAGGACAAGAAACCAGCCCTCAAAAACTTAACCGGCAGAAAATATTTTTTTGAAAAAATCCCTAAGCCCCGGGGTCACAATTTCCGCAAAAATCTGCCTTTTGGCAATTCACTCAAAAATGGTGCCAAAAGCTTGAAAATGCTCTCCTGAAAGGTTTGTCACTCGAAACAGAAGGCTTTTTATCCCAGGACAAGAAATCAGCCCTCAAAAACTTAACCGGCAGAAAATATTTTTTTGAAAAAATCCCTAAGCCCCGGGGTCACAATTTCCGCAAAAATCTGACTTTTGGGAATTCACTCAAAAATGGTGCCAAAAGCTTGAAAATGCTCTCCTGAAAGGTTTGTCACTCGAAACAGAAGGCTTTTTATCCCAGGACAAGAAATCAGCCCTCAAAAACTTAACCGGCAGAAAATATTTTTTTGAAAAAATCCCTAAGCCCCGGGGTCACAATTTCAGCAAAAATCTGACTTTTGGCAATTGACTCAAAAATGGTACCAAAAGCTTGAAAATGCTCTCCTGAAAGGTTTGGCGATGGAAACAGAAGGCTTTTTATCCCAGGACAAGAAATCAGCCCTCAAAAACTTAACCGGCAGAAAATATTTTTTTGAAAAAATCCCTAAGCCCCGGGGTCACAATTTCCGCAAGAATCTGACTTTTGGCAATTCACTCAAAAATGGTGCCAAAAGCTTGAAAATGCTCCCCTGAAAGCTTTGGCGATGGAAACAGAAGGCTTTTTATCCCAGGACAAGAAATCAGCCCTCAAAAACTTAACCGGCAGAAAATATTTTTTTGAAAAAATCCCTAAGCCCCGGGGTCACAATTTCAGCAAAAATCTGACTTTTGGCAATTCACTCAAAAATGGTGCCAAAAGCTTGAAAATGCTCCACTGAAAGGAATGGCACTCGAAACAGAAGGCTTTTTATCCCAGGACAAGAAATCAGCCCTCAAAAACTTAACCGGCAGAAAATATTTTTTTGAAAAAATCCCTAAGCCGGGGTCACAATTTCCGCAAAAATCTGACTTTTGGCAATTCACTCAAAAATAGTGCCAAAAGCTTGAAAATGCTCCCCTAAAAGCTTTGGCGATGGAAACAGAAGGCTTTTTATCCCAGGACAAAAAACCAGCCCTCAAAAACTTAACCGGCAGAAAATATTTTTTTGAAAAAATCCCTAAGCCCCGGGGTCACAATTTCCGCAAAAATCTGACTTTTGGCAATTCACTCAAAAACGGTGCCAAAAGCTTGAAAATGCTCTACTGAAAGGATTGGCACTCGAAACAGAAGGCTTTTTATCCCAGGACAAGAAATCAGCCCTCAAAAACTTAACCGGCAGAAAATATTTTTTTGAAAAAATCCCTAAGCCCCGGGGTCACAATTTCCGCAAAAATCTGACTTTTGCCAATTCACTCAAAAATGGTGCCAAAAGCTTGAAAATGCTCTCCTGAAAGGTTTGTCACTCGAAACAGAAGGCTTTTTATCCCAGGACAAGAAATCAGCCCTCAAAAACTTAACCGGCAGAAAATATTTTTTTAAAAAAATCCCAAAGCCCCGGGGTCACAATTTCCGCAAAAATCTGACTTTTGGCAATTCACTCACACATGGTGCCAAAAGCTTTAGAATGCTCCCCTGAAAGCTTTAGCGATGGAAACAGAAGGCTTTTCATCCCAGGACAAGAAACCAGCCCTCAAAAACCTAACCGGCAGAAAATATTTTTTTGAAAAAATCCCTAAGCCCCGGGGTCACAATTTCCGCAAAAATCTGACTTTTGGCAATTCACTCAAAAACGGTGCCAAAAGCTTGAAAATGCTCTACTGAAAGGATTGGCACTCGAAACAGAAGGCTTTTTATCCCAGGACAAGAAACCAGCCCTCAAAAACTTAACCGGCAGAAAATATTTTTTTGAAAAAATCCCTAAGCCCCGGGGTCACAATTTCAGCAAAAATCTGACTTTTGGCAATTCACTCAAAAATAGTGCCAAAAGCTTGAAAATGCTCCCCTGAAAGCTTTGGCGATGGAAACAGAAGGCTTTTTATCCCAGGACAAGAAACCAGCCCTCAAAAACTTAACCGGCAGAAAATATTTTTTTGAAAAAATCCCTAAGCCCCGGGGTCACAATTTCCGCAAAAATCTGACTTTTGGCAATTCACTCAAAAATGGTGCCAAAAGCTTGAAAATGCTCTCATGAAAGGTTTGGCACTCGAAACAGAAGGCTTTTTATCCCAGGACAAGAAACCAGCCCTCAAAAACTTAACCGGCAGAAAATATTTTTTTGAAAAAATCCCTAAGCCCCGGGGTCACAATTTCCGCAAAAATCTGACTTTTGGCAATTCACTCAAAAATGGTGCCAAAAGCTTGAAAATGCTCCCCTGAAAGCTTTGGCGATGGAAACAGAAGGCTTTTTATCCCAGGACAAGAAATCAGCCCTCAAAAACTTAACCGGCAGAAAATATTTTTTTGAAAAAATCCCTAAGCCCCGGGGTCACAATTTCCGCAAAAATCTGACTTTTGGCAATTCACTCAAAAATGGTGCCAAAAGCTTGAAAATGCTCTACTGAAAGGTTTGTCACTCGAAACAGAAGGCTTTTTATCCCAGGACAAGAAATCAGCCCTCAAAAACTTAACCGGCAGAAAATATTTTTTTGAAAAAATCCCTAAGCCCCGGGGTCACAATTTCAGCAAAAATCTGACTTTTGGCAATTCACTCAAAAATGGTGCCAAAAGCTTGAAAATGCTCCCCTGAAAGCTTTAGCGATGGAAACAGAAGGCTTTTCATCCCAGGACAAGAAATCAGCCCTCAAAAACTTAACCGGCAGAAAATATTTTTTTGAAAAAATCCCTAAGCCCCGGGGTCACAATTTCCGCAAAAATCTGACTTTTGGGAATTCACTCAAAAATGGTGCCAAAAGCTTGAAAATGCTCTCCTGAAAGGTTTGTCATTCGAAACAGAAGGCTTTTTATCCCAGGACAAGAAATCAGCCCTCAAAAACTTAACCGGCAGAAAATATTTTTCTGAAAAAATCCCTAAGCCCCGGGGTCACAATTTCCGCAAAAATCTGACTTTTGGCAATTCACTCAAAAATGGTACCAAAAGCTTGAAAATGCTCCCCTGAAAGCTTTGGCGATGGAAACAGAAGGCTCTTTATCCCAGGACAAGAAATCAGCCCTCAAAAACTTAACCGGCAGAAAATATTGTTTTGAAAAAATCCCTAAGCCCCCGGGGGTCACAATTTCCGCAAAAATCTGACTTTTGGCAATTCACTCAAAAATGGTGCCAAAAGCTTGAAAATGCTCCCCTGAAAGCTTTGGCGATGGAAACAGAAGGCTTTTTATCCCAGGACAAGAAACCAGCCCTCAAAAACCTAACCGGCAGAAAATATTTTTTTGAAAAAATCCCTAAGCCCCGGGGTCACAATTTCCGCAAAAATCTGACTTTTGGCAATTCACTCAAAAACGGTGCCAAAAGCTAGAAAATGCTCTACTGAAAGGATTGGCACTCGAAACAGAAGGCTTTTTATCCCAGGACAAGAAATCAGCCCTCAAAAACTTAACCGGCAGAAAATATTTTTTTGAAAAAATCCCTAAGCCCCGGGGTCACAATTTCAGCAAAAATCTGACTTTTGGCAATTCACTCAAAAATTGTGCCAAAAGCTTGAAAATGCTCTACAGAAAGGTTTGGCACTCGAAACAGAAGGCTTTTTATCCCAGGACAAGAAACCAGCCCTCAAAAACTTAACCGGCAGAAAATATTTTTTTGAAAAAATCCCTAAGCCCCGGGGTCACAATTTCCGCAAAAATCTGACTTTTGGCAATTCACTCAAAAACGGTGCCAAAAGCTTGAAAATGCTCTACTGAAAGGATTGGCACTCGAAACAGAAGGCTTTTTATCCCAGGACAAGAAATCAGCCCTCAAAAACTTAACCGGCAGAAAATATTTTTTTGAAAAAATCCCTAAGCCCCGGGGTCACAATTTCAGCAAAAATCTGACTTTTGGCAATTCACTCAAAAATAGTGCCAAAAGCTTGAAAATGCTCCCCTGAAAGCTTTGGCGATGGAAACAGAAGGCTTTTTATCCCAGGACAAGAAACCAGCCCTCAAAAACTTAACCGGCAGAAAATATTTTTTTGAAAAAATCCCTAAGCCCCGGGGTCACAATTTCCGCAAAAATCTGACTTTTGGCAATTCACTCAAAAATGGTGCCAAAAGCTTGAAAATGCTCTCCTGAAAGGTTTGGCACTCGAAACAGAAGGCTTTTTATCGCAGGACAAGAAATCAGCCCTCAAAAACTTAACCGGCAGAAAATATTTTTTTGAAAAAATCCCTAAGCCCCGGGGTCACAACTTCAGCAAAAATCTGACTTTTGGCAATTCACTCAAAAATGGTGCCAAAAGCTTGAAAATGCTCTCCTGAAAGGTTTGTCACTCGAAACAGAAGGCTTTTTATCCCAGGACAAGAAATCAGCCCTCAAAAACTTAACCGGCAGAAAATATTTTTTTGAAAAAATCCCTAAGCCCCGGGGTCACAATTTCCGCAAAAATCTGACTTTTGGCAATTCACTCAAAAATGGTGCCAAAAGCTTGAAAATGCTCTCCTGAAAGGTTTGTCACTCGAAACAGAAGGCTTTTTATCCCAGGACAAGAAATCAGCCCTCAAAAACTTAACCGGCAGAAAATATTTTTCTGAAAAAATCCCAAAGCCCCGGGGTCACAATTTCAGCAAAAATCTGACTTTTGGCAATTCACTCAAAAATGGTGCCAAAAGCTTGAAAATGCTCCCCTGAAAGCTTTAGCGATGGAAACAGAAGGCTTTTCATCCCAGGACAAGAAACCAGCCCTCAAAAACTTAACCGGCAGAAAATATTTTTCTGAAAAAATCCCAAAGCCCCGGGGTCACAATTTCAGCAGAAATCTGACTTTTGGCAATTCACTCAAAAATGGTGCCAAAAGCTTGAAAATGCTCCCCTGAAAGCTTTGGCGATGGAAACAGAAGGCTTTTTATCCCAGGACAAGAAATCAGCCCTCAAAAACTTAACCGGCAGAAAATATTTTTTTGAAAAAATCCCTAAGCCCCGGGGTCACAATTTCCGCAAAAATCTGACTTTTGGCAATTCACTCAAAAATGGTACCAAAAGCTTGAAAATGCTCCCCTGAAAGCTTTGGCGATGGAAACAGAAGGCTCTTTATCCCAGGACAAGAAATCAGCCCTCAAAAACTTAACCGGCAGAAAATATTTTTTTGAAAAAATCCCTAAGCCCCCGGGGGTCACAATTTCCGCAAAAATCTGACTTTTGGCAATTCACTCAAAAACGGTGCCAAAAGCTAGAAAATGCTCTACTGAAAGGATTGGCACTCGAAACAGAAGGCTTTTTATCCCAGGACAAGAAATCAGCCCTCAAAAACTTAACCGGCAGAAAATATTTTTTTGAAAAAATCCCTAAGCCCCGGGGTCACAATTTCAGCAAAAATCTGACTTTTGGCAATTCACTCAAAAATTGTGCCAAAAGCTTGAAAATGCTCTACAGAAAGGTTTGGCACTCGAAACAGAAGGCTTTTTATCCCAGGACAAGAAACCAGCCCTCAAAAACTTAACCGGCAGAAAATATTTTTTTGAAAAAATCCCTAAGCCCTGGGGTCACAATTTCCGCAAAAATCTGACTTTTGGCAATTCACTCAAAAACGGTGCCAAAAGCTTGAAAATGCTCTACTGAAAGGATTGGCACTCGAAACAGAAGGCTTTTTATCCCAGGACAAGAAATCAGCCCTCAAAAACTTAACCGGCAGAAAATATTTTTTTGAAAAAATCCCTAAGCCCCGGGGTCACAATTTCAGCAAAAATCTGACTTTTGGCAATTCACTCAAAAATAGTGCCAAAAGCTTGAAAATGCTCCCCTGAAAGCTTTGGCGATGGAAACAGAAGGCTTTTTATCCCAGGACAAGAAACCAGCCCTCAAAAACTTAACCGGCAGAAAATATTTTTTTGAAAAAATCCCTAAGCCCCGGGGTCACAATTTCCGCAAAAATCTGACTTTTGGCAATTCACTCAAAAACGGTGCCAAAAGCTTGAAAATGCTCTACTGAAAGGATTGGCACTCGAAACAGAAGGCTTTTTATCCCAGGACAAGAAATCAGCCCTCAAAAACTTAACCGGCAGAAAATATTTTTTTGAAAAAATCCCTAAGCCCCGGGGTCACAATTTCAGCAAAAATCTGACTTTTGGCAATTCACTCAAAAATAGTGCCAAAAGCTTGAAAATGCTCCCCTGAAAGCTTTGGCGATGGAAACAGAAGGCTTTTTATCCCAGGACAAGAAACCAGCCCTCAAAAACTTAACCGGCAGAAAATATTTTTTTGAAAAAATCCCTAAGCCCCGGGGTCACAATTTCCGCAAAAATCTGACTTTTGGCAATTCACTCAAAAATGGTGCCAAAAGCTTGAAAATGCTCTCCTGAAAGGTTTGGCACTCGAAACAGAAGGCTTTTTATCGCAGGACAAGAAATCAGCCCTCAAAAACTTAACCGGCAGAAAATATTTTTTTGAAAAAATCCCTAAGCCCCGGGGTCACAACTTCAGCAAAAATCTGACTTTTGGCAATTCACTCAAAAATGGTGCCAAAAGCTTGAAAATGCTCTCCTGAAAGGTTTGTCACTCGAAACAGAAGGCTTTTTATCCCAGGACAAGAAATCAGCCCTCAAAAACTTAACCGGCAGAAAATATTTTTTTGAAAAAATCCCTAAGCCCCGGGGTCACAATTTCCGCAAAAATCTGACTTTTGGCAATTCACTCAAAAATGGTGCCAAAAGCTTGAAAATGCTCTCCTGAAAGGTTTGTCACTCGAAACAGAAGACTTTTTATCCCAGGACAAGAAATCAGCCCTCAAAAACTTAACCGGCAGAAAATATTTTTCTGAAAAAATCCCAAAGCCCCGGGGTCACAATTTCAGCAAAAATCTGACTTTTGGCAATTCACTCAAAAATGGTGCCAAAAGCTTGAAAATGCTCCCCTGAAAGCTTTAGCGATGGAAACAGAAGGCTTTTCATCCCAGGACAAGAAACCAGCCCTCAAAAACTTAACCGGCAGAAAATATTTTTTTGAAAAAATCCCTAAGCCCCGGGGTCACAATTTCCGCAAAAATCTGACTTTTGGCAATTCACTCAAAAACGGTGCCAAAAGCTTGAAAATGCTCCCCTGAAAGCTTTGGCGATGGAAACAGAAGGCTTTTTATCCCAGGACAAGAAATCAGCCCTCAAAAACTTAACCGGCAGAAAATATTTTTTTGAAAAAATCCCTAAGCCCCGGGGTCACAATTTCAGCAAAAATCTGACTTTTGGCAATTCACTCAAAAATAGTGCCAAAAGCTTGAAAATGCTCCCCTGAAAGCTTTGGCGATGGAAACAGAAGGCTTTTTATCCCAGGACAAGAAACCAGCCCTCAAAAACTTAACCGGCAGAAAATATTTTTTTGAAAAAATGCCTAAGCCCCGGGGTCACAATTTCCGCAAAAATCTGACTTTTGGCAATTCACTCAAAAATGGTGCCAAAAGCTTGAAAATGCTCTCCTGAAAGGTTTGGCACTCGAAACAGAAGGCTTTTTATCGCAGGACAAGAAATCAGCCCTCAAAAACTTAACCGGCAGAAAATATTTTTTTGAAAAAATCCCTAAGCCCCGGGGTCACAACTTCAGCAAAAATCTGACTTTTGGCAATTCACTCAAAAATGGTGCCAAAAGCTTGAAAATGCTCTCCTGAAAGGTTTGTCACTCGAAACAGAAGGCTTTTTATCCCAGGACAAGAAATCAGCCCTCAAAAACTTAACCGGCAGAAAATATTTTTCTGAAAAAATCCCAAAGCCCCGGGGTCACAATTTCAGCAAAAATCTGACTTTTGGCAATTCATTCAAAAATGGTGCCAAAAGCTTGAAAACGCTCCCCTGAAAGCTTTAGCGATGGAAACAGAAGGCTTTTCATCCCAGGACAAGAAACCAGCCCTCAAAAACTTAACCGGCAGAAAATATTTTTTTGAAAAAATCCCTAAGCTTCGGGGTCACAATTTCCGCAAAAATCTGACTTTTGGCAATTCACTCAAAAACGGTGCCAAAAGCTTGAAAATGCTCCCCTGAAAGCTTTGGCGATGGAAACAGAAGGCTTTTTATCCCAGGACAAGAAATCAGCCCTCAAAAACTTAACCGGCAGAAAATATTTTTTTGAAAAAATCCCTAAGCCCCGGGGTCACAATTTCAGCAAAAATCTGACTTTTGGCAATTCACTCAAAAATAGTGCCAAAAGCTTGAAAATGCTCCCCTGAAAGCTTTGGCGATGGAAACAGAAGGCTTTTTATCCCAGGACAAGAAACCAGCCCTCAAAAACTTAACCGGCAGAAAATATTTTTTTGAAAAAATGCCTAAGCCCCGGGGTCACAATTTCCGCAAAAATCTGACTTTTGGCAATTCACTCAAAAATGGTGCCAAAAGCTTGAAAATGCTCTCCTGAAAGGTTTGGCACTCGAAACAGAAGGCTTTTTATCGCAGGACAAGAAATCAGTCCTCAAAAACTTAACCGGCAGAAAATATTTTTTTGAAAAAATCCCTAAGCCCCGGGGTCACAACTTCAGCAAAAATCTGACTTTTGGCAATTCACTCAAAAATGGTGCCAAAAGCTTGAAAATGCTCTCCTGAAAGGTTTGTCACTCGAAACAGAAGGCTTTTTATCCCAGGACAAGAAATCAGCCCTCAAAAACTTAACCGGCAGAAAATATTTTTTTGAAAAAATCCCTAAGCCCCGGGGTCACAATTTCCACAAAAATCTGACTTTTGGCAATTCACTCAAAAATGGTGCCAAAAGCTTGAAAATGCTCTCCTGAAAGGTTTGGCACTCGAAACAGAAGGCTTTTTATCGCAGGACAAGAAATCAGCCCTCAAAAACTTAACCGGCAGAAAATATTTTTTTGAAAAAATCCCTAAGCCCCGGGGTCACAACTTCAGCAAAAATCTGACTTTTGGCAATTCACTCAAAAATGGTGCCAAAAGCTTGAAAATGCTCTCCTGAAAGGTTTGTCACTCGAAACAGAAGGCTTTTTATCCCAGGACAAGAAATCAGCCCTCAAAAACTTAACCGGCAGAAAATATTTTTTTGAAAAAATCCCTAAGCCCCGGGGTCACAATTTCCGCAAAAATCTGACTTTTGGCAATTCACTCAAAAATGGTGCCAAAAGCTTGAAAATGCTCTCCTGAAAGGTTTGTCACTCGAAACAGAAGGCTTTTTATCCCAGGACAAGAAATCAGCCCTCAAAAACTTAACCGGCAGAAAATATTTTTCTGAAAAAATCCCAAAGCCCCGGGGTCACAATTTCAGCAGAAATCTGACTTTTGGCAATTCACTCAAAAATGGTGCCAAAAGCTTGAAAATGCTCCCCTGAAAGCTTTGGCGATGGAAACAGAAGGCTTTTTATCCCAGGACAAGAAATCAGCCCTCAAAAACTTAACCGGCAGAAAATATTTTTTTGAAAATATCCCTAAGCCCCGGGGTCACAATTTCCGCAAAAATCTGACTTTTGGCAATTCACTCAAAAACGGTGCCAAAAGCTTGAAAATGCTCTACTGAAAGGATTGGCACTCGAAACAGAAGGCTTTTTATCCCAGGACAAGAAATCAGCCCTCAAAAACTTAACCGGCAGAAAATATTTTTTTGAAAAAATCCCTAAGCCCCGGGGTCACAATTTCAGCAAAAATCTGACTTTTGGCAATTCACTCAAAAATGGTGCCAAAAGCTTGAAAATGCTCCCCTGAAAGCTTTGGCGATGGAAACAGAAGGCTTTTTATCCCAGGACAAGAAATCAGCCCTCAAAAACTTAACCGGCAGAAAATATTTTTTTGAAAAAATCCCTAAGCCCCGGGGTCACAATTTCCGCAAAAATCTGACTTTTGGCAATTCACTCAAAAACGGTGCCAAAAGCTTGAAAATGCTCTACTGAAAGGATTGGCACTCGAAACAGAAGGCTTTTTATCCCAGGACAAGAAATCAGCCCTCAAAAACTTAACCGGCAGAAAATATTTTTTTGAAAAAATCCCTAAGCCCCGGGGTCACAATTTCAGCAAAAATCTGACTTTTGGCAATTCACTCAAAAATAGTGCCAAAAGCTTGAAAATGCTCCCCTGAAAGCTTTGGCGATGGAAACAGAAGGCTTTTTATCCCAGGACAAGGAACCAGCCCTCAAAAACTTAACCGGCAGAAAATATTTTTTTGAAAAAATCCCTAAGCCCCGGGGTCACAATTTCCGCAAAAATCTGACTTTTGGCAATTCACTCAAAAATGGTGCCAAAAGCTTGAAAATGCTCTCCTGAAAGGTTTGGCACTCGAAACAGAAGGCTTTTTATCCCAGGACAAGAAATCAGCCCTCAAAAACTTAACCGGCAGAAAATATTTTTTTGAAAAAATCCCTAAGCCCCGGGGTCACAATTTCCGCAAAAATCTGACTTTTGGCAATTCACTCAAAAATGGTGCCAAAAGCTTGAAAATGCTCCCCTGAAAGCTTTGGCGATGGAAACAGAAGGCTTTTTATCCCAGGACAAGAAATCAGCCCTCAAAAACTTAACCGGCAGAAAATATTTTTTTGAAAAAATCCCTAAGCCCCGGGGTCACAATTTCAGCAAAAATCTGACTTTTGGCAATTCACTCAAAAATGGTGCCAAAAGCTTGAAAATGCTCTCCTGAAAGGTTTGGCACTCGAAACAGAAGGCTTTTTATCCCAGGACAAGAAATCAGCCCTCAAAAACTTAACCGGCACAAAATATTTTTTTGAAAAAATCCCTAAGCCCCGGGGTCACAATTTCCGCAAAAATCTGACTTTTGGCAATTCACTCAAAAATAGTGCCAAAAGCTTGAAAATGCTCCCCTAAAAGCTTTGGCGATGGAAATAGAAGGCTTTTTATCCCAGGACAAGAAACCAGCCCTCAAAAACTTAACCGGCAGAAAATATTTTTTTGAAAAAATCCCTAAGCCCCGGGGTCACAATTTCCGCAAAAATCTGACTTTTGGCAATTCACTCAAAAACGGTGCCAAAAGCTTGAAAATGCTCTACTGAAAGGATTGGCACTCGAAACAGAAGGCTTTTTATCCCAGGACAAGAAATCAGCCCTCAAAAACTTAACCGGCAGAAAATATTTTTTTGAAAAAATCCCTAAGCCCCGGGGTCACAATTTCAGCAAAAATCTGACTTTTGGCAATTCACTCAAAAATAGTGCCAAAAGCTTGAAAATGCTCCCCTGAAAGCTTTGGCGATGGAAACAGAAGGCTTTTTATCCCAGGACAAGAAACCAGCCCTCAAAAACTTAACCGGCAGAAAATATTTTTTTGAAAAAATCCCTAAGTTTCTTGTCCTGGGTCACAATTACCGCAAAAATCTGACTTTTGGCAATTCACTCAAAAATGGTGCCAAAAGCTTGAAAATGCTCTCCTGAAAGGTTTGTCACTCGAAACAGAAGGCTTTTTATCCCAGGACAAGAAATCAGCCCTCAAAAACTTAACCGGCAGAAAATATTTTTTTGAAAAAATCCCTAAGCCCCGGGGTCACAATTTCCGCAAAAATCTGACTTTTGGCAATTCACTCAAAAATGGTGCCAAAAGCTTGAAAATGCTCTCCTGAAAGGTTTGTCACTCGAAACAGAAGGCTTTTTATCCCAGGACAAGAAATCAGCCCTCAAAAACTTAACCGGCAGAAATATTTTTCTGAAAAAATCCCAAAGCCCCGGGGTCACAATTTCAGCAAAAATCTGACTTTTGGCAATTCACTCAAAAATGGTGCCAAAAGCTTGAAAATGCTCCCCTGAAAGCTTTAGCGATGGAAACAGAAGGCTTTTCATCCCAGGACAAGAAATCAGCCCTCAAAAACTTCACCGGCAGAAAATATTTTTTTGAAAAAATCCCTAAGCCCCGGGGTCACAATTTCCGCAAAAATCTGACTTTTGGCAATTCACTCAAAAATGGTGCCAAAAGCTTGAAAATGCTCTCCTGAAAGGTTTGTCACTCGAAACAGAAGGCTTTTTATCCCAGGACAAGAAATCAGCCCTCAAAAACTTAACTGGCAGAAAATATTTTTCTGAAAAAATCCCAAAGCCCCGGGGTCACAATTTCAGCAAAAATCTGACTTTTGGCAATTCACTCAAAAATTGTGCCAAAAGCTTGAAAATGCTCCCCTGAAAGCTTTGGCGATGGAAACAGAAGGCTTTTTATCCCAGGACAAGAAATCAGCCCTCAAAAACTTAACCGGCAGAAAATATTTTTTTTGAAAAAATCCCTAAGCCCCGGGGTCACAATTTCCGCAAAAATCTGACTTTTGGCAATTCACTCAAAAATGGTGCCAAAAGCTTGAAAATGCTCCCCTGAAAGCTTTGGCGATGGAAACAGAAGGCTCTTTATCCCAGGACAAGAAATCAGCCCTCAAAAACTTAACCGGCAGAAAATATTTTTTTGAAAAAATCCCTAAGCCCCGGGGTCACAATTTCCGCAAAAATCTGACTTTTGGCAATTCACTCACACATGGTGCCAAAAGCTTTAAAATGCTCTACTGAAAGGATTGGCACTCGAAACAGAAGGCTTTTTATCCCAGGACAAGAAATCAGCCCTCAAAAACTTAACCGGCAGAAAATATTTTTTTGAAAAAATCCCTAAGCCCCGGGGTCACAATTTCCGCAAAAATCTGACTTTTGGCAATTCACTCAAAAATGGTGCCAAAAGCTTGAAAATGCTCTCCTGAAACGTTTGGCACTCGAAACAGAAGGCTTTTTATCCCAGGACAAGAAATCAGCCCTCAAAAACTTAACCGGCAGAAAATATTTTTTTGAAAAAATCCCTAAGCCCCGGGGTCACAATTTCCGCAAAAATCTGACTTTTGGCAATTCACTCAAAAATGGTGCCAAAAGCTTGAAAATGCTCCCCTGAAAGCTTTGGCGATGGAAACAGAAGGCTTTTTATCCCAGGACAAGAAATCAGCCCTCAAAAACTTAACCGGCAGAAAATATTTTTTTGAAAAAATCCCTAAGCCCCGGGGTCACAATTTCAGCAAAAATCTGACTTTTGGCAATTCACTCAAAAATAGTGCCAAAAGCTTGAAAATGCTCCCCTGAAAGCTTTGGCACTCGAAACAGAAGGCTTTTTATCCCAGGACAAGAAATCAGCCCTCAAAAACTTAACCGGCAGAAAATATTTTTTTGAAAAAATCCCTAAGCCCCGGGGTCACAATTTCCGCAAAAATCTGACTTTTGGCAATTCACTCAAAAATGGTGCCAAAAGCTTGAAAATGCTCTCCTGAAAGGTTTGTCACTCGAAACAGAAGGCTTTTTATCCCAGGACAAGAAATCAGCCCTCAAAAACTTAACCGGCAGAAATATTTTTCTGAAAAAATCCCAAAGCCCCGGGGTCACAATTTCAGCAAAAATCTGACTTTTGGCAATTCACTCAAAAATGGTGCCAAAAGCTTGAAAATGCTCTCCTGAAAGGTTTGGCACTCGAAACAGAAGGCTTTTTATCCCAGGACAAGAAATCAGCCCTCAAAAACTTAACCGGCAGAAAATATTTTTTTGAAAAAATCCCTAAGCCCCGGGGTCACAATTTCCGCAAAAATCTGACTTTTGGCAATTCACTCAAAAATGGTGCCAAAAGCTTGAAAATGCTCTCCTGAAAGGTTTGTCACTCGAAACAGAAGGCTTTTTATCCCAGGACAAGAAATCAGCCCTCAAAAACTTAACCGGCAGAAATATTTTTCTGAAAAAATCCCAAAGCCCCGGGGTCACAATTTCAGCAAAAATCTGACTTTTGGCAATTCACTCAAAAATGGTGCCAAAAGCTTGAAAATGCTCCCCTGAAAGCTTTGGCGATGGAAACAGAAGGCTTTTTATCCCAGGACAAGGAACCAGCCCTCAAAAACTTAACCGGCAGAAAATATTTTTTTGAAAAAATCCCTAAGCCCCGGGGTCACAATTTCCGCAAAAATCTGACTTTTGGGAATTCACTCAAAAATGGTGCCAAAAGCTTGAAAATGCTCTCCTGAAAGGTTTGGCACTCGAAACAGAAGGCTTTTTATCCCAGGACAAGAAATCAGCCCTCAAAAACTTAACCGGCAGAAAATATTTTTTTGAAAAAATCCCTAAGCCCCGGGGTCACAATTTCCGCAAAAATCTGACTTTTGGCAATTCACTCAAAAATGGTGCCAAAAGCTTGAAAATGCTCCCCTGAAAGCTTTGGCGATGGAAACAGAAGGCTTTTTATCCCAGGACAAGAAATCAGCCCTCAAAAACTTAACCGGCAGAAAATATTTTTTTGAAAAAATCCCTAAGCCCCGGGGTCACAATTTCAGCAAAAATCTGACTTTTGGCAATTCACTCAAAAATGGTGCCAAAAGCTTGAAAATGCTCTCCTGAAAGGTTTGGCACTCGAAACAGAAGGCTTTTTATCCCAGGACAAGAAATCAGCCCTCAAAAACTTAACCGGCACAAAATATTTTTTTGAAAAAATCCCTAAGCCCCGGGGTCACAATTTCCGCAAAAATCTGACTTTTGGCAATTCACTCAAAAATAGTGCCAAAAGCTTGAAAATGCTCCCCTAAAAGCTTTGGCGATGGAAATAGAAGGCTTTTTATCCCAGGACAAGAAACCAGCCCTCAAAAACTTAACCGGCAGAAAATATTTTTTTGAAAAAATCCCTAAGCCCCGGGGTCACAATTTCCGCAAAAATCTGACTTTTGGCAATTCACTCAAAAACGGTGCCAAAAGCTTGAAAATGCTCTACTGAAAGGATTGGCACTCGAAACAGAAGGCTTTTTATCCCAGGACAAGAAATCAGCCCTCAAAAACTTAACCGGCAGAAAATATTTTTTTGAAAAAATCCCTAAGCCCCGGGGTCACAATTTCAGCAAAAATCTGACTTTTGGCAATTCACTCAAAAATAGTGCCAAAAGCTTGAAAATGCTCCCCTGAAAGCTTTGGCGATGGAAACAGAAGGCTTTTTATCCCAGGACAAGAAACCAGCCCTCAAAAACTTAACCGGCAGAAAATATTTTTTTGAAAAAATCCCTAAGTTTCTTGTCCTGGGTCACAATTACCGCAAAAATCTGACTTTTGGCAATTCACTCAAAAATGGTGCCAAAAGCTTGAAAATGCTCTCCTGAAAGGTTTGTCACTCGAAACAGAAGGCTTTTTATCCCAGGACAAGAAATCAGCCCTCAAAAACTTAACCGGCAGAAAATATTTTTTTGAAAAAATCCCTAAGCCCCGGGGTCACAATTTCCGCAAAAATCTGACTTTTGGCAATTCACTCAAAAATGGTGCCAAAAGCTTGAAAATGCTCTCCTGAAAGGTTTGTCACTCGAAACAGAAGGCTTTTTATCCCAGGACAAGAAATCAGCCCTCAAAAACTTAACTGGCAGAAAATATTTTTCTGAAAAAATCCCAAAGCCCCGGGGTCACAATTTCAGCAAAAATCTGACTTTTGGCAATTCACTCAAAAATTGTGCCAAAAGCTTGAAAATGCTCCCCTGAAAGCTTTGGCGATGGAAACAGAAGGCTTTTTATCCCAGGACAAGAAATCAGCCCTCAAAAACTTAACCGGCAGAAAATATTTTTTTTGAAAAAATCCCTAAGCCCCGGGGTCACAATTTCCGCAAAAATCTGACTTTTGGCAATTCACTCAAAAATGGTGCCAAAAGCTTGAAAATGCTCCCCTGAAAGCTTTGGCGATGGAAACAGAAGGCTCTTTATCCCAGGACAAGAAATCAGCCCTCAAAAACTTAACCGGCAGAAAATATTTTTTTGAAAAAATCCCTAAGCCCCGGGGTCACAATTTCCGCAAAAATCTGACTTTTGGCAATTCACTCACACATGGTGCCAAAAGCTTTAAAATGCTCTACTGAAAGGATTGGCACTCGAAACAGAAGGCTTTTTATCCCAGGACAAGAAATCAGCCCTCAAAAACTTAACCGGCAGAAAATATTTTTTTGAAAAAATCCCTAAGCCCCGGGGTCACAATTTCCGCAAAAATCTGACTTTTGGCAATTCACTCAAAAATGGTGCCAAAAGCTTGAAAATGCTCTCCTGAAACGTTTGGCACTCGAAACAGAAGGCTTTTTATCCCAGGACAAGAAATCAGCCCTCAAAAACTTAACCGGCAGAAAATATTTTTTTGAAAAAATCCCTAAGCCCCGGGGTCACAATTTCCGCAAAAATCTGACTTTTGGCAATTCACTCAAAAATGGTGCCAAAAGCTTGAAAATGCTCCCCTGAAAGCTTTGGCGATGGAAACAGAAGGCTTTTTATCCCAGGACAAGAAATCAGCCCTCAAAAACTTAACCGGCAGAAAATATTTTTTTGAAAAAATCCCTAAGCCCCGGGGTCACAATTTCCGCAAAAATCTGACTTTTGGCAATTCACTCAAAAATAGTGCCAAAAGCTTGAAAATGCTCCCCTAAAAGCTTTGGCGATGGAAATAGAAGGCTTTTTATCCCAGGACAAGAAACCAGCCCTCAAAAACTTAACCGGCAGAAAATATTTTTTTGAAAAAATCCCTAAGCCCCGGGGTCACAATTTCCGCAAAAATCTGACTTTTGGCAATTCACTCAAAAACGGTGCCAAAAGCTTGAAAATGCTCTACTGAAAGGATTGGCACTCGAAACAGAAGGCTTTTTATCCCAGGACAAGAAATCAGCCCTCAAAAACTTAACCGGCAGAAAATATTTTTTTGAAAAAATCCCTAAGCCCCGGGGTCACAATTTCAGCAAAAATCTGACTTTTGGCAATTCACTCAAAAATAGTGCCAAAAGCTTGAAAATGCTCCCCTGAAAGCTTTGGCGATGGAAACAGAAGGCTTTTTATCCCAGGACAAGAAACCAGCCCTCAAAAACTTAACCGGCAGAAAATATTTTTTTGAAAAAATCCCTAAGTTTCTTGTCCTGGGTCACAATTACCGCAAAAATCTGACTTTTGGCAATTCACTCAAAAATGGTGCCAAAAGCTTGAAAATGCTCTCCTGAAAGGTTTGTCACTCGAAACAGAAGGCTTTTTATCCCAGGACAAGAAATCAGCCCTCAAAAACTTAACCGGCAGAAAATATTTTTTTGAAAAAATCCCTAAGCCCCGGGGTCACAATTTCCGCAAAAATCTGACTTTTGGCAATTCACTCAAAAATGGTGCCAAAAGCTTGAAAATGCTCTCCTGAAAGGTTTGTCACTCGAAACAGAAGGCTTTTTATCCCAGGACAAGAAATCAGCCCTCAAAAACTTAACCGGCAGAAATATTTTTCTGAAAAAATCCCAAAGCCCCGGGGTCACAATTTCAGCAAAAATCTGACTTTTGGCAATTCACTCAAAAATCGTGCCAAAAGCTTGAAAATGCTCCCCTGAAAGCTTTAGCGATGGAAACAGAAGGCTTTTCATCCCAGGACAAGAAATCAGCCCTCAAAAACTTCACCGGCAGAAAATATTTTTTTGAAAAAATCCCTAAGCCCCGGGGTCACAATTTCCGCAAAAATCTGACTTTTGGCAATTCACTCAAAAATGGTGCCAAAAGCTTGAAAATGCTCTCCTGAAAGGTTTGTCACTCGAAACAGAAGGCTTTTTATCCCAGGACAAGAAATCAGCCCTCAAAAACTTAACTGGCAGAAAATATTTTTCTGAAAAAATCCCAAAGCCCCGGGGTCACAATTTCAGCAAAAATCTGACTTTTGGCAATTCACTCAAAAATTGTGCCAAAAGCTTGAAAATGCTCCCCTGAAAGCTTTGGCGATGGAAACAGAAGGCTTTTTATCCCAGGACAAGAAATCAGCCCTCAAAAACTTAACCGGCAGAAAATTTTTTTTTGAAAAAATCCCTAAGCCCCGGGGTCACAATTTCCGCAAAAATCTGACTTTTGGCAATTCACTCAAAAATGGTGCCAAAAGCTTGAAAATGCTCCCCTGAAAGCTTTGGCGATGGAAACAGAAGGCTCTTTATCCCAGGACAAGAAATCAGCCCTCAAAAACTTAACCGGCAGAAAATATTTTTTTGAAAAAATCCCTAAGCCCCGGGGTCACAATTTCCGCAAAAATCTGACTTTTGGCAATTCACTCACACATGGTGCCAAAAGCTTTAAAATGCTCTACTGAAAGGATTGGCACTCGAAACAGAAGGCTTTTTATCCCAGGACAAGAAATCAGCCCTCAAAAACTTAACCGGCAGAAAATATTTTTTTGAAAAAATCCCTAAGCCCCGGGGTCACAATTTCCGCAAAAATCTGACTTTTGGCAATTCACTCAAAAATGGTGCCAAAAGCTTGAAAATGCTCTCCTGAAACGTTTGGCACTCGAAACAGAAGGCTTTTTATCCCAGGACAAGAAATCAGCCCTCAAAAACTTAACCGGCAGAAAATATTTTTTTGAAAAAATCCCTAAGCCCCGGGGTCACAATTTCCGCAAAAATCTGACTTTTGGCAATTCACTCAAAAATGGTGCCAAAAGCTTGAAAATGCTCCCCTGAAAGCTTTGGCGATGGAAACAGAAGGCTTTTTATCCCAGGACAAGAAATCAGCCCTCAAAAACTTAACCGGCAGAAAATATTTTTTTGAAAAAATCCCTAAGCCCCGGGGTCACAATTTCCGCAAAAATCTGACTTTTGGCAATTCACTCAAAAATGGTGCCAAAAGCTTGAAAATGCTCTACTGAAAGGTTTGGCACTCGAAACAGAAGGCTTTTTATCCCAGGACAAGAAATCAGCCCTCAAAAACTTAACCGGCAGAAAATATTTTTTTGAAAAAATCCCTAAGCCCCGGGGTCACAATTTCCGCAAAAATCTGACTTTTGGCAATTCACTCAAAAATGGTGCCAAAAGCTTGAAAATGCTCCCCTGAAAGCTTTGGCGATGGAAACAGAAGGCTTTTTATCCCAGGACAAGAAATCAGCCCTCAAAAACTTAACCGGCAGAAAATATTTTTTTGAAAAAATCCCTAAGCCCCGGGGTCACAATTTCCGCAAAAATCTGACTTTTGGCAATTCACTCAAAAACGGTGCCAAAAGCTAGAAAATGCTCTACTGAAAGGATTGGCACTCGAAACAGAAGGCTTTTTATCCCAGGACAAGAAATCAGCCCTCAAAAACTTAACCGGCAGAAAATATTTTTTTGAAAAAATCCCTAAGCCCCGGGGTCACAATTTCCGCAAAAATCTGACTTTTGGCAATTCACTCAAAAATGGTGCCAAAAGCTTGAAAATGCTCTCCTGAAACGTTTGGCACTCGAAACAGAAGGCTTTTTATCTCAGGACAAGAAATCAGCCCTCAAAAACTTCACCGGCAGAAAATATTTTTTTGAAAAAATCCCTAAGCCCCGGGGTCACAATTTCCGCAAAAATCTGACTTTTGGCAATTCACTCAAAAATGGTGCCAAAAGCTTGAAAATGCTCCCCTGAAAGCTTTGGCGATGGAAACAGAAGGCTTTTTATCCCAGGACAAGAAATCAGCCCTCAAAAACTTAACCGGCAGAAAATATTTTTTTGAAAAAATCCCTAAGCCCCGGGGTCACAATTTCCGCAAAAATCTGACTTTTGGCAATTCACTCAAAAATGGTGCCAAAAGCTTGAAAATGCTCCCCTGAAAGCTTTGGCGATGGAAACAGAAGGCTTTTTATCCCAGGACAAGAAATCAGCCCTTAAAAACTTAACCGGCAGAAAATATTTTTTTGAAAAAATCCCTAAGCCCCGTGGTCACAATTTCAGCAAAAATCTGACTTTTGGCAATTCACTCAAAAATGGTGCCAAAAGCTTGAAAATGCTCCCCTGAAAGCTTTGGCGATGGAAACAGAAGGCTTTTTATCCCAGGACAAGAAATCAGCCCTCAAAAACTTAACCGGCAGAAAATATTTTTTTGAAAAAATCCCTAAGCCCCGGGGTCACAATTTCCGCAAAAATCTGACTTTTGGCAATTCACTCAAAAATTGTGCCAAAAGCTTGAAAATGCTCTCCTGAAAGGTTTGGCACTCGAAACAGAAGGCTTTTTATCCCAGGACAAGAAATCAGCCCTCAAAAACTTAACCGGCAGAAAATATTTTTTTGAAAAAATCCCTAAGCCCCGGGGTCACAATTTCCGCAAAAATCTGACTTTTGGCAATTCACTCAAAAATGGTGCCAAAAGCTTGAAAATGCTCCCCTGAAAGCTTTGGCGATGGATACAGAAGGCTTTTTATCCCAGGACAAGAAATCAGCCCTCAAAAACTTAACCGGCAGAAAATATTTTTTTGAAAAAATCCCTAAGCCCCGGGGTCACAATTTCCGCAAAAATCTGACTTTTGGCAATTCACTCAAAAATGGTGCCAAAAGCTTGAAAATGCTCTACTGAAAGGTTTGGCACTCGAAACAGAAGGCTTTTTATCCCAGGACAAGAAATCAGCCCTCAAAAACTTAACCGGCAGAAAATATTTTTTTGAAAAAATCCCTAAGCCCCGGGGTCACAATTTCAGCAAAAATCTGACTTTTGGCAATTCACTCAAAAATGGTGCCAAAAGCTTGAAAATGCTCCCCTGAAAGCTTTAGCGATGGAAACAGAAGGCTTTTCATCCCAGGACAAGAAATCAGCCCTCAAAAACTTAACCGGCAGAAAATATTTTTTTGAAAAAATCCCTAAGCCCCGGGGTCACAATTTCCGCAAAAATCTGACTTTTGGCAATTCACTCAAAAATGGTGCCAAAAGCTTGAAAATGCTGTACTGAAAGGTTTGGCACTCGAAACAGAAGTCTTTTTATCCCAGGACAAGAAATCAGCCCTCAAAAACTTAACCGGCAGAAAATATTTTTTTGAAAAAATCCCTAAGCCCCGGGGTCACAATTTCCGCAAAAATCTGACTTTTGGCAATTCACTCATAAATGGTGCCAAAAGCTTGAAAATGCTCCCCTGAAAGCTTTGGCGATGGAAACAGAAGGCTTTTTATCCCAGGACAAGAAATCAGCCCTTAAAAACTTAACCGGCAGAAAATATTTTTTTGAAAAAATCCCTAAGCCCCGGGGTCACAATTTCCGCAAAAATCTGACTTTTGGCAATTCACTCAAAAATGGTGCCAAAAGCTTGAAAATGCTCCCCTGAAAGCTTTGGCGATGGAAACAGAAGGCTTTTTATCCCAGGACAAGAAATCAGCCCTCAAAAACTTAACCGGCAGAAAATATTTTTTTAAAAAAATCCCTAAGCCCCGGGGTCACAATTTCCGCAAAAATCTGACTTTTGGCAATTCACTCAAAAATGGTGCCAAAAGCTTGAAAATGCTGTACTGAAAGGTTTGGCACTCGAAACAGAAGGCTTTTTATCCCAGGACAAGAAATCAGCCCTCAAAAACTTAACCGGCAGAAAATATTTTTTTGAAAAAATCCCTAAGCCCCGGGGTCACAATTTCCGCAAAAATCTGACTTTTGGCAATTCACTCAAAAATGTTGCCAAAAGCTTGAAAATGCTCTACTGAAAGGTTTGGCACTCGAAACAGAAGGCTTTTTATCCCAGGACAAGAAATCAGCCCTCAAAAACTTAACCGGCAGAAAATATTTTTTTGAAAAAATCCCTAAGCCCCGGGGTCACAATTTCCGCAAAAATCTGACTTTTGGCAATTCACTCAAAAATGGTGCCAAAAGCTTGAAAATGCTCCCCTGAAAGCTTTGGCGATGGAAACAGAAGGCTTTTTATCCCAGGACAAGAAATCAGCCCTTAAAAACTTAACCGGCAGAAAATATTTTTTTGAAAAAATCCCTAAGCCCCGGGGTCACAATTTCCGCAAAAATCTGACTTTTGGCAATTCACTCAAAAATGGTGCCAAAAGCTTGAAAATGCTCCCCTGAAAGCTTTGGCGATGGAAACAGAAGGCTTTTTATCCCAGGACAAGAAATCAGCCCTTAAAAACTTAACCGGCAGAAAATATTTTTTTGAAAAAATCCCTAAGCCCCGGGGTCACAATTTCCGCAAAAATCTGACTTTTGGCAATTCACTCAAAAATGGTGCCAAAAGCTTGAAAATGCTCCCCTGAAAGCTTTGGCGATGGAAACAGAAGGCTTTTTATCCCAGGACAAGAAATCAGCCCTCAAAAACTTAACCGGCAGAAAATATTTTTTTGAAAAAATCCCTAAGCCCCGGGGTCACAATTTCCGCAAAAATCTGACTTTTGGCAATTCACTCAAAAATAGTGCCAAAAGCTTGAATATGCTCTCCTGAAAGGTTTGGCACTCGAAACAGAAGGCTTTTTATCCCAGGACAAGAAATCAGCCCTCAAAAACTTAACCGGCAGAAAATATTTTTTTAAAAAAATCCCTAAGCCCCGGGGTCACAATTTCCGCAAAAATCTGACTTTTGGCAACTCACTCAAAAATGGTCCCAAAAGCTTGAAAATGCTCCCCTGAAAGCTTTGGCGATGGATACAGAAGGCTTTTTATCCCAGGACAAGAAATCAGCCCTCAAAAACTTAACCGGCAGAAAATATTTTTTTGAAAAAATCCCTAAGCCCCGGGGTCACAACTTCCGAAAAAATCTGACTTTTGGCAATTCACTCAAAAATGGTGCCAAAAGCTTGAAAATGCTCTACTGAAAGGTTTGGCACTCGAAACAGAAGGCTTTTTATCCCAGGACAAGAAATCAGCCCTCAAAAACTTAACCGGCAGAAAATATTTTTTTGAAAAAATCCCTAAGCCCCGGGGTCACAATTTCCGCAAAAATCTGACTTTTGGCAATTCACTCAAAAATGGTGCCAAAAGCTTGAAAATGCTCTCCTGAAAGGTTTGGCACTTGAAACAGAAGGCTTTTTATCCCAGGACAAGAAATCAGCCCTCAAAAACTTAACCGGCAGAAAATATTTTTTTGAAAAAATCCCTAAGCCCCGGGGTCACAATTTCCGCAAAAATCTGACTTTTGGCAATTCACTCAAAAATTGTGCCAAAAGCTTGAAAATGCTCTCCTGAAAGGATTGGCACTCGAAACAGAAGGCTTTTTATCCCAGGACAAGAAATCAGCCCTCAAAAACTTAACCGGCAGAAAATATTTTTTTGAAAAAATCCCTAAGCCCCGGGGTCACAATTTCCGCAAAAATCTGACTTTTGGCAATTCACTCAAAAATGGTGCCAAAAGCTTGAAAATGCTCTACTGAAAGGTTTGGCACTCGAAACAGAAGGCTTTTTATCCCAGGACAAGAAATCAGCCCTCAAAAACTTAACCGGCAGAAAATATTTTTTTGAAAAAATCCCTAAGCCCCGGGGTCACAATTTCCGCAAAAATCTGACTTTTGGCAACTCACTCAAAAATGGTCCCAAAAGCTTGAAAATGCTCCCCTGAAAGCTTTGGCGATGGATAAAGAAGGCTTTTTATCCCAGGACAAGAAATCAGCCCTCAAAAACTTAACCGGCAGAAAATATTTTTTTGAAAAAATCCCTAAGCCCCGGGGTCACAATTTCCGCAAAAATCTGACTTTTGGCAATTCACTCAAAAATGGTGCCAAAAGCTTGAAAATGCTCTACTGAAAGGTTTGGCACTCGAAACAGAAGGCTTTTCATCCCAGGACAAGAAATCAGCCCTCAAAAACTTAACCGGCAGAAAATATTTTTTTGAAAAAATCCCTAAGCCCCGGGGTCACAATTTCCGCAAAAATCTGACTTTTGGCAATTCACTCAAAAATTGTGCCAAAAGCTTGAAAATGCTCTACAGAAAGGTTTGGCACTCGAAACAGAAGGCTTTTTATCCCAGGACAAGAAATCAGCCCTCAAAAACTTAACCGACACAAAATATTTTTTTGACAAAATCCCTAAGCCCCGGGGTCACAATTTCCGCAAAAATCTGACTTTTGGCAATTCACTCAAAAATTGTGCCAAAAGCTTGAAAATGCTCTCCTGAAAGGTTTGGCACTCGAAACAGAAGGCTTTTTATCCCAGGACAAGAAATCAGCCCTCAAAAACTTAACCGGCAGAAAATATTTTTTTGAAAAAATCCCTAAGCCCCGGGGTCACAATTTCCGCAAAAATCTGACTTTTGGCAATTCACTCAAAAATGGTGCCAAAAGCTTGAAAATGCTCCCCTGAAAGCTTTGGCGATGGAAACAGAAGGCTTTTTATCCCAGGACAAGAAATCAGCCCTCAAAAACTTAACCGGCAGAAAATATTTTTTTGAAAAAATCCCTAAGCCCCGGGGTCACAATTTCCGCAAAAATCTGACTTTTGGCAATTCACTCAAAAATGGTGCCAAAAGCTTGAAATTGCTCTACTGAAAGGTTTGGCACTCGAAACAGAAGGCTTTTTATCCCAGGACAAGAAATCAGCCCTCAAAAACTTAACGGGCAGAAAATATTTTTTTGAAAAAATCCCTAAGCCCCGGGGTCACAATTTCCGCAAAAATCTGACTTTTGGCAATTCACTCAAAAATGGTGCCAAAAGCTTGAAAATGCTCCCCTGAAAGCTTTGGTGATGGAAACAGAAGGCTTTTTATCCCAGGACAAGAAACCAGCCCTCAAAAACTTAACCGGCAGAAAATATTTTTTTGAAAAAATCCCTAAGCCCCGGGGTCACAATTTCCGCAAAAATCTGACTTTTGGCAATTCACTCAAAAATGGTGCCAAAAGCTTGAAAATGCTCTCCTGAAAGGTTTGTCACTCGAAACAGAAGGCTTTTTATCCCAGGACAAGAAATCAGCCCTCAAAAACTTAACCGGCAGAAAATATTTTTCTGAAAAAATCCCAAAGCCCCGGGGTCACAATTTCAGCAAAAATCTGACTTTTGGCAATTCACTCAAAAATGGTGCCAAAAGCTTGAAAATGCTCCCCTGAAAGCTTTAGCGATGGAAACAGAAGGCTTTTCATCCCAGGACAAGAAATCAGCCCTCAAAAACTTAACCGGCAGAAAATATTTTTTTGAAAAAATCCCTAAGCCCCGGGGTCACAATTTCCGCAAAAATCTGACTTTTGGGAATTCACTCAAAAATGGTGCCAAAAGCTTGAAAATGCTCTCCTGAAAGGTTTGGCACTCGAAACAGAAGGCTTTTTATCCCAGGACAAGAAATCAGCCCTCAAAAACTTAACCGGCAGAAAATATTTTTTTGAAAAAATCCCTAAGCCCCGGGGTCACAATTTCCGCAAAAATCTGACTTTTGGCAATTCACTCAAAAACGGTGCCAAAAGCTAGAAAATGCTCTCTGAAAGGATTGGCACTCGAAACAGAAGGCTTTTTATCCCAGGACAAGAAATCAGCCCTCAAAAACTTAACCGGCAGAAAATATTTTTTTGAAAAAATCCCTAAGCCCCGGGGTCACAATGTCAGCAAAAATCTGACTTTTGGCAATTCACTCAAAAATTGTGCCAAAAGCTTGAAAATGCTCTACAGAAAGGTTTGGCACTTGAAACAGACGGCTTTTTATCCCAGGACAAGGAACCAGCCCTCAAAAACTTAACCGGCAGAAAATATTTTTTTGAAAAAATCCCTAAGCCCCGGGGTCACAATTTCCGCAAAAATCTGACTTTTGGCAATTCACTCAAAAATGGTGCCAAAAGCTTGAAAATGCTCTCCTGAAACGTTTGGCACTCGAAACAGAAGGCTTTTTATCCCAGGACAAGAAATCAGCCCTCAAAAACTTAACCGGCAGAAAATATTTTTTTGAAAAAATCCCTAAGCCCCGGGGTCACAATTTCCGCAAAAATCTGACTTTTGGCAATTCACTCAAAAATGGTGCCAAAAGCTTGAAAATGCTCCCCTGAAAGCTTTGGCGATGGAAACAGAAGGCTTTTTATCCCAGGACAAGAAATCAGCCCTCAAAAACTTAACCGGCAGAAAATATTTTTTTGAAAAAATCCCTAAGCCCCGGGGTCACAATTTCCGCAAAAATCTGACTTTTGGCAATTCACTCAAAAATGGTGCCAAAAGCTTGAAAATGCTCTACTGAAAGGTTTGGCACTCGAAACAGAAGGCTTTTTATCCCAGGACAAGAAATCAGCCCTCAAAAACTTAACCGGCAGAAAATATTTTTTTGAAAAAATCCCTAAGCCCCGGGGGTCACAATTTCCGCAAAAATCTGACTTTTGGCAATTCACTCAAAAATGGTGCCAAAAGCTTGAAAATGCTCCCCTGAAAGCTTTGGCGATGGAAACAGAAGGCTTTTTATCCCAGGACAAGAAATCAGCCCTCAAAAACTTAACCGGCAGAAAATATTTTTTTGAAAAAATCCCTAAGCCCCCGGGGGTCACAATTTCCGCAAAAATCTGACTTTTGGCAATTCACTCAAAAATGGTGCCAAAAGCTTGAAAATGCTCCCCTGAAAGCTTTGGCGATGGAAACAGAAGGCTTTTTATCCCAGGACAAGAAATCAGCCCTCAAAAACTTAACCGGCAGAAAATATTTTTTTGAAAAAATCCCTAAGCCCCGGGGTCACAATTTCCGCAAAAATCTGACTTTTGGCAATTCACTCAAAAATAGTGCCAAAAGCTTGAATATGCTCTCCTGAAAGGTTTGGCACTCAAAACAGAAGGCTTTTTATCCCAGGACAAGAAATCAGCCCTCAAAAACTTAACCGGCAGAAAATATTTTTTTTAAAAAATCCCTAAGCCCCGGGGTCACAATTTCCGCAAAAATCTGACTTTTGGCAATTCACTCAAAAATGGTGCCAAAAGCTTGAAAATGCTCCCCTGAAAGCTTTGGCGATGGAAACAGAAGGCTTTTTATCCCAGGACAAGAAATCAGCCCTCAAAAACTTAACCGGCAGAAAATATTTTTTTGAAAAAATCCCTAAGCCCCGGGGTCACAATTTCCGCAAAAATCTGACTTTTGGCAATTCACTCAAAAATAGTGCCAAAAGCTTGAATATGCTCTCCTGAAAGGTTTGGCACTCGAAACAGAAGGCTTTTTATCCCAGGACAAGAAATCAGCCCTCAAAAACTTAACCGGCAGAAAATATTTTTTTAAAAAAATCCCTAAGCCCCCGGGGGTCACAATTTCCGCAAAAATCTGACTTTTGGCAATTCACTCAAAAATGGTGCCAAAAGCTTGAAAATGCTCCCCTGAAAGCTTTGGCGATGGAAACAGAAGGCTTTTTATCCCAGGACAAGAAATCAGCCCTCAAAAACTTAACCGGCAGAAAATATTTTTTTGAAAAAATCCCTAAGCCCCGGGGTCACAATTTCCGCAAAAATCTGACTTTTGGCAATTCACTCAAAAATAGTGCCAAAAGCTTGAATATGCTCTCCTGAAAGGTTTGGCACTCGAAACAGAAGGCTTTTTATCCCAGGACAAGAAATCAGCCCTCAAAAACTTAACCGGCAGAAAATATTTTTTTTAAAAAATCCCTAACCCCCGGGGTCACAATTTCCGCAAAAATCTGACTTTTGGCAATTCACTCAAAAATGATGCCAAAAGCTTGTAAATGCTGTACTGAAAGGTTTGGCACTCGAAACAGAAGGCTTTTTATCCCAGGACAAGAAATCAGCCCTCAAAAACTTAACCGGCAGAAAATATTTTTTTGAAAAAATCCCTAAGCCCCGGGGTCACAATTTCCGCAAAAATCTGACTTTTGGCAATTCACTCAAAAATGGTGCCAAAAGCTTGAAAATGCTCCCCTGAAAGCTTTGGCGATGGAAACAGAAGGCTTTTTATCCCAGGACAAGAAATCAGCCCTCAAAAACTTAACCGGCAGAAAATATTTTTTTGAAAAAATCCCTAAGCCCCGGGGTCACAATTTCCGCAAAAATCTGACTTTTGGCAATTCACTCAAAAATGGTGCCAAAAGCTTGAAAATGCTCTACTGAAAGGTTTGGCACTCGAAACAGAAGGCTTTTTATCCCAGGACAAGAAATCAGCCCTCAAAAACTTAACCGGCAGAAAATATTTTTTTGAAAAAATCCCTAAGCCCCGGGGGTCACAATTTCCGCAAAAATCTGACTTTTGGCAATTCACTCAAAAATGGTGCCAAAAGCTTGAAAATGCTCCCCTGAAAGCTTTGGCGATGGAAACAGAAGGCTTTTTATCCCAGGACAAGAAATCAGCCCTCAAAAACTTAACCGGCAGAAAATATTTTTTTGAAAAAATCCCTAAGCCCCCGGGGGTCACAATTTCCGCAAAAATCTGACTTTTGGCAATTCACTCAAAAATGGTGCCAAAAGCTTGAAAATGCTCCCCTGAAAGCTTTGGCGATGGAAACAGAAGGCTTTTTATCCCAGGACAAGAAATCAGCCCTCAAAAACTTAACCGGCAGAAAATATTTTTTTGAAAAAATCCCTAAGCCCCGGGGTCACAATTTCCGCAAAAATCTGACTTTTGGCAATTCACTCAAAAATAGTGCCAAAAGCTTGAATATGCTCTCCTGAAAGGTTTGGCACTCAAAACAGAAGGCTTTTTATCCCAGGACAAGAAATCAGCCCTCAAAAACTTAACCGGCAGAAAATATTTTTTTTAAAAAATCCCTAAGCCCCGGGGTCACAATTTCCGCAAAAATCTGACTTTTGGCAATTCACTCAAAAATGGTGCCAAAAGCTTGAAAATGCTCCCCTGAAAGCTTTGGCGATGGAAACAGAAGGCTTTTTATCCCAGGACAAGAAATCAGCCCTCAAAAACTTAACCGGCAGAAAATATTTTTTTGAAAAAATCCCTAAGCCCCGGGGTCACAATTTCCGCAAAAATCTGACTTTTGGCAATTCACTCAAAAATAGTGCCAAAAGCTTGAATATGCTCTCCTGAAAGGTTTGGCACTCGAAACAGAAGGCTTTTTATCCCAGGACAAGAAATCAGCCCTCAAAAACTTAACCGGCAGAAAATATTTTTTTAAAAAAATCCCTAAGCCCCCGGGGGTCACAATTTCCGCAAAAATCTGACTTTTGGCAATTCACTCAAAAATGGTGCCAAAAGCTTGAAAATGCTCCCCTGAAAGCTTTGGCGATGGAAACAGAAGGCTTTTTATCCCAGGACAAGAAATCAGCCCTCAAAAACTTAACCGGCAGAAAATATTTTTTTGAAAAAATCCCTAAGCCCCGGGGTCACAATTTCCGCAAAAATCTGACTTTTGGCAATTCACTCAAAAATAGTGCCAAAAGCTTGAATATGCTCTCCTGAAAGGTTTGGCACTCGAAACAGAAGGCTTTTTATCCCAGGACAAGAAATCAGCCCTCAAAAACTTAACCGGCAGAAAATATTTTTTTTAAAAAATCCCTAACCCCCGGGGTCACAATTTCCGCAAAAATCTGACTTTTGGCAATTCACTCAAAAATGATGCCAAAAGCTTGTAAATGCTCTACTGAAAGGTTTGGCACTCGAAACAGAAGGCTTTTTATCCCAGGACAAGAAATCAGCCCTCAAAAACTTAACCGGCAGAAAATATTTTTTTGAAAAAATCCCTAAGCCCCGGGGTCACAATTTCCGCAAAAATCTGACTTTTGGCAATTCACTCAAAAATGGTGCCAAAAGCTTGAAAATGCTCCCCTGAAAGCTTTGGCGATGGAAACAGAAGGCTTTTTATCCCAGGACAAGAAATCAGCCCTCAAAAACTTAACCGGCAGAAAATATTTTTTTGAAAAAATCCCTAAGCCCCGGGGTCACAATTTCCGCAAAAATCTGACTTTTGGCAATTCACTCAAAAATAGTGCCAAAAGCTTGAATATGCTCTCCTGAAAGGTTTGGCACTCGAAACAGAAGGCTTTTTATCCCAGGACAAGAAATCAGCCCTCAAAAACTTAACCGGCAGAAAATATTTTTTTAAAAAAATCCCTAAGCCCCCGGGGGTCACAATTTCCGCAAAAATCTGACTTTTGGCAATTCACTCAAAAATGGTGCCAAAAGCTTGAAAATGCTCCCCTGAAAGCTTTGGCGATGGAAACAGAAGGCTTTTTATCCCAGGACAAGAAATCAGCCCTCAAAAACTTAACCGGCAGAAAATATTTTTTTGAAAAAATCCCTAAGCCCCGGGGTCACAATTTCCGCAAAAATCTGACTTTTGGCAATTCACTCAAAAATAGTGCCAAAAGCTTGAATATGCTCTCCTGAAAGGTTTGGCACTCGAAACAGAAGGCTTTTTATCCCAGGACAAGAAATCAGCCCTCAAAAACTTAACCGGCAGAAAATATTTTTTTTAAAAAATCCCTAACCCCCGGGGTCACAATTTCCGCAAAAATCTGACTTTTGGCAATTCACTCAAAAATGATGCCAAAAGCTTGTAAATGCTGTACTGAAAGGTTTGGCACTCGAAACAGAAGGCTTTTTATCCCAGGACAAGAAATCAGCCCTCAAAAACTTAACAGGCAGAAAATATTTTTTTGAAAAAATCCCTAAGCCCCGGGGTCACAATTTCCGCAAAAATCTGACTTTTGGCAATTCACTCAAAAATGGTGCCAAAAGCTTGAAAATGCTCTACTGAAAGGTTTGGCACTCGAAACAGAAGGCTTTTTATCCCAGGACAAGAAATCAGCCCTCAAAAACTTAACCGGCAGAAAATATTTTTTTGAAAAAATCCCTAAGCCCCGGGGTCACAATTTCCGCAAAAATCTGACTTTTGGCAATTCACTCAAAAATTGTGCCAAAAGCTTGAAAATGCTCTACAGAAAGGTTTGCAACTCGAAACAGAAGGCTTTTTATCCCAGGACAAGAAATCAGCCCTCAAAAACTTAACCGGCAGAAAATATTTTTTTGAAAAAATCCCTAAGCCCCGGGGTCACAATTTCCGCAAAAATCTGACTTTTGGCAATTCACTCAAAAATGGTGCCAAAAGCTTGAATATGCTCCCCTGAAAGCTTTGGCGATGGAAACAGAAGGCTTTTTATCCCAGGACAAGAAATCAGCCCTCAAAAACTTAACCGGCAGAAAATATTTTTTTGAAAAAATCCCTAACCCCCGGGGTCACAATTTCCGCAAAAATCTGACTTTTGGCAATTCACTCAAAAATGGTGCCAAAAGCTTGAAAATGCTCTCCTGAAAGGTTTGGCACTCGAAACAGAAGGCTTTTTATCCCAGGACAAGAAATCAGCCCTCAAAAACTTAACCGGCAAAAAATATTTTTTTGAAAAAATCCCTAAGCCCCGGGGTCACAATTTCCGCAAAAATCTGACTTTTGGCAATTCACTCAAAAATGGTGCCAAAAGCTTGAAAATGCTCTCCTGAGAGGTTTGTCACTCGAAACAGAAGGCTTTTTATCCCAGGACAAGAAATCAGCCCTCAAAAACTTAAGCGGCAGAAAATATTTTTTTGAAAAAATCCCTAAGCCCCCGGGGGTCACAATTTCCGCAAAAATCTGACTTTTGGCAATTCACTCAAAAATGGTGCCAAAAGCTTGAAAATGCTCCCCTTAAAGCTTTGGCGATGGAAACAGAAGGCTTTTTATCCCAGGACAAGAAATCAGCCCTCAAAAACTTAACCGGCAGAAAATATTTTTTTGAAAAAATCCCAAAGCCCCGGGGTCACAATTTCAGCAAAAATCTGACTTTTGGCAATTCACTCAAAAATGGTGCCAAAAGCTTGAAAATGCTCACCTGAAAGCTTTGGCGATGGAAACAGAAGGCTTTTTATCCCAGGACAAGAAATCAGCCCTCAAAAACTTAACCGGCAGAAAATATTTTTTTGAAAAAATCCCAATTTCCGCAAAAATCTGACTTTTGGCAATTCACTCAAAAATGGTGCCAAAAGCTTGAAAATGCTCTACTGAAAGGTTTGGCACTCGAAACCGAAGGCTTTTTCTCCCAGGACAATAAATCAGCCCTCAAAAACTTAACCGGCAGAAAATATTTTTTTGAAAAAATCCCTAAGCCCCGGGGTCACAATTTCCGCAAAAATCTGACTTTTGGCAATTCACTCACACATGGTGCCAAAAGCTTTAAAATGCTCTCCTGAAAGGTTTGTCACTCGAAACAGAAGGCTTTTTATCCCAGGACAAGAAATCAGCCCTCAAAAACTTAACCGGCAGAAAATATTTTTTTGAAAAAATCCCAAAGCCCCGGGGTCACAATTTCCGCAAAAATCTGACTTTTGGCAATTCACTCAAAAATAGTGCCAAAAGCTTGAAAATGCTCTCCTGAAAGGTTTGGCACTCGAAACAGAAGGCTTTTTATCCCAGGACAAGAAATCAGCCCTCAAAAACTTAACCGGCAGAAAATATTTTTTTGAAAAAATCCCTAAGCCCCGGGGTCACAATTTCCGCAAAAATCTGACTTTTGGCAATTCACTCACACATGGTGCCAAAAGCTTTAAAATGCTCCCCTGAAAGGTTTGGCACTCGAAACAGAAGGCTTTTTATCCCAGGACAAGAAATCAACCCTCAAAAACTTAACCAGCAGAAAATATTTTTTTGAAAAAATCCCTAAGCCCCGGGGTCACAATTTCCGCAAAAATCTGACTTTTGGCAATTCACTCAAAAATGGTGCCAAAAGCTTGAAAATGCTCTCCTGAAAGGTTTGTCACTCGAAACAGAAGGCTTTTTATCCCAGGACAAGAAATCAGCCCTCAAAAACTTAACTAGCAGAAAATATTTTTTTGAAAAAATCCCTAAGCCCCGGGGTCACAATTTCCGCAAAAATCTGACTTTTGGCAATTCACTCAAAAATGGTGCCAAAAGCTTGAAAATGCTCTCCTGAAAGGTTTGTCACTCGAAACAGAAGGCTTTTTATCCCAGGACAAGAAATCAGCCCTCAAAAACTTAACCGGCAGAAAATATTTTTCTGAAAAAATCCCAAAGCCCCGGGGTCACAATTTCAGCAAAAATCTGACTTTTGGCAATTCACTCAAAAATGGTGCCAAAAGCTTGAAAATGCTCCCCTGAAAGCTTTAGCGATGGAAACAGAAGGCTTTTTATCCCAGGACAAGAAATCAGCCCTCAAAAACTTAACCGGCAGAAAATATTTTTTTGAAAAAATCCCTAAGCCCCGGGGTCACAATTTCCGCAAAAATCTGACTTTTGGCAATTCACTCAAAAATGGTGCCAAAAGCTTGAAAATGCTCCCCTGAAAGCTTTGGCGATGGAAACAGAAGGCTTTTTATCCCAGGACAAGAAATCAGCCCTCAAAAACTTAACCGGCAGAAAATATTTTTCTGAAAAAATCCCAAAGCCCCGGGGTCACAATTTCCGCAAAAATCTGACTTTTGGCAATTCACTAACAAATGGTGCCAAAAGCTTTAAAATGCTCCCCTGAAAGCTTTCGCGATGGAAACAGAAGGCTTTTTATCCCAGGGCAAGAAACCAGCCCTCAAAAACCTAACCGGCAGAAAATATTTTTTTGAAAAAATCCCTAAGCCCCGGGGTCACAATTTCAGCAAAAATCTGACTTTTGGCAATTCACTCAAAAATGGTGCCCAAAGCTTGAAAATGCTCCCCTTAAAGCTTTGGCGATGGAAACAGAAGGCTTTTTATCCCACGACAAGAAATCAGCCCTCAAAAACTTAACCGGCAGAAAATATTTTTTTGAAAAAATCCCTAAGCCCCGGGGTCACAATTTCCGCAAAAATCTGACTTTTGGCAATTCACTCAAAAATGGTGCCAAAAGCTTGAAAATGCTCTCTTGAAAGGTTTGGCACTCGAAACAGAAGGCTTTTTCTCCCAGGACAAGAAATCAGCCCTCAAAAACTTAACCGGCAGAAAATATTTTTTTGAAAAAATCCCTAAGCCCCGGGGTCACAATTTCCGCAAAAATCTGACTTTTGGCAATTCACTCAAAAATAGTGCCAAAAGCTTGAAAATGCTCTCCTGAAAGGTTTGGCACTCGAAACAGAAGGCTTTTTATCCCAGGACAAGAAATCAGCCCTCAAAAACTTAACCGGCAGAAAATATTTTTTTGAAAAAATCCCTAAGCCCCGGGGTCACAATTTCCGCAAAAATCTGACTTTTGGCAATTCACTCACACATGGTGCCAAAAGCTTTAAAATGCTCTCCTGAAAGGTTTGTCACTCGAAACAGAAGGCTTTTTATCCCAGGACAAGAAATCAGCCCTCAAAAACTTAACCGGCAGAAAATATTTTTCTGAAAAAATCCCAAAGCCCCGGGGTCACAATTTCAGCAAAAATCTGACTTTTGGCAATTCACTCAAAAATGGTGCCAAAAGCTTGAAAATGCTCCCCTGAAAGCTTTGGCGATGGAAACAGAAGGCTTTTTATCCCAGGACAAGAAATCAGCCCTCAAAAACTTAACCGGCAGAAAATATTTTTTTGAAAAAATCCCTAAGCCCCGGGGTCACAATTTCCGCAAAAATCTGACTTTTGGCAATTCACTCAAAAATGGTGCCAAAAGCTTGAAAATGCTCCCCTGAAAGCTTTGGCGATGGAAACAGAAGGCTTTTTATCCCAGGACAAGAAATCAGCCCTCAAAAACTTAACCGGCAGAAAATATTTTTTTGAAAAAATCCCTAAGCCCCGGGGTCACAATTTCCGCAAAAATCTGACTTTTGGCAATTCACTCAAAAATGGTGCCAAAAGCTTGAAAATGCTCCCCTGAAAGCTTTGGCGATGGAAATAGAAGGCTTTTTATCCCAGGACAAGAAATCAGCCCTTAAAAACTTAACCGGCAGAAAATATTTTTTTGAAAAAATCCCTAAGCCCCGGGGTCACAATTTCCGCAAAAATCTGACTTTTGGCAATTCACTCAAAAATGGTGCCAAAAGCTTGAAAATGCTCCCCTGAAAGCTTTGGCGATGGAAACAGAAGGCTTTTTATCCCAGGACAAGAAATCAGCCCTCAAAAACTTAACCGGCAGAAAATATTTTTTTGAAAAAATCCCTAAGCCCCGGGGTCACAATTTCCGCAAAAATCTGACTTTTGGCAATTCACTCAAAAATAGTGCCAAAAGCTTGAATATGCTCTCCTGAAAGGTTTGGCACTCGAAACAGAAGGCTTTTTATCCCAGGACAAGAAATCAGCCCTCAAAAACTTAACTGGCAGAAAATATTTGTCAGGGGTTTAGGAGCAGAGGCACGGGCAAGGGAGGAAACAGAGAGCGAAGGGGAGGAGGCAGAAGAAAAGATGAGTGATGACGACGACCCGAGATCTCCTAGTCTTTCCAGTGAATCAGAGGATTCACAGAAAGGAGCACCAGTGGCCAGGGCAAGGGGGGAGTCTAGGGGGGCACCCCAGGAAGATAGAGCCAGAGGGGACTCAGCGGGGAGCAGCTGGAAATCGGGACCAGCGTCACCGCCAGGAAGCAGGGAAGAGGAAAGGAGCCAGGGGGGAAGCGCTGGCAGCTCACCACAGGAGGGAGGGCATGAGTCAGGAGTGGCCACACCTCCATCGGGGAGCGAAGAAACGGTTAAGAGGAAAGTGGAAGGTTGGGCGCGCGCGCCAAGTTCAAATGCAGAGGAAGGCGGCGCAGTAAGCAGCCCCGAAAGGGAACCAGGTCCTAAAGCCCGGCGCAAGGAGGCAGGAGGGTCCGGGTCAGCGTCAGAAGAATCCCGGAAGGAAGAAGCCCCGGGGGGTAGAGGGACCCAGAGGAGGACAGTCAGGCGGAAAAGGTGGAGCAAGGCTAGGATATTAAGTTGGTGCACACGGGGCGGAGACTCAGACGGAGCTTCGCCGATCTAGCTACTAGACGTAGAGTTGCGCGCAGCAGCGTGAGAATGGAAACTGTAATTCAATAAAGACTTTTACTTAATGATCGCTGGCTAGCGTGATCCTCTGTGAGCTAGGATCTTCAAGCAGCTCTGACAGTAAGCTCCGTCTCTCGGCACGTAGGCATCTACAGCCTCGAGGAGGGGAGAGAAACAGGTGCCTACTAGCGAGCTCACGAACGGCAGACGACATGACGGCTGAGCAGCAGATAGAGGAACTCAGAAAAGCAGTGGCACAACTGAATGCCGAGGCTCTCGCATCCAGGAAGAGAGAGGAGGAAGCAGCTGCCGCCTGCAGGGATCTCCAGGTCAGGTTAGACGTGCTGACAAAGCAGACACCCCGGCAGGAGGGAATTGGGTTGGCGAGACGGACAGGCGGGCTGGTCTCTCACTTCGATGGGAACCTGCAACAGTATCCCAACTTTAGAGCCGACGTACTGTGCGCACTGCAACTGCTGCATAAAGACTTTAGAGATGAGCAAGAGAGAGTGGGATTCATCATGTCCCATTTGCATGGGGATGCTAGAGCATGGCTACGCAATTTATGGAGAGATAAGGATCCGGCGCTCCAGAATGCAGATGCCTTTATTAAAGCGATGGATGGGTGTTTTTTATCAAGTATTGACGTGGATCTTGCACGGAAGGAGGTGCATGGGCTGAGACAAGGGAGGGCCAGCGTCAGGCAGTATCATGCCCGCTTTTTCGCCTTGGTCAGTGCCCTGGAATGGGACAGAGATTCGGCTCCTGTAAGAGACCTCTTTTGGGAGGGGCTGCACAACTCGATTAAAGATGAGATCGCGAGGGGGGAGAGACCCCGAACCACCCAGGAGGTCGTTCAGAGGGCACTGGCAGTGGGGGTGAGGCTGGAAGGACGTCCGTGGAGCAGGGACGAAGGGCGTGGAGGGCGCGAACCAGCCAGGGGCCCCTCCTTCCTTCCCAGAGAAGCAGCGCGGGCGCAATCCACGCCTCCGCCAGGAGGAGGAGCCGAACCTATGGAGGTTGGAGGTGCAAGGGCTCAGTCAGCAACCAGAGCCCTAGCACCGGCAGCAGTGAAAGCGAAGCCTCCTAGAGGGAACAGGAAGTGTTACGTCTGTGAGGAGCCAGGGCATATGGCAAAAGAGTGTCCCCAGAGGCTCCACAAGCTTACTGCAGCCTCGGCAATGGTGACTGCAGCAACGCAGCAAGGGGGACCACAGCAGGGAAACGACGCAGTCTGGCTGGAGGAAGAGGCCCTGGGGCCCAGCCAGACGTGTTAGTGACGCAGTCCCCAGAGGTTTTACAGCCCGTGAACCCCCTCCCGCCCAAACCAGTGGTGAGGCTCACCGCATCTCTCCAGCTGCCCAATGGAATCACCACTGACGTGCCCATCACAGTTGACTCGGGCAGCAACGCGGACTTTATAGGGCAGGACTTTGTCGACAAGCACGCTATACAGTTGCTGCCGGCCACACTGCCCCTGCAGGTTGTCACGGTGGATGGCAGGGAGTTGCTAGGGGGGCAAGTGGTGAAGCAGACGCCGCCCATGGCGATGCGACTTGGAAATCACAAAGAAATCATCAGCTTCAATGTCACTCAACTATCGGATACGCCCATTGTATTGGGAATGAGTTGGCTGGACAAGCACAGCCCAACGCTGGCTTGGTACCAGAGGCAGCTGATCTTCGCCTCTTCCTTTTGTGCTGAACACTGCATCGTGCCCCGGCAGGAAGGAGAGGAAGAGGAGTCACAGCTGCTGCTAGGCACGCTGCAAGCGATTCCCCACAAGTACGCAGAATTTTTGGAAGTTTTCTGCGAGAAGGAGGCAGACAGGCTACCCCCTCACAGACCATATGACTGCAAGATTGACCTGCTGCCGGGGGTGGCGCTGCCTAAGGGGAAACTGTATTCCATGTCAGAGGACGAGCTGCAGGAACTCAAACAGTTCATAGATCATAATTTGGAGCGCGGTTTCATCCGAGAGTCCAAGGCAGCGGGGGGCAGTCCAGTATTCTTTGTTAAAAAGCGAGACACGCCCCAAAAAAGACTGGTCGTGGACTATCGCATTTTAAACAATGGGACCAAGCCGTCGGACTTCCCCATGCCCCGAATCGACGACCTCCTGGCGAAGGTGCGGAAGGGGAAAGTGTTCACCAAGTTAGACCTGCGAGGGGCGTACAACCTCATTCGTATGCGGGAGGGAGATGAGTGGAAGACGGCCATGTTCACGCCACTGGGTACCTACGAATACAGAGTTATGCCCTTTGGATTGCAAAATGGCTCCCACGTTTTTCAAGCTTTCATGCATCACGTGTTGGCAGGACTTCTCTACAAGACGTGCGTCTGTTTCTTAGATGACATCCTGATCTTTTCGGAATCGCAGCAGGAGCATGACAGACACGTCAAGGAAGTGCTGACCAGACTAAAGCAACATAGGCTCTACGCCAAGCTGGAGAAGTGCCAATTTGACGTGACGGAGGTGGATTTTCTGGGCTACAAGTTGTCTGACAAGGGGCTCGCCATGGACAGCGCCAAGGTTCGCGCGGTATTGGATTGGAAGAGTCCACGCAACCGGAAGGAGGTCCAGAGGTTTGTCGGCTTTGCAAACTTCTATCGCAAGTTTATCAAGGGCTTCGCTATGCAGACAGCGGCCATCACAGACACGCTTAGCTCCAAGAAAAAGAAGTTCGTTTGGACAGAGGAGGCGGAGCAGTCCTTTCAGGCACTCAAGCGTCTCTTCGCGTCGGAAGAGCAGCTGCTTCACGTCAACCCCAGCAGGCCGATGAGGGTGGAGACAGACGCCTCGGACAGAGCCGTGGGGGCGGTCCTGCTGCAAAAGGACCAGCAGGGGGTGTGGCGACCGGCAGCGTTTTACTCCAGGAAGCTCAGCAAGTCCGAGCAGAACTACACCATCTGGGACAGGGAGTTGCTGGCCATTCATGCAGCGTTCAAAGCGTGGAGGCACTTCCTGGTCGGCGCCAAGCACACGGTGCAGGTTTGCACGGACCACAAGAATCTGGAGCACTGGCGCACGGCACAGTTCCTAAACCAGAGGCAGATACGTTGGGCTGAGTTTTTTGCGAACTTCGACTTCCGCATAGAGTATGTCCCGGGGGACACTAACATCATGGCGGACGCCCTCTCCCGTAAGCCACAGTATCTGGAGGACGCAACGCCAGCGGCCGCCATGCACATCTTCGCACCAACAGTATGGGCGTGCGCCGCGGCCACCGTGGACCTGGAGGCGGTGCGACGAGCGTTGCAGGATGACTCCTTCGCGCAAGCAAAGATGGCAGAGGTGCAAAGGGGCACGGCTGCGGCCGACGGTTTCCAGCTACGAGATGGATTGCTCATCCGTAAAGGGGCCATCTACGTGCCGGGAGACGACCTTCGCGCCAAGGTGCTGCAGCAGCTGCACGACGCGCCCACGGCCGGGCACTTTGGCAAGGAGAAGACGGTGGAATTAGTAGCCAGGGATTTCTGGTGGCCTGGAATGAGAGGGGAGGTCGCAGACTACGTGGCGAGGTGTGACACCTGCCAGAGGGCCAAACCAGTGCACAAACCGCCGGCCGGACTGTTGGAACCGCTGCAAACTCCGGTCGAACCTTGGGAAAGGGTGGCCCTGGACTTTGTCACGGATCTGCCCAGCTCGAGGGGCAAGACGGCAGTGCTGGTGGTGGTAGACCTGTTTTCCAAGATGGCGCATTTCATTCCGTGTGCTAAGGTGGCCACGGCGGAGCAAACCGCCAAACTGTTCATAGACCACGTGTTCAAGGTTCACGGTCTGCCACGGTCTATTCTGTCCGACCGGGGGCGGCAGTTCATCTCGAATTTCTGGCAGAAGCTGATGGGCTTCCTGAACGTCAAGATCAACCTGGCGTCGGCGAGACACCCGCAGACCAACGGGCAAGCGGAGCGGGTCAATGCCATCATGCAGCAGTACCTGAGATGTTATGCAAATCAACAGCCTGCGACGTGGGTGGATTACCTGCCGCTTGCCGAGTTCGCCTACAACAACACGAAGCACGTGTCCACGGGGGTCACGCCGTTCTTCGCCAACAACGGGAGGCACCCCAGAACCTTCCCAGGACTGGAAAGAATGGGAGAGGGGGAGCCGCAGACAGCAGATGCGTTCGCGTCGGAACTGCAGGAAGTCCACGATCAGCTGAGGCGCCACCTGGAGCTGGCCAAGCACGCATACAAGGTACAAGCGGACAAGCACAGAAGGGTTGGCGAAGAGCTCCACGTGGGAGACTGGGTTTGGTTAGCAGCCCACGCAGTGCCGGCCAGGTCGTTGGCCAAGAAGAAACTAGGGCATAAACAACTGGGGCCCTACCAAGTCGAAGAGCAGGTCAACCCGGTAGCGTTCAGACTGGCACTTCCGGAGGGTTCCAGAATGCATCCGGTATTCCACAGATCGGTGCTCACTCCCTACAAGGCACCGCACAGGTTCCAGGAACCCGGAACGGCGCCGAGTCCGGTCAGAGACAGAACAGGGCACGTGGGAGTGGCACAGAAGGAGCGCATCAACGAAGTCACGGAGATTTTGGACTCCAGATGGGGGGAAGAGGGGGTAGAATACTTTCTCGCCAAGGAGGGCACCCCGGCCAGTGCGAACAGCTGGGTGCCGGGCTACGCCTTGGACGAACCTCTCCTCAAAGACGAGTTTCATGCCCTCTTCCCCCATAGACCTATGCCAGCAGACTTTTTCGACGACTGGCTTTTCACGCCCACGCTTTCGGCTAGCACTTTCCGGGGGTTCGACTCGGACGAGGACCCGACACAAGACGTCCGTTCCCCGGAGGGGTCACCCTCGGGATCTGCATCAGAACCCTCGTATTGGTGGGACGATAGACCAGAGGAGCAGTTCCGCAGACGGTGGCTGGAAGGCCCAGGACGAGCAACACCGCCAGGAGGAAGTGAGGGAGAGACGGACATGGACGTTTTCGGGGTCGACCCTGGTTTCGAGCACGGCGGCACAGAGATGGAAGCGGAGGTGACCGTTGTCGACGAGAGCAGGGAGGAAGACCCGCGAGACTTCAGATGGAGACCCGCCACGGGAAGCGACCGATATCCAACGTTCGTCCCTTTGCAACAGCAGCCCCCAGCTCCAGCACCGGAAGGAGGGGAGGGGGGAATGGGGGGCTTCGAGGGGGGGATGGATGTCAGGGGTTTAGGAGCAGAGGAACGGGCAAGGGAGGAAACAGAGAGCGAAGGGGAGGAGGCAGAAGAAAAGATGAGTGATGACGACGACCCGAGATCTCCTAGTCTTTCCAGTGAATCAGAGGATTCACAGAAAGGAGCACCAGTGGCCAGGGCAAGGGGGGAGTCTAGGGGGGCACCCCAGGAAGATAGAGCCAGAGGGGACTCAGCGGGGAGCAGCTGGAAATCGGGACCAGCGTCACCGCCAGGAAGCAGGGAAGAGGAAAGGAGCCAGGGGGGAAGCGCTGGCAGCTCACCACAGGAGGGAGGGCATGAGTCAGGAGTGGCCACACCTCCATCGGGGAGCGAAGAAACGGTTAAGAGGAAAGTGGAAGGTTGGGCGCGCGCGCCAAGTTCAAATGCAGAGGAAGGCGGCGCAGTAAGCAGCCCCGAAAGGGAACCAGGTCCTAAAGCCCGGCGCAAGGAGGCAGGAGGGTCCGGGTCAGCGTCAGAAGAATCCCGGAAGGAAGAAGCCCCGGGGGGTAGAGGGACCCAGAGGAGGACAGTCAGGCGGAAAAGGTGGAGCAAGGCTAGGATATTAAGTTGGTGCACACGGGGCGGAGACTCAGACGGAGCTTCGCCGATCTAGCTACTAGACGTAGAGTTGCGCGCAGCAGCGTGAGAATGGAAACTGTAATTCAATAAAGACTTTTACTTAATGATCGCTGGCTAGCGTGATCCTCTGTGAGCTAGGATCTTCAAGCAGCTCTGACAATATTTTTTTAAAAAAATCCCTAAGCCCCGGGGTCACAATTTCCGCAAAAATCTGACTTTTGGCAATTCACTCAAAAATGGTGCCAAAAGCTTGAAAATGCTGTACTGAAAGGTTTGGCACTCGAAACAGAAGGCTTTTTATCCCAGGACAAGAAATCAGCCCTCAAAAACTTAACCGGCAGAAAATATTTTTTTGAAAAAATCCCTAAGCCCCGGGGTCACAATTTCCGCAAAAATCTGACTTTTGGCAATTCACTCAAAAATGGTGCCAAAAGCTTGAAAATGCTCTACTGAAAGGTTTGGCACTCGAAACAGAAGGCTTTTTATCCCAGGACAAGAAATCAGCCCTCAAAAACTTAACCGGCAGAAAATATTTTTTTGAAAAAATCCCTAAGCCCCGGGGTCACAATTTCCGCAAAAATCTGACTTTTGGCAATTCACTCAAAAATTGTGCCAAAAGCTTGAAAATGCTCTACAGAAAGGTTTGGCACTCGAAACAGAAGGCTTTTTATCCCAGGACAAGAAATCAGCCCTCAAAAACTTAACCGGCAGAAAATATTTTTTTGAAAAAATCCCTAAGCCCCGGGGTCACAATTTCCGCAAAAATCTGACTTTTGGCAATTCACTCAAAAATTGTGCCAAAAGCTTGGAAATGCTCTCCTGAAAGGTTTGGCACTCGAAACAGAAGGCTTTTTATCCCAGGACAAGAAATCAGCCCTCAAAAACTTAACCGGCAGAAAATATTTTTTTGAAATAATCCCTAAGCCCCGGGGTCACAATTTCCGCAAAAATCTGACTTTTGGCAATTCACTCAAAAATGGTGCCAAAAGCTTGAAAATGCTCCCCTGAAAGCTTTGGCGATGGAAACAGAAGGCTTTTTATCCCAGGACAAGAAATCAGCCCTCAAAAACTTAACCGGCAGAAAATATTTTTTTGAAAAAATCCCTAAGCCCCGGGGTCACAATTTCAGCAAAAATCTGACTTTTGGCAATTCACTCAAAAATGGTGCCAAAAGCTTGAAAATGCTCTACAGAAAGGTTTGGCACTCGAAACAGAAGGCTTTTTATCCCAGGACAAGAAATCAGCCCTCAAAAACTTAACCGGCAGAAAATATTTTTTTGAAAAAATCCCTAAGCCCCGGGGTCACAATTTCCGCAAAAATCTGACTTTTGGCAATTCACTCAAAAATGGTGCCAAAAGCTTGAAAATGCTCCCCTGAAAGCTTTGGCGATGGAAACAGAAGGCTTTTTATCCCAGGACAAGAAATCAGCCCTCAAAAACTTAACCGGCAGAAAATATTTTTTTGAAAAAATCCCTAAGCCCCGGGGTCACAATTTCCGCAAAAATCTGACTTTTGGCAATTCACTCAAAAATGGTGCCAAAAGCTTGAAAATGCTCTACTGAAAGGTTTGGCACTCGAAACAGAAGGCTTTTTCTCCCAGGACAAGAAATCAGCCCTCAAAAACTTAACCGGCAGAAAATATTTTTTTGAAAAAATCCCTAAGCCCCGGGGTCACAATTTCCGCAAAAATCTGACTTTTGGCAATTCACTCAAAAATTGTGCCAAAAGCTTGAAAATGCTCTACAGAAAGGTTTGGCACTCGAAACAGAAGGCTTTTTATCCCAGGACAAGAAATCAGCCCTCAAAACTTAACCGGCAGAAAATATTTTTTTGAAAAAATCCCTAAGCCCCCGGGGGTCACAATTTCCGCAAAAATCTGACTTTTGGCAATTCACTCCAAAATGGTGCCAAAAGCTTGAAAATGCTCCCCTTAAAGCTTTGGCGATGGAAACAGAAGGCTTTTTATCCCAGGACAAGAAATCAGCCCTCAAAAACTTAACCGGCAGAAAATATTTTTTTGAAAAAATCCCTAAGCCCCGGGGTCACAATTTCCGCAAAAATCTGACTTTTGGCAATTCACTCAAAAATGGTGCCAAAAGCTTGAAAATGCTCTCCTGAAAGGTTTGGCACTCGAAACAGAAGGCTTTTTATCCCAGGACAAGAAATCAGCCCTCAAAAACTTAACCAGCAGAAAATATTTTTTTGAAAAAATCCCTAAGCCCCGGGGTCACAACTTCAGCAAAAATCTGACTTTTGGCAATTCACTCAAAAATGGTGCCAAAAGCTTGAAAATGCTCTCCTGAAAGGTTTGTCACTCGAAACAGAAGGCTTTTTATCCCAGGACAAGAAATCAGCCCTCAAAAACTTAACCGGCAGAAAATATTTTTTTGAAAAAATCCCAAAGCCCCGGGGTCACAATTTCCGCAAAAATCTGACTTTTGGCAATTCACTCAAAAATGGTGCCAAAAGCTTGAAAATGCTCACCTGAAAGCTTTGGCGATGGAAACAGAAGGCTTTTTATCCCAGGACAAGAAATCAGCCCTCAAAAACTTAACCGGCAGAAAATATTTTTTTGAAAAAATTCCTAAGCCCCGGGGTCACAATTTCCGCAAAAATCTGACTTTTGGCAATTCACTCAAAAATGGTGCCAAAAGCTTGAAAATGCTCTACTGAAAGGTTTGGCACTCGAAACAGAAGGCTTTTTCTCCCAGGACAAGAAATCAGCCCTCAAAAACTTAACCGGCAGAAAATATTTTTTTGAAAAAATCCCTAAGCCCCGGGGTCACAATTTCCGCAAAAATCTGACTTTTGGCAATTCACTCACACATGGTGCCAAAAGCTTTAAAATGCTCTCCTGAAAGGTTTGTCACTCGAAACAGAAGGCTTTTTATCCCAGGACAAGAAATCAGCCCTCAAAAACTTAACCGGCAGAAAATATTTTTTTGAAAAAATCCCAAATTTCCGCAAAAATCTGACTTTTGGCAATTCACTCACACATGGTGCCAAAAGCTTTAAAATGCTCCCCTGAAAGCTTTCGCGATGGAAACAGAAGGCTTTTTCTCCCAGGACAAGAAATCAGCCCTCAAAAACTTAACCGGCAGAAAATATTTTTTTGAAAAAATCCCTAAGCCCCGGGGTCACAATTTCCGCAAAAATCTGACTTTTGGCAATTCACTCACAAATAGTGCCAAAAGCTTGAAAATGCTCTCCTGAAAGGTTTGGCACTCGAAACAGAAGGCTTTTTCTCCCAGGATGAGAAATCAGCCCTCAAAAACTTAACCGGAAGAACATATTTTTTTGAAAACATCCCTAAGCCCCGGGGTCACAATTTCCGCAGAAATCTGACTTTTGGCAATTCACTCACACATGGTGCCAAAAGCTTTAAAATGCTCCCCTGAAAGGTTTGGCACTCGAGACAGAAGGCTTTTTATCCCAGGACAAGAAATCAACCCTCAAAAACTTAACCAGCAGAAAATATTTTTTTGAAAAAATCCCTAAGCCCCGGGGTCACAATTTCCGCAAAAATCTGACTTTTGGCAATTCACTCAAAAATGGTGCCAAAAGGTTGAAAATGCTCTCCTGAAAGGTTTGGCACTCGAAACAGAAGTCTTTTTATCCCAGGACAAGAAATCAGCCCTCAAAAACTTAACCAGCAGAAAATATTTTTTTGAAAAAATCCCTAAGCCCCGCGGTCACAATTTCCGCAAAAATCTGACTTTTGGCAATTCACTCACACATGGTGCCAAAAGCTTTAAAATGCTCCCCTGAAAGCTTTCGCGATGGAAACAGAAGGCTTTTTATCCCAGGACAAGAAATCAGCCCTCAAAAACCTAACCGGCAGAAAATATTTTTTTGAAAAAATCCCTAAGCCCCGGGGTCACAATTTCAGCAAAAATCTGACTTTTGGCAATTCACTCAAAAATGGTGCCAAAAGCTTGAAAATGCTCTCCTGAAAGGTTTGGCACTCGAAACAGTAGGCTTTTTATCCCAGGACAAGAAATCAGCCCTCAAAAACTTAACCGGCAGAAAATATTTTTTTGAAAAAATCCCTAAGCCCCGGGGTCACAATTTCCGCAAAAATCTGACTTTTGGCAATTCACTCAAAAATAGTGCCAAAAGCTTGAAAATGCTCTCCTGAAAGGTTTGGCACTCGAAACAGTAGGCTTTTTATCCCAGGACAAGAAATCAGCCCTCAAAAACTTAACCGGCAGAAAATATTTTTTTGAAAAAATCACTAAGCCCCGGGGTCACAATTTCCACAAAAATCTGACTTTTGGCAATTCACTCAAAAATGGTGCCAAAAGCTTGAAAATGCTCTACTGAAAGGTTTGGCACTCGAAACAGAAGGCTTTTTATCCCAGGACAAGAAATCAGCCCTCAAAAACTTAACCGGCAGAAAATATTTTTTTGAAAAAATCCCTAAGCCCCGGGGTCACAATTTCCGCAAAAATCTGACTTTTGGCAATTCACTCAAAAATGGTGCCAAAAGCTTGAAAATGCTGTACTGAAAGGTTTGGCACTCGAAACAGAAGGCTTTTTATCCCAGGACAAGAAATCAGCCCTCAAAAACTTAACCAGCAGAAATTTTTTTTTTGAAAAAATCCCTAAGCCCCGGGGTCACAATTTCCGCAAAAATCTGACTTTTGGCAATTCACTCAAAAATGGTGCCAAAAGCTTTAAAATGCTCCCCTGAAAGCTTTGGCGATGGAAACAGAAGGCTTTTTATCCCAGGACAAGAAATCAGCCCTCAAAAACTTAACCGGCAGAAAATATTTTTTTGAAAAAATCCCTATGCCCCGGGGTCACAATTTCCGCAAAAATCTGACTTTTGGCAATTCACTCAAAAATGGTGCCAAAAGCTTGAAAATGCTCCCCTGAAAGCTTTGGCGATGGAAACAGAAGGCTTTTTATCCCAGGACAAGAAATCAGCCCTCAAAAACTTAACCGGCAGAAAATATTTTTTTGAAAAAATCCCTAAGCCCCGGGGTCACAATTTACGCAAAAATCTGACTTTTGGCAATTCACTCAAAAATGGTGCCAAAAGCTTGAAAATGCTCTACTGAAAGGTTTGGCACTCGAAACAGAAGGCTTTTTCTCCCAGGATGAGAAATCAGCCCTCAAAAACTTAACCGGAAGAAAATATTTTTTTGAAAACATCCCTAAGCCCCGGGGTCACAATTTCCGCAGAAATCTGACTTTTGGCAATTCACTCACACATGGTGCCAAAAGCTTTAAAATGCTCCCCTGAAAGGTTTGGCACTCGAGACAGAAGGCTTTTTATCCCAGGACAAGAAATCAACCCTCAAAAACTTAACCAGCAGAAAATATTTTTTTGAAAAAATCCCTAAGCCCCGGGGTCACAATTTCCGCAAAAATCTGACTTTTGGCAATTCACTCAAAAATGGTGCCAAAAGGTTGAAAATGCTCTCCTGAAAGGTTTGGCACTCGAAACAGAAGTCTTTTTATCCCAGGACAAGAAATCAGCCCTCAAAAACTTAACCAGCAGAAAATATTTTTTTGAAAAAATCCCTAAGCCCCGCGGTCACAATTTCCGCAAAAATCTGACTTTTGGCAATTCACTCACACATGGTGCCAAAAGCTTTAAAATGCTCCCCTGAAAGCTTTCGCGATGGAAACAGAAGGCTTTTTATCCCAGGACAAGAAATCAGCCCTCAAAAACCTAACCGGCAGAAAATATTTTTTTGAAAAAATCCCTAAGCCCCGGGGTCACAATTTCAGCAAAAATCTGACTTTTGGCAATTCACTCAAAAATGGTGCCAAAAGCTTGAAAATGCTCTCCTGAAAGGTTTGGCACTCGAAACAGTAGGCTTTTTATCCCAGGACAAGAAATCAGCCCTCAAAAACTTAACCGGCAGAAAATATTTTTTTGAAAAAATCCCTAAGCCCCGGGGTCACAATTTCCGCAAAAATCTGACTTTTGGCAATTCACTCAAAAATAGTGCCAAAAGCTTGAAAATGCTCTACTGAAAGGTTTGGCACTCGAAACAGAAGGCTTTTTATCCCAGGACAAGAAATCAGCCCTCAAAAACTTAACCGGCAGAAAATATTTTTTTGAAAAAATCCCTAAGCCCCGGGGTCACAATTTCCGCAAAAATCTGACTTTTGGCAATTCACTCAAAAATGGTGCCAAAACCTTGAAAATGCTGTACTGAAAGGTTTGGCACTCGAAACAGAAGGCTTTTTATCCCAGGACAAGAAATCAGCCCTCAAAAACTTAACCAGCAGAAATTTTTTTTTTGAAAAAATCCCTAAGCCCCGGGGTCACAATTTCCGCAAAAATCTGACTTTTGGCAATTCACTCAAAAATGGTGCCAAAAGCTTTAAAATGCTCCCCTGAAAGCTTTGGCGATGGAAACAGAAGGCTTTTTATCCCAGGACAAGAAATCAGCCCTCAAAAACTTAACCGGCAGAAAATATTTTTTTGAAAAAATCCCTATGCCCCGGGGTCACAATTTCCGCAAAAATCTGACTTTTGGCAATTCACTCAAAAATGGTGCCAAAAGCTTGAAAATGCTCCCCTGAAAGCTTTGGCGATGGAAACAGAAGGCTTTTTATCCCAGGACAAGAAATCAGCCCTCAAAAACTTAACCGGCAGAAAATATTTTTTTGAAAAAATCCCTAAGCCCCGGGGTCACAATTTACGCAAAAATCTGACTTTTGGCAATTCACTCAAAAATGGTGCCAAAAGCTTGAAAATGCTCTACTGAAAGGTTTGGCACTCGAAACAGAAGGCTTTTTATCCCAGGACAAGAAATCAGCCCTCAAAAACTTAACCGGCAGAAAATATTTTTTGGAAAAAATCCCTAAGCCCCGCGGTCACAATTTCCGCAAAAATCTGACTTTTGGCAATTCACTCACACATGGTGCCAAAAGCTTTAAAATGCTCCCCTGAAAGCTTTCGCGATGGAAACAGAAGGCTTTTTATCCCAGGACAAGAAACCAGCCCTCAAAAACCTAACCGGCAGAAAATATTTTTTTGAAAAAATCCCTAAGCCCCGGGGTCACAATTTCAGCAAAAATCTGACTTTTGGCAATTCACTCAAAAATGGTGCCAAAAGCTTGAAAATGCTCTCCTGAAAGGTTTGTCACTCGAAACAGAAAGCTTTTTATCCCAGGACACGAAATCAGCCCTCAAAAACTTAACCGGCAGAAAATATTTTTTTGAAAAAATCCCAAAGCCCCGGGGTCACAATTTCAGCAACAATCTGACTTTTGGCAATTCACTCAAAAATAGTGCCAAAAGCTTGAAAATGCTCTCCTGAAAGGTTTGGCACTCGAAACAGAACGCTTTTTATCCCAGGACAAGAAATCAACCCTCAAAAACTTAACCAGCAGAAAATATTTTTTTGAAAAAATCCCTAAGCCCCGGGGTCACAATTTCCGCAAAAATCTGACTTTTGGCAATTCACTCAAAAATGGTGCCAAAAGCTTGAAAATGCTGTACTGAAAGGTTTGGCACTCGAAACAGAAGGCTTTTTATCCCAGGACAAGAAATCTGCCCTCAAAAACTTAACCGGCAGAAAATATTTTTTTGAAAAAATCCCTAAGCCCCGGGGTCACAATTTCCGCAAAAATCTGACTTTTGGCAATTCACTCACACATGGTGCCAAAAGCTTTAAAATGCTCCCCTGAAAGCTTTCGCGATGGAAACAGAAGGCTTTTTATCCAAGGACAAGAAACCAGCCCTCAAAAACCTAACCGGCAGAAAATATTTTTTTGAAAAAATCCCTAAGCCCCGGGGTCACAATTTCAGCAAAAATCTGACTTTTGGCAATTCACTCAAAAATGGTGCCAAAAGCTTGAAAATGCTCTCCTAAAAGGTTTGTCACTCGAAAGAGAAAGTTTTTTATCCCAGGACAAGAAATCAGCCGTCAAAAACTTAACCGGCAGAAAATATTTTTTTGAAAAAATCCCTATGCCCCGGGGTCACAATTTCCGCAAAAATCTGACTTTTGGCAAATCACTCAAAAATGGTGCCAAAAGCTTGAAAATGCTCCCCTGAAAGCTTTGGCGATGGAAACAGAAGGCTTTTTATCCCAGGACAAGAAATCAGCCCTCAAAAACTTAACCGGCAGAAAATATTTTTTTGAAAAAATCCCTAAGCCCCGGGGTCACAATTTACGCAAAAATCTGACTTTTGGCAATTCACTCAAAAATGGTGCCAAAAGCTTGAAAATGCTCTACTGAAAGGTTTGGCACTCGAAACAGAAGGCTTTTTATCCCAGGACAAGAAATCAGCCCTCAAAAACTTAACCGGCAGAAAATATTTTTTGGAAAAAATCCCTAAGCCCCGCGGTCACAATTTCCGCAAAAATCTGACTTTTGGCAATTCACTCACACATGGTGCCAAAAGCTTTAAAATGCTCCCCTGAAAGCTTTCGCGATGGAAACAGAAGGCTTTTTATCCCAGGACAAGAAACCAGCCCTCAAAAACCTAACCGGCAGAAAATATTTTTTTGAAAAAATCCCTAAGCCCCGGGGTCACAATTTCAGCAAAAATCTGACTTTTGGCAATTCACTCAAAAATGGTGCCAAAAGCTTGAAAATGCTCTCCTGAAAGGTTTGTCACTCGAAACAGAAAGCTTTTTATCCCAGGACACGAAATCAGCCCTCAAAAACTTAACCGGCAGAAAATATTTTTTTGAAAAAATCCCAAAGCCCCGGGGTCACAATTTCAGCAACAATCTGACTTTTGGCAATTCACTCAAAAATAGTGCCAAAAGCTTGAAAATGCTCTCCTGAAAGGTTTGGCACTCGAAACAGAACGCTTTTTATCCCAGGACAAGAAATCAACCCTCAAAAACTTAACCAGCAGAAAATATTTTTTTGAAAAAATCCCTAAGCCCCGGGGTCACAATTTCCGCAAAAATCTGACTTTTGGCAATTCACTCAAAAATGGTGCCAAAAGCTTGAAAATGCTGTACTGAAAGGTTTGGCACTCGAAACAGAAGGCTTTTTATCCCAGGACAAGAAATCTGCCCTCAAAAACTTAACCGGCAGAAAATATTTTTTTGAAAAAATCCCTAAGCCCCGGGGTCACAATTTCCGCAAAAATCTGACTTTTGGCAATTCACTCACACATGGTGCCAAAAGCTTTAAAATGCTCCCCTGAAAGCTTTCGCGATGGAAACAGAAGGCTTTTTATCCCAGGACAAGAAACCAGCCCTCAAAAACCTAACCGGCAGAAAATATTTTTTTGAAAAAATCCCTAAGCCCCGGGGTCACAATTTCAGCAAAAATCTGACTTTTGGCAATTCACTCAAAAATGGTGCCAAAAGCTTGAAAATGCTCTCCTAAAAGGTTTGTCACTCGAAACAGAAAGTTTTTTATCCCAGGACAAGAAATCAGCCGTCAAAAACTTAACCGGCAGAAAATATTTTTTTGAAAAAATCCCAAAGCCCCGGGGTCACAATTTCAGCAAAAATCTGACTTTTGGCAATTCACTCAAAAATAGTGCCAAAAGCTTGAAAATGCTCTCCTGAAAGGTTTGGCACTCGAAACAGAAGTCTTTTTATCCCAGGACAAGAAATCAACCCTCAAAAACTTAACCAGCAGAAAATATTTTTTTGAAAAAATCCCTAAGCCCCGGGGTCACAATTTCCGCAAAAATCTGACTTTTGGCAATTCACTCAAAAATGGTGCCAAAAGCTTGAAAATGCTGTACTGAAAGGTTTGGCACTCTAAACAGAAGGCTTTTTATCCCAGGACAAGAAATCAGCCCTCAAAAACTTAACCAGCAGAAATTTTTTTTTTGAAAAAATCCCTAAGCCCCGGGGTCACAATTTCCGCAAAAATCTGACTTTTGGCAATTCACTCAAAAATGGTGCCAAAAGCTTTAAAATGCTCCCCTGAAAGCTTTGGCGATGGAAACAGAAGGCTTTTTATCCCAGGACAAGAAATCAGCCCTCAAAAACTTAACCGGCAGAAAATATTTTTTTGAAAAAATCCCTATGCCCCGGGGTCACAATTTCCGCAAAAATCTGACTTTTGGCAATTCACTCAAAAATGGTGCCAAAAGCTTGAAAATGCTCCCCTGAAAGCTTTGGCGATGGAAACAGAAGGCTTTTTATCCCAGGACAAGAAACCAGCCCTCAAAAACCTAACCGGCAGAAAATATTTTTTTGAAAAAATCCCTAAGCCCCGGGGTCACAATTTCAGCAAAAATCTGACTTTTGGCAATTCACTCAAAAATGGTGCCAAAAGCTTGAAAATGCTCTCCTAAAAGGTTTGTCACTCGAAACAGAAAGTTTTTTATCCCAGGACAAGAAATCAGCCGTCAAAAACTTAACCGGCAGAAAATATTTTTTTGAAAAAATCCCAAAGCCCCGGGGTCACAATTTCAGCAAAAATCTGACTTTTGGCAATTCACTCAAAAATAGTGCCAAAAGCTTGAAAATGCTCTCCTGAAAGGTTTGGCACTCGAAACAGAAGTCTTTTTATCCCAGGACAAGAAATCAACCCTCAAAAACTTAACCAGCAGAAAATATTTTTTTGAAAAAATCCCTAAGCCCCGGGGTCACAATTTCCGCAAAAATCTGACTTTTGGCAATTCACTCAAAAATGGTGCCAAAAGCTTGAAAATGCTGTACTGAAAGGTTTGGCACTCTAAACAGAAGGCTTTTTATCCCAGGACAAGAAATCAGCCCTCAAAAACTTAACCAGCAGAAATTTTTTTTTTGAAAAAATCCCTAAGCCCCGGGGTCACAATTTCCGCAAAAATCTGACTTTTGGCAATTCACTCAAAAATGGTGCCAAAAGCTTTAAAATGCTCCCCTGAAAGCTTTGGCGATGGAAACAGAAGGCTTTTTATCCCAGGACAAGAAATCAGCCCTCAAAAACTTAACCGGCAGAAAATATTTTTTTGAAAAAATCCCTATGCCCCGGGGTCACAATTTCCGCAAAAATCTGACTTTTGGCAATTCACTCAAAAATGGTGCCAAAAGCTTGAAAATGCTCCCCTGAAAGCTTTGGCGATGGAAACAGAAGGCTTTTTATCCCAGGACAAGAAATCAGCCCTCAAAAACTTAACCGGCAGAAAATATTTTTTTGAAAAAATCCCTAAGCCCCGGGGTCACAATTTACGCAAAAATCTGACTTTTGGCAATTCACTCAAAAATGGTGCCAAAAGCTTGAAAATGCTCTACTGAAAGGTTTGGCACTCGAAACAGAAGGCTTTTTATCCCAGGACAAGAAATCAGCCCTCAAAAACTTAACCGGCAGAAAATATTTTTTGGAAAAAATCCCTAAGCCCCGGGGTCACAATTTCCGCAAAAATCTGACTTTTGGCAATTCACTCAAAAATGGTGCCAAAAGCTTGAAAATGCTCTCCTGAAAGGTTTGGCGATGGAAACAGAAGGCTTTTTATCCCAGGACAAGAAATCAGCCCTCAAAAACTTAACCGGCAGAAAATATTTTTTTGAAAAAATCCCTAAGCCCCGGGGTCACAATTTCCACAAAAATCTGACTTTTGGCAATTCACTCAAAAATGGTGCCAAAAGCTTGAAAATGCTGTACTGAAAGGTTTGGCACTCGAAACAGAAGGCTTTTTATCCCAGGACAAGAAATCAGCCCTCAAAAACTTAACCGGCAGAAAATATTTTTTTGAAAAAATCCCTAAGCCCCGGGGTCACAATTTCTGCAAAAATCTGACTTTTGGCAATTCACTCAAAAATGGTGCCAAAAGCTTGAAAATGCTCTACTGAAAGGTTTGGCACTCGAAACAGAAGGCTTTTTATCCCAGGACAAGAAATCAGCCCTCAAAAACTTAACCGGCAGAAAATATTTTTTTGAAAAAATCCCTAAGCCCCGGGGTCACAATTTCAGCAAAAATCTGACTTTTGGCAATTCACTCAAAAATGGTGCCAAAAGCTTGAAAATGCTCCCCTGAAAGCTTTGGCGATGGAAACAGAAGGCTTTTTATCCCAGGACAAGAAATCAGCCCTCAAAAACTTAACCGGCAGAAAATATTTTTTTGAAAAAATCCCTAAGCCCCGGGGTCACAATTTACGCAAAAATCTGACTTTTGGCAATTCACTCAAACATGGTGCCAAAAGCTTGAAAATGCTCCCCTGAAAGCTTTGGCGATGGAAGCAGAAGGCTTTTTATCCCAGGACAAGAAATCAGCCCTCAAAAACTTAACCGGCAGAAAATATTTTTTTGAAAAAATCCCTAAGCCCCGGGGTCACAATTTCCGCAAAAATCTGACTTTTGGCAATTCACTCAAAAATGGTGCCAAAAGCTTGAAAATGCTCTCCTGAAAGGTTTGGCACTCGAAACAGAAGGCTTTTTATCCCAGGACAAGAAATCAGCCCTCAAAAACTTAACCGGCAGAAAATATTTTTTTGAAAAAATCCCTAAGCCCCGGGGTCACAATTCCCGCAAAAATCTGACTTTTGGCAATTCACTCAAACATGGTGCCAAAAGCTTGAAAATGCTCCCCTGAAAGCTTTGGCGATGGAAACAGAAGGCTTTTTATCCCAGGACAAGAAATCAGCCCTCAAAAACTTAACCAGCAGAAATTTTTTTTTTGAAAAAATCCCTAAGCCCCGGGGTCACAATTTCCGCAAAAATCTGACTTTTGGCAATTCACTCAAAAATGGTGCCAAAAGCTTTAAAATGCTCCCCTGAAAGCTTTGGCGATGGAAACAGAAGGCTTTTTATCCCAGGACAAGAAATCAGCCCTCAAAAACTTAACCGGCAGAAAATATTTTTTTGAAAAAATCCCTAAGCCCCGGGGTCACAATTCCCGCAAAAATCTGACTTTTGGCAATTCACTCAAAAATGGTGCCAAAAGCTTGAAAATGCTCCCCTGAAAGCTTTGGCGATGGAAACAGAAGGCTTTTTATCCCAGGACAAGAAATCAGCCCTCAAAAACTTAACCGGCAGAAAATAATTTTTTGAAAAAATCCCTAAGCCCCGGGGTCACAATTTACGCAAAAATCTGACTTTTGGCAATTCACTCAAACATGGTGCCAAAAGCTTGAAAATGCTCTCCTGAAAGGTTTGTCGCTCGAAACAGAAGGCTTTTTATCCCAGGACAAGACATCAGCCCTCAAAAACTTAACCGGCAGAAAATATTTTTTGGAAAAAATCCTAAAGCCCCGGGGTCACAATTTCAGCAAAAATCTGACTTTTGGCAATTCACTCAAACATGGTGCCAAAAGCTTGAAAATGCTCCCCTGAAAGCTTTGGCGATGGAAACAGAAGGCTTTTTATCCCAGGACAAGAAATCAGCCCTCAAAAACTTAACCGGCAGAAAATATTTTTTTGAAAAAATCCCTAAGCCCCGGGGTCACAATTTCCGCAAAAATCTGACTTTTGGCAATTCACTCAAAAATGGTGCCAAAAGCTTGAAAATGCTCTCCTGAAAGGTTTGGCGATGGAAACAGAAGGCTTTTTATCCCAGGACAAGAAATCAGCCCTCAAAAACTTAACCGGCAGAAAATATTTTTTTGAAAAAATCCCTAAGCCCCGGGGTCACAATTTCCGCAAAAATCTGACTTTTGGCAATTCACTCAAAAATGGTGCCAAAAGCTTGAAAATGCTCCCCTGAAAGCTTTGGCGATGGAAACAGAAGGCTTTTTATCCCAGGACAAGAAATCAGCCCTCAAAAACTTAACCGGCAGAAAATATTTTTTTGAAAAAATCCCTAAGCCCCGGGGTCACAATTTCCGCAAAAATCTGACTTTTGGCAATTCACTCAAAAATGGTGCCAAAAGCTTGAAAATGCTCTACTGAAAGGTTTGGCACTCGAAACAGAAGGCTTTTTATCCCAGGACAAGAAATCAGCCCTCAAAAACTTAACCAGCAGAAAATATTTTTTTGAAAAAATCCCTAAGCCCCGGGGTCACAATTTCAGCAAAAATCTGACTTTTGGCAATTCACTCAAAAATGGTGCCAAAAGCTTGAAAATGCTCCCCTGAAAGCTTTGGCGATGGAAACAGAAGGCTTTTTATCCCAGGACAAGAAAACAGCCCTCAAAAACTTAACCGGCAGAAAATAATTTTTTGAAAAAATCCCTAAGCCCCGGGGTCACAATTTACGCAAAAATCTGACTTTTGGCAATTCACTCAAAAATGGTGCCAAAAGCTTGAAAATGCTCTCCTGAAAGGTTTGTCGCTCGAAACAGAAGGCTTTTTATCCCAGGACAAGAAATCAGCCCTCAAAAACTTAACCGGCAGAAAATATTTTTTTGAAAAAATCCCTAAGCCCCGGGGTCACAATTTCCGCAAAAATCTGACTTTTGGCAATTCACTCAAAAATGGTGCCAAAAGCTTGAAAATGCTCCCCTGAAAGCTTTGGCGATGGAAACAGAAGGCTTTTTATCCCAGGACAAGAAATCAGCCCTCAGAAACTTAACCGGCAGAAAATATTTTTTTGAAAAAATCCCTAAGCCCCGGGGTCACAATTTCCGCAAAAATCTGACTTTTGGCAATTCACTCAAAAATGGTGCCAAAAGCTTGAAAATGCTCCCCTTAAAGCTTTGGCGATGGAAACAGAAGGCTTTTTATCCCAGGACAAGAAATCAGCCCTCAAAAACTTAACCGGCAGAAAATATTTTTTTGAAAAAATCCCTAAGCCCCGGTGTCACAATTTCCGCAAAAATCTGACTTTTGGCAATTCACTCAAAAATGGTGCCAAAAGCTTGAAAATGCTCCCTTTAAAGCTTTGGCGATGGAAACAGAAGGCTTTTTATCCCAGGACAAGAAATCAGCCCTCAAAAACTTAACCGGCAGAAAATATTTTTTTGAAAAAATCCCTAAGCCCCGGGGTCACAATTTCCGCAAGAATCTGACTTTTGGCAATTCACTCAAAAATGGTGCCAAAAGCTTGAAAATGCTCCCTTTAAAGCTTTGGCGATGGAAACAGAAGGCTTTTTATCCCAGGACAAGAAATCAGCCCTCAAAAACTTAACCGGCAGAAAATATTTTTTTGAAAAAATCCCTAAGCCCCGGGGTCACAATTTCAGCAAAAAACTGACTTTTGGCAATTCACTCAAAAATGGTGCCAAAAGCTTGAAAATGCTCTACTGAAAGGTTTGGCACTCGAAACAGAAGGCTTTTTATCCCAGGACAAGAAATCAGCCCTCAAAAACTTAACCGGCAGAAAATATTTTTTTGAAAAAATCCCTAAGCCCCGGGGTCACAATTTCCTCAAAGATCTGACTTTTGGCAATTCACTCAAAAATGGTGCCAAAAGCTTTAAAATGCTCCCCTGAAAGCTTTGGCGATGGAAACAGACGGCTTTTTATCCCAGGACAAGAAATCAGCCCTCAAAAACTTAACCGGCAGAAAATATTTTTTTGAAAAAATCCCTAAGCCCCGGGGTCACAATTTACGCAAAAATCTGACTTTTGGCAATTCACTCAAAAATGGTGCCAAAAGCTTGAAAATGCTGTACTGAAAGGTTTGGCACTTGAAACAGAAGGCTTTTTATCCCAGGACAAGAAATCAGCCCTCAAAAACTTAACCGGCAGAAAATATTTTTTTGAAAAAATCCCTAAGCCCCGGGGTCACAATTTCCGCAAAAATCTGACTTTTGGCAATTCACTCAAAAATGGTGCCAAAAGGTTGAAAATGCTCTCCTGAAAGGTTTGTCGCTCGAAACAGAAGGCTTTTTATCCCAGGACAAGAAATCAGCCCTCAAAAACTTAACCGGCAGAAAATATTTTTTGGAAAAAATCCTAAAGCCCCGGGGTCACAATTTCAGCAAAAATCTGACTTTTGGCAATTCACTCAAACATGGTGCCAAAAGCTTGAAAATGCTCCCCTGAAAGCTTTGGCGATGGAAACAGAAGGCTTTTTATCCCAGGACAAGAAATCAGCCCTCAAAAACTTAACCGGCAGAAAATATTTTTTTGAAAAAATCCCTAAGCCCCGGGGTCACAATTTCAGCAAAAATCTGACTTTTGGCAATTCACTCAAAAATGGTGCCAAAAGCTTGAAAATGCTCCCCTGAAAGCTTTGGCGATGGAAACAGAAGGCTTTTTATCCCAGGACAAGAAATCAGCCCTCAAAAACTTAACCGGCAGAAAATAATTTTTTGAAAAAATCCCTAAGCCCCGGGGTCACAATTTACGCAAAAATCTGACTTTTGGCAATTCACTCAAAAATGGTGCCAAAAGCTTGAAAATGCTCTCCTGAAAGGTTTGTCGCTCGAAACAGAAGGCTTTTTATCCCAGGACAAGAAATCAGCCGTCAAAAACTTAACCGGCAGAAAATATTTTTTGGAAAAAATCCTAAAGCCCCGGGGTCACAATTTCAGCAAAAATCTGACTTTTGGCAATTCACTCAAACATGGTGCCAAAAGCTTGAAAATGCTCCCCTGAAAGCTTTGGCGATGGAAACAGAAGGCTTTTTATCCCAGGACAAGAAATCAGCCCTCAAAAACTTAACCGGCAGAAAATATTTTTTTGAAAAAATCCCTAAGCCCCGGGGTCACAATTTCCGCAAAAATCTGACTTTTGGCAATTCACTCAAAAATGGTGCCAAAAGCTTGAAAATGCTCTCCTGAAAGCTTTGGCGATGGAAACAGAAGGCTTTTTATCCCAGGACAAGAAATCAGCCCTCAAAAACTTAACCGGCAGAAAATAATTTTTTGAAAAAATCCCTAAGCCCCGGGGTCACAATTTACACAAAAATCTGACTTTTGGCAATTCACTCAAACATGGTGCCAAAAGCTTGAAAATGCTCCCCTGAAAGCTTTGGCGATGGAAACAGAAGGCTTTTTATCCCAGGACAAGAAATCAGCCCTCAAAAACTTAACCGGCAGAAAATATTTTTTTGAAAAAATCCCTAAGCCCCGGGGTCACAATTTCCGCAAAAATCTGACTTTTGGCAATTCACTCAAAAATGGTGCCAAAAGCTTGAAAATGCTCTCCTGAAAGGTTTGGCACTCGAAACAGAAGGCTTTTTATCCCAGGACAAGAAATCAGCCCTCAAAAACTTAACCGGCAGAAAATATTTTTTTGAAAAAATCCCTAAGCCCCGGGGTCACAATTTACGCAAAAATCTGACTTTTGGCAATTCACTCAAAAATGGTGCCAAAAGCTTGAAAATGCTGTACTGAAAGGTTTGGCACTCGAAACAGAAGGCTTTTTATCCCAGGACAAGAAATCAGCCCTCAAAAACTTAACCGGCAGAAAATATTTTTTTGAAAAAATCCCTAAGCCCCGGGGTCACAATTTCCGCAAAAATCTGACTTTTGGCAATTCACTCAAAAATGGTGCCAAAAGCTTGAAAATGCTCTACTGAAAGGTTTGGCACTCGAAACAGAAGGCTTTTTATCCCAGGACAAGAAATCAGCCCTCAAAAACTTAACCAGCAGAAAATATTTTTTTGAAAAAATCCCTAAGCCCCGGGGTCACAATTTCCGCAAAAATCTGACTTTTGGCAATTCACTCAAAAATGGTGCCAAAAGCTTGAAAATGCTCCCCTGAAAGCTTTGGCGATGGAAACAGAAGGCTTTTTATCCCAGGACAAGAAATCAGCCCTCAAAAACTTAACCGGCAGAAAATAATTTTTTGAAAAAATCCCTAAGCCCCGGGGTCACAATTTACGCAAAAATCTGACTTTTGGCAATTCACTCAAAAATGGTGCCAAAAGCTTGAAAATGGTCTCCTGAAAGGTTTGTCGCTCGAAACAGAAGGCTTTTTATCCCAGGACAAGAAATCAGCCCTCAAAAACTTAACCGGCAGAAAATATTTTTTGGAAAAAATCCTAAAGCCCCGGGGTCACAATTTCAGCAAAAATCTGACTTTTGGCAATTCACTCAAACATGGTGCCAAAAGCTTGAAAATGCTCCCCTGAAAGCTTTGGCGATGGAAACAGAAGGCTTTTTATCCCAGGACAAGAAATCAGCCCTCAAAAACTTAACCGGCAGAAAATATTTTTTTGAAAAAATCCCTAAGCCCCGGGGTCACAATTTCCGCAAAAATCTGACTTTTGGCAATTCACTCAAAAATGGTGCCAAAAGCTTGAAAATGCTCTCCTGAAAGGTTTGTCGCTCGAAACAGAAGGCTTTTTATCCCAGGACAAGAAATCAGCCCTCAAAAACTTAACCGGCAGAAAATATTTTTTGGAAAAAATCCTAAAGCCCCGGGGTCACAATTTCAGCAAAAATCTGACTTTTGGCAATTCACTCAAACATGGTGCCAAAAGCTTGAAAATGCTCCCCTGAAAGCTTTGGCGATGGAAACAGAAGGCTTTTTATCCCAGGACAAGAAATCAGCCCTCAAAAACTTAACCGGCAGAAAATATTTTTTTGAAAAAATCCCTAAGCCCCGGGGTCACAATTTCCGCAAAAATCTGACTTTTGGCAATTCACTCAAAAATGGTGCCAAAAGCTTGAAAATGCTCTCCTGAAAGGTTTGGCACTCGAAACAGAAGGCTTTTTATCCCAGGACAAGAAATCAGCCCTCAAAAACTTAACCGGCAGAAAATATTTTTTTGAAAAAATCCCTAAGCCCCGGGGTCACAATTTCCGCAAAAATCTGACTTTTGGCAATTCACTCAAAAATGGTGCCAAAAGCTTGAAAATGCTCCCCTGAAAGCTTTGGCGATGGAAACAGAAGGCTTTTTATCCCAGGACAAGAAATCAGCCCTCAAAAACTTAACCGGCAGAAAATATTTTTTTGAAAAAATCCCTAAGCCCCGGGGTCACAATTTCCGCAAAAATCTGACTTTTGGCAATTCACTCAAAAATGGTGCCAAAAGCTTGAAAATGCTCTACTGAAAGGTTTGGCACTCGAAACAGAAGGCTTTTTATCCCAGGACAAGAAATCAGCCCTCAAAAACTTAACCAGCAGAAAATATTTTTTGGAAAAAATCCCTAAGCCCCGGGGTCACAATTTCAGCAAAAATCTGACTTTTGGCAATTCACTCAAAAATGGTGCCAAAAGCTTGAAAATGCTCCCCTGAAAGCTTTGGCGATGGAAACAGAAGGCTTTTTATCCCAGGACAAGAAAACAGCCCTCAAAAACTTTACCGGCAGAAAATAATTTTTTGAAAAAATCCCTAAGCCCCGGGGTCACAATTTCCGCAAAAATCTGACTTTTGGCAATTCACTCAAAAATGGTGCCAAAAGCTTGAAAATGCTCTCCTGAAAGGTTTGGCACTCGAAACAGAAGGCTTTTTATCCCAGGACAAGAAATCAGCCCTCAAAAACTTAACCGGCAGAAAATATTTTTTTGAAAATATCCCTAAGCCCCGGGGTCACAATTTCAGCAAAAAACTGACTTTTGGCAATTCACTCAAAAATGGTGCCAAAAGCTTGAAAATGCTCTACTGAAAGGTTTGGCACTCGAAACAGAAGGCTTTTTATCCCAGGACAAGAAATCAGCCCTCAAAAACTTAACCGGCAGAAAATATTTTTTTGAAAAAATCCCTAAGCCCCGGGGTCACAATTTCCTCAAAGATCTGACTTTTGGCAATTCACTCAAAAATGGTGCCAAAAGCTTTAAAATGCTCCCCTGAAAGCTTTGGCGATGGAAACAGACGGCTTTTTATCCCAGGACAAGAAATCAGCCCTCAAAAACTTAACCGGCAGAAAATATTTTTTTGAAAAAATCCCTAAGCCCCGGGGTCACAATTTACGCAAAAATCTGACTTTTGGCAATTCACTCAAAAATGGTGCCAAAAGCTTGAAAATGCTGTACTGAAAGGTTTGGCACTTGAAACAGAAGGCTTTTTATCCCAGGACAAGAAATCAGCCCTCAAAAACTTAACCGGCAGAAAATATTTTTTTGAAAAAATCCCTAAGCCCCGGGGTCACAATTTCCGCAAAAATCTGACTTTTGGCAATTCACTCAAAAATGGTGCCAAAAGGTTGAAAATGCTCTCCTGAAAGGTTTGTCGCTCGAAACAGAAGGCTTTTTATCCCAGGACAAGAAATCAGCCCTCAAAAACTTAACCGGCAGAAAATATTTTTTGGAAAAAATCCTAAAGCCCCGGGGTCACAATTTCAGCAAAAATCTGACTTTTGGCAATTCACTCAAACATGGTGCCAAAAGCTTGAAAATGCTCCCCTGAAAGCTTTGGCGATGGAAACAGAAGGCTTTTTATCCCAGGACAAGAAATCAGCCCTCAAAAACTTAACCGGCAGAAAATATTTTTTTGAAAAAATCCCTAAGCCCCGGGGTCACAATTTCAGCAAAAATCTGACTTTTGGCAATTCACTCAAAAATGGTGCCAAAAGCTTGAAAATGCTCCCCTGAAAGCTTTGGCGATGGAAACAGAAGGCTTTTTATCCCAGGACAAGAAATCAGCCCTCAAAAACTTAACCGGCAGAAAATAATTTTTTGAAAAAATCCCTAAGCCCCGGGGTCACAATTTACGCAAAAATCTGACTTTTGGCAATTCACTCAAAAATGGTGCCAAAAGCTTGAAAATGCTCTCCTGAAAGGTTTGTCGCTCGAAACAGAAGGCTTTTTATCCCAGGACAAGAAATCAGCCGTCAAAAACTTAACCGGCAGAAAATATTTTTTGGAAAAAATCCTAAAGCCCCGGGGTCACAATTTCAGCAAAAATCTGACTTTTGGCAATTCACTCAAACATGGTGCCAAAAGCTTGAAAATGCTCCCCTGAAAGCTTTGGCGATGGAAACAGAAGGCTTTTTATCCCAGGACAAGAAATCAGCCCTCAAAAACTTAACCGGCAGAAAATATTTTTTTGAAAAAATCCCTAAGCCCCGGGGTCACAATTTCCGCAAAAATCTGACTTTTGGCAATTCACTCAAAAATGGTGCCAAAAGCTTGAAAATGCTCTCCTGAAAGCTTTGGCGATGGAAACAGAAGGCTTTTTATCCCAGGACAAGAAATCAGCCCTCAAAAACTTAACCGGCAGAAAATAATTTTTTGAAAAAATCCCTAAGCCCCGGGGTCACAATTTACACAAAAATCTGACTTTTGGCAATTCACTCAAACATGGTGCCAAAAGCTTGAAAATGCTCCCCTGAAAGCTTTGGCGATGGAAACAGAAGGCTTTTTATCCCAGGACAAGAAATCAGCCCTCAAAAACTTAACCGGCAGAAAATATTTTTTTGAAAAAATCCCTAAGCCCCGGGGTCACAATTTCCGCAAAAATCTGACTTTTGGCAATTCACTCAAAAATGGTGCCAAAAGCTTGAAAATGCTCTCCTGAAAGGTTTGGCACTCGAAACAGAAGGCTTTTTATCCCAGGACAAGAAATCAGCCCTCAAAAACTTAACCGGCAGAAAATATTTTTTTGAAAAAATCCCTAAGCCCCGGGGTCACAATTTACGCAAAAATCTGACTTTTGGCAATTCACTCAAAAATGGTGCCAAAAGCTTGAAAATGCTGTACTGAAAGGTTTGGCACTCGAAACAGAAGGCTTTTTATCCCAGGACAAGAAATCAGCCCTCAAAAACTTAACCGGCAGAAAATATTTTTTTGAAAAAATCCCTAAGCCCCGGGGTCACAATTTCCGCAAAAATCTGACTTTTGGCAATTCACTCAAAAATGGTGCCAAAAGCTTGAAAATGCTCTACTGAAAGGTTTGGCACTCGAAACAGAAGGCTTTTTATCCCAGGACAAGAAATCAGCCCTCAAAAACTTAACCAGCAGAAAATATTTTTTTGAAAAAATCCCTAAGCCCCGGGGTCACAATTTCCGCAAAAATCTGACTTTTGGCAATTCACTCAAAAATGGTGCCAAAAGCTTGAAAATGCTCCCCTGAAAGCTTTGGCGATGGAAACAGAAGGCTTTTTATCCCAGGACAAGAAATCAGCCCTCAAAAACTTAACCGGCAGAAAATAATTTTTTGAAAAAATCCCTAAGCCCCGGGGTCACAATTTACGCAAAAATCTGACTTTTGGCAATTCACTCAAAAATGGTGCCAAAAGCTTGAAAATGGTCTCCTGAAAGGTTTGTCGCTCGAAACAGAAGGCTTTTTATCCCAGGACAAGAAATCAGCCCTCAAAAACTTAACCGGCAGAAAATATTTTTTGGAAAAAATCCTAAAGCCCCGGGGTCACAATTTCAGCAAAAATCTGACTTTTGGCAATTCACTCAAACATGGTGCCAAAAGCTTGAAAATGCTCCCCTGAAAGCTTTGGCGATGGAAACAGAAGGCTTTTTATCCCAGGACAAGAAATCAGCCCTCAAAAACTTAACCGGCAGAAAATATTTTTTTGAAAAAATCCCTAAGCCCCGGGGTCACAATTTCCGCAAAAATCTGACTTTTGGCAATTCACTCAAAAATGGTGCCAAAAGCTTGAAAATGCTCTCCTGAAAGGTTTGTCGCTCGAAACAGAAGGCTTTTTATCCCAGGACAAGAAATCAGCCCTCAAAAACTTAACCGGCAGAAAATATTTTTTGGAAAAAATCCTAAAGCCCCGGGGTCACAATTTCAGCAAAAATCTGACTTTTGGCAATTCACTCAAACATGGTGCCAAAAGCTTGAAAATGCTCCCCTGAAAGCTTTGGCGATGGAAACAGAAGGCTTTTTATCCCAGGACAAGAAATCAGCCCTCAAAAACTTAACCGGCAGAAAATATTTTTTTGAAAAAATCCCTAAGCCCCGGGGTCACAATTTCCGCAAAAATCTGACTTTTGGCAATTCACTCAAAAATGGTGCCAAAAGCTTGAAAATGCTCTCCTGAAAGGTTTGGCACTCGAAACAGAAGGCTTTTTATCCCAGGACAAGAAATCAGCCCTCAAAAACTTAACCGGCAGAAAATATTTTTTTGAAAAAATCCCTAAGCCCCGGGGTCACAATTTCCGCAAAAATCTGACTTTTGGCAATTCACTCAAAAATGGTGCCAAAAGCTTGAAAATGCTCCCCTGAAAGCTTTGGCGATGGAAACAGAAGGCTTTTTATCCCAGGACAAGAAATCAGCCCTCAAAAACTTAACCGGCAGAAAATATTTTTTTGAAAAAATCCCTAAGCCCCGGGGTCACAATTTCCGCAAAAATCTGACTTTTGGCAATTCACTCAAAAATGGTGCCAAAAGCTTGAAAATGCTCTACTGAAAGGTTTGGCACTCGAAACAGAAGGCTTTTTATCCCAGGACAAGAAATCAGCCCTCAAAAACTTAACCAGCAGAAAATATTTTTTGGAAAAAATCCCTAAGCCCCGGGGTCACAATTTCAGCAAAAATCTGACTTTTGGCAATTCACTCAAAAATGGTGCCAAAAGCTTGAAAATGCTCCCCTGAAAGCTTTGGCGATGGAAACAGAAGGCTTTTTATCCCAGGACAAGAAAACAGCCCTCAAAAACTTTACCGGCAGAAAATAATTTTTTGAAAAAATCCCTAAGCCCCGGGGTCACAATTTACGCAAAAATCTGACTTTTGGCAATTCACTCAAAAATGGTGCCAAAAGCTTGAAAATGCTCTCCTGAAAGGTTTGTCGCTCGAAACAGAAGGCTTTTTATCCCAGGACAAGAAATCAGCCCTCAAAAACTTAACCGGCAGAAAATATTTTTTTGAAAAAATCCCAAAGCCCCGGGGTCACAATTTCCGCAAAAATCTGACTTTTGGCAATTCACTCAAAAATGGTGCCAAAAGCTTGAAAATGCTCCCCTGAAAGCTTTGGCGATGGAAACAGAAGGCTTTTTATCCCAGGACAAGAAATCAGCCCTCAGAAACTTAACCGGCAGAAAATATTTTTTTGAAAAAATCCCTAAGCCCCGGGGTCACAATTTCCGCAAAAATCTGACTTTTGGCAATTCACTCAAAAATGGTGCCAAAAGCTTGAAAATGCTCCCCTTAAAGCTTTGGCGATGGAAACAGAAGGCTTTTTATCCCAGGACAAGAAATCAGCCCTCAAAAACTTAACCGGCAGAAAATATTTTTTTGAAAAAATCCCTAAGCCCCGGTGTCACAATTTCCGCAAAAATCTGACTTTTGGCAATTCACTCAAAAATGGTGCCAAAAGCTTGAAAATGCTCCCTTTAAAGCTTTGGCGATGGAAACAGAAGGCTTTTTATCCCAGGACAAGAAATCAGCCCTCAAAAACTTAACCGGCAGAAAATATTTTTTTGAAAAAATCCCTAAGCCCCGGGGTCACAATTTCCGCAAGAATCTGACTTTTGGCAATTCACTCAAAAATGGTGCCAAAAGCTTGAAAATGCTCCCTTTAAAGCTTTGGCGATGGAAACAGAAGGCTTTTTATCCCAGGACAAGAAATCAGCCCTCAAAAACTTAACCGGCAGAAAATATTTTTTGGAAAAAATCCTAAAGCCCCGGGGTCACAATTTCAGCAAAAATCTGACTTTTGGCAATTCACTCAAACATGGTGCCAAAAGCTTGAAAATGCTCCCCTGAAAGCTTTGGCGATGGAAACAGAAGGCTTTTTATCCCAGGACAAGAAATCAGCCCTCAAAAACTTAACCGGCAGAAAATATTTTTTTGAAAAAATCCCTAAGCCCCGGGGTCACAATTTCCGCAAAAATCTGACTTTTGGCAATTCACTCAAAAATGGTGACAAAAGCTTGAAAATGCTCTCCTGAAAGGTTTGGCACTCGAAACAGAAGGCTTTTTATCCCAGGACAAGAAATCAGCCCTCAAAAACTTAACCGGCAGAAAATATTTTTTTGAAAAAATCCCTAAGCCCCGGGGTCACAATTTCCGTAAAAATCTGACTTTTGGCAATTCACTCAAAAATGGTGCCAAAAGCTTGAAAATGCTCTCCTGAAAGGTTTGGCACTCGAAACAGAAGGCTTTTTATCCCAGGACAAGAAATCAGCCCTCAAAAACTTAACCGGCAGAAAATATTTTTTGGAAAAAATCCTAAAGCCCCGGGGTCACAATTTCAGCAAAAATCTGACTTTTGGCAATTCACTCAAAAATGGTGCCAAAAGCTTGAAAATGCTCTACTGAAAGGTTTGGCACTCGAAACAGAAGGCTTTTTCTCCCAGGACAAGAAATCAGCCCTCAAAAACTTAACCGGCAGAAAATATTTTTTTGAAAAAATCCCTAAGCCCCGGGGTCACAATTTCCGCAAAAATCTGACTTTTGGCAATTCACTCACACATGGTGCCAAAAGCTTGAAAATGCTCCCCTGAAAGCTTTGGCGATGGAAACAGAAGGCTTTTTATCCCAGGACAAGAAACCAGCCCTCAAAAACCTAACCGGCAGAAAATATTTTTTGGAAAAAATCCTAAAGCCCCGGGGTCACAATTTCAGCAAAAATCTGACTTTTGGCAATTCACTCAAAAATGGTGCCAAAAGTTTGAAAATGCTCTCCTGAAAGGTTTGGCACTCGAAACAGAAGGCTTTTTATCCCAGGACAAGAAATCAGCCCTCAGAAACTTAACCGGCAGAAAATATTTTTTTGAAAAAATCCCTAAGCCCCGGGGTCACAATTTCCGCAAAAATCTGACTTTTGGCAATTCACTCAAAAATGGTGCCAAAAGCTTGAAAATGCTGTAGTGAAAGGTTTGGCACTCGAAACAGAAGGCTTTTTATCCCAGGACAAGAAATCAGCCCTCAAAAACTTAACCGGCAGAAAATATTTTTTTGAAAAAATCCCTAAGCCCCGGGGTCACAATTTCCGCAAAAATCTGACTTTTGGCAATTCACTCAAAAATGGTGCCAAAAGCTTGAAAATGCTCTCCTGAAAGGTTTGGCACTCGAAACAGAAGGCTTTTTATCCCAGGACAAGAAATCAGCCCTCAAAAACTTAACCAGCAGAAAATATTTTTTTGAAAAAATCCCTAAGCCCCGGGGTCACAATTTCAGCAAAAATCTGACTTTTGGCAATTCACTCAAAAATGGTGCCAAAAGCTTGAAAATGCTCCCCTGAAAGCTTTGGCGATGGAAACAGAAGGCTTTTTATCCCAGGACAAGAAATCAGCCCTCAAAAACTTAACCGGCAGAAAATATTTTTTTGAAAAAATCCCTAAGCCCCGGGGTCACAATTTCCGCAAAAATCTGACTTTTGGCAATTCACTCAAAAATGGTGCCAAAAGCTTGAAAATGCTCTACTGAAAGGTTTGGCACTCGAAACAGAAGGCTTTTTCTCCCAGGACAAGAAATCAGCCCTCAAAAACTTAACCGGCAGAAAATATTTTTTTGAAAAAATCCCTAAGCCCCGGGGTCACAATTTCCGCAAAAATCTGACTTTTGGCAATTCACTCACACATGGTGCCAAAAGCTTGAAAATGCTCCCCTGAAAGCTTTGGCGATGGAAACAGAAGGCTTTTTATCCCAGGACAAGAAACCAGCCCTCAAAAACCTAACCGGCAGAAAATATTTTTTGGAAAAAATCCTAAAGCCCCGGGGTCACAATTTCAGCAAAAATCTGACTTTTGGCAATTCACTCAAAAATGGTGCCAAAAGTTTGAAAATGCTCTCCTGAAAGGTTTGGCACTCGAAACAGAAGGCTTTTTATCCCAGGACAAGAAATCAGCCCTCAGAAACTTAACCGGCAGAAAATATTTTTTTGAAAAAATCCCTAAGCCCCGGGGTCACAATTTCCGCAAAAATCTGACTTTTGGCAATTCACTCAAAAATGGTGCCAAAAGCTTGAAAATGCTGTAGTGAAAGGTTTGGCACTCGAAACAGAAGGCTTTTTATCCCAGGACAAGAAATCAGCCCTCAAAAACTTAACCGGCAGAAAATATTTTTTTGAAAAAATCCCTAAGCCCCGGGGTCACAATTTCCACAAAAATCTGACTTTTGGCAATTCACTCAAAAATGGTGCCAAAAGCTTGAAAATGCTCTCCTGAAAGGTTTGGCACTCGAAACAGAAGGCTTTTTATCCCAGGACAAGAAATCAGCCCTCAAAAACTTAACCAGCAGAAAATATTTTTTTGAAAAAATCCCTAAGCCCCGGGGTCACAATTTCAGCAAAAATCTGACTTTTGGCAATTCACTCAAAAATGGTGCCAAAAGCTTGAAAATGCTCCCCTGAAAGCTTTGGCGATGGAAACAGAAGGCTTTTTATCCCAGGACAAGAAATCAGCCCTCAAAAACTTAACCGGCAGAAAATATTTTTTTGAGAAAATCCCTAAGCCCCGGGGTCACAATTTCCGCAAAAATCTGACTTTTGGCAATTCACTCAAAAATGGTGCCAAAAGCTTGAAAATGCTCTACTGAAAGGTTTGGCACTCGAAACAGAAGGCTTTTTATCCCAGGACAAGAAATCAGCCCTCAAAAACTTAACCAGCAGAAAATATTTTTTTGAAAAAATCCCTAAGCCCCGGGGTCACAATTTCAGCAAAAATCTGACTTTTGGCAATTCACTCAAAAATGGTGCCAAAAGCTTGAAAATGCTCCCCTGAAAGCTTTGGCGATGGAAAGAGAAGGCTTTTTATCCCAGGACAAGAAATCAGCCCTCAAAAACTTAACCGGCAGAAAATAATTTTTTGAAAAAATCCCTAAGCCCCGGGGTCACAATTTCAGCAAAAATCTGACTTTTGGCAATTCACTCAAACATGGTGCCAAAAGCTTCAAAAAGCTCCCCTGAAAGCTTTGGCGATGGAAACAGAAGGCTTTTTATCCCAGGACAAGAAATCAGCCCTCAAAAACTTAACCGGCAGAAAATATTTTTTTGAAAAAATCCCTAAGCCCCGGGGTCACAATTTCCGCAAAAATCTGACTTTTGGCAATTCACTCAAAAATGGTGCCAAAAGCTTGAAAATGCTCTACTAAAAGGTTTGGCACTCGGAACTGAAGGCTTTTTATCCCAGGACAAGAAATCAGCCCTCAAAAACTTAACCGGCAGAAAATATTTTTTTGAAAAAATCCCAAAGCCCCGGGGTCACAATTTCCGCAAAAATCTGACTTTTGGCAATTCACTCAAAAATGGTGCCAAAAGCTTGAAAATGCTCTCCTGAAAGGTTTGGCACTCGAAACAGAAGGCTTTTTATCCCAGGACAAGAAATCAGCCCTCAAAAACTTAACCGGCAGAAAATATTTTTTTTGAAAAAATCCCTAAGCCCCGGGGTCACAATTTCCGTAAAAATCTGACTTTTGGCAATTCACTCAAAAATGGTGCCAAAAGCTTGAAAATGCTCTCCTGAAAGGTTTGGCACTCGAAACAGAAGGCTTTTTATCCCAGGACAAGAAATCAGCCCTCAAAAACTTAACCGGCAGAAAATATTTTTGGAAAAAATCCTAAAGCCCCGGGGTCACAATTTCAGCAAAAATCTGACTTTTGGCAATTCACTCAAACATGGTGCCAAAAGCTTGAAAATGCTCCCCTGAAAGCTTTGGCGATGGAAACAGAAGGCTTTTTATCCCAGGACAAGAAATCAGCCCTCAAAAACTTAACCGGCAGAAAATATTTTTTTGAAAAAATCCCTAAGCCCCGGGGTCACAATTTCCGCAAAAATCTGACTTTTGGCAATTCACTCAAAAATGCTGCCAAAAGCTTGAAAATGCTCTACTAAAAGGTTTGGCACTCGGAACTGAAGGCATTTTATCCCAGGACAAGAAATCAGCCCTCAAAAACTTAACCGGCAGAAAATATTTTTTTGAAAAAATCCCAAAGCCCCGGGGTCACAATTTCCGCAAAAATCTGACTTTTGGCAATTCACTCAAAAATGGTGCCAAAAGCTTGAAAATGCTCTCCTGAAAGGTTTGGCACTCGAAACAGAAGGCTTTTTATCCCAGGACAAGAAATCAGCCCTCAAAAACTTAACCGGCAGAAAATATTTTTGGAAAAAATCCTAAAGCCCCGGGGTCACAATTTCAGCAAAAATCTGACTTTTGGCAATTCACTCAAACATGGTGCCAAAAGCTTGAAAATGCTCCCCTGAAAGCTTTGGCGATGGAAACAGAAGGCTTTTTATCCCAGGACAAGAAATCAGCCCTCAAAAACTTAACCGGCAGAAAATATTTTTTTGAAAAAATCCCTAAGCCCCGGGGTCACAATTTCCGCAAAAATCTGACTTTTGGCAATTCACTCAAAAATGGTGCCAAAAGCTTGAAAATGCTCTACTAAAAGGTTTGGCACTCGGAACTGAAGGCATTTTATCCCAGGACAAGAAATCAGCCCTCAAAAACTTAACCGGCAGAAAATATTTTTTTGAAAAAATCCCAAAGCCCCGGGGTCACAATTTCCGCAAAAATCTGACTTTTGGCAATTCACTCAAAAATGGTGCCAAAAGCTTGAAAATGCTCTCCTGAAAGGTTTGGCACTCGAAACAGAAGGCTTTTTATCCCAGGACAAGAAATCAGCCCTCAGAAACTTAACCGGCAGAAAATATTTTTTTGAAAAAATCCCTAAGCCCCGGGGTCACAATTTCCGTAAAAATCTGACTTTTGGCAATTCACTCAAAAATGGTGCCAAAAGCTTGAAAATGCTCTCCTGAAAGGTTTGGCACTCGAAACAGAAGGCTTTTTATCCCAGGACAAGAAATCAGCCCTCAAAAACTTAACCGGCAGAAAATATTTTTTTGAAAAAATCCCTAAGCCCCGGGGTCACAATTTCCGCAAAAATCTGACTTTTGGCAATTCACTCAAAAATGGTGCCAAAAGCTTGAAAATGCTCTCCTGAAAGGTTTGGCACTCGAAACAGAAGGCTTTTTATCCCAGGACAAGAAATCAGCCCTCAAAAACTTAACCAGCAGAAAATATTTTTTTGAAAAAATCCCTAAGCCCCGGGGTCACAATTTCAGCAAAAATCTGACTTTTGGCAATTCACTCAAAAATGGTGCCAAAAGCTTGAAAATGCTCCCCTGAAAGCTTTGGCGATGGAAACAGAAGGCTTTTTATCCCAGGACAAGAAATCAGCCCTCAAAAACTTATCCGGCAGAAAATATTTTTTTGAGAAAATCCCTAAGCCCCGGGGTCACAATTTCCGCAAAAATCTGACTTTTGGCAATTCACTCAAAAATGGTGCCAAAAGCTTGAAAATGCTCTACTGAAAGGTTTGGCACTCGAAACAGAAGGCTTTTTATCCCAGGACAAGAAATCAGCCCTCAAAAACTTAACCAGCAGAAAATATTTTTTTGAAAAAATCCCTAAGCCCCGGGGTCACAATTTCAGCAAAAATCTGACTTTTGGCAATTCACTCAAAAATGGTGCCAAAAGCTTGAAAATGCTCCCCTGAAAGCTTTGGCGATGGAAAGAGAAGGCTTTTTATCCCAGGACAAGAAATCAGCCCTCAAAAACTTAACCGGCAGAAAATAATTTTTTGAAAAAATCCCTAAGCCCCGGGGTCACAATTTCAGCAAAAATCTGACTTTTGGCAATTCACTCAAACATGGTGCCAAAAGCTTGAAAATGCTCCCCTGAAAGCTTTGGCGATGGAAACAGAAGGCTTTTTATCCCAGGACAAGAAATCAGCCCTCAAAAACTTAACCGGCAGAAAATATTTTTTTGAAAAAATCCCAAAGCCCCGGGGTCACAATTTCCGCAAAAATCTGACTTTTGGCAATTCACTCAAAAATGGTGCCAAAAGCTTGAAAATGCTCTCCTGAAAGGTTTGGCACTCGAAACAGAAGGCTTTTTATCCCAGGACAAGACATCAGCCCTCAAAAACTTAACCGGCAGAAAATATTTTTTTTGAAAAAATCCCTAAGCCCCGGGGTCACAATTTCCGTAAAAATCTGACTTTTGGCAATTCACTCAAAAATGGTGCCAAAAGCTTGAAAATGCTCTCCTGAAAGGTTTGGCACTCGAAACAGAAGGCTTTTTATCCCAGGACAAGAAATCAGCCCTCAAAAACTTAACCGGCAGAAAATATTTTTGGAAAAAATCCTAAAGCCCCGGGGTCACAATTTCAGCAAAAATCTGACTTTTGGCAATTCACTCAAACATGGTGCCAAAAGCTTGAAAATGCTCCCCTGAAAGCTTTGGCGATGGAAACAGAAGGCTTTTTATCCCAGGACAAGAAATCAGCCCTCAAAAACTTAACCGGCAGAAAATATTTTTTTGAAAAAATCCCTAAGCCCCGGGGTCACAATTTCCGCAAAAATCTGACTTTTGGCAATTCACTCAAAAATGGTGCCAAAAGCTGGAAAATGCTCTACTAAAAGGTTTGGCACTCGGAACTGAAGGCATTTTATCCCAGGACAAGAAATCAGCCCTCAAAAACTTAACCGGCAGAAAATATTTTTTTGAAAAAATCCCAAAGCCCCGGGGTCACAATTTCCGCAAAAAACTGACTTTTGGCAATTCACTCAAAAATGGTGCCAAAAGCTTGAAAATGCTCTCCTGAAAGGTTTGGCACTCGAAACAGAAGGCTTTTTATCCCAGGACAAGAAATCAGCCCTCAGAAACTTAACCGGCAGAAAATATTTTTTTGAAAAAATCCCTAAGCCCCGGGGTCACAATTTCCGTAAAAATCTGACTTTTGGCAATTCACTCAAAAATGGTGCCAAAAGCTTGAAAATGCTCCCCTGAAAGCTTTGGCGATGGAAACAGAAGGCTTTTTATCCCAGGACAAGAAATCAGCCCTCAAAAACTTAACCGGCAGAAAATATTTTTTTGAAAAAATCCCTAAGCCCCGGGGTCACAATTTCCGCAAAAATCTGACTTTTGGCAATTCACTCAAAAATGGTGCCAAAAGCTTGAAAATGCTCTACTGAAAGGTTTGGCACTCGAAACAGAAGGCTTTTTCTCCCAGGACAAGAAATCAGCCCTCAAAAACTTAACCGGCAGAAAATATTTTTTTGAAAAAATCCCTAAGCCCCGGGGTCACAATTTCCGCAAAAATCTGACTTTTGGCAATTCACTCACACATGGTGCCAAAAGCTTGAAAATGCTCCCCTGAAAGCTTTGGCGATGGAAACAGAAGGCTTTTTATCCCAGGACAAGAAACCAGCCCTCAAAAACCTAACCGGCAGAAAATATTTTTTGGAAAAAATCCTAAAGCCCCGGGGTCACAATTTCAGCAAAAATCTGACTTTTGGCAATTCACTCAAACATGGTGCCAAAAGCTTGAAAATGCTCCCCTGAAAGCTTTGGCGATGGAAACAGAAGGCTTTTTATCCCAGGACAAGAAATCAGCCCTCAAAAACTTAACCGGCAGAAAATATTTTTTTGAAAAAATCCCTAAGCCCCGGGGTCACAATTTCCGCAAAAATCTGACTTTTGGCAATTCACTCAAAAATGGTGCCAAAAGCTGGAAAATGCTCTACTAAAAGGTTTGGCACTCGGAACTGAAGGCATTTTATCCCAGGACAAGAAATCAGCCCTCAAAAACTTAACCGGCAGAAAATATTTTTTTGAAAAAATCCCAAAGCCCCGGGGTCACAATTTCCGCAAAAATCTGACTTTTGGCAATTCACTCAAAAATGGTGCCAAAAGCTTGAAAATGCTCTCCTGAAAGGTTTGGCACTCGAAACAGAAGGCTTTTTATCCCAGGACAAGAAATCAGCCCTCAGAAACTTAACCGGCAGAAAATATTTTTTTGAAAAAATCCCTAAGCCCCGGGGTCACAATTTCCGTAAAAATCTGACTTTTGGCAATTCACTCAAAAATGGTGCCAAAAGCTTGAAAATGCTCCCCTGAAAGCTTTGGCGATGGAAACAGAAGGCTTTTTATCCCAGGACAAGAAATCAGCCCTCAAAAACTTAACCGGCAGAAAATATTTTTTTGAAAAAATCCCTAAGCCCCGGGGTCACAATTTCCGCAAAAATCTGACTTTTGGCAATTCACTCAAAAATGGTGCCAAAAGCTTGAAAATGCTCTACTGAAAGGTTTGGCACTCGAAACAGAAGGCTTTTTCTCCCAGGACAAGAAATCAGCCCTCAAAAACTTAACCGGCAGAAAATATTTTTTTGAAAAAATCCCTAAGCCCCGGGGTCACAATTTCCGCAAAAATCTGACTTTTGGCAATTCACTCACACATGGTGCCAAAAGCTTGAAAATGCTCCCCTGAAAGCTTTGGCGATGGAAACAGAAGGCTTTTTATCCCAGGACAAGAAACCAGCCCTCAAAAACCTAACCGGCAGAAAATATTTTTTGGAAAAAATCCTAAAGCCCCGGGGTCACAATTTCAGCAAAAATCTGACTTTTGGCAATTCACTCAAACATGGTGCCAAAAGCTTGAAAATGCTCCCCTGAAAGCTTTGGCGATGGAAACAGAAGGCTTTTTATCCCAGGACAAGAAATCAGCCCTCAAAAACTTAACCGGCAGAAAATATTTTTTTGAAAAAATCCCTAAGCCCCGGGGTCACAATTTCCGCAAAAATCTGACTTTTGGCAATTCACTCAAAAATGGTGCCAAAAGCTTGAAAATGCTCTACTAAAAGGTTTGGCACTCGGAACTGAAGGCTTTTTATCCCAGGACAAGAAATCAGCCCTCAAAAACTTAACCGGCAGAAAATATTTTTTTGAAAAAATCCCTAAGCCCCGGGGTCACAATTTCCGCAAAAATCTGACTTTTGGCAATTCACTCAAAAATGGTGCCAAAAGCTTGAAAATGCTCTCCTGAAAGGTTTGGCACTCGAAACAGAAGGCTTTTTATCCCAGGACAAGAAATCAGCCCTCAGAAACTTAACCGGCAGAAAATATTTTTTTGAAAAAATCCCTAAGCCCCGGGGTCACAATTTCCGCAAAAATCTGACTTTTGGCAATTCACTCAAAAATGGTGCCAAAAGCTTGAAAATGCTCCCCTGAAAGCTTTGGCGATGGAAACAGAAGGCTTTTTATCCCAGGACAAGAAATCAGCCCTCAAAAACTTAACCGGCAGAAAATATTTTTTTGAAAAAATCCCTAAGCCCCGGGGTCACAATTTCCGCAAAAATCTGACTTTTGGCAATTCACTCAAAAATGGTGCCAAAAGCTTGAAAATGCTCTACTGAAAGGTTTGGCACTCGAAACAGAAGGCTTTTTCTCCCAGGACAAGAAATCAGCCCTCAAAAACTTAACCGGCAGAAAATATTTTTTTGAAAAAATCCCTAAGCCCCGGGGTCACAATTTCCGCAAAAATCTGACTTTTGGCAATTCACTCACACATGGTGCCAAAAGCTTGAAAATGCTCCCCTGAAAGCTTTGGCGATGGAAACAGAAGGCTTTTTATCCCAGGACAAGAAACCAGCCCTCAAAAACCTAACCGGCAGAAAATATTTTTTGGAAAAAATCCTAAAGCCCCGGGGTCACAATTTCAGCAAAAATCTGACTTTTGGCAATTCACTCAAACATGGTGCCAAAAGCTTGAAAATGCTCCCCTGAAAGCTTTGGCGATGGAAACAGAAGGCTTTTTATCCCAGGACAAGAAATCAGCCCTCAAAAACTTAACCGGCAGAAAATATTTTTTTGAAAAAATCCCTAAGCCCCGGGGTCACAATTTCCGCAAAAATCTGACTTTTGGCAATTCACTCAAAAATGGTGCCAAAAGCTTGAAAATGCTCTACTAAAAGGTTTGGCACTCGGAACTGAAGGCTTTTTATCCCAGGACAAGAAATCAGCCCTCAAAAACTTAACCGGCAGAAAATATTTTTTTGAAAAAATCCCAAAGCCCCGGGGTCACAATTTCCGCAAAAATCTGACTTTTGGCAATTCACTCAAAAATGGTGCCAAAAGCTTGAAAATGCTCTCCTGAAAGGTTTGGCACTCGAAACAGAAGGCTTTTTATCCCAGGACAAGAAATCAGCCCTCAGAAACTTAACCGGCAGAAAATATTTTTTTGAAAAAATCCCTAAGCCCCGGGGTCACAATTTCCGCAAAAATCTGACTTTTGGCAATTCACTCAAAAATGGTGCCAAAAGCTTGAAAATGCTGTAGTGAAAGGTTTGGCACTCGAAACAGAAGGCTTTTTATCCCAGGACAAGAAATCAGCCCTCAAAAACTTAACCGGCAGAAAATATTTTTTTGAAAAAATCCCTAAGCCCCGGGGTCACAATTTCCGCAAAAATCTGACTTTTGGCAATTCACTCAAAAATGGTGCCAAAAGCTTGAAAATGCTCTCCTGAAAGGTTTGGCACTCGAAACAGAAGGCTTTTTATCCCAGGACAAGAAATCAGCCCTCAAAAACTTAACCGGCAGAAAATATTTTTTTGAAAAAATCCCTGAGCCCCGGGGTCACAATTTCAGCAAAAATCTGACTTTTGGCAATTCACTCAAAAATGGTGCCCAAAGCTTGAAAATGCTCTCCTGAACGGTTTGTCACTCGAAACAGAAAGCTTTTTATCCCAGGACAAGAAATCAGCCCTCAAAAACTTAACCGGCAGAAAATATTTTTTTGAAAAAATCCCTAAGCCCCGGGGTCACAATTTCCGCAAAAATCTGACTTTTGGCAATTCACTCACACATGGTGCCAAAAGCTTGAAAATGCTCCCCTGAAAGTTTTCGCGATGGAAACAGAAGGCTTTTTATCCCAGGACAAGAAACCAGCCCTCAAAAACCTAACCGGCAGAAAATATTTTTTTGAAAAAATCCCGAAGCCCCGGGGTCACAATTTCAGCAAAAATCTGACTTTTGGCCATTCACTCAAAAATGGTGCCCAAAGCTTGAAAATGCTCTCCTGAAAGGTTTGTCACTCGAAACAGAAAGCTTTTTTTCCCAGGACAAGAAATCAGCCCTCAAAAACTTAACCGGCAGAAAATATTTTTTTGAAAAAATCCCTAAGCCCCGGGGTCACAATTTCCGCAAAAATCTGACTTTTGGCAATTCACTCAAAAATGGTGCCAAAAGCTTGAAAATGCTCCCCTGAAAGCTTTGGCGATGGAAACAGAAGGCTTTTTATCCCAGGACAAGAAATCAGCCCTCAAAAACTTAACCGGCAGAAAATATTTTTTTGAAAAAATCCCTAAGCCCCGGGGTCACAATTTCAGCAAAAATCTGACTTTTGGCAATTCACTCAAAAATGGTGCCAAAAGCTTGAAAATGCTCCCCTGAAAGCTTTGGCGATGGAAACAGAAGGCTTTTTATCCCAGGACAAGAAATCAGCCCTCAAAAACTTAACCGGCAGAAAATATTTTTTTGAAAAAATCCCTAAGCCCCGGGGTCACAATTTCAGCAAAAATCTGACTTTTGGCAATTCACTCACACATGGTGCCAAAAGCTTTAAAATGCTCCCCTGAAAGCTTTCGCGATGGAAACAGAAGGCTTTTTATCCCAGGACAAGAAACCAGCCCTCAAAAACCTAACCGGCAGAAAATATTTTTTTGAAAAAATCCCGAAGCCCCGGGGTCACAATTTCAGCAAAAATCTGACTTTTGGCCATTCACTCAAAAATGGTGCCCAAAGCTTGAAAATGCTCTCCAGAAAGGTTTGTCACTCGAAACAGAAAGCTTTTTATCCCAGGACAAGAAATCAGCCCTCAAAAACTTAACCAGCAGAAAATATTTTTTTGAAAAAATCCCAAAGCCCCGGGGTCACAATTTCAGCAAAAATCTGACTTTTGGCAATTCACTCAAAGATGGTGCCAAAAGCTTGAAAATGCTCCCCTGAAAGCTTTGGCGATGGAAACAGAAGGCTTTTTATCCCAGGACAAGAAATCAGCCCTCAAAAACTTAACCGGCAGAAAATATTTTTTTGAAAAAATCCCTAAGCCCCGGGGTCACAATTTCCGCAAAAATCTGACTTTTGGCAATTCACTCAAAAATGGTGCCAAAAGCTTGAAAATGCTCTACTGAAAGGTTTGTCACTCGAAACAGAAGGCTTTTTATCCCAGGACAAGAAATCAGCCCTCAAAAACTTAACCGCCAGAAAATATTTTTTTGAAAAAATCCCTAAGCCCCGGGGTCACAATTTCCGCAAAAATCTGACTTTTGGCAATTCACTCAAAAATGGTGCCAAAAGCTTGAAAATGTTCTCCTGAAAGGTTTGGCACTTGAAACAGAAGGCTTTTTATCCCAGGACAAGAAATCAGCCCTCAAAAACTTAACCGGCAGAAAATATTTTTTTGAAAAAATCCCTAAGCCCCGGGGTCACAATTTCCGCAAAAATCTGACTTTTGGCAATTCACTCAAAAATGGTGCCAAAAGCTTGAAAATGCTCTACTGAAAGGTTTGGCACTCGAAACAGAAGGCTTTTTATCCCAGGACAAGAAATCAGCCCTCAAAAACTTAACCGGCAGAAAATATTTTTTTGAAAAAATCCCTAAGCCCCGGGGTCAAAATTTCCGCAAAAATCTGACTTTTGGCAATTCACTCAAAAATGGTGCCAAAAGCTTGAAAATGCTCCCCTGAAAGCTTTGGCGATGGAAACAGAAGGCTTTTTATCCCAGGACAAGAAATCAGCCCTCAAAAACTTAACCGGCAGAAAATATTTTTTTGAAAAAATCCCTAAGCCCCCGGGGGTCACAATTTCCGCAAAAATCTGACTTTTGGCAATTCACTCAAAAATGGTGCCAAAAGCTTGAAAATGCTCCCCTGAAAGCTTTGGCGATGGAAACAGAAGGCTATTTATCCCAGGACAAGAAATCAGCCCTCAAAAACTTAACCGGCAGAAAATATTTTTTTGAAAAAATCCCTAAGCCCCGGGGTCACAATTTCCGCAAAAATCTGACTTTTGGCAATTCACTCAAAAATGGTGCCAAAAGCTTGAAAATGATGTACTGAAAGGTTTGGCATTCGAAACAGAAGGCTTTTTATCCCAGGACAAGAAATCAGCCCTCAAAAACTTAACCAGCAGAAAATATTTTTTTGAAAAAATCCCTAAGCCCCGGGGTCACAGCTTCAGAAAAAATCTGACTTTTGGCAATTCACTCAAAAATGGTGCCAACCGGTTGCAAATGCTCCCCTGAAAGCTTTGGCGATGGAAACAGAAGGCTTTTTATCCCAGCCCTCAAAAACTTAACCGGCAGAAAATATTTTTTTGAAAAAATCCCTAAGCCCCGGGGTCACAATTTCCGCAAAAATCTGACTTTTGGCAATTCACTCAAAAATGGTGCCAAAAGCTTTAAAATGCTCCCCTGAAAGCTTTGGCGATGGAAACAGAAGGCTTTTTATCCCAGCCCTCAAAAACTTAACCGGCAGAAAATATTTTTTTGAAAAAATCCCTAAGCCCCGGGGTCACAATTTCCGCAAAAATCTGACATTTGGCGATTTACTCAAAAATAGTGCCAAAAGCTTGAAAATGCTCTCCTGAAAGGTTTGGCACTCGAAACAGAAGGCTTTTTATCCCAGGACAAGAAATCAGCCCTCAAAAACTTAACCGGCAGAAAATATTTTTTTGAAAAAATCCCTAAGCCCCGGGGTCACAATTTCAGCAAAAATCTGACTTTTGAGAATTCACTCAAAAATAGTGCCAAAAGCTTGAAAATGCTCTCCTGAAAGGTTTGGCACTCGAAACAGAAGGCTTTTTATCCCAGGACAAGAAATCAGCCCTCAAAAACTTAACCGGCAGAAAATATTTTTTTGAAAAAATCCCTAAGCCCCGGGGTCACAATTTCCGCAAAAATCTGACTTTTGGCAATTCACTCAAAAATGGTGCCAAAAGCTTGAAAATGCTCTACTGAAAGGTTTGTCACTCGAAACAGAAGGCTTTTTATCCCAGGACAAGAAATCAGCCCTCAAAAACTTAACCGGCAGAAAATATTTTTTTGAAAAAATCCCTAAGCCCCGGGGTCACAATTTCCGCAAAAATCTGACTTTTGGCAATTCACTCAAAAATGGTGCCAAAAGCTTGAAAATGTTCTCCTGAAAGGTTTGGCACTTGAAACAGAAGGCTTTTTATCCCAGGACAAGAAATCAGCCCTCAAAAACTTAACCGGCAGAAAATATTTTTTTGAAAAAATCCCTAAGCCCCGGGGTCACAATTTCCGCAAAAATCTGACTTTTGGCAATTCACTCAAAAATGGTGCCAAAAGCTTTAAAATGCTCCCCTGAAAGCTTTGGCGATGGAAACAGAAGGCTTTTTATCCCAGCCCTCAAAAACTTAACCGGCAGAAAATATTTTTTTGAAAAAATCCCTAAGCCCCCGGGGGTCACAATTTCCGCAAAAATCTGACTTTTGGCAATTCACTCAAAAATGGTGCCAAAAGCTTGAAAATGCTCCCCTGAAAGCTTTGGCGATGGAAACAGAAGGCTTTTTATCCCAGGACAAGAAATCAGCCCTCAGAAACTTAACCGGCAGAAAATATTTTTTTGAAAAAATCCCTAAGCCCCGGGGTCACAATTTCCGCAAAAATCTGACTTTTGGCAATTCACTCAAAAATGGTGCCAAAAGCTTGAAAATGCTCCCCTTAAAGCTTTAGCGATGGAAACAGAAGGCTTTTTATCCCAGGACAAGAAATCAGCCCTCAAAAACTTAACCGGCAGAAAATGTTTTTTTGAAAAAATCCCTAAGCCCCGGGGTCACAATTTCCGCAAAAATCTGACTTTTGGCAATTCACTCAAAAATGGTGCCAAAAGCTTGAAAATGCTCCCTTTAAAGCTTTGGCGATGGAAACAGAAGGCTTTTTATCCCAGGACAAGAAATCAGCCCTCAAAAACTTAACCGGCAGAAAATATTTTTTTGAAAAAATCCCTAAGCCCCGGGGTCACAATTTCCGCAAAAATCTGACTTTTGGCAATTCACTCAAAAATGGTGCCAAAAGCTTGAAAATGCTCCCTTTAAAGCTTTGGCGATGGAAACAGAAGGCTTTTTATCCCAGGACAAGAAATCAGCCCTCAAAAACTTAACCGGCAGAAAATATTTTTTTGAAAAAATCCCTAAGCCCCGGGGTCACAATTTCCGCAAAAATCTGACTTTTGGCAATTCACTCAAAAATAGTGCCAAAAGCTTGAAAATGCTCTCCTGAAAGGTTTGGCACTCGAAACAGAAGGCTTTTTATCCCAGGACAAGAAATCAGCCCTCAAAAACTTAACCGGCAGAAAATATTTTTTTGAAAAAATCCCTAAGCCCCGGGGTCACAATTTCCGCAAAAATCTGACTTTTGGCAATTCACTCAAAAATGGTGCCAAAAGCTTGAAAATGCTCTACTGAAAGGTTTGCCACTCGAAACAGAAGGCTTTTTATCCCAGGACAAGAAATCAGCCCTCAAAAACTTAACCGGCAGAAAATATTTTTTTGAAAAAATCCCTAAGCCCCGGGGTCACAATTTCCTCAAAGATCTGACTTTTGGCAATTCACTCACACATGGTGCCAAAAGCTTTAAAATGCTCCCCTGAAAGCTTTGGCGATGGAAACAGAAGGCTTTTTATCCCAGCCCTCAAAAACTTAACCGGCAGAAAATATTTTTTTGAAAAAATCCCTAAGCCCCCGGGGGTCACAATTTCCGCAAAAATCTGACTTTTGGCAATTCACTCAAAAATGGTGCCAAAAGCTTGAAAATGCTCCCCTGAAAGCTTTGGCGATGGAAACAGAAGGCTTTTTATCCCAGGACAAGAAATCAGCCCTCAGAAACTTAACCGGCAGAAAATATTTTTTTGAAAAAATCCCTAAGCCCCGGGGTCACAATTTCCGCAAAAATCTGACTTTTGGCAATTCACTCAAAAATGGTGCCAAAAGCTTGAAAATGCTCCCCTTAAAGCTTTAGCGATGGAAACAGAAGGCTTTTTATCCCAGGACAAGAAATCAGCCCTCAAAAACTTAACCGGCAGAAAATGTTTTTTTGAAAAAATCCCTAAGCCCCGGGGTCACAATTTCCGCAAAAATCTGACTTTTGGCAATTCACTCAAAAATGGTGCCAAAAGCTTGAAAATGCTCCCTTTAAAGCTTTGGCGATGGAAACAGAAGGCTTTTTATCCCAGGACAAGAAATCAGCCCTCAAAAACTTAACCGGCAGAAAATATTTTTTTGAAAAAATCCCTAAGCCCCGGGGTCACAATTTCCGCAAAAATCTGACTTTTGGCAATTCACTCAAAAATGGTGCCAAAAGCTTGAAAATGCTCCCTTTAAAGCTTTGGCGATGGAAACAGAAGGCTTTTTATCCCAGGACAAGAAATCAGCCCTCAAAAACTTAACCGGCAGAAAATATTTTTTTGAAAAAATCCCTAAGCCCCGGGGTCACAATTTCCGCAAAAATCTGACTTTTGGCAATTCACTCAAAAATAGTGCCAAAAGCTTGAAAATGCTCTCCTGAAAGGTTTGGCACTCGAAACAGAAGGCTTTTTATCCCAGGACAAGAAATCAGCCCTCAAAAACTTAACCGGCAGAAAATATTTTTTTGAAAAAATCCCTAAGCCCCGGGGTCACAATTTCCGCAAAAATCTGACTTTTGGCAATTCACTCAAAAATGGTGCCAAAAGCTTGAAAATGCTCTACTGAAAGGTTTGCCACTCGAAACAGAAGGCTTTTTATCCCAGGACAAGAAATCAGCCCTCAAAAACTTAACCGGCAGAAAATATTTTTTTGAAAAAATCCCTAAGCCCCGGGGTCACAATTTCCTCAAAGATCTGACTTTTGGCAATTCACTCACACATGGTGCCAAAAGCTTTAAAATGCTCCCCTGAAAGCTTTGGCGATGGAAACAGACGGCTTTTTATCCCAGGACAAGAAATCAGCCCTCAAAAACTTAACCGGCAGAAACTATTTTTTTGAAAAAATCCCTAAGCCCCGGGGTCACAATTTACGCAAAAATCTGACTTTTGGCAATTCACTCAAAAATGGTGCCAAAAGCTTGAAAATGCTCCCCTGAAAGCTTTGGCGATGGAAACAGAAGGCTTTTTATCCCAGGACAAGAAATCAGCCCTCAAAAACTTAACCGGCAGAAAATATTTTTTTGAAAAAATCCCTAAGCCCCGGGGTCACAATTTCCGCAAAAATCTGACTTTTGGCAATTCACTCAAAAATAGTGCCAAAAGCTTGAAAATGCTCTCCTGAAAGGTTTGGCACTCGAAACAGAAGGCTTTTTATCCCAGGACAAGAAATCAGCCCTCAAAAACTTAACCGGCAGAAAATATTTTTTTGAAAAAATCCCTAAGCCCCGGGGTCACAATTTCCGCAAAAATCTGACTTTTGGCAATTCACTCAAAAATGGTGCCAAAAGCTTGAAAATGCTCCCCTGAAAGCTTTGGCGATGGAAACAGAAGGCTTTTTATCCCAGGACAAGAAATCAGCCCTCAAAAACTTAACCGGCAGAAAATATTTTTTTGAAAAAATCCCTAAGCCCCGGGGTCACAATTTCCTCAAAGATCTGACTTTTGGCAATTCACTCAAAAATGGTGCCAAAAGCTTTAAAATGCTCCCCTGAAAGCTTTGGCGATGGAAACAGACGGCTTTTTATCCCAGGACAAGAAATCAGCCCTCAAAAACTTAACCGGCAGAAACTATTTTTTTGAAAAAATCCCTAAGCCCCGGGGTCACAATTTACGCAAAAATCTGACTTTTGGCAATTCACTCAAAAATGGTGCCAAAAGCTTGAAAATGCTCCCCTAAAAGCTTTGGCGATGGAAACAGAAGGCTTTTTATCCCAGGACAAGAAATCAGCCCTCAAAAACTTAACCGGCAGAAAATGTTTTTTTGAAAAAATCCCTAAGCCCCGGGGTCACAATTTCCGCAAAAATCTGACTTTTGGCAATTCACTCAAAAATGGTGCCAAAAGCTTGAAAATGCTCCCTTTAAAGCTTTGGCGATGGAAACAGAAGGCTTTTTATCCCAGGACAAGAAATCAGCCCTCAAAAACTTAACCGGCAGAAAATATTTTTTTGAAAAAATCCCTAAGCCCCGGGGTCACAATTTCCGCAAAAATCTGACTTTTGGCAATTCACTCAAAAATGGTGCCAAAAGCTTGAAAATGCTCCCTTTAAAGCTTTGGCGATGGAAACAGAAGGCTTTTTATCCCAGGACAAGAAATCAGCCCTCAAAAACTTAACCGGCAGAAAATATTTTTTTGAAAAAATCCCTAAGCCCCGGGGTCACAATTTCCGCAAAAATCTGACTTTTGGCAATTCACTCAAAAATGGTGCCAAAAGCTTGAAAATGCTCTACTGAAAGGTTTGGCACTCGAAACAGAAGGCTTTTTATCCCAGGACAAGAAATCAGCCCTCAAAAACTTAACCGGCAGAAAATATTTTTTTGAAAAAATCCCTAAGCCCCGGGGTCACAATTTCCGCAAAAATCTGACTTTTGGCAATTCACTCAAAAATGGTGCCAAAAGCTTGAAAATGCTCTACTGAAAGGTTTGCCACTCGAAACAGAAGGCTTTTTATCCCAGGACAAGAAATCAGCCCTCAAAAACTTAACCGGCAGAAAATATTTTTTTGAAAAAATCCCTAAGCCCCGGGGTCACAATTTCCGCAAAAATCTGACTTTTGGCAATTCACTCAAAAATGGTGCCAAAAGCTTGAAAATGCTCTACTGAAAGGTTTGGCACTCGGAACTGAAGGCTTTTTATCCCAGGACAAGAAATCAGCCCTCAAAAACTTAACCGGCAGAAAATATTTTTTTGAAAAAATCCCTAAGCCCCGGGGTCACAATTTCCGCAAAAATCTGACTTTTGGCAATTCACTCAAAAATGGTGCCAAAAGCTTGAAAATGCTCCCTTTAAAGCTTTGGCGATGGAAACAGAAGGCTTTTTATCCCAGGACAAGAAATCAGCCCTCAAAAACTTAACCGGCAGAAAATATTTTTTTGAAAAAATCCCTAAGCCCCGGGGTCACAATTTCCTCAAAGATCTGACTTTTGGCAATTCACTCAAAAATGGTGCCAAAAGCTTTAAAATGCTCCCCTGAAAGCTTTGGCGATGGAAACAGACGGCTTTTTATCCCAGGACAAGAAATCAGCCCTCAAAAACTTAACCGGCAGAAACTATTTTTTTGAAAAAATCCCTAAGCCCCGGGGTCACAATTTACGCAAAAATCTGACTTTTGGCAATTCACTCAAAAATGGTGCCAAAAGCTTGAAAATGCTCCCCTGAAAGCTTTGGCGATGGAAACAGAAGGCTTTTTATCCCAGGACAAGAAATCAGCCCTCAAAAACTTAACCGGCAGAAAATATTTTTTTGAAAAAATCCCTAAGCCCCGGGGTCACAATTTCCGCAAAAATCTGACTTTTGGCAATTCACTCAAAAATAGTGCCAAAAGCTTGAAAATGCTCTCCTGAAAGGTTTGGCACTCGAAACAGAAGGCTTTTTATCCCAGGACAAGAAATCAGCCCTCAAAAACTTAACCGGCAGAAAATATTTTTTTGAAAAAATCCCTAAGCCCCGGGGTCACAATTTCCGCAAAAATCTGACTTTTGGCAATTCACTCAAAAATGGTGCCAAAAGCTTGAAAATGCTCCCTTTAAAGCTTTGGCGATGGAAACAGAAGGCTTTTTATCCCAGGACAAGAAATCAGCCCTCAAAAACTTAACCGGCAGAAAATATTTTTTTGAAAAAATCCCTAAGCCCCGGGGTCACAATTTCCTCAAAGATCTGACTTTTGGCAATTCACTCAAAAATGGTGCCAAAAGCTTTAAAATGCTCCCCTGAAAGCTTTGGCGATGGAAACAGACGGCTTTTTATCCCAGGACAAGAAATCAGCCCTCAAAAACTTAACCGGCAGAAACTATTTTTTTGAAAAAATCCCTAAGCCCCGGGGTCACAATTTACGCAAAAATCTGACTTTTGGCAATTCACTCAAAAATGGTGCCAAAAGCTTGAAAATGCTCCCCTGAAAGCTTTGGCGATGGAAACAGAAGGCTTTTTATCCCAGGACAAGAAATCAGCCCTCAAAAACTTAACCGGCAGAAAATATTTTTTTGAAAAAACCCCTAAGCCCCGGGGTCACAATTTCCGCAAAAATCTGACTTTTGGCAATTCACTCAAAAATAGTGCCAAAAGCTTGAAAATGCTCTCCTGAAAGGTTTGGCACTCGAAACAGAAGGCTTTTTATCCCAGGACAAGAAATCAGCCCTCAAAAACTTAACCGGCAGAAAATATTTTTTTGAAAAAATCCCTAAGCCCCGGGGTCACAATTTCCGCAAAAATCTGACTTTTGGCAATTCACTCAAAAATGGTGCCAAAAGCTTGAAAATGCTCTACTGAAAGGTTTGCCACTCGAAACAGAAGGCTTTTTATCCCAGGACAAGAAATCAGCCCTCAAAAACTTAACCGGCGGAAAATATTTTTTTGAAAAAATCCCTAAGCCCCGGGGTCACAATTTCAGCAAAAATCTGACTTTTGGCAATTCACTCAAAAATGGTGCCAAAAGCTTGAAAATGCTCTACTGAAAGGTTTGGCACTCGGAACTGAAGGCTTTTTATCCCAGGACAAGAAATCAACCCTCAAAAACTTAACCGGCAGAAAATTTTTTTTTGAAAAAATCCCTAAGCCCCGGGGTCACAATTTCCACAAAAATCTGACTTTTGGCAATTCACTCAAAAATGGTGCCAAAAGCTTGAAAATGCTCTCCTGAAAGGTTTGGCACTCGAAACAGAAGGCTTTTTATCCCAGGACAAGAAATCAGCCCTCAAAAATTTAACCGGCAGAAAATATTTTTTTGAAAAAATCCCTAAGCCCCGTGGTCACAATTTCCGCAAAAATCTGACTTTTGGCAATTCACTCAAAAATGGTGCCAAAAGCTTGAAAATGCTCTCTTGAAAAGTTTGGCACTCGGAACTGAAGGCTTTTTATCCCAGGACAAGAAATCAGCCCTCAAAAACTTAACCGGCAGAAAATATTTTTTTGAAAAAATCCCTAAGCCCCGGGGTCACAATTTCAGCAAAAATCTGACTTTTGGCAATTCACTCAAAAATGGTGCCAAAAGCTTGAAAATGCTCTACTGAAACCTTTGGCCATGGAAACAGAAGGCTTTTTATCCCAGGACAAGAAATCAGCCCTCAAAAACTTAACCGGCAGAAAATATTTTTTTGAAAAAATCCCAAAGCCCCGGGGTCACAATTTCAGCAAAAATCTGACTTTTGGCAATTCACTCAAAAATGGTGCCAAAAGCTTTAAAATGCTCCCCTGAAAGCTTTGGCGATGGAAACAGAAGGCTTTTTATCCCAGGACAGGAAATCAGCCCTCAAAAACTTAACCGGCAGAAAATATTTTTTTGAAAAAATCCCTAAGCCCCAGGGTCACAATTTCCGCAAAAATCTGACTTTTGGCAATTCACTCAAAAATAGTGCCAAAAGCTTGAAAATGCTCTCCTGAAAGGTTTGGCACTCGAAACAGAAGGCTTTTTATCCCAGGACAAGAAATCAGCCCTCAAAAACTTAACCGGCAGAAAATATTTTTTTGAAAAAATCCCTAAGCCCCGGGGTCACAATTTCAGCAAAAATCTGACTTTTGGCAATTCACTCAAAAATGGTGCCAAAAGCTTTAAAATGCTCCCCTGAAAGCTTTGGCGATGGAAACAGAAGGCTTTTTATCCCAGGACAAGAAATCAGCCCTCAAAAAGTTAACCGGCAGAAAATATTTTTTTGAAAAAATCCCTAAGCCCAGGGGTCACAATTTCAGCAAAAATCTGACTTTTGGCAATTCACTCAAAAATGGTGCCAAAAGCTTGAAAATGCTCCCCTGAAAGCTTTGGCGATGGAAACAGAAGGCTTTTTATCCCAGGACAGGAAATCAGCCCTCAAAAACTTAAACGGCAGAAAATATTTTTTTGAAAAAATCCCTAAGCCCCGGTGTCACAATTTCAGCAATAATCTGACTTTTGGCAATTCACTCAAAAATGGTGCCAAAAGCTTGAAAATGCTCTACTGAAAGGTTTGGCACTCGAAACAGAAGGCTTTTTATCCCAGGACAAGAAATCAGCCCTCAAAAACTTAACCGGCAGAAAATATTTTTTTGAAAAAATCCCTAAGCCCCGGGGTCACAATTTCAGCAAAAATCTGACTTTTGGCAATTCACTCAAAAATGGTGCCAAAAGCTTGAAAATGCTCTACTGAAAGCTTTGGCCATGGAAACAGAAGGCTTTTTATCCCAGGACAAGAAATCAGCCCTCAAAAACTTAACCGGCAGAAAATATTTTTTTGAAAAAATCCCAAAGCCCCGGGGTCACAATTTCAGCAAAAATCTGACTTTTGGCAATTCACTCAAAAATGGTGCCAAAAGCTTTAAAATGCTCCCCTGAAAGCTTTGGCGATGGAAACAGAAGGCTTTTTATCCCAGGACAGGAAATCAGCCCTCAAAAACTTAACCGGCAGAAAATATTTTTTTGAAAAAATCCCTAAGCCCCAGGGTCACAATTTCCGCAAAAATCTGACTTTTGGCAATTCACTCAAAAATAGTGCCAAAAGCTTGAAAATGCTCTCCTGAAAGGTTTGGCACTCGAAACAGAAGGCTTTTTATCCCAGGACAAGAAATCAGCCCTCAAAAACTTAACCGGCAGAAAATATTTTTTTGAAAAAATCCCTAAGCCCCGGGGTCACAATTTCAGCAAAAATCTGACTTTTGGCAATTCACTCAAAAATGGTGCCAAAAGCTTTAAAATGCTCTACTGAAAGCTTTGGCCATGGAAACAGAAGGCTTTTTATCCCAGGACAAGAAATCAGCCCTCAAAAATTTAACCGGCAGAAAATATTTTTTTGAAAAAATCCCTAAGCCCCGTGGTCACAATTTCCGCAAAAATCTGACTTTTGGCAATTCACTCAAAAATGGTGCCAAAAGCTTGAAAATGCTCTCTTGAAAAGTTTGGCACTCGGAACTGAAGGCTTTTTATCCCAGGACAAGAAATCAGCCCTCAAAAACTTAACCGGCAGAAAATATTTTTTTGAAAAAATCCCTAAGCCCCGGGGTCACAATTTCAGCAAAAATCTGACTTTTGGCAATTCACTCAAAAATGGTGCCAAAAGCTTGAAAATGCTCTACTGAAACCTTTGGCCATGGAAACAGAAGGCTTTTTATCCCAGGACAAGAAATCAGCCCTCAAAAACTTAACCGGCAGAAAATATTTTTTTGAAAAAATCCCAAAGCCCCGGGGTCACAATTTCAGCAAAAATCTGACTTTTGGCAATTCACTCAAAAATGGTGCCAAAAGCTTTAAAATGCTCCCCTGAAAGCTTTGGCGATGGAAACAGAAGGCTTTTTATCCCAGGACAGGAAATCAGCCCTCAAAAACTTAACCGGCAGAAAATATTTTTTTGAAAAAATCCCTAAGCCCCAGGGTCACAATTTCCGCAAAAATCTGACTTTTGGCAATTCACTCAAAAATAGTGCCAAAAGCTTGAAAATGCTCTCCTGAAAGGTTTGGCACTCGAAACAGAAGGCTTTTTATCCCAGGACAAGAAATCAGCCCTCAAAAACTTAACCGGCAGAAAATATTTTTTTGAAAAAATCCCTAAGCCCCGGGGTCACAATTTCAGCAAAAATCTGACTTTTGGCAATTCACTCAAAAATGGTGCCAAAAGCTTTAAAATGCTCTACTGAAAGCTTTGGCCATGGAAACAGAAGGCTTTTTATCCCAGGACAAGAAATCAGCCCTCAAAAACTTAACCGGCAGAAAATATTTTTTTGAAAAAATCCCAAAGCCCCGGGGTCACAATTTCAGCAAAAATCTGACTTTTGGCAATTCACTCAAAAATGGTGCCAAAAGCTTTAAAATGCTCCCCTGAAAGCTTTGGCGATGGAAACAGAAGGCTTTTTATCCCAGGACAAGAAATCAGCCCTCAAAAAGTTAACCGGCAGAAAATATTTTTTTGAAAAAATCCCTAAGCCCAGGGGTCACAATTTCAGCAAAAATCTGACTTTTGGCAATTCACTCAAAAATGGTGCCAAAAGCTTGAAAATGCTCCCCTGAAAGCTTTGGCGATGGAAACAGAAGGCTTTTTATCCCAGGACAGGAAATCAGCCCTCAAAAACTTAAACGGCAGAAAATATTTTTTTGAAAAAATCCCTAAGCCCCGGTGTCACAATTTCAGCAATAATCTGACTTTTGGCAATTCACTCAAAAATGGTGCCAAAAGCTTGAAAATGCTCTACTGAAAGGTTTGGCACTCGAAACAGAAGGCTTTTTATCCCAGGACAAGAAATCAGCCCTCAAAAACTTAACCGGCAGAAAATATTTTTTTGAAAAAATCCCTAAGCCCCGGGGTCACAATTTCAGCAAAAATCTGACTTTTGGCAATTCACTCAAAAATGGTGCCAAAAGCTTGAAAATGCTCTACTGAAAGCTTTGGCCATGGAAAAAGAAGGCTTTTTATCCCAGGACAAGAAATCAGCCCTCAAAAACTTAACCGGCAGAAAATATTTTTTTGAAAAAATCCCAAAGCCCCGGGGTCACAATTTCAGCAAAAATCTGACTTTTGGCAATTCACTCAAAAATGGTGCCAAAAGCTTGAAAATGCTCCCCTGAAAGCTTTGGCGATGGAAACAGAAGGCTTTTTATCCCAGGACAGGAAATCAGCCCTCAAAAACTTAACCGGCAGAAAATATTTTTTTGAAAAAATCCCTAAGCCCCAGGGTCACAATTTCCGCAAAAATCTGACTTTTGGCAATTCACTCAAAAATAGTGCCAAAAGCTTGAAAATGCTCTCCTGAAAGGTTTGGCACTCGAAACAGAAGGCTTTTTATCCCAGGACAAGAAATCAGCCCTCAAAAACTTAACCGGCAGAAAATATTTTTTTGAAAAAATCCCTAAGCCCCGGGGTCACAATTTCAGCAAAAATCTGACTTTTGGCAATTCACTCAAAAATGGTGCCAAAAGCTTTAAAATGCTCTACTGAAAGCTTTGGCCATGGAAACAGAAGGCTTTTTATCCCAGGACAAGAAATCAGCCCTCAAAAACTTAACCGGCAGAAAATATTTTTTTGAAAAAATCCCAAAGCCCCGGGGTCACAATTTCCGCAAAAATCTGACTTTTGGCAATTCACTCAAAAATGGTGCCAAAAGCTTGAAAATGCTCTCCTGAAAGGTTTGTCACTCGAAACAGAAGGCTTTTTATCCCAGGACAAGAAATCAGCCCTCAAAAACTTAACCGGCAGAAAATATTTTTTTGAAAAAATCCCTAAGCCCAGGGGTCACAATTTCAGCAAAAATCTGACTTTTGGCAATTCACTCAAAAATGGTGCCAAAAGCTTGAAAATGCTCCCCTGAAAGCTTTGGCGATGGAAACAGAAGGCTTTTTATCCCAGGACAGGAAATCAGCCCTCAAAAACTTAAACGGCAGAAAATATTTTTTTGAAAAAATCCCTAAGCCCCGGGGTCACAATTTCAGCAAAAATCTGACTTTTGGCAATTCACTCAAAAATAGTGCCAAAAGCTTGAAAATGCTCTCCTGAAAGGTTTGGCACTCGAAACAGAAGGCTTTTTATCCCAGGACAAGAAATCAGCCCTCAAAAACTTAACCGGCAGAAAATATTTTTTTGAAAAAATCCCTAAGCCCCGGGGTCACAATTTCCGCAAAAATCTGACTTTTGGCAATTCACTCAAAAATGGTGCCAAAAGCTTGAAAATGCTCTACTGAAAGGTTTGGCACTCGAAACAGAACGCTTTTTATCCCAGGACAAGAAATCAGCCCTCAAAAACTTAACCGGCACAAAATATTTTTTTGAAAAAATCCCTAAGCCCCGGGGTCACAATTTCCGCAAAAATCTGACTTTTGGCAATTCACTCAAAAATAGTGCCAAAAGCTTGAAAATGCTCTCCTGAAAGGTTTGGCACTCGAAACAGAAGGCTTTTTATCCCAGGACAAGAAATCAGCCCTCAAAAACTTAACCGGCAGAAAATATTTTTTTGAAAAAATCCCTAAGCCCCGGGGTCACAATTTCCGCAAAAATCTGACTTTTGGCAATTCACTCAAAAATGGTGCCAAAAGCTTGAAAATGCTCTACTGAAAGGTTTGGCACTCGAAACAGAAGGCTTTTTATCCCAGGACAAGAAATCAGCCCTCAAAAACTTAACCGGCAGAAAATATTTTTTTGAAAAAATCCCTAAGCCCCGGGGTCACAATTTCAGCAAAAATCTGACTTTTGGCAATTCACTCAAAAATGGTGCCAAAAGCTTTAAAATGCTCCCCTGAAAGCTTTGGCGATGGAAACAGAAGGCTTTTTATCCCAGGACAAGAAATCAGCCCTCAAAAAGTTAACCGGCAGAAAATATTTTTTTGAAAAAATCCCTAAGCCCAGGGGTCACAATTTCAGCAAAAATCTGACTTTTGGCAATTCACTCAAAAATGGTGCCAAAAGCTTGAAAATGCTCCCCTGAAAGCTTTGGCGATGGAAACAGAAGGCTTTTTATCCCAGGACAGGAAATCAGCCCTCAAAAACTTAAACGGCAGAAAATATTTTTTTGAAAAAATCCCTAAGCCCCGGGGTCACAATTTCAGCAAAAATCTGACTTTTGGCAATTCACTCAAAAATAGTGCCAAAAGCTTGAAAATGCTCTCCTGAAAGGTTTGGCACTCGAAACAGAAGGCTTTTTATCCCAGGACAAGAAATCAGCCCTCAAAAACTTAACCGGCAGAAAATATTTTTTTGAAAAAATCCCTAAGCCCCGGGGTCACAATTTCCGCAAAAATCTGACTTTTGGCAATTCACTCAAAAATGGTGCCAAAAGATTGAAAATGCTCTACTGAAAGGTTTGGCACTCGAAACAGATGGCTTTTTATCCCAGGACAAGAAATCAGCCCTCAAAAACTTAACCGGCAGAAAATATTTTTTTGAAAAAATCCCTAAACCCCGGGGTCACAATTTCCGCAAAAATCTGACTTTTGGCAATTCACTCAAAAATGGTGCCAAAAGCTTGAAAATGCTCTCTTGAAAGGTTTGGCACTCGGAACTGAAGGCTTTTTATCCCAGGACAAGAAATCAGCCCTCAAAAACTTAACCGGCAGAAAATATTTTTTTGAAAAAATCCCTAAGCCCCGGGGTCACAATTTCCGCAAAAATCTGACTTTTGGCAATTCACTCAAAAATGGTGCCAAAAGCTTGAAAATGCTCTCCTGAAAGGTTTGTCACTCGAAACAGAAGGCTTTTTATCCCAGGACAAGAAATCAGCCCTCAAAAACTTAACCGGCAGAAAATATTTTTTTGAAAAAATCCCTAAGCCCCGGGGTCACAATTTCAGCAAAAATCTGACTTTTGGCAATTCACTCAAAAATGGTGCCAAAAGCTTGAAAATGCTCTCCTGAAAGGTTTGGCACTCGAAACAGAAGGCTTTTTATCCCAGGACAAGAAATCAGCCCTCAAAAACTTAACCGGCAGAAAATATTTTTTTGAAAAAATCCCTAAGCCCCGGGGTCACAATTTACGCAAAAATCTGACTTTTGGCAATTCACTCAAAAATAGTGCCAAAAGCTTGAAAATGCTCCACTGAAAGGTTTGGCACTCGAAACAGAAGGCTTTTTATCCCACGACAAGAAATCAGCCCTCAAAAACTTAACCGGCAGAAAATATTTTTTTGAAAAAATCCCTAAGCCCCGGGGTCACAATTTCCGCAAAAATCTGACTTTTGGCAATTCACTCAAAAATGGTGCCAAAAGCTTGAAAATGCTCTACTGAAAGGTTTGGCACTCGAAACAGAAGGCTTTTTATCCCAGGACAAGAAATCAGCCCTCAAAAACTTAACCGGCAGAAAATATTTTTTTGAAAAAATCCCTAAGCCCCGGGGTCACAATTTCAGCAAAAATCTGACTTTTGGCAATTCACTCAAAAATGGTGCCAAAAGCTTGAAAATGCTCCCCTGAAAGCTTTGGCGATGGAAACAGAAGGCTTTTTATCCCAGGACAAGAAATCAGCCCTCAAAAACTTAACCGGCAGAAAATATTTTTTTGAAAAAATCCCTAAGCCCCGGGGTCACAATTTCCGCAAAAATCTGACTTTTGGCAATTCACTCAAAAATGGTGCCAAAAGCTTGAAAATGCTCCCCTGAAAGCTTTGGCGATGGAAACAGAAGGCTTTTTATCCCAGGACAAGAAATCAGCCCTCAAAAACTTAACCGGCAGAAAATATTTTTTTGAAAAAATCCCTAAGCCCCGGGGTCACAATTTCCGCAAAAATCTGACTTTTGGCAATTCACTCAAAAATAGTGCCAAAAGCTTGAAAATGCTCCACTGAAAGGTTTGGCACTCGAAACAGAAGGCTTTTTATCCCAGGACAAGAAATCAGCCCTCAAAAACTTAACCGGCAGAAAATATTTTTTTGAAAAAATCCCTAAGCCCCGGGGTCACAATTTCCGCAAAAATCTGACTTTTGGCAATTCACTCAAAAATGGTGCCAAAAGCTTGAAAATGCTCTACTGAAAGGTTTGGCACTCGAAACAGAAGGCTTTTTATCCCAGGACAAGAAATCAGCCCTCAAAAACTTAACCGGTAGAAAATATTTTTTTGAAAAAATCCCTAAGCCCCGGGGTCACAACTTCAGCAAAAATCTGACTTTTGGCAATTCACTCAAAAATGGTGCCAAAAGCTTCAAAATGCTCTCTTGAAAGGTTTGGCACTCGGAACTGAAGGCTTTTTATCCCAGGACAAGAAATCAGCCCTCAAAAACTTAACTGGCAGAAAATATTTTTTTGAAAAAATCCCTAAGCCCCGGGGTCACAATTTCCGCAAAAATCTGACTTTTGGCAATTCACTCAAAAATGGTGCCAAAAGCTTGAAAATCCTCTCCTGAAAGGTTTGTCACTCGAAACAGAAGGCTTTTTATCCCAGGACAAGAAATCAGCCCTCAAAAACTTAACCGGCAGAAAATATTTTTTTGAAAAAATCCTAAAGCCCCGGGGTCACAATTTCATCAAAAATCTGACTTTTGGCAATTCACTCAAAAATGGTGCCAAAAGCTTGAAAATGCTCCCCTGAAAGCTTTGGCGATGGAAACAGAAGGCTTTTTATCCCAGGTCAAGAAATCAGCCCTCAAAAACTTAACCGGCAGAAAATATTTTTTTGAAAAAATCCCTAAGCCCCGGGGTCACAATTTCAGCAAAAATCTGACTTTTGGCAATTCACTCAAAAATGGTGCCAAAAGCTTGAAAATGCTCCCCTGAAAGCTTTGGCGATGGAAACAGAAGGCTTTTTATCCCAGGACAAGAAATCAGCCCTCAAAAACTTAACCGGCAGAAAATATTTTTTTGAAAAAATCCCTAAGCCCCGGGGTCACAATTTCCGCAAAAATCTGACTTTTGGCAATTCACTCAAAAATGGTGCCAAAAGCTTGAAAATGCTCTACTGAAAGGTTTGGCACTCGAAACAGAAGGATTTTTATCCCAGGACAAGAAATCAGCCCTCAAAAACTTAACCGGCAGAAAATATTTTTTTGAAAAAATCCCAAAGCCCCGGGGTCACAATTTCCGCAAAAATCTGACTTTTGGAAATTCACTCAAAAATGGTGCCAAAAGCTTGAAAATGCTCTCTTGAAAAGTTTGGCACTCGGAACTGAAGGCTTTTTATCCCACGACAAGAAATCAGCCCTCAAAAACTTAACCGGCAGAAAATACTTTTTTTGAAAAAATCCCTAAGCCCCGGGGTCACAATTTCCGCAAAAATCTGACTTTTGGCAATTCACTCAAAAATGGTGCCAAAAGCTTGAAAATGCTCTCTTGAAAAGTTTGGCACTCGGAACTGAAGGCTTTTTATCCCAGGACAAGAAATCAGCCCTCAAAAAGTTAACCGGCAGAAAATATTTTTTTGAAAAAATCCCTCAGCCCAGGGGTCACAATTTCCGCAAAAATTTGACTTTTGGCATTTCACTCAAAAATGGTGCCAAAAGCTTGAAAATGCTCCCCTGAAAGCTTTGGCGATGGAAACAGAAGGCTTTTTATCCCAGGACAGGAAATCAGCCCTCAAAAACTTAACCGGCAGAAAATATTTTTTTGAAAAAATCCCTAAGCCCCGGGGTCACAATTTCCGCAAAAATCTGACTTTTGGCAATTCACTCAAAAATAGTGCCAAAAGCTTGAAAATGCTCTCCTGAAAGGTTTGGCACTCGAAACAGAAGGCTTTTTATCCCAGGACAAGAAATCAGCCCTCAAAAACTTAACCAGCAGAAAATATTTTTTTGAAAAAATCCCTAAGCCCCGGGGTCACAATTTCCGCAAAAATCTGACTTTTGGCAATTCACTCAAAAATGGTGCCAAAAGCTTGAAAATGCTCTCTTGAAAAGTTTGGCACTCGGAACTGAAGGCTTTTTATCCCACGACAAGAAATCAGCCCTCAAAAACTTAACCGGCAGAAAATACTTTTTTTGAAAAAATCCCTAAGCCCCGGGGTCACAATTTCCGCAAAAATCTGACTTTTGGCAATTCACTCAAAAATGGTGCCAAAAGCTTGAAAATGCTCCCCTGAAAGCTTTGGTGATGGAAACAGAAGGCTTTTTATCCCAGGACAAGAAATCAGCCCTCAAAAACTTAACCGGCAGAAAATATTTTTTTGAAAAAATCCCTAAGCCCCGGGGTCATAATTTCCGCAAGAATCTGACTTTTGGCAATTCACTCAAAAATGGTGCCAAAAGCTTGAAAATGCTCTACTGAAAGGTTTGGCACTCGGAACTGAAGGCTTTTTATCCCAGGACAAGAAATCAGCCCTCAAAAACTTAACCGGCACAAAATATTTTTTTGAAAAAATCCCTAAGCCCCGGGGTCACAATTTCCGCAAAAATCTGACTTTTGGCAATTCACTCAAAAATGGTGCCAAAAGCTTGAAAATGCTCTCTTGAAAAGTTTGGCACTCGGAACTGAAGGCTTTTTATCCCAGGACAAGAAATCAGCCCTCAAAAAGTTAACCGGCAGAAAATATTTTTTTGAAAAAATCCCTCAGCCCAGGGGTCACAATTTCCGCAAAAATTTGACTTTTGGCATTTCACTCAAAAATGGTGCCAAAAGCTTGAAAATGCTCCCCTGAAAGCTTTGGCGATGGAAACAGAAGGCTTTTTATCCCAGGACAGGAAATCAGCCCTCAAAAACTTAACCGGCAGAAAATATTTTTTTGAAAAAATCCCTAAGCCCCGGGGTCACAATTTCCGCAAAAATCTGACTTTTGGCAATTCACTCAAAAATAGTGCCAAAAGCTTGAAAATGCTCTCCTGAAAGGTTTGGCACTCGAAACAGAAGGCTTTTTATCCCAGGACAAGAAATCAGCCCTCAAAAACTTAACCAGCAGAAAATATTTTTTTGAAAAAATCCCTAAGCCCCGGGGTCACAATTTCCGCAAAAATCTGACTTTTGGCAATTCACTCAAAAATGGTGCCAAAAGCTTGAAAATGCTCTCTTGAAAAGTTTGGCACTCGGAACTGAAGGATTTTTATCCCAGGACAAGAAATCAGCCCTCAAAAACTTAACCGGCAGAAAATATTTTTTTGAAAAAATCCCTAAGCCCCGGGGTCACAATTTCAGCAAAAATCTGACTTTTGGCAATTCACTCAAAAATGGTGCCAAAAGCTTTAAAATGCTCTACTGAAAGCTTTGGCCATGGAAACAGAAGGCTTTTTATCCCAGGACAAGAAATCAGCCCTCAAAAACTTAACCGGCAGAAAATATTTTTTTGAAAAAATCCCTAAGCCCCGGGGTCACAATTTCCGCAAAAATCTGACTTTTGGCAATTCACTCAAAAATAGTGCCAAAAGCTTGAAAATGCTCTACTGAAAGGTTTGGCACTCGGAACTGAAGGCTTTTTATCCCAGGACAAGAAATCAGCCCTCAAAAACTTAACCGGCAGAAAATATTTTTTTGAAAAAATCCTAAAGCCCCGGGGTCACAATTTCAGCAAAAATCTGACTTTTGGCAATTCACTCAAAAATGGTGCCAAAAGCTTGAAAATGCTCCCCTGAAAGCTTTGGCGATGGAAACAGAAGGCTTTTTATCCCAGGACAAGAAATCAGCCCTCAAAAACTTAACCGGCAGAAAATATTTTTTTGAAAAAATCCCTAAGCCCAGGGGTCACAATTTCAGCAAAAATCTGACTTTTGGCAATTCACTCAAAAATGGTGCCAAAAGCTTGAAAATGCTCCCCTGAAAGCTTTGGCGATGGAAACAGAAGGCTTTTTATCCCAGGACAGGAAATCAGCCCTCAAAAACTTAACCGGCAGAAAATATTTTTTTGAAAAAATCCCTAAGCCCCGGGGTCACAATTTCCGCAAAAATCTGACTTTTGGCAATTCACTCAAAAATAGTGCCAAAAGCTTGAAAATGCTCTCCTGAAAGGTTTGGCACTCGAAACAGAAGGCTTTTTATCCCAGGACAAGAAATCAGCCCTCAAAACCTTAACCGGCAGAAAATATTTTTTTGAAAAAATCCCAAAGCCCCGGGGTCACAATTTCCGCAAAAATCTGACTTTTGGCAATTCACTCAAAAATGGTGCCAAAAGCTTGAAAATGCTCCCCTGAAAGCTTTGGCGATGGAAACAGAAGGCTTTTTATCCCAGGAGAGGAAATCAGCCCTCAAAAACTTAACCGGCAGAAAATATTTTTTGGAAAAAATCCCTAAGCCCCGGGGTCACAATTTCCGCAAAAATCTGACTTTTGGCAATTCACGCAAAAATGGTGCCAAAAGCTTTAAAATGCTCCCCTGAAAGCTTTGGCGATGGAAACAGAAGGCTTTTTATCCCAGGACAAGAAATCAGCCCTCAAAAACTTAACCGGCAGAAAATATTTTTTTGAAAAAATCCCTAAGCCCCGGGGTCACAATTTCAGCAAAAATCTGACTTTTGGCAATTCACTCAAAAATGGTGCCAAAAGCTTGAAAATGCTCCCCTGAAAGCTTTGGCGATGGAAACAGAAGGCTTTTTATCCCAGGACAAGAAATCAGCCCTCAAAAACTTAACCGGCAGAAAATATTTTTTTGAAAAAATCCCTAAGCCCCGGGGTCACAATTTCCGCAAAAATCTGACTTTTGGCAATTCACTCAAAAATGGTGCCGAAAGCTTGAAAATGCTCTCTTGAAAGGTTTGGCACTCGGAACTGAAGGCTTTTTATCCCAGGACAAGAAATCAGCCCTCAAAAACTTAACCGGCAGAAAATATTTTTTTGAAAAAATCCCTAAGCCCCGGGGTCACAATTTCCGCAAAAATCTGACTTTTGGCAATTCACTCAAAAATGGTGCCAAAAGCTTGAAAATGCTCTACTGAAAGGTTTGGCACTCGAAACAGAAGGATTTTTATCCCAGGACAAGAAATCAGCCCTCAAAAACTTAACCGGCAGAAAATATTTTTTTGAAAAAATCCCAAAGCCCCGGGGTCACAATTTCCGCAAAAATCTGACTTTTGGCAATTCACTCAAAAATGGTGCCAAAAGCTTGAAAATGCTCTCTTGAAAAGTTTGGCACTCGGAACTGAAGGCTTTTTATCCCACGACAAGAAATCAGCCCTCAAAAACTTAACCGGCAGAAAATACTTTTTTTGAAAAAATCCCTAAGCCCCGGGGTCACAATTTCCGCAAAAATCTGACTTTTGGCAATTCACTCAAAAATGGTGCCAAAAGCTTGAAAATGCTCCCCTGAAAGCTTTGGCGATGGAAACAGAAGGCTTTTTATCCCAGGACAGGAAATCAGCCCTCAAAAACTTAACCGGCAGAAAATATTTTTTTGAAAAAATCCCTAAGCCCCGGGGTCACAATTTCCGCAAAAATCTGACTTTTGGCAATTCACTCAAAAATAGTGCCAAAAGCTTGAAAATGCTCTCCTGAAAGGTTTGGCACTCGAAACAGAAGGCTTTTTATCCCAGGACAAGAAATCAGCCCTCAAAACCTTAACCGGCAGAAAATATTTTTTTGAAAAAATCCCAAAGCCCCGGGGTCACAATTTCCGCAAAAATCTGACTTTTGGCAATTCACTCAAAAATGGTGCCAAAAGCTTGAAAATGCTCCCCTGAAAGCTTTGGCGATGGAAACAGAAGGCTTTTTATCCCAGGAGAGGAAATCAGCCCTCAAAAACTTAACCGGCAGAAAATATTTTTTGGAAAAAATCCCTAAGCCCCGGGGTCACAATTTCCGCAAAAATCTGACTTTTGGCAATTCACGCAAAAATGGTGCCAAAAGCTTTAAAATGCTCCCCTGAAAGCTTTGGCGATGGAAACAGAAGGCTTTTTATCCCAGGACAAGAAATCAGCCCTCAAAAACTTAACCGGCAGAAAATATTTTTTTGAAAAAATCCCTAAGCCCCGGGGTCACAATTTCAGCAAAAATCTGACTTTTGGCAATTCACTCAAAAATGGTGCCAAAAGCTTGAAAATGCTCCCCTGAAAGCTTTGGCGATGGAAACAGAAGGCTTTTTATCCCAGGACAAGAAATCAGCCCTCAAAAACTTAACCGGCAGAAAATATTTTTTTGAAAAAATCCCTAAGCCCCGGGGTCACAATTTCCGCAAAAATCTGACTTTTGGCAATTCACTCAAAAATGGTGCCGAAAGCTTGAAAATGCTCTCTTGAAAGGTTTGGCACTCGGAACTGAAGGCTTTTTATCCCAGGACAAGAAATCAGCCCTCAAAAACTTAACCGGCAGAAAATATTTTTTTGAAAAAATCCCTAAGCCCCGGGGTCACAATTTCCGCAAAAATCTGACTTTTGGCAATTCACTCAAAAATGGTGCCAAAAGCTTGAAAATGCTCTACTGAAAGGTTTGGCACTCGAAACAGAAGGATTTTTATCCCAGGACAAGAAATCAGCCCTCAAAAACTTAACCGGCAGAAAATATTTTTTTGAAAAAATCCCAAAGCCCCGGGGTCACAATTTCCGCAAAAATCTGACTTTTGGCAATTCACTCAAAAATGGTGCCAAAAGCTTGAAAATGCTCTCTTGAAAAGTTTGGCACTCGGAACTGAAGGCTTTTTATCCCACGACAAGAAATCAGCCCTCAAAAACTTAACCGGCAGAAAATACTTTTTTTGAAAAAATCCCTAAGCCCCGGGGTCACAATTTCCGCAAAAATCTGACTTTTGGCAATTCACTCAAAAATGGTGCCAAAAGCTTGAAAATGCTCCCCTGAAAGCTTTGGCGATGGAAACAGAAGGCTTTTTATCCCAGGACAGGAAATCAGCCCTCAAAAACTTAACCGGCAGAAAATATTTTTTTGAAAAAATCCCTAAGCCCCGGGGTCACAATTTCCGCAAAAATCTGACTTTTGGCAATTCACTCAAAAATAGTGCCAAAAGCTTGAAAATGCTCTCCTGAAAGGTTTGGCACTCGAAACAGAAGGCTTTTTATCCCAGGACAAGAAATCAGCCCTCAAAACCTTAACCGGCAGAAAATATTTTTTTGAAAAAATCCCAAAGCCCCGGGGTCACAATTTCCGCAAAAATCTGACTTTTGGCAATTCACTCAAAAATGGTGCCAAAAGCTTGAAAATGCTCCCCTGAAAGCTTTGGCGATGGAAACAGAAGGCTTTTTATCCCAGGAGAGGAAATCAGCCCTCAAAAACTTAACCGGCAGAAAATATTTTTTGGAAAAAATCCCTAAGCCCCGGGGTCACAATTTCCGCAAAAATCTGACTTTTGGCAATTCACGCAAAAATGGTGCCAAAAGCTTTAAAATGCTCCCCTGAAAGCTTTGGCGATGGAAACAGAAGGCTTTTTATCCCAGGACAAGAAATCAGCCCTCAAAAACTTAACCGGCAGAAAATATTTTTTTGAAAAAATCCCTAAGCCCCGGGGTCACAATTTCAGCAAAAATCTGACTTTTGGCAATTCACTCAAAAATGGTGCCAAAAGCTTGAAAATGCTCCCCTGAAAGCTTTGGCGATGGAAACAGAAGGCTTTTTATCCCAGGACAAGAAATCAGCCCTCAAAAACTTAACCGGCAGAAAATATTTTTTTGAAAAAATCCCTAAGCCCCGGGGTCACAATTTCCGCAAAAATCTGACTTTTGGCAATTCACTCAAAAATGGTGCCGAAAGCTTGAAAATGCTCTCTTGAAAGGTTTGGCACTCGGAACTGAAGGCTTTTTATCCCAGGACAAGAAATCAGCCCTCAAAAACTTAACCGGCAGAAAATATTTTTTTGAAAAAATCCCTAAGCCCCGGGGTCACAATTTCCGCAAAAATCTGACTTTTGGCAATTCACTCAAAAATGGTGCCAAAAGCTTGAAAATGCTCTACTGAAAGGTTTGGCACTCGAAACAGAAGGATTTTTATCCCAGGACAAGAAATCAGCCCTCAAAAACTTAACCGGCAGAAAATATTTTTTTGAAAAAATCCCAAAGCCCCGGGGTCACAATTTCCGCAAAAATCTGACTTTTGGCAATTCACTCAAAAATGGTGCCAAAAGCTTGAAAATGCTCTCTTGAAAAGTTTGGCACTCGGAACTGAAGGCTTTTTATCCCACGACAAGAAATCAGCCCTCAAAAACTTAACCGGCAGAAAATACTTTTTTTGAAAAAATCCCTAAGCCCCGGGGTCACAATTTCCGCAAAAATCTGACTTTTGGCAATTCACTCAAAAATGGTGCCAAAAGCTTGAAAATGCTCCCCTGAAAGCTTTGGCGATGGAAACAGAAGGCTTTTTATCCCAGGACAGGAAATCAGCCCTCAAAAACTTAACCGGCAGAAAATATTTTTTTGAAAAAATCCCTAAGCCCCGGGGTCACAATTTCCGCAAAAATCTGACTTTTGGCAATTCACTCAAAAATAGTGCCAAAAGCTTGAAAATGCTCTCCTGAAAGGTTTGGCACTCGAAACAGAAGGCTTTTTATCCCAGGACAAGAAATCAGCCCTCAAAACCTTAACCGGCAGAAAATATTTTTTTGAAAAAATCCCAAAGCCCCGGGGTCACAATTTCCGCAAAAATCTGACTTTTGGCAATTCACTCAAAAATGGTGCCAAAAGCTTGAAAATGCTCCCCTGAAAGCTTTGGCGATGGAAACAGAAGGCTTTTTATCCCAGGAGAGGAAATCAGCCCTCAAAAACTTAACCGGCAGAAAATATTTTTTGGAAAAAATCCCTAAGCCCCGGGGTCACAATTTCCGCAAAAATCTGACTTTTGGCAATTCACGCAAAAATGGTGCCAAAAGCTTTAAAATGCTCCCCTGAAAGCTTTGGCGATGGAAACAGAAGGCTTTTTATCCCAGGACAAGAAATCAGCCCTCAAAAACTTAACCGGCAGAAAATATTTTTTTGAAAAAATCCCTAAGCCCCGGGGTCACAATTTCAGCAAAAATCTGACTTTTGGCAATTCACTCAAAAATGGTGCCAAAAGCTTGAAAATGCTCCCCTGAAAGCTTTGGCGATGGAAACAGAAGGCTTTTTATCCCAGGACAAGAAATCAGCCCTCAAAAACTTAACCGGCAGAAAATATTTTTTTGAAAAAATCCCTAAGCCCCGGGGTCACAATTTCCGCAAAAATCTGACTTTTGGCAATTCACTCAAAAATGGTGCCGAAAGCTTGAAAATGCTCTCTTGAAAGGTTTGGCACTCGGAACTGAAGGCTTTTTATCCCAGGACAAGAAATCAGCCCTCAAAAACTTAACCGGCAGAAAATATTTTTTTGAAAAAATCCCTAAGCCCCGGGGTCACAATTTCCGCAAAAATCTGACTTTTGGCAATTCACTCAAAAATGGTGCCAAAAGCTTGAAAATGCTCTACTGAAAGGTTTGGCACTCGAAACAGAAGGATTTTTATCCCAGGACAAGAAATCAGCCCTCAAAAACTTAACCGGCAGAAAATATTTTTTTGAAAAAATCCCAAAGCCCCGGGGTCACAATTTCCGCAAAAATCTGACTTTTGGCAATTCACTCAAAAATGGTGCCAAAAGCTTGAAAATGCTCTCTTGAAAAGTTTGGCACTCGGAACTGAAGGCTTTTTATCCCACGACAAGAAATCAGCCCTCAAAAACTTAACCGGCAGAAAATACTTTTTTTGAAAAAATCCCTAAGCCCCGGGGTCACAATTTCCGCAAAAATCTGACTTTTGGCAATTCACTCAAAAATGGTGCCAAAAGCTTGAAAATGCTCCCCTGAAAGCTTTGGCGATGGAAACAGAAGGCTTTTTATCCCAGGACAGGAAATCAGCCCTCAAAAACTTAACCGGCAGAAAATATTTTTTTGAAAAAATCCCTAAGCCCCGGGGTCACAATTTCCGCAAAAATCTGACTTTTGGCAATTCACTCAAAAATAGTGCCAAAAGCTTGAAAATGCTCTCCTGAAAGGTTTGGCACTCGAAACAGAAGGCTTTTTATCCCAGGACAAGAAATCAGCCCTCAAAACCTTAACCGGCAGAAAATATTTTTTTGAAAAAATCCCAAAGCCCCGGGGTCACAATTTCCGCAAAAATCTGACTTTTGGCAATTCACTCAAAAATGGTGCCAAAAGCTTGAAAATGCTCCCCTGAAAGCTTTGGCGATGGAAACAGAAGGCTTTTTATCCCAGGAGAGGAAATCAGCCCTCAAAAACTTAACCGGCAGAAAATATTTTTTGGAAAAAATCCCTAAGCCCCGGGGTCACAATTTCCGCAAAAATCTGACTTTTGGCAATTCACGCAAAAATGGTGCCAAAAGCTTTAAAATGCTCCCCTGAAAGCTTTGGCGATGGAAACAGAAGGCTTTTTATCCCAGGACAAGAAATCAGCCCTCAAAAACTTAACCGGCAGAAAATATTTTTTTGAAAAAATCCCTAAGCCCCGGGGTCACAATTTCAGCAAAAATCTGACTTTTGGCAATTCACTCAAAAATGGTGCCAAAAGCATGAAAATGCTCCCCTGAAAGCTTTGGCGATGGAAACAGAAGGCTTTTTATCCCAGGACAAGAAATCAGCCCTCAAAAACTTAACCGGCAGAAAATATTTTTTTGAAAAAATCCCTAAGCCCCGGGGTCACAATTTCCGCAAAAATCTGACTTTTGGCAATTCACTCAAAAATGGTGCCGAAAGCTTGAAAATGCTCTCTTGAAAGGTTTGGCACTCGGAACTGAAGGCTTTTTATCCCAGGACAAGAAATCAGCCCTCAAAAACTTAACCGGCAGAAAATATTTTTTTGAAAAAATCCCTAAGCCCCGGGGTCACAATTTCCGCAAAAATCTGACTTTTGGCAATTCACTCAAAAATGGTGCCAAAAGCTTGAAAATGCTCTACTGAAAGGTTTGGCACTCGAAACAGAAGGATTTTTATCCCAGGACAAGAAATCAGCCCTCAAAAACTTAACCGGCAGAAAATATTTTTTTGAAAAAATCCCAAAGCCCCGGGGTCACAATTTCCGCAAAAATCTGACTTTTGGCAATTCACTCAAAAATGGTGCCAAAAGCTTGAAAATGCTCTCTTGAAAAGTTTGGCACTCGGAACTGAAGGCTTTTTATCCCACGACAAGAAATCAGCCCTCAAAAACTTAACCGGCAGAAAATACTTTTTTTGAAAAAATCCCTAAGCCCCGGGGTCACAATTTCCGCAAAAATCTGACTTTTGGCAATTCACTCAAAAATGGTGCCAAAAGCTTGAAAAAGCTCCCCTGAAAGCTTTGGTGATGGAAACAGAAGGCTTTTTATCCCAGGACAAGAAATCAGCCCTCAAAAACTTAACCGGCAGAAAATATTTTTGGAAAAAATCCCTAAGCCCCGGGGTCACAATTTCCGCAAAAATCTGACATTTGGCAATTCACTCAAAAATGGTGCCAAAAGCTTGAAAATGCTCTACTGAAAGGTTTGGCACTCGAAACAGAAGGCTTTTTATCCCAGGACAAGAAATCAGCCCTCAAAAACTTAACCGGCAGAAAATATTTTTTTGAAAAAATCCCTAAGCCCCGGGGTCACAATTTCCGCAAAAATCTGACTTTTGGCAATTCACTCAAAAATGGTGCCAAAAGCTTGAAAATGCTCCCCTGAAAGCTTTGGTGATGGAAACAGAAGGCTTTTTATCCCAGGACAAGAAATCAGCCCTCAAAAACTTAACCGGCAGAAAATATTTTTTTGAAAAAATCCCTAAGCCCCGGGGTCACAATTTCCGCAAGAATCTGACTTTTGGCAATTCACTCAAAAATGGTGCCAAAAGCTTGAAAATGCTCTACTGAAAGGTTTGGCACTCGGAACTGAAGGCTTTTTATCCCAGGAGAAGAAATCAGCCCTCAAAAACTTAACCGGCACAAAATATTTTTTTGAAAAAATCCCTAAGCCCCGGGGTCACAATTTCCGCAAAAATCTGACTTTTGGCAATTCACTCAAAAATGGTGCCAAAAGCTTGAAAATGCTCTCTTGAAAAGTTTGGCACTCGGAACTGAAGGCTTTTTATCCCAGGACAAGAAATCAGCCCTCAAAAACTTAACCGGCAGAAAATATTTTTTTGAAAAAATCCCTAAGCCCCGGGGTCACAATTTCAGCAAAAATCTGACTTTTGGCAATTCACTCAAAAATGGTGCCAAAAGCTTTAAAATGCTCTACTGAAAGCTATGGCCATGGAAACAGAAGGCTTTTTATCCCAGGACAAGAAATCAGCCCTCAAAAACTTAACCGGCAGAAAATATTTTTTTGAAAAAATCCCTAAGCCCCGGGGTCACAATTTCCGCAAAAATCTGACTTTTGGCAATTCACTCAAAAATGGTGCCAAAAGCTTGAAAATGCTCCCCTGAAAGCTTTGGCGATGGAAACAGAAGGCTTTTTATCCCAGGACAAGAAATCAGCCCTCAAAAAGTTAACCGGCAGAAAATATTTTTTTGAAAAAATCCCTAAGCCCCGGGGTCACAATTTCCGCAAAAATCTGACTTTTGGCAATTCACTCAAAAATGGTGCCGAAAGCTTGAAAATGCTCTCTTGAAAGGTTTGGCACTCGGAACTGAAGGCTTTTTATCCCAGGACAAGAAATCAGCCCTCAAAAACTTAACCGGCAGAAAATATTTTTTTGAAAAAATCCCTAAGCCCCGGGGTCACAATTTCCGCAAAAATCTGACTTTTGGCAATTCACTCAAAAATGGTGCCAAAAGCTTGAAAATGCTCTACTGAAAGGTTTGGCACTCGAAACAGAAGGATTTTTATCCCAGGACAAGAAATCAGCCCTCAAAAACTTAACCGGCAGAAAATATTTTTTTGAAAAAATCCCAAAGCCCCGGGGTCACAATTTCCGCAAAAATCTGACTTTTGGCAATTCACTCAAAAATGGTGCCAAAAGCTTGAAAATGCTCCCCTGAAAGCTTTGGCGATGGAAACAGAAGGCTTTTTATCCCAGGAGAGGAAATCAGCCCTCAAAAACTTAACCGGCAGAAAATATTTTTTGGAAAAAATCCCTAAGCCCCGGGGTCACAATTTCCGCAAAAATCTGACTTTTGGCAATTCACGCAAAAATGGTGCCAAAAGCTTTAAAATGCTCCCCTGAAAGCTTTGGCGATGGAAACAGAAGGCTTTTTATCCCAGGACAAGAAATCAGCCCTCAAAAACTTAACCGGCAGAAAATATTTTTTTGAAAAAATCCCTAAGCCCCGGGGTCACAATTTCAGCAAAAATCTGACTTTTGGCAATTCACTCAAAAATGGTGCCAAAAGCTTGAAAATGCTCCCCTGAAAGCTTTGGCGATGGAAACAGAAGGCTTTTTATCCCAGGACAAGAAATCAGCCCTCAAAAACTTAACCGGCAGAAAATATTTTTTTGAAAAAATCCCTAAGCCCCGGGGTCACAATTTCCGCAAAAATCTGACTTTTGGCAATTCACTCAAAAATGGTGCCGAAAGCTTGAAAATGCTCTCTTGAAAGGTTTGGCACTCGGAACTGAAGGCTTTTTATCCCAGGACAAGAAATCAGCCCTCAAAAACTTAACCGGCAGAAAATATTTTTTTGAAAAAATCCCTAAGCCCCGGGGTCACAATTTCCGCAAAAATCTGACTTTTGGCAATTCACTCAAAAATGGTGCCAAAAGCTTGAAAATGCTCTACTGAAAGGTTTGGCACTCGAAACAGAAGGATTTTTATCCCAGGACAAGAAATCAGCCCTCAAAAACTTAACCGGCAGAAAATATTTTTTTGAAAAAATCCCAAAGCCCCGGGGTCACAATTTCCGCAAAAATCTGACTTTTGGCAATTCACTCAAAAATGGTGCCAAAAGCTTGAAAATGCTCTCTTGAAAAGTTTGGCACTCGGAACTGAAGGCTTTTTATCCCACGACAAGAAATCAGCCCTCAAAAACTTAACCGGCAGAAAATACTTTTTTTGAAAAAATCCCTAAGCCCCGGGGTCACAATTTCCGCAAAAATCTGACTTTTGGCAATTCACTCAAAAATGGTGCCAAAAGCTTGAAAATGCTCCCCTGAAAGCTTTGGCGATGGAAACAGAAGGCTTTTTATCCCAGGACAGGAAATCAGCCCTCAAAAACTTAACCGGCAGAAAATATTTTTTTGAAAAAATCCCTAAGCCCCGGGGTCACAATTTCCGCAAAAATCTGACTTTTGGCAATTCACTCAAAAATAGTGCCAAAAGCTTGAAAATGCTCTCCTGAAAGGTTTGGCACTCGAAACAGAAGGCTTTTTATCCCAGGACAAGAAATCAGCCCTCAAAACCTTAACCGGCAGAAAATATTTTTTTGAAAAAATCCCAAAGCCCCGGGGTCACAATTTCCGCAAAAATCTGACTTTTGGCAATTCACTCAAAAATGGTGCCAAAAGCTTGAAAATGCTCCCCTGAAAGCTTTGGCGATGGAAACAGAAGGCTTTTTATCCCAGGAGAGGAAATCAGCCCTCAAAAACTTAACCGGCAGAAAATATTTTTTGGAAAAAATCCCTAAGCCCCGGGGTCACAATTTCCGCAAAAATCTGACTTTTGGCAATTCACGCAAAAATGGTGCCAAAAGCTTTAAAATGCTCCCCTGAAAGCTTTGGCGATGGAAACAGAAGGCTTTTTATCCCAGGACAAGAAATCAGCCCTCAAAAACTTAACCGGCAGAAAATATTTTTTTGAAAAAATCCCTAAGCCCCGGGGTCACAATTTCAGCAAAAATCTGACTTTTGGCAATTCACTCAAAAATGGTGCCAAAAGCTTGAAAATGCTCCCCTGAAAGCTTTGGCGATGGAAACAGAAGGCTTTTTATCCCAGGACAAGAAATCAGCCCTCAAAAACTTAACCGGCAGAAAATATTTTTTTGAAAAAATCCCTAAGCCCCGGGGTCACAATTTCCGCAAAAATCTGACTTTTGGCAATTCACTCAAAAATGGTGCCGAAAGCTTGAAAATGCTCTCTTGAAAGGTTTGGCACTCGGAACTGAAGGCTTTTTATCCCAGGACAAGAAATCAGCCCTCAAAAACTTAACCGGCAGAAAATATTTTTTTGAAAAAATCCCTAAGCCCCGGGGTCACAATTTCCGCAAAAATCTGACTTTTGGCAATTCACTCAAAAATGGTGCCAAAAGCTTGAAAATGCTCTACTGAAAGGTTTGGCACTCGAAACAGAAGGATTTTTATCCCAGGACAAGAAATCAGCCCTCAAAAACTTAACCGGCAGAAAATATTTTTTTGAAAAAATCCCAAAGCCCCGGGGTCACAATTTCCGCAAAAATCTGACTTTTGGCAATTCACTCAAAAATGGTGCCAAAAGCTTGAAAATGCTCTCTTGAAAAGTTTGGCACTCGGAACTGAAGGCTTTTTATCCCACGACAAGAAATCAGCCCTCAAAAACTTAACCGGCAGAAAATACTTTTTTTGAAAAAATCCCTAAGCCCCGGGGTCACAATTTCCGCAAAAATCTGACTTTTGGCAATTCACTCAAAAATGGTGCCAAAAGCTTGAAAATGCTCCCCTGAAAGCTTTGGCGATGGAAACAGAAGGCTTTTTATCCCAGGACAGGAAATCAGCCCTCAAAAACTTAACCGGCAGAAAATATTTTTTTGAAAAAATCCCTAAGCCCCGGGGTCACAATTTCCGCAAAAATCTGACTTTTGGCAATTCACTCAAAAATAGTGCCAAAAGCTTGAAAATGCTCTCCTGAAAGGTTTGGCACTCGAAACAGAAGGCTTTTTATCCCAGGACAAGAAATCAGCCCTCAAAACCTTAACCGGCAGAAAATATTTTTTTGAAAAAATCCCAAAGCCCCGGGGTCACAATTTCCGCAAAAATCTGACTTTTGGCAATTCACTCAAAAATGGTGCCAAAAGCTTGAAAATGCTCCCCTGAAAGCTTTGGCGATGGAAACAGAAGGCTTTTTATCCCAGGAGAGGAAATCAGCCCTCAAAAACTTAACCGGCAGAAAATATTTTTTGGAAAAAATCCCTAAGCCCCGGGGTCACAATTTCCGCAAAAATCTGACTTTTGGCAATTCACGCAAAAATGGTGCCAAAAGCTTTAAAATGCTCCCCTGAAAGCTTTGGCGATGGAAACAGAAGGCTTTTTATCCCAGGACAAGAAATCAGCCCTCAAAAACTTAACCGGCAGAAAATATTTTTTTGAAAAAATCCCTAAGCCCCGGGGTCACAATTTCAGCAAAAATCTGACTTTTGGCAATTCACTCAAAAATGGTGCCAAAAGCTTGAAAATGCTCCCCTGAAAGCTTTGGCGATGGAAACAGAAGGCTTTTTATCCCAGGACAAGAAATCAGCCCTCAAAAACTTAACCGGCAGAAAATATTTTTTTGAAAAAATCCCTAAGCCCCGGGGTCACAATTTCCGCAAAAATCTGACTTTTGGCAATTCACTCAAAAATGGTGCCGAAAGCTTGAAAATGCTCTCTTGAAAGGTTTGGCACTCGGAACTGAAGGCTTTTTATCCCAGGACAAGAAATCAGCCCTCAAAAACTTAACCGGCAGAAAATATTTTTTTGAAAAAATCCCTAAGCCCCGGGGTCACAATTTCCGCAAAAATCTGACTTTTGGCAATTCACTCAAAAATGGTGCCAAAAGCTTGAAAATGCTCTACTGAAAGGTTTGGCACTCGAAACAGAAGGATTTTTATCCCAGGACAAGAAATCAGCCCTCAAAAACTTAACCGGCAGAAAATATTTTTTTGAAAAAATCCCAAAGCCCCGGGGTCACAATTTCCGCAAAAATCTGACTTTTGGCAATTCACTCAAAAATGGTGCCAAAAGCTTGAAAATGCTCTCTTGAAAAGTTTGGCACTCGGAACTGAAGGCTTTTTATCCCACGACAAGAAATCAGCCCTCAAAAACTTAACCGGCAGAAAATACTTTTTTTGAAAAAATCCCTAAGCCCCGGGGTCACAATTTCCGCAAAAATCTGACTTTTGGCAATTCACTCAAAAATGGTGCCAAAAGCTTGAAAAAGCTCCCCTGAAAGCTTTGGTGATGGAAACAGAAGGCTTTTTATCCCAGGACAAGAAATCAGCCCTCAAAAACTTAACCGGCAGAAAATATTTTTGGAAAAAATCCCTAAGCCCCGGGGTCACAATTTCCGCAAAAATCTGACATTTGGCAATTCACTCAAAAATGGTGCCAAAAGCTTGAAAATGCTCTACTGAAAGGTTTGGCACTCGAAACAGAAGGCTTTTTATCCCAGGACAAGAAATCAGCCCTCAAAAACTTAACCGGCAGAAAATATTTTTTTGAAAAAATCCCTAAGCCCCGGGGTCACAATTTCCGCAAAAATCTGACTTTTGGCAATTCACTCAAAAATGGTGCCAAAAGCTTGAAAATGCTCCCCTGAAAGCTTTGGTGATGGAAACAGAAGGCTTTTTATCCCAGGACAAGAAATCAGCCCTCAAAAACTTAACCGGCAGAAAATATTTTTTTGAAAAAATCCCTAAGCCCCGGGGTCACAATTTCCGCAAGAATCTGACTTTTGGCAATTCACTCAAAAATGGTGCCAAAAGCTTGAAAATGCTCTACTGAAAGGTTTGGCACTCGGAACTGAAGGCTTTTTATCCCAGGAGAAGAAATCAGCCCTCAAAAACTTAACCGGCACAAAATATTTTTTTGAAAAAATCCCTAAGCCCCGGGGTCACAATTTCCGCAAAAATCTGACTTTTGGCAATTCACTCAAAAATGGTGCCAAAAGCTTGAAAATGCTCTCTTGAAAAGTTTGGCACTCGGAACTGAAGGCTTTTTATCCCAGGACAAGAAATCAGCCCTCAAAAACTTAACCGGCAGAAAATATTTTTTTGAAAAAATCCCTAAGCCCCGGGGTCACAATTTCAGCAAAAATCTGACTTTTGGCAATTCACTCAAAAATGGTGCCAAAAGCTTTAAAATGCTCTACTGAAAGCTATGGCCATGGAAACAGAAGGCTTTTTATCCCAGGACAAGAAATCAGCCCTCAAAAACTTAACCGGCAGAAAATATTTTTTTGAAAAAATCCCTAAGCCCCGGGGTCACAATTTCCGCAAAAATCTGACTTTTGGCAATTCACTCAAAAATGGTGCCAAAAGCTTGAAAATGCTCCCCTGAAAGCTTTGGCGATGGAAACAGAAGGCTTTTTATCCCAGGACAAGAAATCAGCCCTCAAAAAGTTAACCGGCAGAAAATATTTTTTTGAAAAAATCCCTAAGCCCCGGGGTCACAATTTCCGCAAAAATCTGACTTTTGGCAATTCACTCAAAAATGGTGCCGAAAGCTTGAAAATGCTCTCTTGAAAGGTTTGGCACTCGGAACTGAAGGCTTTTTATCCCAGGACAAGAAATCAGCCCTCAAAAACTTAACCGGCAGAAAATATTTTTTTGAAAAAATCCCTAAGCCCCGGGGTCACAATTTCCGCAAAAATCTGACTTTTGGCAATTCACTCAAAAATGGTGCCAAAAGCTTGAAAATGCTCTACTGAAAGGTTTGGCACTCGAAACAGAAGGATTTTTATCCCAGGACAAGAAATCAGCCCTCAAAAACTTAACCGGCAGAAAATATTTTTTTGAAAAAATCCCAAAGCCCCGGGGTCACAATTTCCGCAAAAATCTGACTTTTGGCAATTCACTCAAAAATGGTGCCAAAAGCTTGAAAATGCTCTACTGAAAGGTTTGGCACTCGAAACAGAAGGCTTTTTATCCCACGACAAGAAATCAGCCCTCAAAAACTTAACCGGCAGAAAATACTTTTTTTGAAAAAATCCCTAAGCCCCGGGGTCACAATTTCCGCAAAAATCTGACTTTTGGCAATTCACTCAAAAATGGTGCCAAAAGCTTGAAAATGCTCCCCTGAAAGCTTTGGCGATGGAAACAGAAGGCTTTTTATCCCAGGACAGGAAATCAGCCCTCAAAAACTTAACCGGCAGAAAATATTTTTTTGAAAAAATCCCTAAGCCCCGGGGTCACAATTTCCGCAAAAATCTGACTTTTGGCAATTCACTCAAAAATAGTGCCAAAAGCTTGAAAATGCTCTCCTGAAAGGTTTGGCACTCGAAACAGAAGGCTTTTTATCCCAGGACAAGAAATCAGCCCTCAAAACCTTAACCGGCAGAAAATATTTTTTTGAAAAAATCCCTAAGCCCCGGGGTCACAATTTCCGCAAAAATCTGACTTTTGGCAATTCACTCAAAAATGGTGCCAAAAGCTTGAAAATGCTCCCCTGAAAGCTTTGGCGATGGAAACAGAAGGCTTTTTATCCCAGGACAAGAAATCAGCCCTCAAAAACTTAACCGGCAGAAAATATTTTTTTGAAAAAATCCCTAAGCCCCGGGGTCACAATTTCCGCAAAAATCTGACTTTTGGCAATTCACTCAAAAATGGTGCCAAAAGCTTGAAAATGCTCCACTGAAAGGTTTGGCACTCGAAACAGAAGGCTTTTTATCCCAGGACAAGAAATCAGCCCTCAAAAACTTAACCGGCAGAAAATATTTTTTTGAAAAAATCCCTAAGCCCCGGGGTCACAATTTCCGCAAAAATCTGACTTTTGGCAATTCACTCAAAAATGGTGCCAAAAGCTTGAAAATGCTCTACTGAAAGGTTTGGCACTCGGAACTGAAGGCTTTTTATCCCAGGACAAGAAATCAGCCCTCAAAAACTTAACCGGCAGAAAATATTTTTTTGAAAAAATCCCTAAGCCCCGGGGTCACAATTTCCGCAAAAATCTGACTTTTGGCAATTCACTGAAAAATGGTGCCAAAAGCTTGAAAATGGTCTCTTGAAAGGTTTGGCACTCGGAACTGAAGGCTTTTTATCCCAGGACAAGAAATCAGCCCTCAAAAACTTAACCGGCAGAAAATATTTTTTTGAAAAAATCCCTAAGCCCTGGGGTCACAATTTCCACAAAAATCTGACTTTTGGCAATTCACGCAGAAATGGTGCCAAAAGCTTGAAAATGCTCTCCTGAAAGGTTTGTCGCTCGAAACAGAAGGCTTTTTATCCCAGGACAAGAAATCAGCCCTCAAAAACTTAACCGGCAGAAAATATTTTTTAAAAAAATCCCTAAGCCCCGGGGTCACAATTTCCGCAAGAATCTGACTTTTGGCAATTCACTCAAAAATGGTGCCAAAAGCTTTAAAATGCTCCCCTGAAAGCTTTGGCGATGGAAACAGAAGGCTTTTTATCCCAGGACAAGAAATCAGCCCTCAAAAACTTAACCGGCAGAAAATATTTTTTTGAAAAAATCCCTAAGCCCCGGGGTCACAATTTCCGCAAGAATCTGACTTTTGGCAATTCACTCAAAAATGGTGCCAAAAGCTTTAAAATGCTCCCCTGAAAGCTTTGGCGATGGAAACAGAAGGCTTTTTATCCCAGGACAAGAAATCAGCCCTCAAAAACTTAACCGGCAGAAAATATTTTTTTGAAAAAATCCCTAAGCCCCGGGGTCACAATTTCCGCAAAAATCTGACTTTTGGCAATTCACTCAAAAATGGTGCCAAAAGCTTGAAAATGCTCCCCTGAAAGCTTTGGCGATGGAAACAGAAGGCTTTTTATCCCAGGAGAGGAAATCAGCCCTCAAAAACTTAACCGGCAGAAAATATTTTTTGGAAAAAATCCCTAAGCCCCGGGGTCACAATTTCCGCAAAAATCTGACTTTTGGCAATTCACTCAAAAATGGTGCCAAAAGCTTGAAAATCCTCTCCTGAAAGGTTTGTCACTCGAAACAGAAGGCTTTTTATCCCAGGACAAGAAATCAGCCCTCAAAAACTTAACCGGCAGAAAATATTTTTTTGAAAAAATCCCTCAGCCCCGGGGTCACAATTTCAGCAAAAATCTGACTTTTGGCAATTCACGCAGAAATGGTGCCAAAAGCTTGAAAATGCTCTCCTGAAAGGTTTGGCACTCGAAACAGAAGGCTTTTTATCCCAGGACAAGAAATCAGCCCTCAAAAACTTAACCGGCAGAAAATATTTTTTTGAAAAAATCCCTAAGCCCCGGGGTCACAATTTCCGCAAAAATCTGACGTTTGGCAATTCACTCAAAAATGGTGCCAAAAGCTTGAAAATGCTCTACTGAAAGCTTTGGCGATGGAAACAGAAGGCTTTTTATCCCAGGACAGGAAATCAGCCCTCAAAAACTTAACCGGCAGAAAATATTTTTTTGAAAAAATCCCTAAGCCCCGGGGTCACAATTTCCGCAAGAATCTGACTTTTGGCAATTCACTCAAAAATGGTGCCAAAAGCTTTAAAAAGCTCCCCTGAAAGCTTTGGCGATGGAAACAGAAGGCTTTTTATCCCAGGGCAAGAAATCAGCCCTCAAAAACTTAACCGGCAGAAAATATTTTTTTGAAAAAATCCCTAAGCCCCGGGGTCACAATTTCCGCAAAAATCTGACTTTTGGCAATTCACTCAAAAATAGTGCCAAAAGCTTGAAAATGCTCTCCTGAAAGGTTTGGCACTCGAAACAGAAGGCTTTTTATCCCAGGACAAGAAATCAGCCCTCAAAAACTTAACCGGCAGAAAATATTTTTTTGAAAAAATCCCTAAGCCCCGGGGTCACAATTTCCGCAAAAATCTGACTTTTGGCAATTCACTCAAAAATGGTGCCAAAAGCTTGAAAATGCTCTACTGAAAGGTTTGGCACTCGAAACAGAACGCTTTTTATCCCAGGACAAGAAATCAGCCCTCAAAAACTTAACCGGCAGAAAATATTTTTTTGAAAAAATCCCTAAGCCCCGGGGTCACAATTTCAGCAAAAATATGACTTTTGGCAATTCACTCAAAAATAGTGCCAAAAGCTTGAAAATGCTCTACTGAAAGGTTTGGCACTCGGAACTGAAGGCTTTTTATCCCAGGACAAGAAATCAGCCCTCAAAAACTTAACCGGCAGAAAATATTTTTTTGAAAAAATCCTAAAGCCCCGGGGTCACAATTTCAGCAAAAATCTGACTTTTGGCAATTCACTCAAAAATGGTGCCAAAAGCTTGAAAATGCTCTCCTGAAAGCTTTGGCGATGGAAACAGAAGGCTTTTTATCCCAGGACAAGAAATCAGCCCTCAAAAACTTAACCGGCAGAAAATATTTTTTTGAAAAAATCCCTAAGCCCCGGGGTCACAATTTCTGCAAGAATCTGACTTTTGGCAATTCACTCAAAAATGGTGCCAAAAGCTTTAAAATGCTCCCCTGAAAGCTTTGGCGATGGAAACAGAAGGCTTTTTATCCCAGGACAAGAAATCAGCCCTCAAAAACTTAACCGGCAGAAAATATTTTTTTGAAAAAATCCCTAAGCCCCGGGGTCACAATTTCCGCAAAAATCTGACTTTTGGCAATTCACTCAAAAATGGTGCCAAAAGCTTGAAAATGCTCCCCTGAAAGCTTTGGCGATGGAAACAGAAGGCTTTTTATCCCAGGAGAGGAAATCAGCCCTCAAAAACTTAACCGGCAGAAAATATTTTTTGGAAAAAATCCCTAAGCCCCGGGGTCACAATTTCAGCAAAAATCTGATTTTTGGCAATTCACTCAAAAATGGTTCCAAAAGCTTGAAAATGCTCCCCTGAAAGCTTTGGCGATGGAAACAGAAGGCTTTTTATCCCAGGACAAGAAATCAGCCCTCAAAAACTTAACCGGCAGAAAATATTTTTTTGAAAAAATCCCTAAGCCCCGGGGTCACAATTTCAGCAAAAATCTGACTTTTGGCAATTCACTCAAAAATAGTGCCAAAAGCTTGAAAATGCTCCACTGAAAGGTTTGGCACTCGAAACAGAAGGCTTTTTATCCCAGGACAAGAAATCAGCCCTCAAAAACTTAACCGGCAGAAAATATTTTTTTGAAAAAATCCCTAAGCCCCGGGGTCACAATTTCCGCAAAAATCTGACTTTTGGCAATTCACTCAAAAATGGTGCCAAAAGCTTGAAAATGCTCTACTGAAAGGTTTGGCACTCGGAACTGAAGGCTTTTTATCCCAGGACAAGAAATCAGCCCTCAAAAACTTAACCGGCAGAAAATATTTTTTTGAAAAAATCCCTAAGCCCCGGGGTCACAATTTCCGCAAAAATCTGACTTTTGGCAATTCACTCAAAAATGGTGCCAAAAGCTTGAAAATGGTCTCTTGAAAGGTTTGGCACTCGGAACTGAAGGCTTTTTATCCCAGGACAAGAAATCAGCCCTCAAAAACTTAACCGGCAGAAAATATTTTTTTGAAAAAATCCCTAAGCCCTGGGGTCACAATTTCCACAAAAATCTGACTTTTGGCAATTCACGCAGAAATGGTGCCAAAAGCTTGAAAATGCTCTCCTGAAAGGTTTGGCACTCGAATCAGAAGGCTTTTTATCCCAGGACAAGAAATCAGCCCTCAAAAACTTAACCGGCAGAAAATATTTTTTTGAAAAAATCCCTAAGCCCCGGGGTCACAATTTCCGCAAGAATCTGACTTTTGGCAATTCACTCAAAAATGGTGCCAAAAGCTTGAAAATGCTCCCCTGAAAGGTTTGGCACTCGAAACAGAAGGCTTTTTATCACAGGACAAGATATCAGCCCTCAAAAACTTAACCGGCAGAAAATATTTTTTTGAAAAAATCCCTAAGCCCCGGGGTCACAATTTCCGCAAGAATCTGACTTTTGGCAATTCACTCAAAAATGGTGCCAAAAGCTTGAAAATGCTCCCCTGAAAGGTTTGGCACTCGAAACAGAAGGCTTTTTATCCCAGGACAAGATATCAGCCCTCAAAAACTTAACCGGCAGAAAATATTTTTTTGAAAAAATCCCTAAGCCCCGGGGTCACAATTTCCGCAAAAATCTGACTTTTGGCAATTCACTCAAAAATGGTGCCAAAAGCTTGAAAATGCTCTACTGAAAGGTTTGGCACTCGAAACAGAACGCTTTTTATCCCAGGACAAGAAATCAGCCCTCAAAAACTTAACCGGCAGAAAATATTTTTTTGAAAAAATCCCTAAGCCCCGGGGTCACAATTTCCGCAAAAATCTGACTTTTGGCAATTCACTCAAAAATAGTGCCAAAAGCTTGAAAATGCTCTACTGAAAGGTTTGGCACTCGGAACTGAAGGCTTTTTATCCCAGGACAAGAAATCAGCCCTCAAAAACTTAACCGGCAGAAAATATTTTTTTGAAAAAATCCTAAAGCCCCGGGGTCACAATTTCAGCAAAAATCTGACTTTTGGCAATTCACTCAAAAATGGTGCCAAAAGCTTGAAAATGCTCCCCTGAAAGCTTTGGCGATGGAAACAGAAGGCTTTTTATCCCAGGACAAGAAATCAGCCCTCAAAAACTTAACCGGCAGAAAATATTTTTTTGAAAAAATCCCTAAGCCCCGGGGTCACAATTTCCGCAAAAATCTGACTTTTGGCAATTCACTCAAAAATGGTGCCAAAAGCTTGAAAATGCTCCCCTGAAAGCTTTGGCGATGGAAACAGAAGGCTTTTTATCCCAGGACAAGAAATCAGCCCTCAAAAACTTAACCGGCAGAAAATATTTTTTTGAAAAAATCCCTAAGCCCCAGGGTCACAATTACCGCAAAAATTTGACTTTTGGCAATTCACTCAAAAATAGTGCCAAAAGCTTGAAAATGCTCCACTGAAAGGTTTGGCACTCGAAACAGATGGCTTTTTATCCCAGGACAAGAAATCAGCCCTCAAAAACTTAACCGGCAGAAAATATTTTTTTGAAAAAATCCCTAAGCCCCGGGGTCACAATTTCCGCAAAAATCTGACTTTTGGCAATTCACTCAAAAATGGTGCCAAAAGCTTGAAAATGCTCTACTGAAAGGTTTGGCACTCGAAACAGAAGGCTTTTTATCCCAGGACAAGAAATCAGCCCTCAAAAACTTAACCGGCAGAAAATATTTTTTTGAAAATATCCCTAAGCCCCGGGGTCACAATTTCCGCAAAAATCTGACTTTTGGCAATTCACTCAAAAATGGTGCCAAAAGCTTGAAAATGCTCTCTTGAAAGGTTTGGCACTCGGAACTGAAGGCTTTTTATCCCAGGACAAGAAATCAGCCCTCAAAAACTTAACCGGCAGAAAATATTTTTTTGAAAAAATCCCTAAGCCCCGGGGTCACAATTTCCACAAAAATCTGACTTTTGGCAATTCACGCAAAAATGGTGCCAAAAGCTTGAAAATGCTCTCCTGAAAGGTTTGTCGCTCGAAACAGAAGGCTTTTTATCCCAGGACAAGAAATCAGCCCTCAAAAACTTAACCGGCAGAAAATATTTTTTTAAAAAATCCTAAAGCCCCGGGGTCACAATTTCCGCAAGAATCTGACTTTTGGCAATTCACTCAAAAATGGTGCCAAAAGCTTTAAAATGCTCCCCTGAAAGCTTTGGCGATGGAAACAGAAGGCTTTTTATCCCAGGACAAGAAATCAGCCCTCAAAAACTTAACCGGCAGAAAATATTTTTTTGAAAAAATCCCTAAGCCCCGGGGGTCACAATTTCAGCAAAAATCTGACTTTTGGCAATTCACTCAAAAATAGTGCCAAAAGCTTGAAAATGCTCTACTGAAAGGTTTGGCACTCGAAACAGAAGGCTTTTTATCCCAGGACAAGATATCAGCCCTCAAAAACTTAACCGGCAGAAAATATTTTTTTGAAAAAATCCCTAAGCCCCGGGGTCACAATTTCCGCAAAAATCTGACTTTTGGCAATTCACTCAAAAATGGTGCCAAAAGCTTGAAAATGCTCCCCTGAAAGCTTTGGCGATGGAAACAGAAGGCTTTTTATCCCAGGACAAGAAATCAGCCCTCAAAAACTTAACCGGCAGAAAATATTTTTTTGAAAAAATCCCTAAGCCCCGGGGTCACAATTTCCGCAAAAATTTGACTTTTGGCAATTCACTCAAAAATAGTGCCAAAAGCTTGAAAATGCTCCACTGAAAGGTTTGGCACTCGAAACAGATGGCTTTTTATCCCAGGACAAGAAATCAGCCCTCAAAAACTTAACCGGCAGAAAATATTTTTTTGAAAAAATCCCTAAGCCCCGGGGTCACAATTTCCGCAAAAATCTGACTTTTGGCAATTCACTCAAAAATGGTGCCAAAAGCTTGAAAATGCTCCCCTGAAAGCTTTGGCGATGGAAACAGAAGGCTTTTTATCCCAGGACAAGAAATCAGCCCTCAAAAACTTAACCGGCAGAAAATATTTTTTTGAAAAAATCCCTAAGCCCCGGGGTCACAATTTCAGCAAAAATCTGACTTTTGGCAATTCACTCAAAAATGGTGCCAAAAGCTTGAAAATGCTCCCCTGAAAGCTTTGGCGATGGAAACAGAAGGCTTTTTATCCCAGGACAAGAAATCAGCCCTCAAAAACTTAACCGGCAGAAAATATTTTTTGGGAAAAATCCCTAAGCCCCGGGGTCACAATTTCCGCAAAAATCTGACTTTTGGCAATTCACTCAAAAATGGTGCCGAAAGCTTGAAAATGCTCTCTTGAAAGGTTTGGCACTCGGAACTGAAGGCTTTTTATCCCAGGACAAGAAATCAGCCCTCAAAAACTTAACCGGCACAAAATATTTTTTTGAAAAAATCCCTAAGCCCCGGGGTCACAATTTCCGCAAAAATCTGACTTTTGGCAATTCACTCAAAAATGGTGCCAAAAGCTTGAAAATGCTCTCCTGAAAGGTTTGGCACTCGAAACAGAAGGCTTTTTATCCCAGGACAAGAAATCAGCCCTCAAAAACTTAACCGGCAGAAAATATTTTTTTGAAAAAATCCCTAAGCCCCGGGGTCACAATTTCCGCAAAAATCTGACTTTTGGCAATTCACTCAAAAATGGTGCCAAGAGCTTGAAAATGCTCCCCTGAAAGCTTTGGTGATGGAAACAGAAGGCTTTTTATCCCAGGACAAGAAATCAGCCCTCAAAAACTTAACCGGCAGAAAATATTTTTGGAAAAAATCCCTAAGCCCCGGGGTCACAATTTCCGCAAAAATCTGACATTTGGCAATTCACTCAAAAATAGTGCCAAAAGCTTGAAAGTGCTCTACTGAAAGGTTTGGCACTCGAAACAGAAGGCTTTTTATCCCAGGACAAGAAATCAGCCCTCAAAAACTTAACCGGCAGAAAATATTTTTTTGAAAAAATCCCTAAGCCCTGGGGTCACAATTTCCGCAAAAATCTGACTTTTGGCAATTCACTCAAAAATGGTGCCAAAAGCTTGAAAATGCTCCCCTGAAAGCTTTGGCGATGGAAACAGAAGGCTTTTTATCCCAGGAGAGGAAATCAGCCCTCAAAAACTTAACCGGCAGAAAATATTTTTTGGAAAAAATCCCTAAGCCCCGGGGTCACAATTTCAGCAAAAATCTGATTTTTGGCAATTCACTCAAAAATGGTTCCAAAAGCTTGAAAATGCTCCCCTGAAAGCTTTGGCGATGGAAACAGAAGGCTTTTTATCCCAGGACAAGAAATCAGCCCTCAAAAACTTAACCGGCAGAAAATATTTTTTTGAAAAAATCCCTAAGCCCCGGGGTCACAATTTCAGCAAAAATCTGACTTTTGGCAATTCACTCAAAAATAGTGCCAAAAGCTTGAAAATGCTCCACTGAAAGGTTTGGCACTCGAAACAGAAGGCTTTTTATCCCAGGACAAGAAATCAGCCCTCAAAAACTTAACCGGCAGAAAATATTTTTTTGAAAAAATCCCTAAGCCCCGGGGTCACAATTTCCGCAAAAATCTGACTTTTGGCAATTCACTCAAAAATGGTGCCAAAAGCTTGAAAATGCTCTACTGAAAGGTTTGGCACTCGGAACTGAAGGCTTTTTATCCCAGGACAAGAAATCAGCCCTCAAAAACTTAACCGGCAGAAAATATTTTTTTGAAAAAATCCCTAAGCCCCGGGGTCACAATTTCCGCAAAAATCTGACTTTTGGCAATTCACTCAAAAATGGTGCCAAAAGCTTGAAAATGGTCTCTTGAAAGGTTTGGCACTCGGAACTGAAGGCTTTTTATCCCAGGACAAGAAATCAGCCCTCAAAAACTTAACCGGCAGAAAATATTTTTTTGAAAAAATCCCTAAGCCCTGGGGTCACAATTTCCACAAAAATCTGACTTTTGGCAATTCACGCAGAAATGGTGCCAAAAGCTTGAAAATGCTCTCCTGAAAGGTTTGGCACTCGAATCAGAAGGCTTTTTATCCCAGGACAAGAAATCAGCCCTCAAAAACTTAACCGGCAGAAAATATTTTTTTGAAAAAATCCCTAAGCCCCGGGGTCACAATTTCCGCAAGAATCTGACTTTTGGCAATTCACTCAAAAATGGTGCCAAAAGCTTGAAAATGCTCCCCTGAAAGGTTTGGCACTCGAAACAGAAGGCTTTTTATCACAGGACAAGATATCAGCCCTCAAAAACTTAACCGGCAGAAAATATTTTTTTGAAAAAATCCCTAAGCCCCGGGGTCACAATTTCCGCAAGAATCTGACTTTTGGCAATTCACTCAAAAATGGTGCCAAAAGCTTGAAAATGCTCCCCTGAAAGGTTTGGCACTCGAAACAGAAGGCTTTTTATCCCAGGACAAGATATCAGCCCTCAAAAACTTAACCGGCAGAAAATATTTTTTTGAAAAAATCCCTAAGCCCCGGGGTCACAATTTCCGCAAAAATCTGACTTTTGGCAATTCACTCAAAAATGGTGCCAAAAGCTTGAAAATGCTCTACTGAAAGGTTTGGCACTCGAAACAGAACGCTTTTTATCCCAGGACAAGAAATCAGCCCTCAAAAACTTAACCGGCAGAAAATATTTTTTTGAAAAAATCCCTAAGCCCCGGGGTCACAATTTCCGCAAAAATCTGACTTTTGGCAATTCACTCAAAAATAGTGCCAAAAGCTTGAAAATGCTCTACTGAAAGGTTTGGCACTCGGAACTGAAGGCTTTTTATCCCAGGACAAGAAATCAGCCCTCAAAAACTTAACCGGCAGAAAATATTTTTTTGAAAAAATCCTAAAGCCCCGGGGTCACAATTTCAGCAAAAATCTGACTTTTGGCAATTCACTCAAAAATGGTGCCAAAAGCTTGAAAATGCTCCCCTGAAAGCTTTGGCGATGGAAACAGAAGGCTTTTTATCCCAGGACAAGAAATCAGCCCTCAAAAACTTAACCGGCAGAAAATATTTTTTTGAAAAAATCCCTAAGCCCCGGGGTCACAATTTCCGCAAAAATCTGACTTTTGGCAATTCACTCAAAAATGGTGCCAAAAGCTTGAAAATGCTCCCCTGAAAGCTTTGGCGATGGAAACAGAAGGCTTTTTATCCCAGGACAAGAAATCAGCCCTCAAAAACTTAACCGGCAGAAAATATTTTTTTGAAAAAATCCCTAAGCCCCAGGGTCACAATTACCGCAAAAATTTGACTTTTGGCAATTCACTCAAAAATAGTGCCAAAAGCTTGAAAATGCTCCACTGAAAGGTTTGGCACTCGAAACAGATGGCTTTTTATCCCAGGACAAGAAATCAGCCCTCAAAAACTTAACCGGCAGAAAATATTTTTTTGAAAAAATCCCTAAGCCCCGGGGTCACAATTTCCGCAAAAATCTGACTTTTGGCAATTCACTCAAAAATGGTGCCAAAAGCTTGAAAATGCTCTACTGAAAGGTTTGGCACTCGAAACAGAAGGCTTTTTATCCCAGGACAAGAAATCAGCCCTCAAAAACTTAACCGGCAGAAAATATTTTTTTGAAAATATCCCTAAGCCCCGGGGTCACAATTTCCGCAAAAATCTGACTTTTGGCAATTCACTCAAAAATGGTGCCAAAAGCTTGAAAATGCTCTCTTGAAAGGTTTGGCACTCGGAACTGAAGGCTTTTTATCCCAGGACAAGAAATCAGCCCTCAAAAACTTAACCGGCAGAAAATATTTTTTTGAAAAAATCCCTAAGCCCCGGGGTCACAATTTCCACAAAAATCTGACTTTTGGCAATTCACGCAAAAATGGTGCCAAAAGCTTGAAAATGCTCTCCTGAAAGGTTTGTCGCTCGAAACAGAAGGCTTTTTATCCCAGGACAAGAAATCAGCCCTCAAAAACTTAACCGGCAGAAAATATTTTTTTAAAAAATCCTAAAGCCCCGGGGTCACAATTTCCGCAAGAATCTGACTTTTGGCAATTCACTCAAAAATGGTGCCAAAAGCTTTAAAATGCTCCCCTGAAAGCTTTGGCGATGGAAACAGAAGGCTTTTTATCCCAGGACAAGAAATCAGCCCTCAAAAACTTAACCGGCAGAAAATATTTTTTTGAAAAAATCCCTAAGCCCCGGGGGTCACAATTTCAGCAAAAATCTGACTTTTGGCAATTCACTCAAAAATAGTGCCAAAAGCTTGAAAATGCTCTACTGAAAGGTTTGGCACTCGAAACAGAAGGCTTTTTATCCCAGGACAAGATATCAGCCCTCAAAAACTTAACCGGCAGAAAATATTTTTTTGAAAAAATCCCTAAGCCCCGGGGTCACAATTTCCGCAAAAATCTGACTTTTGGCAATTCACTCAAAAATGGTGCCAAAAGCTTGAAAATGCTCCCCTGAAAGCTTTGGCGATGGAAACAGAAGGCTTTTTATCCCAGGACAAGAAATCAGCCCTCAAAAACTTAACCGGCAGAAAATATTTTTTTGAAAAAATCCCTAAGCCCCGGGGTCACAATTTCCGCAAAAATTTGACTTTTGGCAATTCACTCAAAAATAGTGCCAAAAGCTTGAAAATGCTCCACTGAAAGGTTTGGCACTCGAAACAGATGGCTTTTTATCCCAGGACAAGAAATCAGCCCTCAAAAACTTAACCGGCAGAAAATATTTTTTTGAAAAAATCCCTAAGCCCCGGGGTCACAATTTCCGCAAAAATCTGACTTTTGGCAATTCACTCAAAAATGGTGCCAAAAGCTTGAAAATGCTCCCCTGAAAGCTTTGGCGATGGAAACAGAAGGCTTTTTATCCCAGGACAAGAAATCAGCCCTCAAAAACTTAACCGGCAGAAAATATTTTTTTGAAAAAATCCCTAAGCCCCGGGGTCACAATTTCAGCAAAAATCTGACTTTTGGCAATTCACTCAAAAATGGTGCCAAAAGCTTGAAAATGCTCCCCTGAAAGCTTTGGCGATGGAAACAGAAGGCTTTTTATCCCAGGACAAGAAATCAGCCCTCAAAAACTTAACCGGCAGAAAATATTTTTTGGGAAAAATCCCTAAGCCCCGGGGTCACAATTTCCGCAAAAATCTGACTTTTGGCAATTCACTCAAAAATGGTGCCGAAAGCTTGAAAATGCTCTCTTGAAAGGTTTGGCACTCGGAACTGAAGGCTTTTTATCCCAGGACAAGAAATCAGCCCTCAAAAACTTAACCGGCACAAAATATTTTTTTGAAAAAATCCCTAAGCCCCGGGGTCACAATTTCCGCAAAAATCTGACTTTTGGCAATTCACTCAAAAATGGTGCCAAAAGCTTGAAAATGCTCTCCTGAAAGGTTTGGCACTCGAAACAGAAGGCTTTTTATCCCAGGACAAGAAATCAGCCCTCAAAAACTTAACCGGCAGAAAATATTTTTTTGAAAAAATCCCTAAGCCCCGGGGTCACAATTTCCGCAAAAATCTGACTTTTGGCAATTCACTCAAAAATGGTGCCAAGAGCTTGAAAATGCTCCCCTGAAAGCTTTGGTGATGGAAACAGAAGGCTTTTTATCCCAGGACAAGAAATCAGCCCTCAAAAACTTAACCGGCAGAAAATATTTTTGGAAAAAATCCCTAAGCCCCGGGGTCACAATTTCCGCAAAAATCTGACATTTGGCAATTCACTCAAAAATAGTGCCAAAAGCTTGAAAGTGCTCTACTGAAAGGTTTGGCACTCGAAACAGAAGGCTTTTTATCCCAGGACAAGAAATCAGCCCTCAAAAACTTAACCGGCAGAAAATATTTTTTTGAAAAAATCCCTAAGCCCTGGGGTCACAATTTCCGCAAAAATCTGACTTTTGGCAATTCACTCAAAAATGGTGCCAAAAGCTTGAAAATGCTCCCCTGAAAGCTTTGGCGATGGAAACAGAAGGCTTTTTATCCCAGGACAAGAAATCAGCCCTCAAAAACTTAACCGGCAGAAAATATTTTTTGGGAAAAATCCCTAAGCCCCGGGGTCACAATTTCCGCAAAAATCTGACTTTTGGCAATTCACTCAAAAATGGTGCCGAAAGCTTGAAAATGCTCTCTTGAAAGGTTTGGCACTCGGAACTGAAGGCTTTTTATCCCAGGACAAGAAATCAGCCCTCAAAAACTTAACCGGCACAAAATATTTTTTTGAAAAAATCCCTAAGCCCCGGGGTCACAATTTCCGCAAAAATCTGACTTTTGGCAATTCACTCAAAAATGGTGCCAAAAGCTTGAAAATGCTCTCCTGAAAGGTTTGGCACTCGAAACAGAAGGCTTTTTATCCCAGGACAAGAAATCAGCCCTCAAAAACTTAACCGGCAGAAAATATTTTTTTGAAAAAATCCCTAAGCCCCGGGGTCACAATTTCCGCAAAAATCTGACTTTTGGCAATTCACTCAAAAATGGTGCCAAGAGCTTGAAAATGCTCCCCTGAAAGCTTTGGTGATGGAAACAGAAGGCTTTTTATCCCAGGACAAGAAATCAGCCCTCAAAAACTTAACCGGCAGAAAATATTTTTGGAAAAAATCCCTAAGCCCCGGGGTCACAATTTCCGCAAAAATCTGACATTTGGCAATTCACTCAAAAATAGTGCCAAAAGCTTGAAAGTGCTCTACTGAAAGGTTTGGCACTCGAAACAGAAGGCTTTTTATCCCAGGACAAGAAATCAGCCCTCAAAAACTTAACCGGCAGAAAATATTTTTTTGAAAAAATCCCTAAGCCCTGGGGTCACAATTTCCGCAAAAATCTGACTTTTGGCAATTCACTCAAAAATGGTGCCAAAAGCTTGAAAATGCTCCCCTGAAAGCTTTGGCGATGGAAACAGAAGGCTTTTTATCCCAGGACAAGAAATCAGCCCTCAAAAACTTAACCGGCAGAAAATATTTTTTTGAAAAAATCCCTAAGCCCCAGGGTCACAATTACCGCAAAAATTTGACTTTTGGCAATTCACTCAAAAATAGTGCCAAAAGCTTGAAAATGCTCCACTGAAAGGTTTGGCACTCGAAACAGATGGCTTTTTATCCCAGGACAAGAAATCAGCCCTCAACAACTTAACCGGCAGAAAATATTTTTTTGAAAAAATCCCTAAGCCCCGGGGTCACAATTTCCGCAAAAATCTGACTTTTGGCAATTCACTCAAAAATGGTGCCAAAAGCTTGAAAATGCTCTACTGAAAGGTTTGGCACTCGAAACAGAAGGCTTTTTATCCCAGGACAAGAAATCAGCCCTCAAAAACTTAACCGGCAGAAAATATTTTTTTGAAAAATCCTAAAGCCCCGGGGTCACAATTTCCGCAAGAATCTGACTTTTGGCAATTCACTCAAAAATGGTGCCAAAAGCTTTAAAATGCTCCCCTGAAAGCTTTGGCGATGGAAACAGAAGGCTTTTTATCCCAGGACAAGAAATCAGCCCTCAAAAACTTAACCGGCAGAAAATATTTTTTTGAAAAAATCCCTAAGCCCCGGGGTCACAATTTCAGCAAAAATCTGACTTTTGGCAATTCACTCAAAAATGGTGCCAAAAGCTTGAAAATGCTCCCCTGAAAGCTTTGGCGATGGAAACAGAAGGCTTTTTATCCCAGGACAAGAAATCAGCCCTCAAAAACTTAACCGGCAGAAAATATTTTTTTGAAAAAATCCCTAAGCCCCGGGGTCACAATTTCCGCAAAAATCTGACTTTTGGCAATTCACTCAAAAATGGTGCCAAAAGCTTGAAAATGCTCTCTTGAAAGGTTTGGCACTCGGAACTGAAGGCTTTTTATCCCAGGACAAGAAATCAGCCCTCAAAAACTTAACCGGCAGAAAATACTTTTTTTGAAAAAATCCCTAAGCCCCGGGGTCACAATTTCCGCAAAAATCTGACTTTTGGCAATTCACTCAAAAATGGTGCCAAAAGCTTGAAAATGCTCCCCTGAAAGCTTTGGTGATGGAAACAGAAGGCTTTTTATCCCAGGACAAGAAATCAGCCCTCAAAAACTTAACCGGCAGAAAATATTTTTTTGAAAAAATCCCTAAGCCCCGGGGTCACAATTTCCGCAAAAATCTGACATTTGGCAATTCACTCAAAAATGGTGCCAAAAGCTTGAAAATGCTCTACTGAAAGGTTTGGCACTCGAAACAGAAGGCTTTTTATCCCAGGACAAGAAATCAGCCCTCAAAAACTTAACCGGCACAAAATATTTTTTTGAAAAAATCCCTAAGCCCCGGGGTCACAATTTCAGCAAAAATCTGACTTTTGGCAATTCACTCAAAAATGGTGCCAAAAGCTTGAAAATGCTCCCCTGAAAGCTTTGGCGATGGAAACAGAAGGCTTTTTACCCCAGGACAAGAAATCAGCCCTCAAAAACTTAACCGGCAGAAAATATTTTTTTGTAAAAATCCCTAAGCCCCGGGTCACAATTTCCGCAAAAATCTGACTTTTGGCAATTCACTCAAAAATGGTGCCAAAAGCTTGAAAATGCTCCCCTGAAAGCTTTGGCGATGGAAACAGAAGGCTTTTTATCCCAGGACAAGAAATCAGCCCTCAAAAACTGAACCGGCAGAAAATATTTTTTTGAAAAAATCCCTAAGCCCCGGGGTCACAATTTCCGCAAGAATCTGACTTTTGGCAATTCACTCAAAAATGGTGCCAAAAGCTTGAAAATGCTCTACTGAAAGGTTTGGCACTCGGAACTGAAGGCTTTTTATCCCAGGACAAGAAATCAGCCCTCCAAAACTTAACCGGCACAAAATATTTTTTTGAAAAAATCCCTAAGCCCCGGGGTCACAATTTCAGCAAAAATCTGACTTTTGGCAATTCACTCAAAAATGGTGCCAAAAGCTTGAAAATGCTCTACTGAAAGGTTTGGCACTCGAAACAGAAGGCTTTTTATCCCAGGACAAGAAATCAGCCCTCAAAAACTTAACCGGCAGAAAATATTTTTTTGAAAAAATCCCTAAGCCCCGGGGTCACAATTTCCGCAAAAATCTGACTTTTGGCAATTCACTCAAAAATGGTGCCAAAAGCTTGAAAATGCTCTCTTGAAATGTTTGGCACTCGGAACTGAAGGCTTTTTATCCCAGGACAAGAAATCAGCCCTCAAAAACTTAACCGGCAGAAAATACTTTTTTTGAAAAAATCCCTAAGCCCCGGGGTCACAATTTCCGCAAAAATCTGACTTTTGGCAATTCACTCAAAAATGGTGCCAAAAGCTTGAAAATGCTCCCCTGAAAGCTTTGGTGATGGAAACAGAAGGCTTTTTATCCCAGGACAAGAAATCAGCCCTCAAAAACTTAACCGGCAGAAAATATTTTTTTGAAAAAATCCCTAAGCCCCGGGGTCACAATTTCCGCAAAAATCTGACATTTGGCAATTCACTCAAAAATGGTGCCAAAAGCTTGAAAATGCTCTACTGAAAGGTTTGGCACTCGAAACAGAAGGCTTTTTATCCCAGGACAAGAAATCAGCCCTCAAAAACTTAACCGGCAGAAAATATTTTTTTGAAAAAATCCCTAAGCCCCGGGGTCACAATTTCCGCAAAAATCTGACTTTTGGAAATTCACTCAAAAATGGTGCCAAAAGCTTGAAAATGCTCTACTGAAAGGTTTGGCACTCGAAACACAACGCTTTTTATCCCAGGACAAGAAATCAGCCCTCAAAAACTTAACCGGCAGAAAATATTTTTTTGAAAAAATCCCTAAGCCCCAGGGTCACAATTTCCGCAAAAATCTGACTTTTGGCAATTCACTCAAAAATGGTGCCAAAAGCTTGAAAATGCTCTACTGAAAGGTTTGGCACTCGAAACAGAAGGCTTTTTATCCCAGGAGAAGAAATCAGCCCTCAAAAACTTAACCGGCACAAAATATTTTTTTGAAAAAATCCCTAAGCCCCGGGGTCACAATTTCAGCAAAAATCTGACTTTTGGCAATTCACTCAAAAATGGTGCCAAAAGCTTGAAAATGCTCCCCTGAAAGCTTTGGCGATGGAAACAGAAGGCTTTTTACCCCAGGACAAGAAATCAGCCCTCAAAAACTTAACCAGCAGAAAATACTTTTTTTGAAAAAATCCCTAAGCCCCGGGGTCACAATTTCCGCAAAAATCTGACTTTTGGCAATTCACTCAAAAATGGTGCCAAAAGCTTGAAAATGCTCCCCTGAAAGCTTTGGTGATGGAAACAGAAGGCTTTTTATCCCAGGACAAGAAATCAGCCCTCAAAAACTTAACCGGCAGAAAATATTTTTTTGAAAAAATCCCTAAGCCCCGGGGTCACAATTTCCGCAAAAATCTGACATTTGGCAATTCACTCAAAAATGGTGCCAAAAGCTTGAAAATGCTCTACTGAAAGGTTTGTCACTCGAAACAGAAGGCTTTTTATCCCAGGACAAGAAATCAGCCCTCAAAAACTTAACCGGCAGAAAATATTTTTTTGAAAAAATCCCTAAGCCCCGGGGTCACAATTTCCGCAAAAATCTGACTTTTGGCAATTCACTCAAAAATGGTGCCAAAAGCTTGAAAATGCTCTACTGAAAGGTTTGGCACTCGAAACACAACGCTTTTTATCCCAGGACAAGAAATCAGCCCTCAAAAACTTAACCGGCAGAAAATATTTTTTTGAAAAAATCCCAAAGCCCCGGGGTCACAATTTCCGCAAAAATCTGACTTTTGGCAATTCACTCAAAAATGGTGCCAAAAGCTTGAAAATGCTCTACTGAAAGGTTTGGCACTCGAAACAGAAGGCTTTTTATCCCAGGAGAAGAAATCAGCCCTCAAAAACTTAACCGGCACAAAATATTTTTTTGAAAAAATCCCTAAGCCCCGGGGTCACAATTTCCGCAAAAATCTGACTTTTGGCAATTCACTCAAAAATGGTGCCAAAAGCTTGAAAATGCTCCCCTGAAAGCTTTGGCGATGGAAACAGAAGGCTTTTTACCCCAGGACAAGAAATCAGCCCTCAAAAACTTAACCAGCAGAAAATATTTTTTTGAAAAAATCCCTAAGCCCCGGGGTCACAATTTCCGCAAAAATCTGACTTTTGGCAATTCACTCAAAAATGGTGCCCAAAGCTTGAAAATGCTCTCCTGAAAGGTTTGGCACTCGAAACAGAAGGCTTTTTATCCCAGGACAAGAAATCAGCCCTCAAAAACTTAACCGGCAGAAAATATTTTTTTGAAAAAATCCCTAAGCCCCGGGGTCACAATTTCCGCAAAAACCTGACTTTTGGCAATTCACTCAAAAATGGTGCCAAAAGCTTGAAAATGCTCTACTGAAAGCTTTGGCGATGGAAACAGAAGGCTTTTTATCCCAGGACAAGAAATCAGCCCTCAAAAACTTAACCGGCAGAAAATATTTTTTTGAAAAAATCCCTAAGCCCCGGGGTCACAATTTCCGCAAAAATCTGACTTTTGGCAATTCACTCAAAAATGGTGCCAAAAGCTTGAAAATGCTCCCCTGAAAGCTTTGGCGATGGAAACAGAAGGCTTTTTATCCCAGGACAAGAAATCAGCCCTCAAAAACTTAACCGGCAGAAAATATTTTTTTGAAAAAATCCCTAAGCCCCGGGGTCACAATTTCCGCAAAAATCTGACTTTTGGCAATTCACTCAAAAATGGTGCCAAAAGCTTGAAAATGCTCTCTTGAAAGGTTTGGCACTCGGAACTGAAGGCTTTTTATCCCAGGACAAGAAATCAGCCCTCAAAAACTTAACCGGCAGAAAATACTTTTTTTGAAAAAATCCCTAAGCCCCGGGGTCACAATTTCCGCAAAAATCTGACTTTTGGCAATTCACTCAAAAATGGTGCCAAAAGCTTGAAAATGCTCCCCTGAAAGCTTTGGTGATGGAAACAGAAGGCTTTTTATCCCAGGACAAGAAATCAGCCCTCAAAAACTTAACCGGCAGAAAATATTTTTTTGAAAAAATCCCTAAGCCCCGGGGTCACAATTTCCGCAAAAATCTGACATTTGGCAATTCACTCAAAAATGGTGCCAAAAGCTTGAAAATGCTCTACTGAAAGGTTTGGCACTCGAAACAGAAGGCTTTTTATCCCAGGACAAGAAATCAGCCCTCAAAAACTTAACCGGCACAAAATATTTTTTTGAAAAAATCCCTAAGCCCCGGGGTCACAATTTCAGCAAAAATCTGACTTTTGGCAATTCACTCAAAAATGGTGCCAAAAGCTTGAAAATGCTCCCCTGAAAGCTTTGGCGATGGAAACAGAAGGCTTTTTACCCCAGGACAAGAAATCAGCCCTCAAAAACTTAACCGGCAGAAAATATTTTTTTGTAAAAATCCCTAAGCCCCGGGTCACAATTTCCGCAAAAATCTGACTTTTGGCAATTCACTCAAAAATGGTGCCAAAAGCTTGAAAATGCTCCCCTGAAAGCTTTGGCGATGGAAACAGAAGGCTTTTTATCCCAGGACAAGAAATCAGCCCTCAAAAACTGAACCGGCAGAAAATATTTTTTTGAAAAAATCCCTAAGCCCCGGGGTCACAATTTCCGCAAGAATCTGACTTTTGGCAATTCACTCAAAAATGGTGCCAAAAGCTTGAAAATGCTCTACTGAAAGGTTTGGCACTCGGAACTGAAGGCTTTTTATCCCAGGACAAGAAATCAGCCCTCCAAAACTTAACCGGCACAAAATATTTTTTTGAAAAAATCCCTAAGCCCCGGGGTCACAATTTCAGCAAAAATCTGACTTTTGGCAATTCACTCAAAAATGGTGCCAAAAGCTTGAAAATGCTCTACTGAAAGGTTTGGCACTCGAAACAGAAGGCTTTTTATCCCAGGACAAGAAATCAGCCCTCAAAAACTTAACCGGCAGAAAATATTTTTTTGAAAAAATCCCTAAGCCCCGGGGTCACAATTTCCGCAAAAATCTGACTTTTGGCAATTCACTCAAAAATGGTGCCAAAAGCTTGAAAATGCTCTCTTGAAATGTTTGGCACTCGGAACTGAAGGCTTTTTATCCCAGGACAAGAAATCAGCCCTCAAAAACTTAACCGGCAGAAAATACTTTTTTTGAAAAAATCCCTAAGCCCCGGGGTCACAATTTCCGCAAAAATCTGACTTTTGGCAATTCACTCAAAAATGGTGCCAAAAGCTTGAAAATGCTCCCCTGAAAGCTTTGGTGATGGAAACAGAAGGCTTTTTATCCCAGGACAAGAAATCAGCCCTCAAAAACTTAACCGGCAGAAAATATTTTTTTGAAAAAATCCCTAAGCCCCGGGGTCACAATTTCCGCAAAAATCTGACATTTGGCAATTCACTCAAAAATGGTGCCAAAAGCTTGAAAATGCTCTACTGAAAGGTTTGGCACTCGAAACAGAAGGCTTTTTATCCCAGGACAAGAAATCAGCCCTCAAAAACTTAACCGGCAGAAAATATTTTTTTGAAAAAATCCCTAAGCCCCGGGGTCACAATTTCCGCAAAAATCTGACTTTTGGCAATTCACTCAAAAATGGTGCCAAAAGCTTGAAAATGCTCTACTGAAAGGTTTGGCACTCGAAACACAACGCTTTTTATCCCAGGACAAGAAATCAGCCCTCAAAAACTTAACCGGCAGAAAATATTTTTTTGAAAAAATCCCTAAGCCCCAGGGTCACAATTTCCGCAAAAATCTGACTTTTGGCAATTCACTCAAAAATGGTGCCAAAAGCTTGAAAATGCTCTACTGAAAGGTTTGGCACTCGAAACAGAAGGCTTTTTATCCCAGGAGAAGAAATCAGCCCTCAAAAACTTAACCGGCACAAAATATTTTTTTGAAAAAATCCCTAAGCCCCGGGGTCACAATTTCAGCAAAAATCTGACTTTTGGCAATTCACTCAAAAATGGTGCCAAAAGCTTGAAAATGCTCCCCTGAAAGCTTTGGCGATGGAAACAGAAGGCTTTTTACCCCAGGACAAGAAATCAGCCCTCAAAAACTTAACCAGCAGAAAATACTTTTTTTGAAAAAATCCCTAAGCCCCGGGGTCACAATTTCCGCAAAAATCTGACTTTTGGCAATTCACTCAAAAATGGTGCCAAAAGCTTGAAAATGCTCCCCTGAAAGCTTTGGTGATGGAAACAGAAGGCTTTTTATCCCAGGACAAGAAATCAGCCCTCAAAAACTTAACCGGCAGAAAATATTTTTTTGAAAAAATCCCTAAGCCCCGGGGTCACAATTTCCGCAAAAATCTGACATTTGGCAATTCACTCAAAAATGGTGCCAAAAGCTTGAAAATGCTCTACTGAAAGGTTTGGCACTCGAAACAGAAGGCTTTTTATCCCAGGACAAGAAATCAGCCCTCAAAAACTTAACCGGCAGAAAATATTTTTTTGAAAAAATCCCTAAGCCCCGGGGTCACAATTTCCGCAAAAATCTGACTTTTGGCAATTCACTCAAAAATGGTGCCAAAAGCTTGAAAATGCTCTACTGAAAGGTTTGGCACTCGAAACACAACGCTTTTTATCCCAGGACAAGAAATCAGCCCTCAAAAACTTAACCGGCAGAAAATATTTTTTTGAAAAAATCCCTAAGCCCCAGGGTCACAATTTCCGCAAAAATCTGACTTTTGGCAATTCACTCAAAAATGGTGCCAAAAGCTTGAAAATGCTCTACTGAAAGGTTTGGCACTCGAAACAGAAGGCTTTTTATCCCAGGAGAAGAAATCAGCCCTCAAAAACTTAACCGGCACAAAATATTTTTTTGAAAAAATCCCTAAGCCCCGGGGTCACAATTTCCGCAAAAATCTGACTTTTGGCAATTCACTCAAAAATGGTGCCAAAAGCTTGAAAATGCTCCCCTGAAAGCTTTGGCGATGGAAACAGAAGGCTTTTTACCCCAGGACAAGAAATCAGCCCTCAAAAACTTAACCAGCAGAAAATATTTTTTTGAAAAAATCCCTAAGCCCCGGGGTCACAATTTCCGCAAAAATCTGACTTTTGGCAATTCACTCAAAAATGGTGCCCAAAGCTTGAAAATGCTCTCCTGAAAGGTTTGGCACTCGAAACAGAAGGCTTTTTATCCCAGGACAAGAAATCAGCCCTCAAAAACTTAACCGGCAGAAAATATTTTTTTGAAAAAATCCCTAAGCCCCGGGGTCACAATTTCCGCAAAAACCTGACTTTTGGCAATTCACTCAAAAATGGTGCCAAAAGCTTGAAAATGCTCTACTGAAAGCTTTGGCGATGGAAACAGAAGGCTTTTTATCCCAGGACAAGAAATCAGCCCTCAAAAACTTAACCGGCAGAAAATATTTTTTTGAAAAAATCCCAAAGCACAATTTCCGCAAAAATCTGACTTTTGGCAATTCACTCAAAAATAGTGCCAAAAGCTTGAAAATGCTCTCCTGAAAGGTTTGGCACTCGAAACAGAAGGCTTTTTATCCCAGGACAAGAAATCAGCCCTCAAAAACTTAACCGGCACAAAATATTTTTTTGAAAAAATCCCTAAGCCCCGGGGTCACAATTTCCGCAAAAATCTGACTTTTGGCAATTCACTCAAAAATAGTGCCAAATGCTAGAAAATGCTCTCCTGAAAGGTTTGGCACTCGAAACAGAAGGCTTTTTATCCCAGGACAAGAAATCAGCCCTCAAAAACTTAACCGGCAGAAAATATTTTTTTGAAAAAATCCCTAAGCCCCGGGGTCACAATTTCCGCAAGAATCTGACTTTTGGCAATTCACTCAAAAATGGTGCCAAAAGCTTGAAAATGCTCTACTGAAAGGTTTGGCACTCGAAACAGAAGGCTTTTTATCCCAGGACAAGAAATCAGCCCTCAAAAACTTAACCGGCAGGAAATATTTTTTTGAAAAAATCCCTAAGCCCCGGGGTCCTAATTTCCGCAAAAATCTGACTTTTGGCAATTCACTCAAAAATGGTGCCAAAAGCTTGAAAATGCTCTCCTGAAAGGTTTGGCACTCGAAACAGAAGGCTTTTTATCCCAGGACAAGAAATCAGCCCTCAAAAACTTAACCAGCAGAAAATATTTTTTTGAAAAAATCCTAAAGCCCCGGGGTCACAATTTCAGCAAAAATCTGACTTTTGGCAATTCACTCAAAAATGGTGCCAAAAGCTTGAAAATGCTCCCCTGAAAGCTTTGGCGATGGAAACAGAAGGCTTTTTATCCCAGGACAAGAAATCAGCCCTCAAAAACTTAACCGGCACAAAATATTTTTTTGAAAAAATCCCTAAGCCCCGGGGTCACAATTTCAGCAAAAATCTGACTTTTGGCAATTCACTCAAAAATGGTGCCAAAAGCTTGAAAATGCTCCCCTGAAAGCTTTGGCGATGGAAACAGAAGGCTTTTTACCCCAGGACAAGAAATCAGCCCTCAAAAACTTAACCAGCAGAAAATATTTTTTTGAAAAAATCCCTAAGCCCCGGGGTCACAATTTCCGCAAAAATCTGACTTTTGGCAATTCACTCAAAAATGGTGCCAAAAGCTTGAAAATGCTCCCCTGAGAGCTTTGGCGATGGAAACAGAAGGCTTTTTATCCCAGGACAAGAAATCAGCCCTCAAAAACTTAACCGGCAGAAGATATTTTTTTGAAAAAATCCCTAAGCCCCGGGGTCACAATTTCCGCAAAAATCTGACTTTTGGCAATTCACTCAAAAATGGTGCCCAAAGCTTGAAAATGCTCTCCTGAAAGGTTTGTCACTCGAAACAGAAGGCTTTTTATCCCAGGACAAGAAATCAGCCCAAAAAACTTAACCAGCAGAAAATATTTTTTTGAAAAAATCCCTAAGCCCCGGAGTCACAATTTCCGCAAAAATCTGACTTTTGGCAATTCACTCAAAAATGGTGCCAAAAGCTTGAAAATGCTCCCCTGAAAGCTTTGGCGATGGAAACAGAAGGCTTTTTATCCCAGGACAAGAAATCAGCCCTCAAAAACTTAACCGGAAGAAGATATTTTTTTGAAAAAATCCCTAAGCCCCGGGGTCACAATTTCCGCAAAAACCTGACTTTTGGCAATTCACTCAAAAATGGTGCCAAAAGCTTGAAAATGCTCTACTGAAAGCTTTGGCGATGGAAACAGAAGGCTTTTTATCCCAGGACAAGAAATCAGCCCTCAAAAACTTAACCGGCAGAAGATATTTTTTTGAAAAAATCCCTAAGCCCCGGGGTCACAATTTCCGCAAAAATCTGACTTTTGGCAATTCACTCAAAAATGGTGCCCAAAGCTTGAAAATGCTCTCCTGAAAGGTTTGTCACTCGAAACAGAAGGCTTTTTATCCCAGGACAAGAAATCAGCCCTCAAAAACTTAACCGGCAGAAAATATTTTTTTGAAAAAATCCCTAAGCCCCGGGGTCACAATTTCCGCAAGAATCTGACTTTTGGCAATTCACTCAAAAATGGTGCCAAAAGCTTGAAAATGCTCTACTGAAAGGTTTGGCACTCGAAACAGAAGGCTTTTTATCCCAGGACAAGAAATCAGCCCTCAAAAACTTAACCGGCAGGAAATATTTTTTTGAAAAAATCCCTAAGCCCCGGGGTCCTAATTTCCGCAAAAATCTGACTTTTGGCAATTCACTCAAAAATGGTGCCAAAAGCTTGAAAATGCTCTCCTGAAAGGTTTGGCACTCGAAACAGAAGGCTTTTTATCCCAGGACAAGAAATCAGCCCTCAAAAACTTAACCAGCAGAAAATATTTTTTTGAAAAAATCCTAAAGCCCCGGGGTCACAATTTCAGCAAAAATCTGACTTTTGGCAATTCACTCAAAAATGGTGCCAAAAGCTTGAAAATGCTCCCCTGAAAGCTTTGGCGATGGAAACAGAAGGCTTTTTACCCCAGGACAAGAAATCAGCCCTCAAAAACTTAACCAGCAGAAAATATTTTTTTGAAAAAATCCCTAAGCCCCGGGGTCACAATTTCAGCAAAAATCTGACTTTTGGCAATTCACTCAAAAATGGTGCCAAAAGCTTGAAAATGCTCCCCTGAAAGCTTTGGCGATGGAAACAGAAGGCTTTTTATCCCAGGACAAGAAATCAGCCCTCAAAAACTTAACCGGCAGAAGATATTTTTTTGAAAAAATCCCTAAGCCCCGGGGTCACAATTTCCGCAAAAATCTGACTTTTGGCAATTCACTCAAAAATGGTGCCCAAAGCTTGAAAATGCTCTCCTGAAAGGTTTGTCACTCGAAACAGAAGGCTTTTTATCCCAGGACAAGAAATCAGCCCAAAAAACTTAACCAGCAGAAAATATTTTTTTGAAAAAATCCCTAAGCCCCGGGGTCACAATTTCCGCAAAAATCTGACTTTTGGCAATTCACTCAAAAATGGTGCCAAAAGCTTGAAAATGCTCCCCTGAAAGCTTTGGCGATGGAAACAGAAGGCTTTTTATCCCAGGACAAGAAATCAGCCCTCAAAAACTTAACCGGAAGAAGATATTTTTTTGAAAAAATCCCTAAGCCCCGGGGTCACAATTTCCGCAAAAACCTGACTTTTGGCAATTCACTCAAAAATGGTGCCAAAAGCTTGAAAATGCTCTACTGAAAGCTTTGGCGATGGAAACAGAAGGCTTTTTATCCCAGGACAAGAAATCAGCCCTCAAAAACTTAACCGGCAGAAAATATTTTTTTGAAAAAATCCCAAAGCACAATTTCCGCAAAAATCTGACTTTTGGCAATTCACTCAAAAATAGTGCCAAAAGCTTGAAAATGCTCTCCTGAAAGGTTTGGCACTCGAAACAGAAGGCTTTTTATCCCAGGACAAGAAATCAGCCCTCAAAAACTTAACCGGCACAAAATATTTTTTTGAAAAAATCCCTAAGCCCCGGGGTCACAATTTCCGCAAAAATCTGACTTTTGGCAATTCACTCAAAAATAGTGCCAAATGCTAGAAAATGCTCTCCTGAAAGGTTTGGCACTCGAAACAGAAGGCTTTTTATCCCAGGACAAGAAATCAGCCCTCAAAAACTTAACCGGCAGAAAATATTTTTTTGAAAAAATCCCTAAGCCCCGGGGTCACAATTTCCGCAAGAATCTGACTTTTGGCAATTCACTCAAAAATGGTGCCAAAAGCTTGAAAATGCTCTACTGAAAGGTTTGGCACTCGAAACAGAAGGCTTTTTATCCCAGGACAAGAAATCAGCCCTCAAAAACTTAACCGGCAGGAAATATTTTTTTGAAAAAATCCCTAAGCCCCGGGGTCCTAATTTCCGCAAAAATCTGACTTTTGGCAATTCACTCAAAAATGGTGCCAAAAGCTTGAAAATGCTCTCCTGAAAGGTTTGGCACTCGAAACAGAAGGCTTTTTATCCCAGGACAAGAAATCAGCCCTCAAAAACTTAACCAGCAGAAAATATTTTTTTGAAAAAATCCTAAAGCCCCGGGGTCACAACTTCAGCAAAAATCTGACTTTTGGGAATTCACTCAAAAATGGTGCCAAAAGCTTGAAAATGCTCTCCTGAAAGGTTTGTCACTCGAAACAGAAGGCTTTTTATCCCAGGACAAGAAATCAGCCCTCAAAAACTTAACCGGCAGAAAATATTTTTTTGAAAAAATCCCTAAGCCCCGGGGTCACAATTTCCGCAAAAATCTGACTTTTGGGAATTCACTCAAAAATGGTGCCAAAAGCTTGAAAATGCTCTCCTGAAAGGTTTGTCACTCGAAACAGAAGGCTTTTTATCCCAGGACAAGAAATCAGCCCTCAAAAACTTAACCGGCAGAAAATATTTTTTTGAAAAAATCCCTAAGCCCCGGGGTCACAATTTCCGCAAAAATCTGACTTTTGGCAATTCACTCAAAAATGGTGCCAAAAGCTTGAAAATGCTCCCCTGAAAGCTTTGGCGATGGAAACAGAAGGCTTTTTATCCCAGGACAAGAAACCAGCCCTCAAAAACTTAACCGGCAGAAAATATTTTTTTGAAAAAATCCCTAAGCCCCGGGGTCACAATTTCCGCAAAAATCTGACTTTTGGCAATTCACTCAAAAATGGTGCCAAAACCTTGAAAATGCTCTACTGAAAGGAATGGCACTCGAAACAGAAGGCTTTTTATCGCAGGACAAGAAATCAGCCCTCAAAAACTTAACCAGCAGAAAATATTTTTTTGAAAAAATCCCTAAGCCCCGGGGTCACAACTTCAGCAAAAATCTGACTTTTGGGAATTCACTCAAAAATGGTGCCAAAAGCTTGAAAATGCTCTCCTGAAAGGTTTGTCACTCGAAACAGAAGGCTTTTTATCCCAGGACAAGAAATCAGCCCTCAAAAACTTAACCGGCAGAAAATATTTTTTTGAAAAAATCCCTAAGCCCCGGGGTCACAATTTCCGCAAAAATCTGACTTTTGGCAATTCACTCAAAAATGGTGCCCAAAGCTTGAAAATGCTCTCCTGAAAGGTTTGTCACTCGAAACAGAAGGCTTTTTATCCCAGGACAAGAAATCAGCCCAAAAAACTTAACCAGCAGAAAATATTTTTTTGAAAAAATCCCTAAGCCCCGGGGTCACAATTTCCGCAAAAATCTGACTTTTGGCAATTCACTCAAAAATGGTGCCAAAAGCTTGAAAATGCTCCCCTGAAAGCTTTGGCGATGGAAACAGAAGGCTTTTTATCCCAGGACAAGAAATCAGCCCTCAAAAACTTAACCGGAAGAAGATATTTTTTTGAAAAAATCCCTAAGCCCCGGGGTCACAATTTCCGCAAAAACCTGACTTTTGGCAATTCACTCAAAAATGGTGCCAAAAGCTTGAAAATGCTCTACTGAAAGCTTTGGCGATGGAAACAGAAGGCTTTTTATCCCAGGACAAGAAATCAGCCCTCAAAAACTTAACCGGCAGAAAATATTTTTTTGAAAAAATCCCAAAGCACAATTTCCGCAAAAATCTGACTTTTGGCAATTCACTCAAAAATAGTGCCAAAAGCTTGAAAATGCTCTCCTGAAAGGTTTGGCACTCGAAACAGAAGGCTTTTTATCCCAGGACAAGAAATCAGCCCTCAAAAACTTAACCGGCACAAAATATTTTTTTGAAAAAATCCCTAAGCCCCGGGGTCACAATTTCCGCAAAAATCTGACTTTTGGCAATTCACTCAAAAATAGTGCCAAATGCTAGAAAATGCTCTCCTGAAAGGTTTGGCACTCGAAACAGAAGGCTTTTTATCCCAGGACAAGAAATCAGCCCTCAAAAACTTAACCAGCAGAAAATATTTTTTTGAAAAAATCCTAAAGCCCCGGGGTCACAATTTCAGCAAAAATCTGACTTTTGGCAATTCACTCAAAAATGGTGCCAAAAGCTTGAAAATGCTCCCCTGAAAGCTTTGGCGATGGAAACAGAAGGCTTTTTACCCCAGGACAAGAAATCAGCCCTCAAAAACTTAACCAGCAGAAAATATTTTTTTGAAAAAATCCCTAAGCCCCGGGGTCACAATTTCCGCAAAAATCTGACTTTTGGCAATTCACTCAAAAATGGTGCCAAAAGCTTGAAAATGCTCCCCTGAAAGCTTTGGCGATGGAAACAGAAGGCTTTTTATCCCAGGACAAGAAATCAGCCCTCAAAAACTTAACCGGCAGAAGATATTTTTTTGAAAAAATCCCTAAGCCCCGGGGTCACAATTTCCGCAAAAATCTGACTTTTGGCAATTCACTCAAAAATGGTGCCCAAAGCTTGAAAATGCTCTCCTGAAAGGTTTGTCACTCGAAACAGAAGGCTTTTTATCCCAGGACAAGAAATCAGCCCTCAAAAACTTAACCGGCAGAAAATATTTTTTTGAAAAAATCCCTAAGCCCCGGGGTCACAATTTCCGCAAGAATCTGACTTTTGGCAATTCACTCAAAAATGGTGCCAAAAGCTTGAAAATGCTCTACTGAAAGGTTTGGCACTCGAAACAGAAGGCTTTTTATCCCAGGACAAGAAATCAGCCCTCAAAAACTTAACCGGCAGGAAATATTTTTTTGAAAAAATCCCTAAGCCCCGGGGTCCTAATTTCCGCAAAAATCTGACTTTTGGCAATTCACTCAAAAATGGTGCCAAAAGCTTGAAAATGCTCTCCTGAAAGGTTTGGCACTCGAAACAGAAGGCTTTTTATCCCAGGACAAGAAATCAGCCCTCAAAAACTTAACCAGCAGAAAATATTTTTTTGAAAAAATCCCAAAGCACAATTTCCGCAAAAATCTGACTTTTGGCAATTCACTCAAAAATAGTGCCAAAAGCTTGAAAATGCTCTCCTGAAAGGTTTGGCACTCGAAACAGAAGGCTTTTTATCCCAGGACAAGAAATCAGCCCTCAAAAACTTAACCGGCACAAAATATTTTTTTGAAAAAATCCCTAAGCCCCGGGGTCACAATTTCCGCAAGAATCTGACTTTTGGCAATTCACTCAAAAATGGTGCCAAAAGCTTGAAAATGCTCTACTGAAAGGTTTGGCACTCGAAACAGAAGGCTTTTTATCCCAGGACAAGAAATCAGCCCTCAAAAACTTAACCGGCAGGAAATATTTTTTTGAAAAAATCCCTAAGCCCCGGGGTCCTAATTTCCGCAAAAATCTGACTTTTGGCAATTCACTCAAAAATGGTGCCAAAAGCTTGAAAATGCTCTCCTGAAAGGTTTGGCACTCGAAACAGAAGGCTTTTTATCCCAGGACAAGAAATCAGCCCTCAAAAACTTAACCAGCAGAAAATATTTTTTTGAAAAAATCCTAAAGCCCCGGGGTCACAATTTCAGCAAAAATCTGACTTTTGGCAATTCACTCAAAAATGGTGCCAAAAGCTTGAAAATGCTCCCCTGAAAGCTTTGGCGATGGAAACAGAAGGCTTTTTATCCCAGGACAAGAAATCAGCCCTCAAAAACTTAACCGGCACAAAATATTTTTTTGAAAAAATCCCTAAGCCCCGGGGTCACAATTTCCGCAAAAATCTGACTTTTGGCAATTCACTCAAAAATGGTGCCAAAACCTTGAAAATGCTCTACTGAAAGGAATGGCACTCGAAACAGAAGGCTTTTTATCGCAGGACAAGAAATCAGCCCTCAAAAACTTAACCGGCAGAAAATATTTTTTTGAAAAAATCCCTAAGCCCCGGGGTCACAACTTCAGCAAAAATCTGACTTTTGGGAATTCACTCAAAAATGGTGCCAAAAGCTTGAAAATGCTCTCCTGAAAGGTTTGTCACTCGAAACAGAAGGCTTTTTATCCCAGGACAAGAAATCAGCCCTCAAAAACTTAACCGGCAGAAAATATTTTTTTGAAAAAATCCCTAAGCCCCGGGGTCACAATTTCCGCAAAAATCTGACTTTTGGGAATTCACTCAAAAATGGTGCCAAAAGCTTGAAAATGCTCTCCTGAAAGGTTTGTCACTCGAAACAGAAGGCTTTTTATCCCAGGACAAGAAATCAGCCCTCAAAAACTTAACCGGCAGAAAATATTTTTTTGAAAAAATCCCTAAGCCCCGGGGTCACAATTTCCGCAAAAATCTGACTTTTGGCAATTCACTCAAAAATGGTGCCAAAAGCTTGAAAATGCTCCCCTGAAAGCTTTGGCGATGGAAACAGAAGGCTTTTTATCCCAGGACAAGAAACCAGCCCTCAAAAACTTAACCGGCAGAAAATATTTTTTTGAAAAAATCCCTAAGCCCCGGGGTCACAATTTCCGCAAAAATCTGACTTTTGGCAATTCACTCAAAAATGGTGCCAAAACCTTGAAAATGCTCTACTGAAAGGAATGGCACTCGAAACAGAAGGCTTTTTATCGCAGGACAAGAAATCAGCCCTCAAAAACTTAACCGGCAGAAAATATTTTTTTGAAAAAATCCCTAAGCCCCGGGGTCACAACTTCAGCAAAAATCTGACTTTTGGGAATTCACTCAAAAATGGTGCCAAAAGCTTGAAAATGCTCTCCTGAAAGGTTTGTCACTCGAAACAGAAGGCTTTTTATCCCAGGACAAGAAATCAGCCCTCAAAAACTTAACCGGCAGAAAATATTTTTTTGAAAAAATCCCTAAGCCCCGGGGTCTCAATTTCCGCAAAAATCTGACTTTTGGCAATTCACTCAAAAATGGTGCCCAAAGCTTGAAAATGCTCTCCTGAAAGGTTTGTCACTCGAAACAGAAGGCTTTTTATCCCAGGACAAGAAATCAGCCCAAAAAACTTAACCAGCAGAAAATATTTTTTTGAAAAAATCCCTAAGCCCCGGGGTCACAATTTCCGCAAAAATCTGACTTTTGGCAATTCACTCAAAAATGGTGCCAAAAGCTTGAAAATGCTCCCCTGAAAGCTTTGGCGATGGAAACAGAAGGCTTTTTATCCCAGGACAAGAAATCAGCCCTCAAAAACTTAACCGGAAGAAGATATTTTTTTGAAAAAATCCCTAAGCCCCGGGGTCACAATTTCCGCAAAAACCTGACTTTTGGCAATTCACTCAAAAATGGTGCCAAAAGCTTGAAAATGCTCTACTGAAAGCTTTGGCGATGGAAACAGAAGGCTTTTTATCCCAGGACAAGAAATCAGCCCTCAAAAACTTAACCGGCAGAAAATATTTTTTTGAAAAAATCCCTAAGCCCCGGGGTCACAATTTCCGCAAAAATCTGACTTTTGGCAATTCACTCAAAAATGGTGCCCAAAGCTTGAAAATGCTCTCCTGAAAGGTTTGTCACTCGAAACAGAAGGCTTTTTATCCCAGGACAAGAAATCAGCCCTCAAAAACCTAACCGGCAGAAAATATTTTTTTGAAAAAATCCCTAAGCCCCGGGGTCACAATTTCCTCAAAAATCTGACTTTTGGGAATTCACTCAAAAATGGTGCCAAAAGCTTGAAAATGCTCTCCTGAAAGGTTTGTCACTCGAAACAGAAGGCTTTTTATCCCAGGACAAGAAATCAGCCCTCAAAAACCTAACCGGCAGAAAATATTTTTTTGAAAAAATCCCTAAGCCCCGGGGTCACAATTTCCTCAAAAATCTGACTTTTGGGAATTCACTCAAAAATGGTGCCAAAAGCTTGAAAATGCTCTCCTGAAAGGTTTGTCACTCGAAACAGAAGGCTTTTTATCCCAGGACAAGAAATCAGCCCTCAAAAACTTAACCGGCAGAAAATATTTTTTTGAAAAAATCCCTAAGCCCCGGGGTCACAATTTCCGCAAAAATCTGACTTTTGGCAATTCACTCAAAAATGGTGCCAAAAGCTTGAAAATGCTCTCTTGAAAGGTTTGGCACTCGAAACAGAAGGCTTTTTATCCCAGGACAAGAAATCAGCCCTCAAAAACTTAACCGGCAGAAAATATTTTTTTGAAAATATCCTTAAGCCCCGGGGTCACAATTTCCGTAAAAATCTGACTTTTGGCAATTCACTCAAAAATGGTGCCAAAAGCTTGAAAATGCTCCCCTGAAAGCTTTGGCGATGGAAACAGAAGGCTTTTTATCCCAGGACAAGAAATCAGCCCTCAAAAACTTAACCGGCAGAAAATATTTTTTTGAAAAAATCCCAAAGCCCCGGGGTCACAATTTCCGCAAAAATCTGACTTTTGGCAATTCACTCAAAAATGGTGCCAAAAGCTTGAAAATGCTCCCCTGAAAGCTTTGGCGATGGAAACAGAAGGCTTTTTATCCCAGGACAAGAAATCAGCCCTCAAAAACTTAACCGGCAGAAAATATTTTTTTGAAAATATCCTTAAGCCCCGGGGTCACAATTTCCGTAAAAATCTGACTTTTGGCAATTCACTCAAAAATGGTGCCAAAAGCTTGAAAATGCTCCCCTGAAAGCTTTGGCGATGGAAACAGAAGGCTTTTTATCCCAGGACAAGAAATCAGCCCTCAAAAACCTAACCGGCAGAAAATATTTTTTTGAAAAAATCCCTAAGCCCCGGGGTCACAATTTCCGCAAAAATCTGACTTTTGGCAATTCACTCAAAAATGGTGCCAAAAGCTTGAAAATGCTCCCCTGAAAGCTTTGGCGATGGAAACAGAAGGCTTTTTATCCCAGGACAAGAAATCAGCCCTCAAAAACTTAACCGGCAGAAAATATTTTTTTGAAAAAATCCCTAAGCCCCGGGGTCACAATTTCCGCAAAAATCTGACTTTTGGCAATTCACTCAAAAATGGTGCCAAAAGCTTGAAAATGCTCCCCTGAAAGCTTTGGCGATGGAAACAGAAGGCTTTTTATCCCAGGACAAGAAATCAGCCCTCAAAAACTTAACCGGCACAAAATATTTTTTTGAAAAAATCCCTAAGCCCCGGGGTCACAATTTCCGCAAAAATCTGACTTTTGGCAATTCACTCAAAAATGGTGCCAAAACCTTGAAAATGCTCTACTGAAAGGAATGGCACTCGAAACAGAAGGCTTTTTATCGCAGGACAAGAAATCAGCCCTCAAAAACTTAACCGGCAGAAAATGTTTTTTTGAAAAAATCCCTAAGCCCCGGGGTCACAACTTCAGCAAAAATCTGACTTTTGGGAATTCACTCAAAAATGGTGCCAAAAGCTTGAAAATGCTCTCCTGAAAGGTTTGTCACACGAAACAGAAGGCTTTTTATCCCAGGACAAGAAATCAGCCCTCAAAAACTTAACCGGCAGAAAATATTTTTTTGAAAAAATCCCTAAGCCCCGGGGTCACAATTTCCGCAAAAATCTGACTTTTGGGAATTCACTCAAAAATGGTGCCAAAAGCTTGAAAATGCTCTCCTGAAAGGTTTGTCACTCGAAACAGAAGGCTTTTTATCCCAGGACAAGAAATCAGCCCTCAAAAACTTAACCGGCAGAAAATATTTTTTTGAAAAAATCCCTAAGCCCCGGGGTCACAATTTCCGCAAAAATCTGACTTTTGGCAATTCACTCAAAAATGGTGCCAAAAGCTTGAAAATGCTCTCTTGAAAGGTTTGGCACTCGAAACAGAAGGCTTTTTATCCCAGGACAAGAAATCAGCCCTCAAAAACTTAACCGGCAGAAAATATTTTTTTGAAAAAATCCCTAAGCCCCGGGGTCACAATTTCCGCAAAAATCTGACTTTTGGCAATTCACTCAAAAATGGTGCCAAAAGCTTGAAAATGCTCCCCTGAAAGCTTTGGCGATGGAAACAGAAGGCTTTTTATCCCAGGACAAGAAATCAGCCCTCAAAAACTTAACCGGCAGAAAATATTTTTCTGAAAAAATCCCAAAGCCCCGGGGTCACAATTTCCGCAAAAATCTGACTTTTGGCAATTCACTCAAAAATGGTGCCAAAAGCTTGAAAATGCTCCCCTGAAAGCTTTGGCGATGGAAACAGAAGGCTTTTTATCCCAGGACAAGAAACCAGCCCTCAAAAACTTAACCGGCAGAAAATATTTTTTTGAAAAAATCCCTAAGCCCCGGGGTCACAATTTCCGCAAAAATCTGACTTTTGGCAATTCACTCAAAAATGGTGCCCAAAGCTTGAAAATGCTCTCCTGAAAGGTTTGTCACTCGAAACAGAAGGCTTTTTATCCCAGGACAAGAAATCAGCCCTCAAAAACCTAACCGGCAGAAAATATTTTTTTGAAAAAATCCCTAAGCCCCGGGGTCACAATTTCCTCAAAAATCTGACTTTTGGGAATTCACTCAAAAATGGTGCCAAAAGCTTGAAAATGCTCTCCTGAAAGGTTTGTCACTCGAAACAGAAGGCTTTTTATCCCAGGACAAGAAATCAGCCCTCAAAAACTTAACCGGCAGAAAATATTTTTTTGAAAAAATCCCTAAGCCCCGGGGTCACAATTTCCGCAAAAATCTGACTTTTGGCAATTCACTCAAAAATGGTGCCAAAAGCTTGAAAATGCTCTCTTGAAAGGTTTGGCACTCGAAACAGAAGGCTTTTTATCCCAGGACAAGAAATCAGCCCTCAAAAACTTAACCGGCAGAAAATATTTTTTTGAAAATATCCTTAAGCCCCGGGGTCACAATTTCCGTAAAAATCTGACTTTTGGCAATTCACTCAAAAATGGTGCCAAAAGCTTGAAAATGCTCCCCTGAAAGCTTTGGCGATGGAAACAGAAGGCTTTTTATCCCAGGACAAGAAATCAGCCCTCAAAAACTTAACCGGCAGAAAATATTTTTTTGAAAAAATCCCAAAGCCCCGGGGTCACAATTTCCGCAAAAATCTGACTTTTGGCAATTCACTCAAAAATGGTGCCAAAAGCTTGAAAATGCTCCCCTGAAAGCTTTGGCGATGGAAACAGAAGGCTTTTTATCCCAGGACAAGAAATCAGCCCTCAAAAACTTAACCGGCAGAAAATATTTTTTTGAAAAAATCCCTAAGCCCCGGGGTCACAATTTCAGCAAAAATCTGACTTTTGGCAATTCACTCAAAAATGGTGCCAAAAGCTTGAAAATGCTCCCCTGAAAGCTTTGGCGATGGAAACAGAAGGCTTTTTATCCCAGGACAAGAAATCAGCCCTCAAAAACCTAACCGGCAGAAAATATTTTTTTGAAAAAATCCCTAAGCCCCGGGGTCACAATTTCCGCAAAAATCTGACTTTTGGCAATTCACTCAAAAATGGTGCCAAAAGCTTGAAAATGCTCCCCTGAAAGCTTTGGCGATGGAAACAGAAGGCTTTTTATCCCAGGACAAGAAATCAGCCCTCAAAAACTTAACCGGCAGAAAATATTTTTTTGAAAAAATCCCTAAGCCCCGGGGTCACAATTTCCGCAAAAATCTGACTTTTGGCAATTCACTCAAAAATGGTGCCAAAAGCTTGAAAATGCTCCCCTGAAAGCTTTGGCGATGGAAACAGAAGGCTTTTTATCCCAGGACAAGAAATCAGCCCTCAAAAACTTAACCGGCACAAAATATTTTTTTGAAAAAATCCCTAAGCCCCGGGGTCACAATTTCCGCAAAAATCTGACTTTTGGCAATTCACTCAAAAATGGTGCCAAAACCTTGAAAATGCTCTACTGAAAGGAATGGCACTCGAAACAGAAGGCTTTTTATCGCAGGACAAGAAATCAGCCCTCAAAAACTTAACCGGCAGAAAATATTTTTTTGAAAAAATCCCTAAGCCCCGGGGTCACAACTTCAGCAAAAATCTGACTTTTGGGAATTCACTCAAAAATGGTGCCAAAAGCTTGAAAATGCTCTCCTGAAAGGTTTGTCACACGAAACAGAAGGCTTTTTATCCCAGGACAAGAAATCAGCCCTCAAAAACTTAACCGGCAGAAAATATTTTTTTGAAAAAATCCCTAAGCCCCGGGGTCACAATTTCCGCAAAAATCTGACTTTTGGGAATTCACTCAAAAATGGTGCCAAAAGCTTGAAAATGCTCTCCTGAAAGGTTTGTCACTCGAAACAGAAGGCTTTTTATCCCAGGACAAGAAATCAGCCCTCAAAAACTTAACCGGCAGAAAATATTTTTTTGAAAAAATCCCTAAGCCCCGGGGTCACAATTTCCGCAAAAATCTGACTTTTGGCAATTCACTCAAAAATGGTGCCAAAAGCTTGAAAATGCTCTCTTGAAAGGTTTGGCACTCGAAACAGAAGGCTTTTTATCCCAGGACAAGAAATCAGCCCTCAAAAACTTAACCGGCAGAAAATATTTTTTTGAAAAAATCCCTAAGCCCCGGGGTCACAATTTCCGCAAAAATCTGACTTTTGGCAATTCACTCAAAAATGGTGCCAAAAGCTTGAAAATGCTCCCCTGAAAGCTTTGGCGATGGAAACAGAAGGCTTTTTATCCCAGGACAAGAAATCAGCCCTCAAAAACTTAACCGGCAGAAAATATTTTTCTGAAAAAATCCCTAAGCCCCGGGGTCACAATTTCCGCAAATATCTGACTTTTGGCAATTCACTCAAAAATGGTGCCAAAAGCTTGAAAATGCTCCCCTGAAAGCTTTGGCGATGGAAACAGAAGGCTTTTTATCCCAGGACAAGAAACCAGCCCTCAAAAACTTAACCGGCAGAAAATATTTTTTTGAAAAAATCCCTAAGCCCCGGGGTCACAATTTCCGCAAAAATCTGACTTTTGGCAATTCACTCAAAAATGGTGCCCAAAGCTTGAAAATGCTCTCCTGAAAGGTTTGTCACTCGAAACAGAAGGCTTTTTATCCCAGGACAAGAAATCAGCCCTCAAAAACCTAACCGGCAGAAAATATTTTTTTGAAAAAATCCCTAAGCCCCGGGGTCACAATTTCCTCAAAAATCTGACTTTTGGGAATTCACTCAAAAATGGTGCCAAAAGCTTGAAAATGCTCTCCTGAAAGGTTTGTCACTCGAAACAGAAGGCTTTTTATCCCAGGACAAGAAATCAGCCCTCAAAAACTTAACCGGCAGAAAATATTTTTTTGAAAAAATCCCTAAGCCCCGGGGTCACAATTTCCGCAAAAATCTGACTTTTGGCAATTCACTCAAAAATGGTGCCAAAAGCTTGAAAATGCTCTCTTGAAAGGTTTGGCACTCGAAACAGAAGGCTTTTTATCCCAGGACAAGAAATCAGCCCTCAAAAACTTAACCGGCAGAAAATATTTTTTTGAAAATATCCTTAAGCCCCGGGGTCACAATTTCCGTAAAAATCTGACTTTTGGCAATTCACTCAAAAATGGTGCCAAAAGCTTGAAAATGCTCCCCTGAAAGCTTTGGCGATGGAAACAGAAGGCTTTTTATCCCAGGACAAGAAATCAGCCCTCAAAAACTTAACCGGCAGAAAATATTTTTTTGAAAAAATCCCAAAGCCCCGGGGTCACAATTTCCGCAAAAATCTGACTTTTGGCAATTCACTCAAAAATGGTGCCAAAAGCTTGAAAATGCTCCCCTGAAAGCTTTGGCGATGGAAACAGAAGGCTTTTTATCCCAGGACAAGAAATCAGCCCTCAAAAACTTAACCGGCAGAAAATATTTTTTTGAAAAAATCCCTAAGCCCCGGGGTCACAATTTCAGCAAAAATCTGACTTTTGGCAATTCACTCAAAAATGGTGCCAAAAGCTTGAAAATGCTCCCCTGAAAGCTTTGGCGATGGAAACAGAAGGCTTTTTATCCCAGGACAAGAAATCAGCCCTCAAAAACCTAACCGGCAGAAAATATTTTTTTGAAAAAATCCCTAAGCCCCGGGGTCACAATTTCCGCAAAAATCTGACTTTTGGCAATTCACTCAAAAATGGTGCCAAAAGCTTGAAAATGCTCCCCTGAAAGCTTTGGCGATGGAAACAGAAGGCTTTTTATCCCAGGACAAGAAATCAGCCCTCAAAAACTTAACCGGCAGAAAATATTTTTTTGAAAAAATCCCTAAGCCCCGGGGTCACAATTTCCGCAAAAATCTGACTTTTGGCAATTCACTCAAAAATGGTGCCAAAAGCTTGAAAATGCTCCCCTGAAAGCTTTGGCGATGGAAACAGAAGGCTTTTTATCCCAGGACAAGAAATCAGCCCTCAAAAACTTAACCGGCACAAAATATTTTTTTGAAAAAATCCCTAAGCCCCGGGGTCACAATTTCCGCAAAAATCTGACTTTTGGCAATTCACTCAAAAATGGTGCCAAAACCTTGAAAATGCTCTACTGAAAGGAATGGCACTCGAAACAGAAGGCTTTTTATCGCAGGACAAGAAATCAGCCCTCAAAAACTTAACCGGCAGAAAATATTTTTTTGAAAAAATCCCTAAGCCCCGGGGTCACAACTTCAGCAAAAATCTGACTTTTGGGAATTCACTCAAAAATGGTGCCAAAAGCTTGAAAATGCTCTCCTGAAAGGTTTGTCACACGAAACAGAAGGCTTTTTATCCCAGGACAAGAAATCAGCCCTCAAAAACTTAACCGGCAGAAAATATTTTTTTGAAAAAATCCCTAAGCCCCGGGGTCACAATTTCCGCAAAAATCTGACTTTTGGGAATTCACTCAAAAATGGTGCCAAAAGCTTGAAAATGCTCTCCTGAAAGGTTTGTCACTCGAAACAGAAGGCTTTTTATCCCAGGACAAGAAATCAGCCCTCAAAAACTTAACCGGCAGAAAATATTTTTTTGAAAAAATCCCTAAGCCCCGGGGTCACAATTTCCGCAAAAATCTGACTTTTGGCAATTCACTCAAAAATGGTGCCAAAAGCTTGAAAATGCTCTCTTGAAAGGTTTGGCACTCGAAACAGAAGGCTTTTTATCCCAGGACAAGAAATCAGCCCTCAAAAACTTAACCGGCAGAAAATATTTTTTTGAAAAAATCCCTAAGCCCCGGGGTCACAATTTCCGCAAAAATCTGACTTTTGGCAATTCACTCAAAAATGGTGCCAAAAGCTTGAAAATGCTCCCCTGAAAGCTTTGGCGATGGAAACAGAAGGCTTTTTATCCCAGGACAAGAAATCAGCCCTCAAAAACTTAACCGGCAGAAAATATTTTTCTGAAAAAATCCCAAAGCCCCGGGGTCACAATTTCCGCAAAAATCTGACTTTTGGCAATTCACTCAAAAATGGTGCCAAAAGCTTGAAAATGCTCCCCTGAAAGCTTTGGCGATGGAAACAGAAGGCTTTTTATCCCAGGACAAGAAACCAGCCCTCAAAAACTTAACCGGCAGAAAATATTTTTTTGAAAAAATCCCTAAGCCCCGGGGTCACAATTTCCGCAAAAATCTGACTTTTGGCAATTCACTCAAAAATGGTGCCCAAAGCTTGAAAATGCTCTCCTGAAAGGTTTGTCACTCGAAACAGAAGGCTTTTTATCCCAGGACAAGAAATCAGCCCTCAAAAACCTAACCGGCAGAAAATATTTTTTTGAAAAAATCCCTAAGCCCCGGGGTCACAATTTCCTCAAAAATCTGACTTTTGGGAATTCACTCAAAAATGGTGCCAAAAGCTTGAAAATGCTCTCCTGAAAGGTTTGTCACTCGAAACAGAAGGCTTTTTATCCCAGGACAAGAAATCAGCCCTCAAAAACTTAACCGGCAGAAAATATTTTTTTGAAAAAATCCCTAAGCCCCGGGGTCACAATTTCCGCAAAAATCTGACTTTTGGCAATTCACTCAAAAATGGTGCCAAAAGCTTGAAAATGCTCTCTTGAAAGGTTTGGCACTCGAAACAGAAGGCTTTTTATCCCAGGACAAGAAATCAGCCCTCAAAAACTTAACCGGCAGAAAATATTTTTTTGAAAAAATCCCAAAGCCCCGGGGTCACAATTTCCGCAAAAATCTGACTTTTGGCAATTCACTCAAAAATGGTGCCAAAAGCTTGAAAATGCTCCCCTGAAAGCTTTGGCGATGGAAACAGAAGGCTTTTTATCCCAGGACAAGAAATCAGCCCTCAAAAACTTAACCGGCAGAAAATATTTTTTTGAAAAAATCCCTAAGCCCCGGGGTCACAATTTCAGCAAAAATCTGACTTTTGGCAATTCACTCAAAAATGGTGCCAAAAGCTTGAAAATGCTCCCCTGAAAGCTTTGGCGATGGAAACAGAAGGCTTTTTATCCCAGGACAAGAAATCAGCCCTCAAAAACCTAACCGGCAGAAAATATTTTTTTGAAAAAATCCCTAAGCCCCGGGGTCACAATTTCCGCAAAAATCTGACTTTTGGCAATTCACTCAAAAATGGTGCCAAAAGCTTGAAAATGCTCCCCTGAAAGCTTTGGCGATGGAAACAGAAGGCTTTTTATCCCAGGACAAGAAATCAGCCCTCAAAAACTTAACCGGCAGAAAATATTTTTTTGAAAAAATCCCTAAGCCCCGGGGTCACAATTTCCGCAAAAATCTGACTTTTGGCAATTCACTCAAAAATGGTGCCAAAAGCTTGAAAATGCTCCCCTGAAAGCTTTGGCGATGGAAACAGAAGGCTTTTTATCCCAGGACAAGAAATCAGCCCTCAAAAACTTAACCGGCACAAAATATTTTTTTGAAAAAATCCCTAAGCCCCGGGGTCACAATTTCCGCAAAAATCTGACTTTTGGCAATTCACTCAAAAATGGTGCCAAAACCTTGAAAATGCTCTACTGAAAGGAATGGCACTCGAAACAGAAGGCTTTTTATCGCAGGACAAGAAATCAGCCCTCAAAAACTTAACCGGCAGAAAATATTTTTTTGAAAAAATCCCTAAGCCCCGGGGTCACAACTTCAGCAAAAATCTGACTTTTGGGAATTCACTCAAAAATGGTGCCAAAAGCTTGAAAATGCTCTCCTGAAAGGTTTGTCACACGAAACAGAAGGCTTTTTATCCCAGGACAAGAAATCAGCCCTCAAAAACTTAACCGGCAGAAAATATTTTTTTGAAAAAATCCCTAAGCCCCGGGGTCACAATTTCCGCAAAAATCTGACTTTTGGGAATTCACTCAAAAATGGTGCCAAAAGCTTGAAAATGCTCTCCTGAAAGGTTTGTCACTCGAAACAGAAGGCTTTTTATCCCAGGACAAGAAATCAGCCCTCAAAAACTTAACCGGCAGAAAATATTTTTTTGAAAAAATCCCTAAGCCCCGGGGTCACAATTTCCGCAAAAATCTGACTTTTGGCAATTCACTCAAAAATGGTGCCAAAAGCTTGAAAATGCTCTCTTGAAAGGTTTGGCACTCGAAACAGAAGGCTTTTTATCCCAGGACAAGAAATCAGCCCTCAAAAACTTAACCGGCAGAAAATATTTTTTTGAAAAAATCCCTAAGCCCCGGGGTCACAATTTCCGCAAAAATCTGACTTTTGGCAATTCACTCAAAAATGGTGCCAAAAGCTTGAAAATGCTCCCCTGAAAGCTTTGGCGATGGAAACAGAAGGCTTTTTATCCCAGGACAAGAAATCAGCCCTCAAAAACTTAACCGGCAGAAAATATTTTTCTGAAAAAATCCCAAAGCCCCGGGGTCACAATTTCCGCAAAAATCTGACTTTTGGCAATTCACTCAAAAATGGTGCCAAAAGCTTGAAAATGCTCCCCTGAAAGCTTTGGCGATGGAAACAGAAGGCTTTTTATCCCAGGACAAGAAACCAGCCCTCAAAAACTTAACCGGCAGAAAATATTTTTTTGAAAAAATCCCTAAGCCCCGGGGTCACAATTTCCGCAAAAATCTGACTTTTGGCAATTCACTCAAAAATGGTGCCCAAAGCTTGAAAATGCTCTCCTGAAAGGTTTGTCACTCGAAACAGAAGGCTTTTTATCCCAGGACAAGAAATCAGCCCTCAAAAACCTAACCGGCAGAAAATATTTTTTTGAAAAAATCCCTAAGCCCCGGGGTCACAATTTCCTCAAAAATCTGACTTTTGGGAATTCACTCAAAAATGGTGCCAAAAGCTTGAAAATGCTCTCCTGAAAGGTTTGTCACTCGAAACAGAAGGCTTTTTATCCCAGGACAAGAAATCAGCCCTCAAAAACTTAACCGGCAGAAAATATTTTTTTGAAAAAATCCCTAAGCCCCGGGGTCACAATTTCCGCAAAAATCTGACTTTTGGCAATTCACTCAAAAATGGTGCCAAAAGCTTGAAAATGCTCTCTTGAAAGGTTTGGCACTCGAAACAGAAGGCTTTTTATCCCAGGACAAGAAATCAGCCCTCAAAAACTTAACCGGCAGAAAATATTTTTTTGAAAATATCCTTAAGCCCCGGGGTCACAATTTCCGTAAAAATCTGACTTTTGGCAATTCACTCAAAAATGGTGCCAAAAGCTTGAAAATGCTCCCCTGAAAGCTTTGGCGATGGAAACAGAAGGCTTTTTATCCCAGGACAAGAAATCAGCCCTCAAAAACTTAACCGGCAGAAAATATTTTTTTGAAAAAATCCCAAAGCCCCGGGGTCACAATTTCCGCAAAAATCTGACTTTTGGCAATTCACTCAAAAATGGTGCCAAAAGCTTGAAAATGCTCCCCTGAAAGCTTTGGCGATGGAAACAGAAGGCTTTTTATCCCAGGACAAGAAATCAGCCCTCAAAAACTTAACCGGCAGAAAATATTTTTTTGAAAAAATCCCTAAGCCCCGGGGTCACAATTTCAGCAAAAATCTGACTTTTGGCAATTCACTCAAAAATGGTGCCAAAAGCTTGAAAATGCTCCCCTGAAAGCTTTGGCGATGGAAACAGAAGGCTTTTTATCCCAGGACAAGAAATCAGCCCTCAAAAACCTAACCGGCAGAAAATATTTTTTTGAAAAAATCCCTAAGCCCCGGGGTCACAATTTCCGCAAAAATCTGACTTTTGGCAATTCACTCAAAAATGGTGCCAAAAGCTTGAAAATGCTCCCCTGAAAGCTTTGGCGATGGAAACAGAAGGCTTTTTATCCCAGGACAAGAAATCAGCCCTCAAAAACTTAACCGGCAGAAAATATTTTTTTGAAAAAATCCCTAAGCCCCGGGGTCACAATTTCCGCAAAAATCTGACTTTTGGCAATTCACTCAAAAATGGTGCCAAAAGCTTGAAAATGCTCCCCTGAAAGCTTTGGCGATGGAAACAGAAGGCTTTTTATCCCAGGACAAGAAATCAGCCCTCAAAAACTTAACCGGCACAAAATATTTTTTTGAAAAAATCCCTAAGCCCCGGGGTCACAATTTCCGCAAAAATCTGACTTTTGGCAATTCACTCAAAAATGGTGCCAAAACCTTGAAAATGCTCTACTGAAAGGAATGGCACTCGAAACAGAAGGCTTTTTATCGCAGGACAAGAAATCAGCCCTCAAAAACTTAACCGGCAGAAAATATTTTTTTGAAAAAATCCCTAAGCCCCGGGGTCACAACTTCAGCAAAAATCTGACTTTTGGGAATTCACTCAAAAATGGTGCCAAAAGCTTGAAAATGCTCTCCTGAAAGGTTTGTCACACGAAACAGAAGGCTTTTTATCCCAGGACAAGAAATCAGCCCTCAAAAACTTAACCGGCAGAAAATATTTTTTTGAAAAAATCCCTAAGCCCCGGGGTCACAATTTCCGCAAAAATCTGACTTTTGGGAATTCACTCAAAAATGGTGCCAAAAGCTTGAAAATGCTCTCCTGAAAGGTTTGTCACTCGAAACAGAAGGCTTTTTATCCCAGGACAAGAAATCAGCCCTCAAAAACTTAACCGGCAGAAAATATTTTTTTGAAAAAATCCCTAAGCCCCGGGGTCACAATTTCCGCAAAAATCTGACTTTTGGCAATTCACTCAAAAATGGTGCCAAAAGCTTGAAAATGCTCTCTTGAAAGGTTTGGCACTCGAAACAGAAGGCTTTTTATCCCAGGACAAGAAATCAGCCCTCAAAAACTTAACCGGCAGAAAATATTTTTTTGAAAAAATCCCTAAGCCCCGGGGTCACAATTTCCGCAAAAATCTGACTTTTGGCAATTCACTCAAAAATGGTGCCAAAAGCTTGAAAATGCTCCCCTGAAAGCTTTGGCGATGGAAACAGAAGGCTTTTTATCCCAGGACAAGAAATCAGCCCTCAAAAACTTAACCGGCAGAAAATATTTTTCTGAAAAAATCCCAAAGCCCCGGGGTCACAATTTCCGCAAAAATCTGACTTTTGGCAATTCACTCAAAAATGGTGCCAAAAGCTTGAAAATGCTCCCCTGAAAGCTTTGGCGATGGAAACAGAAGGCTTTTTATCCCAGGACAAGAAACCAGCCCTCAAAAACTTAACCGGCAGAAAATATTTTTTTGAAAAAATCCCTAAGCCCCGGGGTCACAATTTCCGCAAAAATCTGACTTTTGGCAATTCACTCAAAAATGGTGCCCAAAGCTTGAAAATGCTCTCCTGAAAGGTTTGTCACTCGAAACAGAAGGCTTTTTATCCCAGGACAAGAAATCAGCCCTCAAAAACCTAACCGGCAGAAAATATTTTTTTGAAAAAATCCCTAAGCCCCGGGGTCACAATTTCCTCAAAAATCTGACTTTTGGGAATTCACTCAAAAATGGTGCCAAAAGCTTGAAAATGCTCTCCTGAAAGGTTTGTCACTCGAAACAGAAGGCTTTTTATCCCAGGACAAGAAATCAGCCCTCAAAAACTTAACCGGCAGAAAATATTTTTTTGAAAAAATCCCTAAGCCCCGGGGTCACAATTTCCGCAAAAATCTGACTTTTGGCAATTCACTCAAAAATGGTGCCAAAAGCTTGAAAATGCTCTCTTGAAAGGTTTGGCACTCGAAACAGAAGGCTTTTTATCCCAGGACAAGAAATCAGCCCTCAAAAACTTAACCGGCAGAAAATATTTTTTTGAAAATATCCTTAAGCCCCGGGGTCACAATTTCCGTAAAAATCTGACTTTTGGCAATTCACTCAAAAATGGTGCCAAAAGCTTGAAAATGCTCCCCTGAAAGCTTTGGCGATGGAAACAGAAGGCTTTTTATCCCAGGACAAGAAATCAGCCCTCAAAAACTTAACCGGCAGAAAATATTTTTTTGAAAAAATCCCAAAGCCCCGGGGTCACAATTTCCGCAAAAATCTGACTTTTGGCAATTCACTCAAAAATGGTGCCAAAAGCTTGAAAATGCTCCCCTGAAAGCTTTGGCGATGGAAACAGAAGGCTTTTTATCCCAGGACAAGAAATCAGCCCTCAAAAACTTAACCGGCAGAAAATATTTTTTTGAAAAAATCCCTAAGCCCCGGGGTCACAATTTCAGCAAAAATCTGACTTTTGGCAATTCACTCAAAAATGGTGCCAAAAGCTTGAAAATGCTCCCCTGAAAGCTTTGGCGATGGAAACAGAAGGCTTTTTATCCCAGGACAAGAAATCAGCCCTCAAAAACCTAACCGGCAGAAAATATTTTTTTGAAAAAATCCCTAAGCCCCGGGGTCACAATTTCCGCAAAAATCTGACTTTTGGCAATTCACTCAAAAATGGTGCCAAAAGCTTGAAAATGCTCCCCTGAAAGCTTTGGCGATGGAAACAGAAGGCTTTTTATCCCAGGACAAGAAATCAGCCCTCAAAAACTTAACCGGCAGAAAATATTTTTTTGAAAAAATCCCTAAGCCCCGGGGTCACAATTTCCGCAAAAATCTGACTTTTGGCAATTCACTCAAAAATGGTGCCAAAAGCTTGAAAATGCTCCCCTGAAAGCTTTGGCGATGGAAACAGAAGGCTTTTTATCCCAGGACAAGAAATCAGCCCTCAAAAACTTAACCGGCAGAAAATATTTTTTTGAAAAAATCCCTAAGCCCCGGGGTCACAATTTCAGCAAAAATCTGACTTTTGGCAATTCACTCAAAAATGGTGCCAGAAGCTTGAAAATGCTCCCCTGAAAGGTGTGGCACTCGAAACAGAAGGCTTTTTATCCCAGGACAAGAAATCAGCCCTCAAAAACTTAACCGGCAGAAAATATTTTTTTGAAAAAATCCCTAAGCCCCGGGGTCACAATTTCCGCAAAAATCTGACTTTTGGCAATTCACTCAAAAATAGTGCCAAAAGCTTGAAAATGCTCCCCTGAAAGCTTTGGCGATGGAAACAGAAGGCTTTTTATCCCAGGACAAGAAACCAGCCCTCAAAAACTTAACCGGCAGAAAATATTTTTTTGAAAAAATCCCTAAGCCCCGGGGTCACAACTTCAGCAAAAATCTGACTTTTGGCAATTCACTCAAAAATGGTGCCAAAAGCTTGAAAATGCTCTCCTGAAAGGTTTGTCACTCGAAACAGAAGGCTTTTTATCCCAGGACAAGAAATCAGCCCTCAAAAACTTAACCGGCAGAAAATATTTTTTTGAAAATATCCTTAAGCCCCGGGGTCACAATTTCCGTAAAAATCTGACTTTTGGCAATTCACTCAAAAATGGTGCCAAAAGCTTGAAAATGCTCCCCTGAAAGCTTTGGCGATGGAAACAGAAGGCTTTTTATCCCAGGACAAGAAATCAGCCCTCAAAAACTTAACCGGCAGAAAATATTTTTTTGAAAAAATCCCTAAGCCCCGGGGTCACAATTTCCGCTAAAATCTGACTTTTGGCAATTCACTCAAAAATTGTGCCAAAAGCTTGAAAATGCTCCCCTGAATGCTTTGGCGATGGAAACAGAAGGCTTTTTATCCCAGGACAAGAAATCAGCCCTCAAAAACTTAACCGGCAGAAAATATTTTTTTGAAAAAATCCCTAAGCCCCGGGGTCACAATTTCAGCAAAAATCTGACTTTTGGCAATTCACTCAAAAATGGTGCCAAAAGCTTGAAAATGCTCCCCTGAAAGCTTTGGCGATGGAAACAGAAGGCTTTTTATCCCAGGACAAGAAATCAGCCCTCAAAAACCTAACCGGCAGAAAATATTTTTTTGAAAAAATCCCTAAGCCCCGGGGTCACAATTTCCGCAAAAATCTGACTTTTGGCAATTCACTCAAAAATGGTGCCAAAAGCTTGAAAATGCTCCCCTGAAAGCTTTGGCGATGGAAACAGAAGGCTTTTTATCCCAGGACAAGAAATCAGCCCTCAAAAACTTAACCGGCAGAAAATATTTTTTTGAAAAAATCCCTAAGCCCCGGGGTCACAATTTCCGCAAAAATCTGACTTTTGGCAATTCACTCAAAAATGGTGCCAAAAGCTTGAAAATGCTCCCCTGAAAGCTTTGGCGATGGAAACAGAAGGCTTTTTATCCCAGGACAAGAAATCAGCCCTCAAAAACTTAACCGGCAGAAAATATTTTTTTGAAAAAATCCCTAAGCCCCGGGGTCACAATTTCAGCAAAAATCTGACTTTTGGCAATTCACTCAAAAATGGTGCCAGAAGCTTGAAAATGCTCCCCTGAAAGGTGTGGCACTCGAAACAGAAGGCTTTTTATCCCAGGACAAGAAATCAGCCCTCAAAAACTTAACCGGCAGAAAATATTTTTTTGAAAAAATCCCTAAGCCCCGGGGTCACAATTTCCGCAAAAATCTGACTTTTGGCAATTCACTCAAAAATAGTGCCAAAAGCTTGAAAATGCTCCCCTGAAAGCTTTGGCGATGGAAACAGAAGGCTTTTTATCCCAGGACAAGAAACCAGCCCTCAAAAACTTAACCGGCAGAAAATATTTTTTTGAAAAAATCCCTAAGCCCCGGGGTCACAATTTCCTCAAAAATCTGACTTTTGGGAATTCACTCAAAAATGGTGCCAAAAGCTTGAAAATGCTCTCCTGAAAGGTTTGGCACTCGAAACAGAAGGCTTTTTATCCCAGGACAAGAAATCAGCCCTCAAAAACTTAACCGGCAGAAAATATTTTTCTGAAAAAATCCCAAAGCCCCGGGGTCACCATTTCAGCAAAAATCTGACTTTTGGCAATTCACTCAAAAATGGTGCCAAAAGCTTGAAAATGCTCCCCTGAAAGCTTTAGCGATGGAAACAGAAGGCTTTTCATCCCAGGACAAGAAATCAGCCCTCAAAAACTTAACCGGCAGAAAATATTTTTTTGAAAAAATCCCAAAGCCCCGGGGTCACAATTTCCGCAAAAATCTGACTTTTGGCAATTCACTCAAAAATGGTGCCAAAAGCTTGAAAATGCTCCCCTGAAAGCTTTGGCGATGGAAACAGAAGGCTTTTTATCCCAGGACAAGAAACCAGCCCTCAAAAACTTAACCGGCAGAAAATATTTTTTTGAAAAAATCCCTAAGCCCCGGGGTCACAATTTCCGCAAAAATCTGACTTTTGGCAATTCACTCAAAAATGGTGCCCAAAGCTTGAAAATGCTCTCCTGAAAGGTTTGTCACTCGAAACAGAAGGCTTTTTATCCCAGGACAAGAAATCAGCCCTCAAAAACCTAACCGGCAGAAAATATTTTTTTGAAAAAATCCCTAAGCCCCGGGGTCACAATTTCCTCAAAAATCTTCCTTTTGGGAATTCACTCAAAAATGGTGCCAAAAGCTTGAAAATGCTCTCCTGAAAGGTTTGTCACTCGAAACAGAAGGCTTTTTATCCCAGGACAAGAAATCAGCCCTCAAAAACTTAACCGGCAGAAAATATTTTTTTGAAAAAATCCCTAAGCCCCGGGGTCACAATTTCCGCAAAAATCTGACTTTTGGCAATTCACTCAAAAATGGTGCCAAAAGCTTGAAAATGCTCTCTTGAAAGGTTTGGCACTCGAAACAGAAGGCTTTTTATCCCAGGACAAGAAATCAGCCCTCAAAAACTTAACCGGCAGAAAATATTTTTTTGAAAAAATCCCTAAGCCCCGGGGTCACAATTTCCGCAAAAATCTGACTTTTGGCAATTCACTCAAAAATGGTGCCAAAAGCTTGAAAATGCTCCCCTGAAAGCTTTGGCGATGGAAACAGAAGGCTTTTTATCCCAGGACAAGAAATCAGCCCTCAAAAACTTAACCGGCAGAAAATATTTTTTTGAAAAAATCCCTAAGCCCCGGGGTCACAATTTCAGCAAAAATCTGACTTTTGGCAATTCACTCAAAAATGGTGCCAAAAGCTTGAAAATGCTCCCCTGAAAGCTTTGGCGATGGAAACAGAAGGCTTTTTATCCCAGGACAAGAAATCAGCCCTCAAAAACTTAACCGGCAGAAAATATTTTTTTGAAAAAATCCCTAAGCCCCGGGGTCACAATTTCCGCAAAAATCTGACTTTTGGCAATTCACTCAAAAATGGTGCCAAAAGCTTGAAAATGCTCCCCTGAAAGCTTTGGCGATGGAAACAGAAGGCTTTTTATCCCAGGACAAGAAATCAGCCCTCAAAAACTTAACCGGCAGAAAATATTTTTTTGAAAAAATCCCTAAGCCCCGGGGTCACAATTTCCGCAAAAATCTGACTTTTGGCAATTCACTCAAAAATAGTGCCAAAAGCTTGAAAATGCTCCCCTGAAAGCTTTGGCGATGGAAACAGAAGGCTTTTTATCCCAGGACAAGAAACCAGCCCTCAAAAACTTAACCGGCAGAAAATATTTTTTTGAAAAAATCCCTAAGCCCCGGGGTCACAACTTCAGCAAAAATCTGACTTTTGGCAATTCACTCAAAAATGGTGCCAAAAGCTTGAAAATGCTCTCCTGAAAGGTTTGTCACTCGAAACAGAAGGCTTTTTATCCCAGGACAAGAAATCAGCCCTCAAAAACTTAACCGGCAGAAAATATTTTTTTGAAAAAATCCCTAAGCCCCGGGGTCACAATTTCCTCAAAAATCTGACTTTTGGGAATTCACTCAAAAATGGTGCCAAAAGCTTGAAAATGCTCTCCTGAAAGGTTTGGCACTCGAAACAGAAGGCTTTTTATCCCAGGACAAGAAATCAGCCCTCAAAAACTTAACCGGCAGAAAATATTTTTCTGAAAAAATCCCAAAGCCCCGGGGTCACCATTTCAGCAAAAATCTGACTTTTGGCAATTCACTCAAAAATGGTGCCAAAAGCTTGAAAATGCTCCCCTGAAAGCTTTAGCGATGGAAACAGAAGGCTTTTCATCCCAGGACAAGAAATCAGCCCTCAAAAACTTAACCGGCAGAAAATATTTTTTTGAAAAAATCCCAAAGCCCCGGGGTCACAATTTCCGCAAAAATCTGACTTTTGGCAATTCACTCAAAAATGGTGCCAAAAGCTTGAAAATGCTCCCCTGAAAGCTTTGGCGATGGAAACAGAAGGCTTTTTATCCCAGGACAAGAAACCAGCCCTCAAAAACTTAACCGGCAGAAAATATTTTTTTGAAAAAATCCCTAAGCCCCGGGGTCACAATTTCCGCAAAAATCTGACTTTTGGCAATTCACTCAAAAATGGTGCCCAAAGCTTGAAAATGCTCTCCTGAAAGGTTTGTCACTCGAAACAGAAGGCTTTTTATCCCAGGACAAGAAATCAGCCCTCAAAAACCTAACCGGCAGAAAATATTTTTTTGAAAAAATCCCTAAGCCCCGGGGTCACAATTTCCTCAAAAATCTTCCTTTTGGGAATTCACTCAAAAATGGTGCCAAAAGCTTGAAAATGCTCTCCTGAAAGGTTTGTCACTCGAAACAGAAGGCTTTTTATCCCAGGACAAGAAATCAGCCCTCAAAAACTTAACCGGCAGAAAATATTTTTTTGAAAAAATCCCTAAGCCCCGGGGTCACAATTTCCGCAAAAATCTGACTTTTGGCAATTCACTCAAAAATGGTGCCAAAAGCTTGAAAATGCTCTCTTGAAAGGTTTGGCACTCGAAACAGAAGGCTTTTTATCCCAGGACAAGAAATCAGCCCTCAAAAACTTAACCGGCAGAAAATATTTTTTTGAAAATATCCTTAAGCCCCGGGGTCACAATTTCCGCAAAAATCTGACTTTTGGCAATTCACTCAAAAATGGTGCCAAAAGCTTGAAAATGCTCCCCTGAAAGCTTTGGCGATGGAAACAGAAGGCTTTTTATCCCAGGACAAGAAATCAGCCCTCAAAAACTTAACCGGCAGAAAATATTTTTTTGAAAAAATCCCTAAGCCCCGGGGTCACAATTTCCGCAAAAATCTGACTTTTGGCAATTCACTCAAAAATGGTGCCAAAAGCTTGAAAATGCTCCCCTGAAAGCTTTGGCGATGGAAACAGAAGGCTTTTTATCCCAGGACAAGAAATCAGCCCTCAAAAACTTAACCGGCAGAAAATATTTTTTTGAAAAAATCCCTAAGCCCCGGGGTCACAATTTCAGCAAAAATCTGACTTTTGGCAATTCACTCAAAAATGGTGCCAAAAGCTTGAAAATGCTCCCCTGAAAGCTTTGGCGATGGAAACAGAAGGCTTTTTATCCCAGGACAAGAAATCAGCCCTCAAAAACCTAACCGGCAGAAAATATTTTTTTGAAAAAATCCCTAAGCCCCGGGGTCACAATTTCCGCAAAAATCTGACTTTTGGCAATTCACTCAAAAATGGTGCCAAAAGCTTGAAAATGCTCCCCTGAAAGCTTTGGCGATGGAAACAGAAGGCTTTTTATCCCAGGACAAGAAATCAGCCCTCAAAAACTTAACCGGCAGAAAATATTTTTTTGAAAAAATCCCTAAGCCCCGGGGTCACAATTTCCGCAAAAATCTGACTTTTGGCAATTCACTCAAAAATGGTGCCAAAAGCTTGAAAATGCTCCCCTGAAAGCTTTGGCGATGGAAACAGAAGGCTTTTTATCCCAGGACAAGAAATCAGCCCTCAAAAACTTAACCGGCAGAAAATATTTTTTTGAAAAAATCCCTAAGCCCCGGGGTCACAATTTCAGCAAAAATCTGACTTTTGGCAATTCACTCAAAAATGGTGCCAGAAGCTTGAAAATGCTCCCCTGAAAGGTGTGGCACTCGAAACAGAAGGCTTTTTATCCCAGGACAAGAAATCAGCCCTCAAAAACTTAACCGGCAGAAAATATTTTTTTGAAAAAATCCCTAAGCCCCGGGGTCACAATTTCCGCAAAAATCTGACTTTTGGCAATTCACTCAAAAATAGTGCCAAAAGCTTGAAAATGCTCCCCTGAAAGCTTTGGCGATGGAAACAGAAGGCTTTTTATCCCAGGACAAGAAACCAGCCCTCAAAAACTTAACCGGCAGAAAATATTTTTTTGAAAAAATCCCTAAGCCCCGGGGTCACAACTTCAGCAAAAATCTGACTTTTGGCAATTCACTCAAAAATGGTGCCAAAAGCTTGAAAATGCTCTCCTGAAAGGTTTGTCACTCGAAACAGAAGGCTTTTTATCCCAGGACAAGAAATCAGCCCTCAAAAACTTAACCGGCAGAAAATATTTTTTTGAAAAAATCCCTAAGCCCCGGGGTCACAATTTCCTCAAAAATCTGACTTTTGGGAATTCACTCAAAAATGGTGCCAAAAGCTTGAAAATGCTCTCCTGAAAGGTTTGGCACTCGAAACAGAAGGCTTTTTATCCCAGGACAAGAAATCAGCCCTCAAAAACTTAACCGGCAGAAAATATTTTTCTGAAAAAATCCCAAAGCCCCGGGGTCACCATTTCAGCAAAAATCTGACTTTTGGCAATTCACTCAAAAATGGTGCCAAAAGCTTGAAAATGCTCCCCTGAAAGCTTTAGCGATGGAAACAGAAGGCTTTTCATCCCAGGACAAGAAATCAGCCCTCAAAAACTTAACCGGCACAAAATATTTTTTTGAAAAAATCCCTAAGCCCCGGGGTCACAATTTCAGCAAAAATCTGACTTTTGGCAATTCACTCAAAAATGGTGCCAAAAGCTTGAAAATGCTCCCCTGAAAGCTTTGGCGATGGAAACAGAAGGCTTTTTATCCCAGGACAAGAAATCAGCCCTCAAAAACTTAACCGGCAGAAAATATTTTTTTGAAAAAATCCCTAAGCCCCGGGGTCACAATTTCCGCTAAAATCTGACTTTTGGCAATTCACTCAAAAATTGTGCCAAAAGCTTGAAAATGCTCTACAGAAAGGTTTGGCACTTGAAACAGAAGGCTTTTTATCCCAGGACAAGAAATCAGCCCTCAAAAACTTAACCGGCAGAAAATATTTTTTTGAAAAAATCCCTAAGCCCTGGGGTCACAATTTCAGCAAAAATCTGACTTTTGGCAATTCACTCAAAAATTGTGCCAAAAGCTTGAAAATGCTCTACAGAAAGGTTTGGCACTCGAAACAGAAGGCTTTTTATCACAGGACAAGAAATCAGCCCTCAAAAACTTAACCGGCAGAAAATATTTTTTTGAAAAAATCCCTAAGCCCCGGGGTCACAATTTCCGCAAAAATCTGACTTTTGGCAATTCACTCAAAAATGGTGCCAAAAGCTTGAAAATGCTCCCCTGAAAGCTTTGGCGATGGAAACAGAAGGCTTTTTATCCCAGGACAAGAAATCAGCCCTCAAAAACTTAACCGGCACAAAATATTTTTTTGAAAAAATCCCTAAGCCCCGGGGTCACAATTTCAGCAAAAATCTGACTTTTGGCAATTCACTCAAAAATGGTGCCAAAAGCTTGAAAATGCTCTCCTGAAAGGTTTGGCACTCGAAACAGAAGGCTTTTTATCCCAGGACAAGAAATCAGCCCTCAAAAACTTAACCGGCAGAAAATATTTTTCTGAAAAAATCCCTAAGCCCCGGGGTCACAATTTCAGCAAAAATCTGACTTTTGGCAATTCACTCAAAAATTGTGCCAAAAGCTTGAAAATGCTCCCCTGAAAGCTTTGGCGATGGAAACAGAAGGCTTTTTATCCCAGGACAAGAAATCAGCCCTCAAAAACTTAACCGGCAGAAAATATTTTTTTGAAAAAATCCCTAAGCCCCGGGGTCACAATTTCCGCAAAAATCTGACTTTTGGCAATTCACTCAAAAATAGTGCCAAAAGCTTGAAAATGCTCCCCTGAAAGCTTTGGCGATGGAAACAGAAGGCTTTTTATCCCAGGACAAGAAACCAGCCCTCAAAAACTTAACCGGCAGAAAATATTTTTTTGAAAAAATCCCTAAGCCCCGGGGTCACAATTTCCTCAAAAATCTGACTTTTGGGAATTCACTCAAAAATGGTGCCAAAAGCTTGAAAATGCTCTCCTGAAAGGTTTGGCACTCGAAACAGAAGGCTTTTTATCCCAGGACAAGAAATCAGCCCTCAAAAACTTAACCGGCAGAAAACATTTTTCTGAAAAAATCCCAAAGCCCCGGGGTCACAATTTCTGCAAAAATCTGACTTTTGGCAATTCACTCAAAAATGGTGCCAAAAGCTTGAAAATGCTCCCCTGAAAGCTTTGGCGATGGAAACAGAAGGCTTTTTATCCCAGGACAAGAAATCAGCCCTCAAAAACTTAACCGGCACAAAATATTTTTTTGAAAAAATCCCTAAGCCCCGGGGTCACAATTTCCGCAAAAATCTGACTTTTGGCAATTCACTCAAAAATGCTGCCAAAAGCTTGAAAATGCTCCCCTGAAAGCTTTGGCGATGGAAACAGAAGGCTTTTTATCCCAGGACAAGAAATCAGCCCTCAAAAACTTAACCGGCAGAAAATATTTTTTTGAAAAAATCCCTAAGCCCCGGGGTCACAATTTCCGCAAAAATCTGACTTTTGGCAATTCACTCAAAAATGGTGCCAAAAGCTTGAAAATGCTCCCCTGAAAGCTTTGGCGATGGAAACAGAAGGCTTTTTATCCCAGGACAAGAAATCAGCCCTCAAAAACCTAACCGGCAGAAAATATTTTTTTAAAAAAATCCCTAAGCCCCGGGGTCACAATTTCCGCAAAAATCTGACTTTTGGCAGTTCACTCAAAAATGGTGCCAAAAGCTTGAAAATGCTCTCCTGAAAGGTTTGGCACTCGAAACAGAAGGCTTTTTATCGCAGGACAAGAAATCAGCCCTCAAAAACTTAACCGGCACAAAATATTTTTTTGAAAAAATCCCTAAGCCCCGGGGTCACAACTTCAGCAAAAATCTGACTTTTGGCAATTCACTCAAAAATGGTGCCAAAAGCTTGAAAATGCTCTCCTGAAAGGTTTGTCACTCGAAACAGAAGGCTTTTTATCCCAGGACAAGAAATCAGCCCTCAAAAACTTAACCGGCAGAAAATATTTTTTTGAAAAAATCCCTAAGCCCCGGGGTCACAATTTCCTCAAAAATCTGACTTTTGGGAATTCACTCAAAAATGGTGCCAAAAGCTTGAAAATGCTCTCCTGAAAGGTTTGGCACTCGAAACAGAAGGCTTTTTATCCCAGGACAAGAAATCAGCCCTCAAAAACTTAACCGGCAGAAAATATTTTTCTGAAAAAATCCCAAAGCCCCGGGGTCACCATTTCAGCAAAAATCTGACTTTTGGCAATTCACTCAAAAATGGTGCCAAAAGCTTGAAAATGCTCCCCTGAAAGCTTTAGCGATGGAAACAGAAGGCTTTTCATCCCAGGACAAGAAATCAACCCTCAAAAACTTAACCGGCACAAAATATTTTTTTGAAAAAATCCCTAAGCCCCGGGGTCACAATTTCAGCAAAAATCTGACTTTTGGCAATTCACTCAAAAATGGTGCCAAAAGCTTGAAAATGCTCCCCTGAAAGCTTTGGCGATGGAAACAGAAGGCTTTTTATCCCAGGACAAGAAATCAGCCCTCAAAAACTTAACCGGCAGAAAATATTTTTTTGAAAAAATCCCTAAGCCCCGGGGTCACAATTTCCGCTAAAATCTGACTTTTGGCAATTCACTCAAAAATGGTGCCAAAAGCTTGAAAATGCTCTACAGAAAGGTTTGGCACTTGAAACAGAAGGCTTTTTATCCCAGGACAAGAAATCAGCCCTCAAAAACTTAACCGGCAGAAAATATTTTTTTGAAAAAATCCCTAAGCCCTGGGGTCACAATTTCAGCAAAAATCTGACTTTTGGCAATTCACTCAAAAATTGTGCCAAAAGCTTGAAAATGCTCTACAGAAAGGTTTGGCACTCGAAACAGAAGGCTTTTTATCACAGGACAAGAAATCAGCCCTCAAAAACTTAACCGGCAGAAAATATTTTTTTGAAAAAATCCCTAAGCCCCGGGGTCACAATTTCCGCAAAAATCTGACTTTTGGCAATTCACTCAAAAATGGTGCCAAAAGCTTGAAAATGCTCCCCTGAAAGCTTTGGCGATGGAAACAGAAGGCTTTTTATCCCAGGACAAGAAATCAGCCCTCAAAAACTTAACCGGCAGAAAATATTTTTTTGAAAAAATCCCTAAGCCCCGGGGTCACAATTTCCGCAAAAATCTGACTTTTGGCAATTCACTCAAAAATGGTGCCAAAAGCTTGAAAATGCTCTACTGAAAGGTTTGGCACTCGAAACAGAAGGCTTTTTATCCCAGGACAAGAAATCAGCCCTCAAAAACTTAACCGGCAGAAAATATTTTTTTGAAAAAATCCCTAAGCCCCGGGGTCACAATTTCAGCAAAAATCTGACTTTTGGCAATTCACTCAAAAATTGTGCCAAAAGCTTGAAAATGCTCTACAGAAAGGTTTGGCACTCGAAACAGAAGGTTTTTTATGCCAGGACAAGAAATCAACCCTCAAAAACTTAACCGGCAGAAAATATTTTTTTGAAAAAATCCCTAAGCCCCGGGGTCACAATTACCGCAAAAATCTGACTTTTTGCAATTCACTCAAAAATAGTGCCAAAAGCTTGAAAATGCTCTCCTGAAAGGTTTGGCACTCGAAACAGAAGGCTTTTTATCCCAGGACAAGAAATCAGCCCTCAAAAACTTAACCGGCACAAAATATTTTTTTGAAAAAATCCCTAAGCCCCGGGGTCACAATTTCAGCAAAAATCTGACTTTTGGCAATTCACTCAAAAATTGTGCCAAAAGCTTGAAAATGCTCCCCTGAAAGCTTTGGCGATGGAAACAGAAGGCTTTTTATCCCAGGACAAGAAATCAGCCCTCAAAAACTTAACCGGCAGAAAATATTTTTTTGAAAAAATCCCTAAGCCCCGGGGTCACAATTTCCGCAAAAATCTGACTTTTTGCAATTCACTCAAAAATAGTGCCAAAAGCTTGAAAATGCTCTCCTGAAAGGTTTGGCACTCGAAACAGAAGGCTTTTTATCCCAGGACAAGAAATCAGCCCTCAAAAACTTAACCGGCACAAAATATTTTTTTGAAAAAATCCCTAAGCCCCGGGGTCACAATTTCAGCAAAAATCTGACTTTTGGCAATTCACTCAAAAATGGTGCCAAAAGCTTGAAAATGCTCCCCTGAAAGCTTTGGCGATGGAAACAGAAGGCTTTTTATCCCAGGACAAGAAATCAGCCCTCAAAAACTTAACCGGCACAAAATATTTTTTTGAAAAAATCCCTAAGCCCCGGGGTCACAATTTCAGCAAAAATCTGACTTTTGGCAATTCACTCAAAAATGGTGCCAAAAGCTTGAAAATGCTCCCCTGAAAGCTTTGGCGATGGAAACAGAAGGCTTTTTATCCCAGGACAAGAAATCAGCCCTCAAAAACTTAACCGGCAGAAAATATTTTTTTGAAAAAATCCCTAAGCCCTGGGGTCACAATTTCCGCAAAAATCTGACTTTTGGCAATTCACTCAAAAATGGTGCCAAAAGCTTGAAAATGCTCTACTGAAAGGTTTGGCGATGGAAACAGAAGGCTTTTTATCCCAGGACAAGAAATCAGCCCTCAAAAACTTAACCAGCAGAAAATATTTTTTTGAAAAAATCCCTAAGCCCCGGGGTCACAATTTCTGCAAAAATCTGACTTTTGGCAATTCACTCAAAAATGGTGCCAAAAGCTTGAAAATGCTCTCCTGAAAGGTTTGGCACTCAAAACAGAAGGCTTTTTATCCCAGGACAAGAAATCAGCCCTCAAAAACTTAACCGGCACAAAATATTTTTTTGAAAAAATCCCTAAGCCCCGGGGTCACAATTTCAGCAAAAATCTGACTTTTGGCAATTCACTCAAAAATGGTGCCAAAAGCTTGAAAATGCTCCCCTGAAAGCTTTGGCGATGGAAACAGAAGGCTTTTTATCCCAGGACAAGAAATCAGCCCTCAAAAACTTAACCGGCAGAAAATATTTTTTTGAAAAAATCCCTAAGCCCCGGGGTCACAATTTCAGCAAAAATCTGACTTTTGGCAATTCACTCAAAAATGGTGCCAAAAGCTTGAAAATGCTCTCCTGAAAGGTTTGGCACTCGAAACAGAAGGCTTTTTATCCCAGGACAAGAAATCAGCCCTCAAAAACCTAACCGGCAGAAAATATTTTTTTGAAAAAATCCCTAAGCCCCGGGGTCACAATTTCCGCAAAAATCTGACTTTTGGCAATTCACTCAAAAATGGTGCCAAAAGCTTGAAAATGCTCCCCTGAAAGCTTTGGTGATGGAAACAGAAGGCTTTTTATCCCAGGACAAGAAATCAGCCCTCAAAAACTTAACCGGCAGAAAATATTTTTTTGAAAAAATCCCTAAGCCCCGGGGTCACAATTTCCGCAAAAATCTGACTTTTGGCAATTCACTCAAAAATGGTGCCAAAAGCTTGAAAATGCTCCCCTGAAAGCTTTGGCGATGGAAACAGAAGGCTTTTTATCCCAGGACAAGAAATCAGCCCTCAAAAACTTAACCGGCAGAAAATATTTTTTTGAAAAAATCCCTAAGCCCCGGGGTCACAATTTCAGCAAAAATCTGACTTTTGGCAATTCACTCAAAAATGGTGCCAGAAGCTTGAAAATGCTCCCCTGAAAGGTGTGGCACTCGAAACAGAAGGCTTTTTATCCCAGGACAAGAAATCAGCCCTCAAAAACTTAACCGGCAGAAAATATTTTTTTGAAAAAATCCCTAAGCCCCGGGGTCACAATTTCCGCAAAAATCTGACTTTTGGCAATTCACTCAAAAATAGTGCCAAAAGCTTGAAAATGCTCCCCTGAAAGCTTTGGCGATGGAAACAGAAGGCTTTTTATCCCAGGACAAGAAACCAGCCCTCAAAAACTTAACCGGCAGAAAATATTTTTTTGAAAAAATCCCTAAGCCCCGGGGTCACAACTTCAGCAAAAATCTGACTTTTGGCAATTCACTCAAAAATGGTGCCAAAAGCTTGAAAATGCTCTCCTGAAAGGTTTGTCACTCGAAACAGAAGGCTTTTTATCCCAGGACAAGAAATCAGCCCTCAAAAACTTAACCGGCAGAAAATATTTTTTTGAAAAAATCCCTAAGCCCCGGGGTCACAATTTCCTCAAAAATCTGACTTTTGGGAATTCACTCAAAAATGGTGCCAAAAGCTTGAAAATGCTCTCCTGAAAGGTTTGGCACTCGAAACAGAAGGCTTTTTATCCCAGGACAAGAAATCAGCCCTCAAAAACTTAACCGGCAGAAAATATTTTTCTGAAAAAATCCCAAAGCCCCGGGGTCACCATTTCAGCAAAAATCTGACTTTTGGCAATTCACTCAAAAATGGTGCCAAAAGCTTGAAAATGCTCCCCTGAAAGCTTTAGCGATGGAAACAGAAGGCTTTTCATCCCAGGACAAGAAATCAGCCCTCAAAAACTTAACCGGCACAAAATATTTTTTTGAAAAAATCCCTAAGCCCCGGGGTCACAATTTCAGCAAAAATCTGACTTTTGGCAATTCACTCAAAAATGGTGCCAAAAGCTTGAAAATGCTCCCCTGAAAGCTTTGGCGATGGAAACAGAAGGCTTTTTATCCCAGGACAAGAAATCAGCCCTCAAAAACTTAACCGGCAGAAAATATTTTTTTGAAAAAATCCCTAAGCCCCGGGGTCACAATTTCCGCTAAAATCTGACTTTTGGCAATTCACTCAAAAATTGTGCCAAAAGCTTGAAAATGCTCTACAGAAAGGTTTGGCACTTGAAACAGAAGGCTTTTTATCCCAGGACAAGAAATCAGCCCTCAAAAACTTAACCGGCAGAAAATATTTTTTTGAAAAAATCCCTAAGCCCTGGGGTCACAATTTCAGCAAAAATCTGACTTTTGGCAATTCACTCAAAAATTGTGCCAAAAGCTTGAAAATGCTCTACAGAAAGGTTTGGCACTCGAAACAGAAGGCTTTTTATCACAGGACAAGAAATCAGCCCTCAAAAACTTAACCGGCAGAAAATATTTTTTTGAAAAAATCCCTAAGCCCCGGGGTCACAATTTCCGCAAAAATCTGACTTTTGGCAATTCACTCAAAAATGGTGCCAAAAGCTTGAAAATGCTCCCCTGAAAGCTTTGGCGATGGAAACAGAAGGCTTTTTATCCCAGGACAAGAAATCAGCCCTCAAAAACTTAACCGGCAGAAAATATTTTTTTGAAAAAATCCTTAAGCCCCGGGGTCACAATTTCCGCAAAAATCTGACTTTTGGCAATTCACTCAAAAATGGTGCCAAAAGCTTGAAAATGCTCTACTGAAAGGTTTGGCACTCGAAACAGAAGGCTTTTTATCCCAGGACAAGAAATCAGCCCTCAAAAACTTAACCGGCAGAAAATATTTTTTTGAAAAAATCCCTAAGCCCCGGGGTCACAATTTCAGCAAAAATCTGACTTTTGGCAATTCACTCAAAAATTGTGCCAAAAGCTTGAAAATGCTCTACAGAAAGGTTTGGCACTCGAAACAGAAGGTTTTTTATGCCAGGACAAGAAATCAACCCTCAAAAACTTAACCGGCAGAAAATATTTTTTTGAAAAAATCCCTAAGCCCCGGGGTCACAATTTCCGCAAAAATCTGACTTTTTGCAATTCACTCAAAAATAGTGCCAAAAGCTTGAAAATGCTCTCCTGAAAGGTTTGGCACTCGAAACAGAAGGCTTTTTATCCCAGGACAAGAAATCAGCCCTCAAAAACTTAACCGGCACAAAATATTTTTTTGAAAAAATCCCTAAGCCCCGGGGTCACAATTTCAGCAAAAATCTGACTTTTGGCAATTCACTCAAAAATTGTGCCAAAAGCTTGAAAATGCTCCCCTGAAAGCTTTGGCGATGGAAACAGAAGGCTTTTTATCCCAGGACAAGAAATCAGCCCTCAAAAACTTAACCGGCAGAAAATATTTTTTTGAAAAAATCCCTAAGCCCCGGGGTCACAATTTCCGCAAAAATCTGACTTTTTGCAATTCACTCAAAAATAGTGCCAAAAGCTTGAAAATGCTCTCCTGAAAGGTTTGGCACTCGAAACAGAAGGCTTTTTATCCCAGGACAAGAAATCAGCCCTCAAAAACTTAACCGGCACAAAATATTTTTTTGAAAAAATCCCTAAGCCCCGGGGTCACAATTTCAGCAAAAATCTGACTTTTGGCAATTCACTCAAAAATGGTGCCAAAAGCTTGAAAATGCTCCCCTGAAAGCTTTGGCGATGGAAACAGAAGGCTTTTTATCCCAGGACAAGAAATCAGCCCTCAAAAACTTAACCGGCACAAAATATTTTTTTGAAAAAATCCCTAAGCCCCGGGGTCACAATTTCCGCAAAAATCTGACTTTTGGCAATTCACTCAAAAATGGTGCCAAAAGCTTGAAAATGCTCCCCTGAAAGCTTTGGCGATGGAAACAGAAGGCTTTTTATCCCAGGACAAGAAATCAGCCCTCAAAAACTTAACCGGCAGAAAATATTTTTTTGAAAAAATCCCTAAGCCCCGGGGTCACAATTTCCGCAAAAATCTGACTTTTGGCAATTCACTCAAAAATGGTGCCAAAAGCTTGAAAATGCTCTACTGAAAGGTTTGGCGATGGAAACAGAAGGCTTTTTATCCCAGGACAAGAAATCAGCCCTCAAAAACTTAACCGGCAGAAAATATTTTTTTGAAAAAATCCCTAAGCCCCGGGGTCACAATTTCTGCAAAAATCTGACTTTTGGCAATTCACTCAAAAATGGTGCCAAAAGCTTGAAAATGCTCCCCTGAAAGCTTTGGCGATGGAAACAGAAGGCTTTTTATCCCAGGACAAGAAATCAGCCCTCAAAAACTTAACCGGCACAAAATATTTTTTTGAAAAAATCCCTAAGCCCCGGGGTCACAATTTCCGCAAAAATCTGACTTTTGGCAATTCACTCAAAAATGCTGCCAAAAGCTTGAAAATGCTCCCCTGAAAGCTTTGGCGATGGAAACAGAAGGCTTTTTATCCCAGGACAAGAAATCAGCCCTCAAAAACTTAACCGGCAGAAAATATTTTTTTGAAAAAATCCCTAAGCCCCGGGGTCACAATTTCCGCAAAAATCTGACTTTTGGCAATTCACTCAAAAATGGTGCCAAAAGCTTGAAAATGCTCCCCTGAAAGCTTTGGCGATGGAAACAGAAGGCTTTTTATCCCAGGACAAGAAATCAGCCCTCAAAAACTTAACCGGCAGAAAATATTTTTTTGAAAAAATCCCTAAGCCCCGGGGTCACAATTTCCGCAAAAATCTGACTTTTGGCAATTCACTCAAAAATGGTGCCAAAAGCTTGAAAATGCTCCCCTGAAAGCTTTGGCGATGGAAACAGAAGGCTTTTTATCCCAGGACAAGAAATCAGCCCTCAAAAACCTAACCGGCAGAAAATATTTTTTTAAAAAAATCCCTAAGCCCCGGGGTCACAATTTCCGCAAAAATCTGACTTTTGGCAATTCACTCAAAAATGGTGCCAGAAGCTTGAAAATGCTCCCCTGAAAGGTGTGGCACTCGAAACAGAAGGCTTTTTATCCCAGGACAAGAAATCAGCCCTCAAAAACTTAACCGGCAGAAAATATTTTTTTGAAAAAATCCCTAAGCCCCGGGGTCACAATTTCCGCAAAAATCTGACTTTTGGCAATTCACTCAAAAATAGTGCCAAAAGCTTGAAAATGCTCCCCTGAAAGCTTTGGCGATGGAAACAGAAGGCTTTTTATCCCAGGACAAGAAACCAGCCCTCAAAAACTTAACCGGCAGAAAATATTTTTTTGAAAAAATCCCTAAGCCCCGGGGTCACAATTTCCGCAAAAATCTGACTTTTGGCAATTCACTCAAAAATGGTGCCAAAAGCTTGAAAATGCTCTCCTGAAAGGTTTGGCACTCGAAACAGAAGGCTTTTTATCGCAGGACAAGAAATCAGCCCTCAAAAACTTAACCGGCACAAAATATTTTTTTGAAAAAATCCCTAAGCCCCGGGGTCACAACTTCAGCAAAAATCTGACTTTTGGCAATTCACTCAAAAATGGTGCCAAAAGCTTGAAAATGCTCTCCTGAAAGGTTTGTCACTCGAAACAGAAGGCTTTTTATCCCAGGACAAGAAATCAGCCCTCAAAAACTTAACCGGCAGAAAATATTTTTTTGAAAAAATCCCTAAGCCCCGGGGTCACAATTTCCTCAAAAATCTGACTTTTGGGAATTCACTCAAAAATGGTGCCAAAAGCTTGAAAATGCTCTCCTGAAAGGTTTGGCACTCGAAACAGAAGGCTTTTTATCCCAGGACAAGAAATCAGCCCTCAAAAACTTAACCGGCAGAAAATATTTTTCTGAAAAAATCCCAAAGCCCCGGGGTCACAATTTCAGCAAAAATCTGACTTTTGGCAATTCACTCAAAAATGGTGCCAAAAGCTTGAAAATGCTCCCCTGAAAGCTTTAGCGATGGAAACAGAAGGCTTTTCATCCCAGGACAAGAAATCAGCCCTCAAAAACTTAACCGGCACAAAATATTTTTTTGAAAAAATCCCTAAGCCCCGGGGTCACAATTTCAGCAAAAATCTGACTTTTGGCAATTCACTCAAAAATGGTGCCAAAAGCTTGAAAATGCTCCCCTGAAAGCTTTGGCGATGGAAACAGAAGGCTTTTTATCCCAGGACAAGAAATCAGCCCTCAAAAACTTAACCGGCAGAAAATATTTTTTTGAAAAAATCCCTAAGCCCCGGGGTCACAATTTCCGCTAAAATCTGACTTTTGGCAATTCACTCAAAAATTGTGCCAAAAGCTTGAAAATGCTCTACAGAAAGGTTTGGCACTTGAAACAGAAGGCTTTTTATCCCAGGACAAGAAATCAGCCCTCAAAAACTTAACCGGCAGAAAATATTTTTTTGAAAAAATCCCTAAGCCCTGGGGTCACAATTTCAGCAAAAATCTGACTTTTGGCAATTCACTCAAAAATTGTGCCAAAAGCTTGAAAATGCTCTACAGAAAGGTTTGGCACTCGAAACAGAAGGCTTTTTATCACAGGACAAGAAATCAGCCCTCAAAAACTTAACCGGCAGAAAATATTTTTTTGAAAAAATCCCTAAGCCCCGGGGTCACAATTTCCGCAAAAATCTGACTTTTGGCAATTCACTCAAAAATGGTGCCAAAAGCTTGAAAATGCTCCCCTGAAAGCTTTGGCGATGGAAACAGAAGGCTTTTTATCCCAGGACAAGAAATCAGCCCTCAAAAACTTAACCGGCAGAAAATATTTTTTTGAAAAAATCCCTAAGCCCCGGGGTCACAATTTCCGCAAAAATCTGACTTTTGGCAATTCACTCAAAAATGGTGCCAAAAGCTTGAAAATGCTCTACTGAAAGGTTTGGCACTCGAAACAGAAGGCTTTTTATCCCAGGACAAGAAATCAGCCCTCAAAAACTTAACCGGCAGAAAATATTTTTTTGAAAAAATCCCTAAGCCCCGGGGTCACAATTTCAGCAAAAATCTGACTTTTGGCAATTCACTCAAAAATTGTGCCAAAAGCTTGAAAATGCTCTACAGAAAGGTTTGGCACTCGAAACAGAAGGTTTTTTATGCCAGGACAAGAAATCAACCCTCAAAAACTTAACCGGCAGAAAATATTTTTTTGAAAAAATCCCTAAGCCCCGGGGTCACAATTACCGCAAAAATCTGACTTTTTGCAATTCACTCAAAAATAGTGCCAAAAGCTTGAAAATGCTCTCCTGAAAGGTTTGGCACTCGAAACAGAAGGCTTTTTATCCCAGGACAAGAAATCAGCCCTCAAAAACTTAACCGGCACAAAATATTTTTTTGAAAAAATCCCTAAGCCCCGGGGTCACAATTTCAGCAAAAATCTGACTTTTGGCAATTCACTCAAAAATTGTGCCAAAAGCTTGAAAATGCTCCCCTGAAAGCTTTGGCGATGGAAACAGAAGGCTTTTTATCCCAGGACAAGAAATCAGCCCTCAAAAACTTAACCGGCAGAAAATATTTTTTTGAAAAAATCCCTAAGCCCCGGGGTCACAATTTCCGCAAAAATCTGACTTTTTGCAATTCACTCAAAAATAGTGCCAAAAGCTTGAAAATGCTCTCCTGAAAGGTTTGGCACTCGAAACAGAAGGCTTTTTATCCCAGGACAAGAAATCAGCCCTCAAAAACTTAACCGGCACAAAATATTTTTTTGAAAAAATCCCTAAGCCCCGGGGTCACAATTTCAGCAAAAATCTGACTTTTGGCAATTCACTCAAAAATGGTGCCAAAAGCTTGAAAATGCTCCCCTGAAAGCTTTGGCGATGGAAACAGAAGGCTTTTTATCCCAGGACAAGAAATCAGCCCTCAAAAACTTAACCGGCACAAAATATTTTTTTGAAAAAATCCCTAAGCCCCGGGGTCACAATTTCAGCAAAAATCTGACTTTTGGCAATTCACTCAAAAATGGTGCCAAAAGCTTGAAAATGCTCCCCTGAAAGCTTTGGCGATGGAAACAGAAGGCTTTTTATCCCAGGACAAGAAATCAGCCCTCAAAAACTTAACCGGCAGAAAATATTTTTTTGAAAAAATCCCTAAGCCCTGGGGTCACAATTTCCGCAAAAATCTGACTTTTGGCAATTCACTCAAAAATGGTGCCAAAAGCTTGAAAATGCTCTACTGAAAGGTTTGGCGATGGAAACAGAAGGCTTTTTATCCCAGGACAAGAAATCAGCCCTCAAAAACTTAACCAGCAGAAAATATTTTTTTGAAAAAATCCCTAAGCCCCGGGGTCACAATTTCTGCAAAAATCTGACTTTTGGCAATTCACTCAAAAATGGTGCCAAAAGCTTGAAAATGCTCTCCTGAAAGGTTTGGCACTCAAAACAGAAGGCTTTTTATCCCAGGACAAGAAATCAGCCCTCAAAAACTTAACCGGCACAAAATATTTTTTTGAAAAAATCCCTAAGCCCCGGGGTCACAATTTCAGCAAAAATCTGACTTTTGGCAATTCACTCAAAAATGGTGCCAAAAGCTTGAAAATGCTCCCCTGAAAGCTTTGGCGATGGAAACAGAAGGCTTTTTATCCCAGGACAAGAAATCAGCCCTCAAAAACTTAACCGGCAGAAAATATTTTTTTGAAAAAATCCCTAAGCCCCGGGGTCACAATTTCCGCAAAAATCTGACTTTTGGCAATTCACTCAAAAATGGTGCCAGAAGCTTGAAAATGCTCCCCTGAAAGGTGTGGCACTCGAAACAGAAGGCTTTTTATCCCAGGACAAGAAATCAGCCCTCAAAAACTTAACCGGCAGAAAATATTTTTTTGAAAAAATCCCTAAGCCCCGGGGTCACAATTTCCGCAAAAATCTGACTTTTGGCAATTCACTCAAAAATAGTGCCAAAAGCTTGAAAATGCTCCCCTGAAAGCTTTGGCGATGGAAACAGAAGGCTTTTTATCCCAGGACAAGAAACCAGCCCTCAAAAACTTAACCGGCAGAAAATATTTTTTTGAAAAAATCCCTAAGCCCCGGGGTCACAATTTCCGCAAAAATCAGACTTTTGGCAATTCACTCAAAAATGGTGCCAAAAGCTTGAAAATGCTCTCCTGAAAGGTTTGGCACTCGAAACAGAAGGCTTTTTATTGCAGGACAAGAAATCAGCCCTCAAAAACTTAACCGGCAGAAAATATTTTTTTGAAAAAATCCCTAAGCCCCGGGGTCACAACTTCAGCAAAAATCTGACTTTTGGCAATTCACTCAAAAATGGTGCCAAAAGCTTGAAAATGCTCTCCTGAAAGGTTTGTCACTAGAAACAGAAGGCTTTTTATCCCAGGACAAGAAATCAGCCCTCAAAAACTTAACCGGCAGAAAATATTTTTTTGAAAAAATCCCTAAGCCCCGGGGTCACAATTTCCTCAAAAATCTGACTTTTGGGAATTCACTCAAAAATGGTGCCAAAAGCTTGAAAATGCTCTCCTGAAAGGTTTGGCACTCGAAACAGAAGGCTTTTTATCCCAGGACAAGAAATCAGCCCTCAAAAACTTAACCGGCAGAAAATATTTTTCTGAAAAAATCCCAAAGCCCCGGGGTCACCATTTCAGCAAAAATCTGACTTTTGGCAATTCACTCAAAAATGGTGCCAAAAGCTTGAAAATGCTCCCCTGAAAGCTTTAGCGATGGAAACAGAAGGCTTTTCATCCCAGGACAAGAAATCAGCCCTCAAAAACTTAACCGGCACAAAATATTTTTTTGAAAAAATCCCTAAGCCCCGGGGTCACAATTTCAGCAAAAATCTGACTTTTGGCAATTCACTCAAAAATTGTGCCAAAAGCTTGAAAATGCTCTACAGAAAGGTTTGGCACTCGAAACAGAAGGCTTTTTATCCCAGGACAAGAAATCAGCCCTCAAAAACTTAACCGGCACAAAATATTTTTTTGAAAAAATCCCTAAGCCCCGGGGTCACAATTTCCACAAAAATCTGACTTTTGGCAATTCACTCAAAAATAGTGCCAAAAGCTTGAAAATGCTCTCCTGAAAGATTTGCCACTCAAAACAGAAGGCTTTTTATGCCAGGACAAGAAATCAGCCCTCAAAAACTTAACCGGCAGAAAATATTTTTTTGAAAAAATCCCTAAGCCCCGGGGTCACAATTTCCGCAAAAATCTGACTTTTGGCAATTCACTCAAAAATAGTGCCAAAAGCTTGAAAATGCTCTCCTGAAAGGTTTGGCACTCGAAACAGAAGGCTTTTTATGCCAGGACAAGAAATCAACCCTCAAAAACTTAACCGGCAGAAAATATTTTTTTGAAAAAATCCCTAAGCCCCGGGGTCACAATTTCCGCAAAAATCTGACTTTTTGCAATTCACTCAAAAATAGTGCCAAAAGCTTGAAAATGCTCTCCTGAAAGGTTTGGCACTCGAAACAGAAGGCTTTTTATCCCAGGACAAGAAATCAGCCCTCAAAAACTTAACCGGCACAAAATATTTTTTTGAAAAAATCCCTAAGCCCCGGGGTCACAATTTCAGCAAAAATCTGACTTTTGGCAATTCACTCAAAAATTGTGCCAAAAGCTTGAAAATGCTCCCCTGAAAGGTGTGGCACTCGAAACAGAAGGCTTTTTATCCCAGGACAAGAAATCAGCCCTCAAAAACTTAACCGGCTGAAAATACTTTTTTGAAAAAATCCCTAAGCCCCGGGGTCACAATTTCAGCAAAAATCTGACTTTTGGCAATTCACTCAAAAATGGTGTCAAAAGCTTGAAACTGCTCCCCTGAAAGCTTTGGCGATGGAAACAGAAGGCTTTTTATCCCAGGACAAGAAATCAGCCCTCAAAAACTTAACCGGCAGAAAATATTTTTTTGAAAAAATCCCTAAGCCCCGGGGTCACAATTTCCGCAAAAATCTGACTTTTGGGAATTCACTCAAAAATGGTGCCAAAAGCTTGAAAATGCTCTACTGAAAGGTTTGGCACTCGAAACAGAAGGCTTTTTATCCCAGGACAAGAAATCAGCCCTCAAAAACTTAACCGGCAGAAAATATTTTTTTGAAAAAATCCCTAAGCCCGGGGTCACAATTTCAGCAAAAATCTGACTTTTGGCAATTCACTCAAAAATGGTGCCAAAAGCTTGAAAATGCTCCCCTGAAAGCTTTGGCGATGGAAACAGAAGGCTTTTTATCCCAGGACAAGAAATCAGCCCTCAAAAACTTAACCGGCAGAAAATATTTTTTTGAAAAAATCCCTAAGCCCCGGGGTCACAATTTCAGCAAAAATCTGACTTTTGGCAATTCACTCAAAAATGGTGCCAAAAGCTTGAAAATGCTCCCCTGAAAGCTTTGGCGATGGAAACAGAAGGCTTTTTATCCCAGGACAAGAAATCAGCCCTCAAAAACTTAACCGGCAGAAAATATTTTTTTGAAAAAATCCCTAAGCCCCGGGGTCACAAAGCGTGTTCTCATAAAAGAGAGAGCACGTGTTGCGGATGGGGCCGAACAAAACCCCCAGTTAGTGACCAGGCCATTGATGGCAATGGGCTGGAGCAGATTGGAAGAAGTTGTTACTGGGGCAAAATTGATGTTGCCAATTTAGGGGTGGGATTAATCCCCATATATAAGCAGGGTCCACAGCTTTCTCTTTCTCTTTCGCTGTGGACATCGGATCTCCCGCCCGCCCTCCCTTGCTTGGGCTTGCGCTTTGACCTTGCTCTGCCTGTCATGGGGTCGTTCGCCTTGGTGCGGGGGCCCAGTAGGAATTTGTCCAATTGGCTGATTAGTGCGTGCCTTTTGGGTTTTGCCTACTGCTTAGCAAATCGTCACAACTTGTAAGGTTGGCGGTTAGGCATTGGTTAAAATTGGTTGGTGGAGGGGTATGGATTGGCTGTGCCTGCCCCTCCAATGCTGCTGAGACGGGTATTCCGTTAAAGGAATTCTGAAGCTTACCATCCCCCTCGTCCAAACCCTGACGGCAGGGTGCGGGCCGCGTAAGCTTCAAGGAACATGCGCGGAGCAGTGAGAGTCTGTGACGCAGCTCCATCTGACTCTGACCATGCTTCCTCCGGGACTGGCTACGGAGTCAGTGCTGTCCCCCCAAGGCGGGGGGGGACAGGTAGTCATAACCAATGCCTAAGCAACCACTCTCAATTTGTATAAAAATAAAGTTGTGGCCAAAATTATGCCAAAAACCTTAAACAAAAATTACGTGTGATGTCTGAGTTATTGGGGTAGGGGTTTTGGGGGACCTCAGCACGCAATTTCCGCAAAAATCTGACTTTTGGCAATTCACTCAAAAATGGTGCCAAAAGCTTGAAAATGCTCCCCTGAAAGCTTTGGCGATGGAAACAGAAGGCTTTTTATCCCAGGACAAGAAATCAGCCCTCAAAAACCTAACCGGCAGAAAATATTTTTTTAAAAAAATCCCTAAGCCCCGGGGTCACAATTTCCGCAAAAATTTGACTTTTGGCAATTCACTCAAAAATGGTGCCAGAAGCTTGAAAATGCTCCCCTGAAAGGTGTGGCACTCGAAACAGAAGGCTTTTTATCCCAGGACAAGAAATCAGCCCTCAAAAACTTAACCGGCAGAAAATATTTTTTTGAAAAAATCCCTAAGCCCCGGGGTCACAATTTCCGCAAAAATCTGACTTTTGGCAATTCACTCAAAAATAGTGCCAAAAGCTTGAAAATGCTCCCCTGAAAGCTTTGGCGATGGAAACAGAAGGCTTTTTATCCCAGGACAAGAAACCAGCCCTCAAAAACTTAACCGGCAGAAAATATTTTTTTGAAAAAATCCCTAAGCCCCAGGGTCACAATTTCCGCAAAAATCTGACTTTTGGCAATTCACTCAAAAATGGTGCCAAAAGCTTGAAAATGCTCTCCTGAAAGGTTTGGCACTCGAAACAGAAGGCTTTTTATCCCAGGACAAGAAATCAGCCCTCAAAAACTTAACCGGCACAAAATATTTTTTTGAAAAAATCCCTAAGCCCCGGGGTCACAATTTCCGCAAAAATCTGACTTTTGGCAATTCACTCAAAAATGGTGCCAAAAGCTTGAAAATGCTCTCCTGAAAGGTTTGGCACTCGAAACAGAAGGCTTTTTATCCCAGGACAAGAAATCAGCCCTCAAAAACTTAACCGGCAGAAAATATTTTTTTGAAAAAATCCCTAAGCCCGGGGTCACAATTTCCGCAAAAATCTGACTTTTGGCAATTCACTCAAAAATGGTGCCAAAAGCTTGAAAATGCTCCCCTGAAAGCTTTGGCGATGGAAACAGAAGGCTTTTTATCCCAGGACAAGAAATCAGCCCTCAAAAACTTAACCGGCAGAAAATATTTTTTTGAAAAAATCCCTAAGCCCCGGGGTCACAATTTCCGCAAAAATCTGACTTTTGGCAATTCACTCAAAAATGGTGCCAAAAGCTTGAAAATGCTCCCCTGAAAGCTTTGGCGATGGAAACAGAAGGCTTTTTATCCCAGGACAAGAAATCAGCCCTCAAAAACTTAACCGGCAGAAAATATTTTTTTGAAAAAATCCCTAAGCCCCGGGGTCACAATTTCCGCAAAAATCTGACTTTTGGCAATTCACTCAAAAATGGTGCCAAAAGCTTGAAAATGCTCCCCTGAAAGCTTTGGCGATGGAAACAGAAGGCTTTTTATCCCAGGACAAGAAATCAGCCCTCAAAAACTTAACCGGCAGAAAATATTTTTTTGAAAAAATCCCTAAGCCCCGGGGTCACAATTTCCGCAAAAATCTGACTTTTGGCAATTCACTCAAAAATGGTGCCAAAAGCTTGAAAATGCTCCCCTGAAAGCTTTGGCGATGGAAACAGAAGGCTTTTTATCCCAGGACAAGAAATCAGCCCTCAAAAACCTAACCGGCAGAAAATATTTTTTTTAAAAAATCCCTAAGCCCCGGGGTCACAATTTCCGCAAAAATCTGACTTTTGGCAATTCACTCAAAAATGGTGCCAGAAGCTTGAAAATGCTCCCCTGAAAGGTGTGGCACTCGAAACAGAAGGCTTTTTATCCCAGGACAAGAAATCAGCCCTCAAAAACTTAACCGGCAGAAAATATTTTTTTGAAAAAATCCCTAAGCCCCGGGGTCACAATTTCCGCAAAAATCTGACTTTTGGCAATTCACTCAAAAATAGTGCCAAAAGCTTGAAAATGCTCCCCTGAAAGCTTTGGCGATGGAAACAGAAGGCTTTTTATCCCAGGACAAGAAACCAGGCCTCAAAAACTTAACCGGCAGAAAATATTTTTTTGAAAAAATCCCTAAGCCCCGGGGTCACAATTTCCTCAAAAATCTGACTTTTGGGAATTCACTCAAAAATGGTGCCAAAAGCTTGAAAATGCTCTCCTGAAAGGTTTGGCACTCGAAACAGAAGGCTTTTTATCCCAGGACAAGAAATCAGCCCTCAAAAACTTAACCGGCAGAAAATATTTTTTTGAAAAAATCCCTAAGCCCCGGGGTCACAATTTCCGCTAAAATCTGACTTTTGGCAATTCACTCAAAAATTGTGCCAAAAGCTTGAAAATGCTCTACAGAAAGGTTTGGCACTTGAAACAGAAGGCTTTTTATCCCAGGACAAGAAATCAGCCCTCAAAAACTTAACCGGCAGAAAATATTTTTTTGAAAAAATCCCTAAGCCCTGGGGTCACAATTTCAGCAAAAATCTGACTTTTGGCAATTCACTCAAAAATTGTGCCAAAAGCTTGAAAATGCTCTCCTGAAAGGTTTGGCACTCGAAACAGAAGGCTTTTTATCACAGGACAAGAAATCAGCCCTCAAAAACTTAACCGGCAGAAAATATTTTTTTGAAAAAATCCCTAAGCCCCGGGGTCACAATTTCCGCAAAAATCTGACTTTTGGCAATTCACTCAAAAATGGTGCCAAAAGCTTGAAAATGCTCCCCTGAAAGCTTTGGCGATGGAAACAGAAGGCTTTTTATCCCAGGACAAGAAATCAGCCCTCAAAAACTTAACCGGCAGAAAATATTTTTTTGAAAAAATCCTTAAGCCCCGGGGTCACAATTTCCGCAAAAATCTGACTTTTGGCAATTCACTCAAAAATGGTGCCAAAAGCTTGAAAATGCTCTACTGAAAGGTTTGGCACTCGAAACAGAAGGCTTTTTATCCCAGGACAAGAAATCAGCCCTCAAAAACTTAACCGGCAGAAAATATTTTTTTGAAAAAATCCCTAAGCCCCGGGGTCACAATTTCAGCAAAAATCTGACTTTTGGCAATTCACTCAAAAATTGTGCCAAAAGCTTGAAAATGCTCTACAGAAAGGTTTGGCACTCGAAACAGAAGGTTTTTTATGCCAGGACAAGAAATCAACCCTCAAAAACTTAACCGGCAGAAAATATTTTTTTGAAAAAATCCCTAAGCCCCGGGGTCACAATTTCCGCAAAAATCTGACTTTTTGCAATTCACTCAAAAATAGTGCCAAAAGCTTGAAAATGCTCTCCTGAAAGGTTTGGCACTCGAAACAGAAGGCTTTTTATCCCAGGACAAGAAATCAGCCCTCAAAAACTTAACCGGCACAAAATATTTTTTTGAAAAAATCCCTAAGCCCCGGGGTCACAATTTCAGCAAAAATCTGACTTTTGGCAATTCACTCAAAAATTGTGCCAAAAGCTTGAAAATGCTCCCCTGAAAGCTTTGGCGATGGAAACAGAAGGCTTTTTATCCCAGGACAAGAAATCAGCCCTCAAAAACTTAACCGGCAGAAAATATTTTTTTGAAAAAATCCCTAAGCCCCGGGGTCACAATTTCCGCAAAAATCTGACTTTTTGCAATTCACTCAAAAATAGTGCCAAAAGCTTGAAAATGCTCTCCTGAAAGGTTTGGCACTCGAAACAGAAGGCTTTTTATCCCAGGACAAGAAATCAGCCCTCAAAAACTTAACCGGCACAAAATATTTTTTTGAAAAAATCCCTAAGCCCCGGGGTCACAATTTCAGCAAAAATCTGACTTTTGGCAATTCACTCAAAAATGGTGCCAAAAGCTTGAAAATGCTCCCCTGAAAGCTTTGGCGATGGAAACAGAAGGCTTTTTATCCCAGGACAAGAAATCAGCCCTCAAAAACTTAACCGGCAGAAAATATTTTTTTGAAAAAATCCCTAAGCCCTGGGGTCACAATTTCCGCAAAAATCTGACTTTTGGCAATTCACTCAAAAATGGTGCCAAAAGCTTGAAAATGCTCTACTGAAAGGTTTGGCGATGGAAACAGAAGGCTTTTTATCCCAGGACAAGAAATCAGCCCTCAAAAACTTAACCGGCAGAAAATATTTTTTTGAAAAAATCCCTAAGCCCCGGGGTCACAATTTCTGCAAAAATCTGACTTTTGGCAATTCACTCAAAAATGGTGCCAAAAGCTTGAAAATGCTCTCCTGAAAGGTTTGGCACTCAAAACAGAAGGCTTTTTATCCCAGGACAAGAAATCAGCCCTCAAAAACTTAACCGGCACAAAATATTTTTTTGAAAAAATCCCTAAGCCCCGGGGTCACAATTTCAGCAAAAATCTGACTTTTGGCAATTCACTCAAAAATGGTGCCAAAAGCTTGAAAATGCTCCCCTGAAAGCTTTGGCGATGGAAACAGAAGGCTTTTTATCCCAGGACAAGAAATCAGCCCTCAAAAACTTAACCGGCAGAAAATATTTTTTTGAAAAAATCCCTAAGCCCCGGGGTCACAATTTCCGCAAAAATCTGACTTTTGGCAATTCACTCAAAAATGGTGCCAAAAGCTTGAAAATGCTCCCCTGAAAGCTTTGGCGATGGAAACAGAAGGCTTTTTATCCCAGGACAAGAAATCAGCCCTCAAAAACTTAACCGGCAGAAAATATTTTTTTGAAAAAATCCCTAAGCCCCGGGGTCACAATTTCCGCAAAAATCTGACTTTTGGCAATTCACTCAAAAATGGTGCCAAAAGCTTGAAAATGCTCCCCTGAAAGCTTTGGCGATGGAAACAGAAGGCTTTTTATCCCAGGACAAGAAATCAGCCCTCAAAAACTTAACCGGCAGAAAATATTTTTTTGAAAAAATCCCTAAGCCCCGGGGTCACAATTTCCGCAAAAATCTGACTTTTGGCAATTCACTCAAAAATGGTGCCAAAAGCTTGAAAATGCTCCCCTGAAAGCTTTGGCGATGGAAACAGAAGGCTTTTTATCCCAGGACAAGAAATCAGCCCTCAAAAACCTAACCGGCAGAAAATATTTTTTAAAAAAAATCCCTAAGCCCCGGGGTCACAATTTCCGCAAAAATCTGACTTTTGGCAATTCACTCAAAAATGGTGCCAGAAGCTTGAAAATGCTCCCCTGAAAGGTGTGGCACTCGAAACAGAAGGCTTTTTATCCCAGGACAAGAAATCAGCTCTCAAAAACTTAACCGGCAGAAAATATTTTTTTGAAAAAATCCCTAAGCCCCGGTGTCACAATTTCCGCAAAAATCTGACTTTTGGCAATTCACTCAAAAATAGTGCCAAAAGCTTGAAAATGCTCCCCTGAAAGCTTTGGCGATGGAAACAGAAGGCTTTTTATCCCAGGACAAGAAACCAGCCCTCAAAAACTTAACCGGCAGAAAATATTTTTTTGAAAAAATCCCTAAGCCCCGGGGTCACAATTTCCGCAAAAATCTGACTTTTGGCAATTCACTCAAAAATGGTGCCAAAAGCTTGAAAATGCTCTCCTGAAAGGTTTGGCACTCGAAACAGAAGGCTTTTTATCGCAGGACAAGAAATCAGCCCTCAAAAACTTAACCGGCAGAAAATATTTTTTTGAAAAAATCCCTAAGCCCCGGGGTCACAACTTCAGCAAAAATCTGACTTTTGGCAATTCACTCAAAAATGGTGCCAAAAGCTTGAAAATGCTCTCCTGAAAGGTTTGTCACTCGAAACAGAAGGCTTTTTATCCCAGGACAAGAAATCAGCCCTCAAAAACTTAACCGGCAGAAAATATTTTTTTGAAAAAATCCCTAAGCCCCGGGGTCACAATTTCCTCAAAAATCTGACTTTTGGGAATTCACTCAAAAATGGTGCCAAAAGCTTGAAAATGCTCTCCTGAAAGGTTTGGCACTCGAAACAGAAGGCTTTTTATCCCAGGACAAGAAATCAGCCCTCAAAAACTTAACCGGCAGAAAATATTTTTCTGAAAAAATCCCAAAGCCCCGGGGTCACCATTTCAGCAAAAATCTGACTTTTGGCAATTCACTCAAAAATGGTGCCAAAAGCTTGAAAATGCTCCCCTGAAAGCTTTAGCGATGGAAACAGAAGGCTTTTCATCCCAGGACAAGAAATCAGCCCTCAAAAACTTAACCGGCACAAAATATTTTTTTGAAAAAATCCCTAAGCCCCGGGGTCACAATTTCAGCAAAAATCTGACTTTTGGCAATTCACTCAAAAATTGTGCCAAAAGCTTGAAAATGCTCTACAGAAAGGTTTGGCACTCGAAACAGAAGGCTTTTTATCCCAGGACAAGAAATCAGCCCTCAAAAACTTAACCGGCACAAAATATTTTTTTGAAAAAATCCCTAAGCCCCGGGGTCACAATTTCCGCAAAAATCTGACTTTTGGCAATTCACTCAAAAATAGTGCCAAAAGCTTGAAAATGCTCTCCTGAAAGATTTGCCACTCAAAACAGAAGGCTTTTTATGCCAGGACAAGAAATCAGCCCTCAAAAACTTAACCGGCAGAAAATATTTTTTTGAAAAAATCCCTAAGCCCCGGGGTCACAATTTCCGCAAAAATCTGACTTTTGGCAATTCACTCAAAAATAGTGCCAAAAGCTTGAAAATGCTCTCCTGAAAGGTTTGTCACTCGAAACAGAAGGCTTTTTATGCCAGGACAAGAAATCAACCCTCAAAAACTTAACCGGCAGAAAATATTTTTTTGAAAAAATCCCTAAGCCCCGGGGTCACAATTTCCGCAAAAATCTGACTTTTTGCAATTCACTCAAAAATAGTGCCAAAAGCTTGAAAATGCTCTCCTGAAAGGTTTGGCACTCGAAACAGAAGGCTTTTTATCCCAGGACAAGAAATCAGCCCTCAAAAACTTAACCGGCACAAAATATTTTTTTGAAAAAATCCCTAAGCCCCGGGGTCACAATTTCAGCAAAAATCTGACTTTTGGCAATTCACTCAAAAATTGTGCCAAAAGCTTGAAAATGCTCCCCTGAAAGCTTTGGCGATGGAAACAGAAGGCTTTTTATCCCAGGACAAGAAATCAGCCCTCAAAAACTTAACCGGCAGAAAATATTTTTTTGAAAAAATCCCTAAGCCCCGGGGTCACAATTTCCGCAAAAATCTGACTTTTTGCAATTCACTCAAAAATAGTGCCAAAAGCTTGAAAATGCTCTCCTGAAAGGTTTGGCACTCGAAACAGAAGGCTTTTTAACCCGGGACAAGAAATCAGCCCTCAAAAACTTAACCGGCACAAAATATTTTTTTGAAAAAATCCCTAAGCCCCGGGGTCACAATTTCAGCAAAAATCTGACTTTTGGCAATTCACTCAAAAATGGTGCCAAAAGCTTGAAAATGCTCCCCTGAAAGCTTTGGCGATGGAAACAGAAGGCTTTTTATCCCAGGACAAGAAATCAGCCCTCAAAAACTTAACCGGCAGAAAATATTTTTTTGAAAAAATCCCTAAGCCCTGGGGTCACAATTTCCGCAAAAATCTGACTTTTGGCAATTCACTCAAAAATGGTGCCAAAAGCTTGAAAATGCTCTACTGAAAGGTTTGGCACTCGAAACAGAAGGCTTTTTATCCCAGGACAAGAAATCAGCTCTCAAAAACTTAACCGGCAGAAAATATTTTTTTGAAAAAATCCCTAAGCCCCGGGGTCACAATTTCCGCAAAAATCTGACTTTTGGCAATTCACTCAAAAATAGTGCCAAAAGCTTGAAAATGCTCCCCTGAAAGCTTTGGCGATGGAAACAGAAGGCTTTTTATCCCAGGACAAGAAACCAGCCCTCAAAAACTTAACCGGCAGAAAATATTTTTTTGAAAAAATCCCTAAGCCCCGGGGTCACAATTTCCGCAAAAATCTGACTTTTGGCAATTCACTCAAAAATGGTGCCAAAAGCTTGAAAATGCTCCCCTGAAAGCTTTAGCGATGGAAACAGAAGGCTTTTCATCCCAGGACAAGAAATCAGCCCTCAAAAACTTAACCGGCACAAAATATTTTTTTGAAAAAATCCCTAAGCCCCGGGGTCACAATTTCAGCAAAAATCTGACTTTTGGCAATTCACTCAAAAATTGTGCCAAAAGCTTGAAAATGCTCTACAGAAAGGTTTGGCACTCGAAACAGAAGGCTTTTTATCCCAGGACAAGAAATCAGCCCTCAAAAACTTAACCGGCACAAAATATTTTTTTGAAAAAATCCCTAAGCCCCGGGGTCACAATTTCCGCAAAAATCTGACTTTTGGCAATTCACTCAAAAATAGTGCCAAAAGCTTGAAAATGCTCTCCTGAAAGATTTGCCACTCAAAACAGAAGGCTTTTTATGCCAGGACAAGAAATCAGCCCTCAAAAACTTAACCGGCAGAAAATATTTTTTTGAAAAAATCCCTAAGCCCCGGGGTCACAATTTCCGCAAAAATCTGACTTTTGGCAATTCACTCAAAAATAGTGCCAAAAGCTTGAAAATGCTCTCCTGAAAGGTTTGGCACTCGAAACAGAAGGCTTTTTATGCCAGGACAAGAAATCAACCCTCAAAAACTTAACCGGCAGAAAATATTTTTTTGAAAAAATCCCTAAGCCCCGGGGTCACAATTTCCGCAAAAATCTGACTTTTTGCAATTCACTCAAAAATAGTGCCAAAAGCTTGAAAATGCTCTCCTGAAAGGTTTGGCACTCGAAACAGAAGGCTTTTTATCCCAGGACAAGAAATCAGCCCTCAAAAACTTAACCGGCACAAAATATTTTTTTGAAAAAATCCCTAAGCCCCGGGGTCACAATTTCAGCAAAAATCTGACTTTTGGCAATTCACTCAAAAATTGTGCCAAAAGCTTGAAAATGCTCTACAGAAAGGTTTGGCACTCGAAACAGAAGGTTTTTTATCCCAGGACAAGAAATCAGCCCTCAAAAACTTAACCGGCTGAAAATACTTTTTTGAAAAAATCCCTAAGCCCCGGGGTCACAATTTCAGCAAAAATCTGACTTTTGGCAATTCACTCAAAAATGGTGCCAAAAGCTTGAAACTGCTCCCCTGAAAGCTTTGGCGATGGAAACAGAAGGCTTTTTATCCCAGGACAAGAAATCAGCCCTCAAAAACTTAACCGGCAGAAAATATTTTTTTGAAAAAATCCCTAAGCCCCGGGGTAACAATTTCCGCAAAAATCTGACTTTTTGCAATTCACTCAAAAATAGTGCCAAAAGCTTGAAAATGCTCTCCTGAAAGGTTTGGCACTCGAAACAGAAGGCTTTTTATCCCAGGACAAGAAATCAGCCCTCAAAAACTTAACCGGCACAAAATATTTTTTTGAAAAAATCCCTAAGCCCCGGGGTCACAATTTCAGCAAAAATCTGACTTTTGGCAATTCACTCAAAAATGGTGCCAAAAGCTTGAAAATGCTCCCCTGAAAGCTTTGGCGATGGAAACAGAAGGCTTTTTATCCCAGGACAAGAAATCAGCCCTCAAAAACTTAACCGGCAGAAAATATTTTTTTGAAAAAATCCCTAAGCCCCGGGGTCACAATTTCCGCAAAAATCTGACTTTTGGCAATTCACTCAAAAATGGTGCCAAAAGCTTGAAAATGCTCTACTGAAAGGTTTGGCACTCGAAACAGAAGGCTTTTTATCCCAGGAGAAGAAATCAGCCCTCAAAAACTTAACCGGCACAAAATATTTTTTTGAAAAAATCCCTAAGCCCCGGGGTCACAATTTCAGCAAAAATCTGACTTTTGGCAATTCACTCAAAAATGGTGCCAAAAGCTTGAAACTGCTCCCCTGAAAGCTTTGGCGATGGAAACAGAAGGCTTTTTATCCCAGGACAAGAAATCAGCCCTCAAAAACTTAACCGGCACAAAATATTTTTTTGAAAAAATCCCTAAGCCCCGGGGTCACAATTTCCGCAAAAATCTGACTTTTGGCAATTCACTCAAAAATGGTGCCAAAAGCTTGAAAATGCTCTACTGAAAGGTTTGGCACTCGAAACAGAAGGCTTTTTATCCCAGGACAAGAAATCAGCCCTCAAAAACTTAACCGGCAGAAAATATTTTTTTGAAAAAATCCCTAAGCCCGGGGTCACAATTTCAGCAAAAATCTGACTTTTGGCAATTCACTCAAAAATGGTGCCAAAAGCTTGAAAATGCTCCCCTGAAAGCTTTGGCGATGGAAACAGAAGGCTTTTTATCCCAGGACAAGAAATCAGCCCTCAAAAACTTAACCGGCAGAAAATATTTTTTTGAAAAAATCCCTAAGCCCCGGGGTCACAATTTCCGCAAAAATCTGACTTTTGGCAATTCACTCAAAAATGGTGCCAAAAGCTTGAAAATGCTCCCCTGAAAGCTTTGGCGATGGAAACAGAAGGCTTTTTATCCCAGGACAAGAAATCAGCCCTCAAAAACTTAACCGGCAGAAAATATTTTTTTGAAAAAATCCCTAAGCCCCGGGGTCACAATTTCCGCAAAAATCTGACTTTTGGCAATTCACTCAAAAATGGTGCCAAAAGCTTGAAAATGCTCCCCTGAAAGCTTTGGCGATGGAAACAGAAGGCTTTTTATCCCAGGACAAGAAATCAGCCCTCAAAAACTTAACCGGCAGAAAATATTTTTTTGAAAAAATCCCTAAGCCCCGGGGTCACAATTTCCGCAAAAATCTGACTTTTGGCAATTCACTCAAAAATGGTGCCAAAAGCTTGAAAATGCTCTCCTGAAAGGTTTGGCACTCGAAACAGAAGGCTTTTTATCCCAGGACAAGAAATCAGCCCTCAAAAACTTAACCGGCAGAAAATATTTTTTTGAAAAAATCCCTAAGCCCCGGGGTCACAATTTCCTCAAAAATCTGACTTTTGGCAATTCACTCAAAAATAGTGCCAAAAGCTTGAAAATGCTCTCCTGAAAGGTTTGGCACTCGAAACAGAAGGCTTTTTATGCCAGGACAAGAAATCAACCCTCAAAAACTTAACCGGCAGAAAATATTTTTTTGAAAAAATCCCTAAGCCCCGGGGTCACAATTTCCGCAAAAATCTGACTTTTTGCAATTCACTCAAAAATAGTGCCAAAAGCTTGAAAATGCTCTCCTGAAAGGTTTGGCACTCGAAACAGAAGGCTTTTTATCCCAGGACAAGAAATCAGCCCTCAAAAACTTAACCGGCAGAAAATATTTTTTTGAAAAAATCCCTAAGCCCCGGGGTCACAATTTCAGCAAAAATCTGACTTTTGGCAATTCACTCAAAAATTGTGCCAAAAGCTTGAAAATGCTCTACAGAAAGGTTTGGCACTCGAAACAGAAGGCTTTTTATCCCAGGACAAGAAATCAGCCCTCAAAAACTTAACCGGCTGAAAATACTTTTTTGAAAAAATCCCTAAGCCCCGGGGTCACAATTTCAGCAAAAATCTGACTTTTGGCAATTCACTCAAAAATGGTGCCAAAAGCTTGAAACTGCTCCCCTGAAAGCTTTGGCGATGGAAACAGAAGGCTTTTTATCCCAGGACAAGAAATCAGCCCTCAAAAACTTAACCGGCAGAAAATATTTTTTTGAAAAAATCCCTAAGCCCCGGGGTAACAATTTCCGCAAAAATCTGACTTTTTGCAATTCACTCAAAAATAGTGCCAAAAGCTTGAAAATGCTCTCCTGAAAGGTTTGGCACTCGAAACAGAAGGCTTTTTATCCCAGGACAAGAAATCAGCCCTCAAAAACTTAACCGGCACAAAATATTTTTTTGAAAAAATCCCTAAGCCCCGGGGTCACAATTTCAGCAAAAATCTGACTTTTGGCAATTCACTCAAAAATGGTGCCAAAAGCTTGAAAATGCTCCCCTGAAAGCTTTGGCGATGGAAACAGAAGGCTTTTTATCCCAGGACAAGAAATCAGCCCTCAAAAACTTAACCGGCAGAAAATATTTTTTTGAAAAAATCCCTAAGCCCCGGGGTCACAATTTCCGCAAAAATCTGACTTTTGGCAATTCACTCAAAAATGGTGCCAAAAGCTTGAAAATGCTCTACTGAAAGGTTTGGCACTCGAAACAGAAGGCTTTTTATCCCAGGAGAAGAAATCAGCCCTCAAAAACTTAACCGGCACAAAATATTTTTTTGAAAAAATCCCTAAGCCCCGGGGTCACAATTTCAGCAAAAATCTGACTTTTGGCAATTCACTCAAAAATGGTGCCAAAAGCTTGAAACTGCTCCCCTGAAAGCTTTGGCGATGGAAACAGAAGGCTTTTTATCCCAGGACAAGAAATCAGCCCTCAAAAACTTAACCGGCACAAAATATTTTTTTGAAAAAATCCCTAAGCCCCGGGGTCACAATTTCCGCAAAAATCTGACTTTTGGCAATTCACTCAAAAATGGTGCCAAAAGCTTGAAAATGCTCTACTGAAAGGTTTGGCACTCGAAACAGAAGGCTTTTTATCCCAGGACAAGAAATCAGCCCTCAAAAACTTAACCGGCAGAAAATATTTTTTTGAAAAAATCCCTAAGCCCGGGGTCACAATTTCAGCAAAAATCTGACTTTTGGCAATTCACTCAAAAATGGTGCCAAAAGCTTGAAAATGCTCTCCTGAAAGGTTTGGCACTCGAAACAGAAGGCTTTTTATCCCAGGACAAGAAATCAGCCCTCAAAAACTTAACCGGCAGAAAATATTTTTTTGAAAAAATCCCTAAGCCCCGGGGTCACAATTTCCTCAAAAATCTGACTTTTGGCAATTCACTCAAAAATAGTGCCAAAAGCTTGAAAATGCTCTCCTGAAAGGTTTGGCACTCGAAACAGAAGGCTTTTTATGCCAGGACAAGAAATCAACCCTCAAAAACTTAACCGGCAGAAAATATTTTTTTGAAAAAATCCCTAAGCCCCTGGGTCACAATTTCCGCAAAAATCTGACTTTTTGCAATTCACTCAAAAATAGTGCCAAAAGCTTGAAAATGCTCTCCTGAAAGGTTTGGCACTCGAAACAGAAGGCTTTTTATCCCAGGACAAGAAATCAGCCCTCAAAAACTTAACCGGCACAAAATATTTTTTTGAAAAAATCCCTAAGCCCCGGGGTCACAATTTCAGCAAAAATCTGACTTTTGGCAATTCACTCAAAAATTGTGCCAAAAGCTTGAAAATGCTCTACAGAAAGGTTTGGCACTCGAAACAGAAGGCTTTTTATCCCAGGACAAGAAATCAGCCCTCAAAAACTTAACCGGCTGAAAATACTTTTTTGAAAAAATCCCTAAGCCCCGGGGTCACAATTTCAGCAAAAATCTGACTTTTGGCAATTCACTCAAAAATGGTGCCAAAAGCTTGAAACTGCTCCCCTGAAAGCTTTGGCGATGGAAACAGAAGGCTTTTTATCCCAGGACAAGAAATCAGCCCTCAAAAACTTAACCGGCAGAAAATATTTTTTTGAAAAAATCCCTAAGCCCCGGGGTAACAATTTCCGCAAAAATCTGACTTTTTGCAATTCACTCAAAAATAGTGCCAAAAGCTTGAAAATGCTCTCCTGAAAGGTTTGGCACTCGAAACAGAAGGCTTTTTATCCCAGGACAAGAAATCAGCCCTCAAAAACTTAACCGGCACAAAATATTTTTTTGAAAAAATCCCTAAGCCCCGGGGTCACAATTTCAGCAAAAATCTGACTTTTGGCAATTCACTCAAAAATGGTGCCAAAAGCTTGAAAATGCTCCCCTGAAAGCTTTGGCGATGGAAACAGAAGGCTTTTTATCCCAGGACAAGAAATCAGCCCTCAAAAACTTAACCGGCAGAAAATATTTTTTTGAAAAAATCCCTAAGCCCCGGGGTCACAATTTCCGCAAAAATCTGACTTTTGGCAATTCACTCAAAAATGGTGCCAAAAGCTTGAAAATGCTCTACTGAAAGGTTTGGCACTCGAAACAGAAGGCTTTTTATCCCAGGAGAAGAAATCAGCCCTCAAAAACTTAACCGGCACAAAATATTTTTTTGAAAAAATCCCTAAGCCCCGGGGTCACAATTTCAGCAAAAATCTGACTTTTGGCAATTCACTCAAAAATGGTGCCAAAAGCTTGAAACTGCTCCCCTGAAAGCTTTGGCGATGGAAACAGAAGGCTTTTTATCCCAGGACAAGAAATCAGCCCTCAAAAACTTAACCGGCACAAAATATTTTTTTGAAAAAATCCCTAAGCCCCGGGGTCACAATTTCCGCAAAAATCTGACTTTTGGCAATTCACTCAAAAATGGTGCCAAAAGCTTGAAAATGCTCTACTGAAAGGTTTGGCACTCGAAACAGAAGGCTTTTTATCCCAGGACAAGAAATCAGCCCTCAAAAACTTAACCGGCAGAAAATATTTTTTTGAAAAAATCCCTAAGCCCCGGGGTCACAATTTCCGCAAAAATCTGACTTTTGGCAATTCACTCAAAAATGGTGCCAAAAGCTTGAAAATGCTCCCCTGAAAGCTTTGGCGATGGAAACAGAAGGCTTTTTATCCCAGGACAAGAAATCAGCCCTCAAAAACTTAACCGGCAGAAAATATTTTTTTGAAAAAATCCCTAAGCCCCGGGGTCACAATTTCCGCAAAAATCTGACTTTTGGCAATTCACTCAAAAATGGTGCCAAAAGCTTGAAAATGCTCTCCTGAAAGGTTTGGCACTCGAAACAGAAGGCTTTTTATCCCAGGACAAGAAATCAGCCCTCAAAAACTTAACCGGCAGAAAATATTTTTTTGAAAAAATCCCTAAGCCCGGGGTCACAATTTCCGCAAAAATCTGACTTTTGGCAATTCACTCAAAAATAGTGCCAAAAGCTTGAAAATGCTCCCCTGAAAGCTTTGGCTATGGAAACAGAAGGCTTTTTATCCCAGGACAAGAAATCAGCCCTCAAAAACTTAACCGGCAGAAAATATTTTTTTGAAAAAATCCCTAAGCCCCGGGGTCACAATTTCCGCAAAAATCTGACTTTTGGCAATTCACTCAAAAATGGTGCCAAAAGCTTGAAAATGCTCCCCTGAAAGCTTTGGCGATGGAAACAGAAGGCTTTTTATCCCAGGACAAGAAATCAGCCCTCAAAAACTTAACCGGCAGAAAATATTTTTTTGAAAAAATCCCTAAGCCCCGGGGTCACAATTTCCGCAAAAATCTGACTTTTGGCAATTCACTCAAAAATGGTGCCAAAAGCTTGAAAATGCTCTCCTGAAAGGTTTGGCACTCGAAACAGAAGGCTTTTTATCCCAGGACAAGAAATCAGCCCTCAAAAACTTAACCGGCAGAAAATATTTTTTTGAAAAAATCCCTAAGCCCCGGGGTCACAATTTCCGCAAAAATCTGACTTTTGGCAATTCACTCAAAAATGGTGCCAAAAGCTTGAAAATGCTCCCCTGAAAGCTTTGGCGATGGAAACAGAAGGCTTTTTATCCCAGGACAAGAAATCAGCCCTCAAAAACCTAACCGGCAGAAAATATGTTTTTAAAAAAATCCCTAAGCCCCGGGGTCACAATTTCCGCAAAAATCTGACTTTTGGCAATTCACTCAAAAATGGTGCCAGAAGCTTGAAAATGCTCCCCTGAAAGGTGTGGCACTCGAAACAGAAGGCTTTTTATCCCAGGACAAGAAATCAGCCCTCAAAAACTTAACCGGCAGAAAATATTTTTTTGAAAAAATCCCTAAGCCCCGGGGTCACAATTTCCGCAAAAATCTGACTTTTGGCAATTCACTCAAAAATAGTGCCAAAAGCTTGAAAATGCTCCCCTGAAAGCTTTGGCGATGGAAACAGAAGGCTTTTTATCCCAGGACAAGAAACCAGGCCTCAAAAACTTAACCGGCAGAAAATATTTTTTTGAAAAAATCCCTAAGCCCCAGGGTCACAATTTCCGCAAAAATCTGACTTTTGGCAATTCACTCAAAAATGGTGCCAAAAGCTTGAAAATGCTCTCCTGAAAGGTTTGGCACTCGAAACAGAAGGCTTTTTATCGCAGGACAAGAAATCAGCCCTCAAAAACTTAACCGGCAGAAAATATTTTTTTGAAAAAATCCCTAAGCCCCGGGGTCACAACTTCAGCAAAAATCTGACTTTTGGCAATTCACTCAAAAATGGTGCCAAAAGCTTGAAAATGCTCTCCTGAAAGGTTTGTCACTCGAAACAGAAGGCTTTTTATCCCAGGACAAGAAATCAGCCCTCAAAAACTTAACCGGCAGAAAATATTTTTTTGAAAAAATCCCTAAGCCCCGGGGTCACAATTTCCTCAAAAATCTGACTTTTGGGAATTCACTCAAAAATGGTGCCAAAAGCTTGAAAATGCTCTCCTGAAAGGTTTGGTACTCGAAACAGAAGGCTTTTTATCCCAGGACAAGAAATCAGCCATCAAAAACTTAACCGGCAGAAAATATTTTTCTGAAAAAATCCCAAAGCCCCGGGGTCACCATTTCAGCAAAAATCTGACTTTTGGCAATTCACTCAAAAATGGTGCCAAAAGCTTGAAAATGCTCCCCTGAAAGCTTTAGCGATGGAAACAGAAGGCTTTTCATCCCAGGACAAGAAATCAGCCCTCAAAAACTTAACCGGCACAAAATATTTTTTTGAAAAAATCCCTAAGCCCCGGGGTCACAATTTCCGCAAAAATCTGACTTTTGGCAATTCACTCAAAAATGGTGCCAAAAGCTTGAAAATGCTCCCCTGAAAGCTTTGGCGATGGAAACAGAAGGCTTTTTATCCCAGGACAAGAAATCAGCCCTCAAAAACTTAACCGGCAGAAAATATTTTTTTGAAAAAATCCCTAAGCCCCGGGGTCACAATTTCCGCAAAAATCTGACTTTTGGCAATTCACTCAAAAATGGTGCCAAAAGCTTGAAAATGCTCCCCTGAAAGCTTTGGCGATGGAAACAGAAGGCTTTTTATCCCAGGACAAGAAATCAGCCCTCAAAAACTTAACCGGCAGAAAATATTTTTTTGAAAAAATCCCTAAGCCCCGGGGTCACAATTTCCGCAAAAATCTGACTTTTGGCAATTCACTCAAAAATGGTGCCAAAAGCTTGAAAATGCTCCCCTGAAAGCTTTGGCGATGGAAACAGAAGGCTTTTTATCCCAGGACAAGAAATCAGCCCTCAAAAACTTAACCGGCAGAAAATATTTTTTTGAAAAAATCCCTAAGCCCCGGGGTCACAATTTCCGCAAAAATCTGACTTTTGGCAATTCACTCAAAAATGGTGCCAAAAGCTTGAAAATGCTCTCCTGAAAGGTTTGGCACTCGAAACAGAAGGCTTTTTATCCCAGGACAAGAAATCAGCCCTCAAAAACTTAACCGGCAGAAAATATTTTTTTGAAAAAATCCCTAAGCCCGGGGTCACAATTTCCGCAAAAATCTGACTTTTGGCAATTCACTCAAAAATAGTGCCAAAAGCTTGAAAATGCTCCCCTGAAAGCTTTGGCGATGGAAACAGAAGGCTTTTTATCCCAGGACAAGAAATCAGCCCTCAAAAACTTAACCGGCAGAAAATATTTTTTTGAAAAAATCCCTAAGCCCCGGGGTCACAATTTCCGCAAAAATCTGACTTTTGGCAATTCACTCAAAAATGGTGCCAAAAGCTTGAAAATGCTCCCCTGAAAGCTTTGGCGATGGAAACAGAAGGCTTTTTATCCCAGGACAAGAAATCAGCCCTCAAAAACTTAACCGGCAGAAAATATTTTTTTGAAAAAATCCCTAAGCCCCGGGGTCACAATTTCTGCAAAAATCTGACTTTTGGCAATTCACTCAAAAATGGTGCCAAAAGCTTGAAAATGCTCCCCTGAAAGCTTTGGCGATGGAAACAGAAGGCTTTTTATCCCAGGACAAGAAATCAGCCCTCAAAAACTTAACCGGCAGAAAATATTTTTTTGAAAAAATCCCTAAGCCCCGGGGTCACAATTTCCGCAAAAATCTGACTTTTGGCAATTCACTCAAAAATGGTGCCAAAAGCTTGAAAATGCTCCCCTGAAAGCTTTGGCGATGGAAACAGAAGGCTTTTTATCCCAGGACAAGAAATCAGCCCTCAAAAACCTAACCGGCAGAAAATATGTTTTTAAAAAAATCCCTAAGCCCCGGGGTCACAATTTCCGCAAAAATCTGACTTTTGGCAATTCACTCAAAAATGGTGCCAGAAGCTTGAAAATGCTCCCCTGAAAGGTGTGGCACTCGAAACAGAAGGCTTTTTATCCCAGGACAAGAAATCAGCCCTCAAAAACTTAACCGGCAGAAAATATTTTTTTGAAAAAATCCCTAAGCCCCGGGGTCACAATTTCCGCAAAAATCTGACTTTTGGCAATTCACTCAAAAATAGTGCCAAAAGCTTGAAAATGCTCCCCTGAAAGCTTTGGCGATGGAAACAGAAGGCTTTTTATCCCAGGACAAGAAACCAGGCCTCAAAAACTTAACCGGCAGAAAATATTTTTTTGAAAAAATCCCTAAGCCCCAGGGTCACAATTTCCGCAAAAATCTGACTTTTGGCAATTCACTCAAAAATGGTGCCAAAAGCTTGAAAATGCTCTCCTGAAAGGTTTGGCACTCGAAACAGAAGGCTTTTTATCGCAGGACAAGAAATCAGCCCTCAAAAACTTAACCGGCAGAAAATATTTTTTTGAAAAAATCCCTAAGCCCCGGGGTCACAACTTCAGCAAAAATCTGACTTTTGGCAATTCACTCAAAAATGGTGCCAAAAGCTTGAAAATGCTCTCCTGAAAGGTTTGTCACTCGAAACAGAAGGCTTTTTATCCCAGGACAAGAAATCAGCCCTCAAAAACTTAACCGGCAGAAAATATTTTTTTGAAAAAATCCCTAAGCCCCGGGGTCACAATTTCCTCAAAAATCTGACTTTTGGGAATTCACTCAAAAATGGTGCCAAAAGCTTGAAAATGCTCTCCTGAAAGGTTTGGTACTCGAAACAGAAGGCTTTTTATCCCAGGACAAGAAATCAGCCCTCAAAAACTTAACCGGCAGAAAATATTTTTCTGAAAAAATCCCAAAGCCCCGGGGTCACCATTTCCGCAAAAATCTGACTTTTGGCAATTCACTCAAAAATGGTGCCAAAAGCTTGAAAATGCTCCCCTGAAAGCTTTAGCGATGGAAACAGAAGGCTTTTCATCCCGGGACAAGAAATCAGCCCTCAAAAACTTAACCGGCAGAAAATATTTTTTTGAAAAAATCCCTAAGTCACAATTTCCGCAAAAATCTGACTTTTGGCAATTCACTCAAAAATTGTGCCAAAAGCTTGAAAATGCTCTACAGAAAGGTTTGGCACTCGAAACAGAAGGCTTTTTATCCCAGGACAAGAAATCAGCCCTCAAAAACTTAACCGGCAGAAAATATTTTTTTGAAAAAATCCCTAAGCCCTGGGGTCACAATTTCAGCAAAAATCTGACTTTTGGCAATTCACTCAAAAATTGTGCCAAAAGCTTGAAAATGCTCTACAGAAAGGTTTGGCACTCGAAACAGAAGGCTTTTTATCACAGGACAAGAAATCAGCCCTCAAAAACTTAACCGGCAGAAAATATTTTTTTGAAAAAATCCCTAAGCCCCGGGGTCACAATTTCCGCAAAAATCTGACTTTTGGCAATTCACTCAAAAATGGTGCTAAAAGCTTGAAAATGCTCCCCTGAAAGCTTTGGCGATGGAAACAGAAGGCTTTTTATCCCAGGACAAGAAATCAGCCCTCAAAAACTTAACCCGCAGAAAATATTTTTTTGAAAAAATCCCTAAGCCCCGGGGTCACAATTTCCGCAAAAATCTGACTTTTGGCAATTCACTCAAAAATGGTGCCAAAAGCTTGAAAATGCTCTACTGAAAGGTTTGGCACTCGAAACACAACGCTTTTTATCCCAGGACAAGAAATCAGCCCTCAAAAACTTAACCGGCAGAAAATATTTTTTTGAAAAAATCCCTAAGCCCCTGGGTCACAATTTCCGCAAAAATCTGACTTTTGGCAATTCACTCAAAAATTGTGCCAAAAGCTTGAAAATGCTCTACAGAAAGGTTTGGCACTCGAAACAGAAGGCTTTTTATCCCAGGACAAGAAATCAGCCCTCAAAAACTTAACCGGCAGAAAATATTTTTTTGAAAAAATCCCTAAGCCCTGGGGTCACAATTTCAGCAAAAATCTGACTTTTGGCAATTCACTCAAAAATTGTGCCAAAAGCTTGAAAATGCTCTACAGAAAGGTTTGGCACTCGAAACAGAAGGCTTTTTATCACAGGACAAGAAATCAGCCCTCAAAAACTTAACCGGCACAAAATATTTTTTTGAAAAAATCCCTAAGCCCCGGGGTCACAATTTCCGCAAAAATCTGACTTTTGGCAATTCACTCAAAAATGGTGCCAAAAGCTTGAAAATGCTCTACTGAAAGGTTTGGCACTCGAAACAGAAGGCTTTTTATCCCAGGACAAGAAATCAGCCCTCAAAAACTTAACCGGCAGAAAATATTTTTTTGAAAAAAATCCCTAAGCCCCGGGGTCACAATTTCAGCAAAAATCTGACTTTTGGCAATTCACTCAAAAATTGTGCCAAAAGCTTGAAAATGCTCTACAGAAAGGTTTGGCACTCGAAACAGAAGGCTTTTTATCCCAGGACAAGAAATCAGCCCTCAAAAACTTAACCGGCACAAAATATTTTTTTGAAAAAATCCCTAAGCCCCGGGGTCACAATTTCCGCAAAAATCTGACTTTTGGCAATTCACTCAAAAATTGTGCCAAAAGCTTGAAAATGCTCTACAGAAAGGTTTGGCACTCGAAACAGAAGGCTTTTTATCCCAGGACAAGAAATCAGCCCTCAAAAACTTAACCGGCAGAAAATATTTTTTTGAAAAAATCCTTAAGCCCCGGAGTCACAATTTCCGCAAAAATCTGACTTTTGGCAATTCACTCAAAAATGGTGCCAAAAGCTTGAAAATGCTCTACTGAAAGGTTTGGCACTCGAAAAAGAAGGCTTTTTATCCCAGGACAAGAAATCAGCCCTCAAAAACTTAACCGGCAGAAAATATTTTTTTGAAAAAAATCCCTAAGCCCCGGGGTCACAATTTCAGCAAAAATCTGACTTTTGGCAATTCACTCAAAAATTGTGCCAAAAGCTTGAAAATGCTCTACAGAAAGGTTTGGCACTCGAAACAGAAGGCTTTTTATCCCAGGACAAGAAATCAGCCCTCAAAAACTTAACCGGCACAAAATATTTTTTTGAAAAAATCCCTAAGCCCCGGGGTCACAATTTCCGCAAAAATCTGACTTTTGGCAATTTACTCAAAAATAGTGCCAAAAGCTTGAAAATGCTCTCCTGAAAGATTTGCCACTCAAAACAGAAGGCTTTTTATGCCAGGACAAGAAATCAGCCCTCAAAAACTTAACCGGCAGAAAATATTTTTTTGAAAAAAACCCTAAGCCCCGGGGTCACAATTTCCGCAAAAATCTGACTTTTGGCAATTCACTCAAAAATAGTGCCAAAAGCTTGAAAATGCTCTCCTGAAAGGTTTGGCACTCGAAACAGAAGGCTTTTTATGCCAGGACAAGAAATCAACCCTCAAAAACTTAACCGGCAGAAAATATTTTTTTGAAAAAATCCCTAAGCCCCGGGGTCACAATTTCCGCAAAAATCTGACTTTTTGCAATTCACTCAAAAATAGTGCCAAAAGCTTGAAAATGCTCTCCTGAAAGGTTTGGCACTCGAAACAGAAGGCTTTTTATCCCAGGACAAGAAATCAGCCCTCAAAAACTTAACCGGCACAAAATATTTTTTTGAAAAAATCCCTAAGCCCCGGGGTCACAATTTCAGCAAAAATCTGACTTTTGGCAATTCACTCAAAAATGGTGCCAAAACCTTGAAAATGCTCCCCTGAAAGCTTTGGCTATGGAAACAGAAGGCTTTTTATCCCAGGACAAGAAATCAGCCCTCAAAAACTTAACCGGCAGAAAATATTTTTTTGAAAAAATCCCTAAGCCCCGGGGTCACAATTTCCGCAAAAATCTGACTTTTGGCAATTCACTCAAAAATGGTGCCAAAAGCTTGAAAATGCTCTACTGAAAGGTTTGGCACTCGAAACAGAAGGCTTTTTATCCCAGGACAAGAAATCAGCCCTCAAAAACTTAACCGGCAGAAAATATTTTTTTGAAAAAATCCCTAAGCCCGGGGTCACCATTTCAGCAAAAATCTGACTTTTGGCAATTCACTCAAAAATGGTGCCAAAAGCTTGAAAATGCTCCCCTGAAAGCTTTAGCGATGGAAACAGAAGGCTTTTCATCCCAGGACAAGAAATCAGCCCTCAAAAACTTAACCGGCACAAAATATTTTTTTGAAAAAATCCCTAAGCCCCGGGGTCACAATTTCCGCAAAAATCTGACTTTTAGCAATTCACTCAAAAATGGTGCCAAAAGCTTGAAAATGCTCCCCTGAAAGCTTTGGCGATGGAAACAGAAGGCTTTTTATCCCAGGACAAGAAATCAGCCCTCAAAAACTTAACCCGCAGAAAATATTTTTTTGAAAAAATCCCTAAGCCCCAGGGTCACAATTTCCGCAAAAATCTGACTTTTGGCAATTCACTCAAAAATGGTGCCAAAAGCTTGAAAATGCTCTCCTGAAAGCTTTGGCGATGGAAACAGAAGGCTTTTTATCCCAGGACAAGAAATCAGCCCTCAAAAACTTAACCGGCAGAAAATATTTTTTTGAAAAAATCCCTAAGCCCCGGGGTCACAATTTCCGCAAAAATCTGACTTTTGGCAATTCACTCAAAAATGGTGCCAAAAGCTTGAAAATGCTCTCCTGAAAGGTTTGGCACTCGAAACAGAAGGCTTTTTATCCCAGGAGAAGAAATCAGCCCTCAAAAACTTAACCGGCAGAAAATATTTTTTTGAAAAAATCCCTAAGCCCCGGGGTCACAATTTCAGCAAAAATCTGACTTTTGGAAATTTACTCAAAAATGGTGCCAAAAGCTTGAAAATGCTCCCCTGAAAGCTTTGGCGATGGAAACAGAAGGCTTTTTATCCCAGGACAAGAAATCAGCCCTCAAAAACTTAACCGGCAGAAAATATTTTTTTGAAAAAATCCCTAAGCCCCGGGGTCACAATTTCCGCAAAAATCTGACTTTTGGCAATTCACTCAAAAATGGTGCCAAAAGCTTGAAAATGCTCTACTGAAAGGTTTGGCGATGGAAACAGAAGGCTTTTTATCCCAGGACAAGAAATCAGCCCTCAAAAACTTAACCGGCAGAAAATATTTTTTTGAAAAAATCCCTAAGCCCCGGGGTCACAATTTCTGCAAAAATCTGACTTTTTGCAATTCACTCAAAAATAGTGCCAAAAGCTTGAAAATGCTCTCCTGAAATGTTTGGCACTCGAAACAGAAGGCTCTTTATCCCAGGACAAGAAATCAGCCCTCAAAAACTTAAGCAGCACAAAATATTTTTTTGAAAAAATCCCTAAGCCCCGGGGTCACAATTTCAGCAAAAATCTGACTTTTGGCAATTTACTCAAAAATAGTTCCAAAAGCTTGAAAATGCTCTCCTGAAAGATTTGCCACTCAAAATAGAAGGCTTATTATGCCAGGACAAGAAATCAGCCCTCAAAAACTTAACCGGCAGAAAATATTTTTTTGAAAAAATCCCTAAGCCCCGGGGTCACAATTTCCGCAAAAATCTGACTTTTGGCAATTCACTCAAAAATAGTGCCAAAAGCTTGAAAATGCTCTCCTGAAAGGTTTGGCACTCGAAACAGAAGGCTTTTTATGCCAGGACAAGAAATCAACCCTCAAAAACTTAACCGGCAGAAAATATTTTTTTGAAAAAATCCCTAAGCCCCGGGGTCACAATTTCCGCAAAAATCTGACTTTTTGCAATTCACTCAAAAATAGTGCCAAAAGCTTGAAAATGCTCTCCTTGAAAGGTTTGGCACTCGAAACAGAAGGCTTTTTATCCCAGGACAAGAAATCAGCCCTCAAAAACTTAACCGGCACAAAATATTTTTTTGAAAAAATCCCTAAGCCCCGGGGTCACAATTTCAGCAAAAATCTGACTTTTGGCAATTCACTCAAAAATGGTGCCAAAAGCTTGAAAATGCTCCCCTGAAAGCTTTGGCTATGGAAACAGAAGGCTTTTTATCCCAGGACAAGAAATCAGCCCTCAAAAACTTAACCGGCAGAAAATATTTTTTTGAAAAAATCCCTAAGCCCCGGGGTCACAATTTCCGCAAAAATCTGACTTTTGGCAATTCACTCAAAAATGGTGCCAAAAGCTTGAAAATGCTCTACTGAAAGGTTTGGCACTCGAAACAGAAGGCTTTTTATCCCAGGACAAGAAATCAGCCCTCAAAAACTTAACCGGCAGAAAATATTTTTTTGAAAAAATCCCTAAGCCCGGGGTCACCATTTCAGCAAAAATCTGACTTTTGGCAATTCACTCAAAAATGGTGCCAAAAGCTTGAAAATGCTCCCCTGAAAGCTTTAGCGATGGAAACAGAAGGCTTTTCATCCCAGGACAAGAAATCAGCCCTCAAAAACTTAACCGGCACAAAATATTTTTTTGAAAAAATTGCTAAGCCCCGGGGTCACAATTTCAGCAAAAATCTGACTTTTGGCAATTCACTCAAAAATGGTGCCAAAAGCTTGAAAATGCTCCCCTTAAAGCTTTGGCGATGGAAACAGAAGGCTTTTTATCCCAGGACAAGAAATCAGCCCTCAAAAACTTAACCGGCAGAAAATATTTTTTTGAAAAAATCCCTAAGCCCCGGGGTCACAATTTCCGCAAAAATCTGACTTTTTGCAATTCACTCAAAAATAGTGCCAAAAGCTTGAAAATGCTCTCCTGAAAGGTTTGGCACTCGAAACAGAAGGCTTTTTATCCCAGGACAAGAAATCAGCCCTCAAAAACTTAACCGGCACAAAATATTTTTTTGAAAAAATCCCTAAGCCCCGGGGTCACAATTTCAGCAAAAATCTGACTTTTGGCAATTCACTCAAAAATGGTGCCAAAAGCTTGAAAATGCTCCCCTGAAAGCTTTGGCGATGGAAACAGAAGGCTTTTTATCCCAGGACAAGAAATCAGCCCTCAAAAACTTAACCGGCAGAAAATATTTTTTTGAAAAAATCCCTAAGCCCCGGGGTCACAATTTCCGCAAAAATCTGACTTTTTGCAATTCACTCAAAAATAGTGCCAAAAGCTTGAAAATGCTCTCCTGAAAGGTTTGGCACTCGAAACAGAAGGCTTTTTATCCCAGGACAAGAAATCAGCCCTCAAAAACTTAACCGGCAGAAAATATTTTTTTGAAAAAATCCCTAAGCCCCGGGGTCACAATTTCCGCAAAAATCTGACTTTTGGCAATTCACTCAAAAATGGTGCCAAAAGCTTGAAAATGCTCCCCTGAAAGCTTTGGCGATGGAAACAGAAGGCTTTTTATCCCAGGACAAGAAATCAGCCCTCAAAAACTTAACCCGCAGAAAATATTTTTTTGAAAAAATCCCTAAGCCCCGGGGTCACAATTTCCGCAAAAATCTGACTTTTGGGAATTCACTCAAAAATGGTGCCAAAAGCTTGAAAATGCTCTCCTGAAAGCTTTGGCGATGGAAACAGAAGGCTTTTTATCCCAGGACAAGAAATCAGCCCTCAAAAACTTAACCGGCACAAAATATTTTTTTGAAAAAATCCCTAAGCCCCGGGGTCACAATTTCAGCAAAAATCTGACTTTTGGCAATTCACTCAAAAATGGTGCCAAAAGCTTGAAAATGCTCCCCTGAAAGCTTTGGCGTTGGAAACAGAAGGCTTTTTATCCCAGGACAAGAAATCAGCCCTCAAAAACTTAACCGGCAGAAAATATTTTTTTGAAAAAATCCCTAAGCCCCGGGGTCACAATTTCCGCAAAAATCTGACTTTTAGCAATTCACTCAAAAATGGTGCCAAAAGCTTGAAAATGCTCCCCTGAAAGCTTTGGCGATGGAAACAGAAGGCTTTTTATCCCAGGACAAGAAATCAGCCCTCAAAAACTTAACCCGCAGAAAATATTTTTTTGAAAAAATCCCTAAGCCCCGGGGTCACAATTTCCGCAAAAATCTGACTTTTGGCAATTCACTCAAAAATGGTGCCAAAAGCTTGAAAATGCTCCCCTGAAAGCTTTGGCGATGGAAACAGAAGGCTTTTTATCCCAGGACAAGAAATCAGCCCTCAAAAACTTAACCGGCAGAAAATATTTTTTTGAAAAAATCCCTAAGCCCCGGGGTCACAATTTCCGCAAAAATCTGACTTTTGGCAATTCACTCAAAAATGGTGCCAAAAGCTTGAAAATGCTCTCCTGAAAGGTTTGGCACTCGAAACAGAAGGCTTTTTATCCCAGGAGAAGAAATCAGCCCTCAAAAACTTAACCGGCAGAAAATATTTTTTTGAAAAAATCCCTAAGCCCCGGGGTCACAATTTCAGCAAAAATCTGACTTTTGGAAATTTACTCAAAAATGGTGCCAAAAGCTTGAAAATGCTCCCCTGAAAGCTTTGGCGATGGAAACAGAAGGCTTTTTATCCCAGGACAAGAAATCAGCCCTCAAAAACTTAACCGGCAGAAAATATTTTTTTGAAAAAATCCCTAAGCCCCGGGGTCACAATTTCCGCAAAAATCTGACTTTTGGCAATTCACTCAAAAATGGTGCCAAAAGCTTGAAAATGCTCTACTGAAAGGTTTGGCGATGGAAACAGAAGGCTTTTTATCCCAGGACAAGAAATCAGCCCTCAAAAACTTAACCGGCAGAAAATATTTTTTTGAAAAAATCCCTAAGCCCCGGGGTCACAATTTCTGCAAAAATCTGACTTTTTGCAATTCACTCAAAAATAGTGCCAAAAGCTTGAAAATGCTCTCCTGAAATGTTTGGCACTCGAAACAGAAGGCTCTTTATCCCAGGACAAGAAATCAGCCCTCAAAAACTTAACCAGCACAAAATATTTTTTTGAAAAAATCCCTAAGCCCCGGGGTCACAATTTCAGCAAAAATCTGACTTTTGGCAATTTACTCAAAAATAGTTCCAAAAGCTTGAAAATGCTCTCCTGAAAGATTTGCCACTCAAAATAGAAGGCTTATTATGCCAGGACAAGAAATCAGCCCTCAAAAACTTAACCGGCAGAAAATATTTTTTTGAAAAAATCCCTAAGCCCCGGGGTCACAATTTCCGCAAAAATCTGACTTTTGGCAATTCACTCAAAAATAGTGCCAAAAGCTTGAAAATGCTCTCCTGAAAGGTTTGGCACTCGAAACAGAAGGCTTTTTATGCCAGGACAAGAAATCAACCCTCAAAAACTTAACCGGCAGAAAATATTTTTTTGAAAAAATCCCTAAGCCCCGGGGTCACAATTTCCGCAAAAATCTGACTTTTTGCAATTCACTCAAAAATAGTGCCAAAAGCTTGAAAATGCTCTCCTTGAAAGGTTTGGCACTCGAAACAGAAGGCTTTTTATCCCAGGACAAGAAATCAGCCCTCAAAAACTTAACCGGCACAAAATATTTTTTTGAAAAAATCCCTAAGCCCCGGGGTCACAATTTCAGCAAAAATCTGACTTTTGGCAATTCACTCAAAAATGGTGCCAAAAGCTTGAAAATGCTCCCCTGAAAGCTTTGGCTATGGAAACAGAAGGCTTTTTATCCCAGGACAAGAAATCAGCCCTCAAAAACTTAACCGGCAGAAAATATTTTTTTGAAAAAATCCCTAAGCCCCGGGGTCACAATTTCCGCAAAAATCTGACTTTTGGCAATTCACTCAAAAATGGTGCCAAAAGCTTGAAAATGCTCTACTGAAAGGTTTGGCACTCGAAACAGAAGGCTTTTTATCCCAGGACAAGAAATCAGCCCTCAAAAACTTAACCGGCAGAAAATATTTTTTTGAAAAAATCCCTAAGCCCGGGGTCACCATTTCAGCAAAAATCTGACTTTTGGCAATTCACTCAAAAATGGTGCCAAAAGCTTGAAAATGCTCCCCTGAAAGCTTTAGCGATGGAAACAGAAGGCTTTTCATCCCAGGACAAGAAATCAGCCCTCAAAAACTTAACCGGCACAAAATATTTTTTTGAAAAAATTGCTAAGCCCCGGGGTCACAATTTCAGCAAAAATCTGACTTTTGGCAATTCACTCAAAAATGGTGCCAAAAGCTTGAAAATGCTCCCCTTAAAGCTTTGGCGATGGAAACAGAAGGCTTTTTATCCCAGGACAAGAAATCAGCCCTCAAAAACTTAACCGGCAGAAAATATTTTTTTGAAAAAATCCCTAAGCCCCGGGGTCACAATTTCCGCAAAAATCTGACTTTTTGCAATTCACTCAAAAATAGTGCCAAAAGCTTGAAAATGCTCTCCTGAAAGGTTTGGCACTCGAAACAGAAGGCTTTTTATCCCAGGACAAGAAATCAGCCCTCAAAAACTTAACCGGCACAAAATATTTTTTTGAAAAAATCCCTAAGCCCCGGGGTCACAATTTCAGCAAAAATCTGACTTTTGGCAATTCACTCAAAAATGGTGCCAAAAGCTTGAAAATGCTCCCCTGAAAGCTTTGGCGATGGAAACAGAAGGCTTTTTATCCCAGGACAAGAAATCAGCCCTCAAAAACTTAACCGGCAGAAAATATTTTTTTGAAAAAATCCCTAAGCCCCGGGGTCACAATTTCCGCAAAAATCTGACTTTTTGCAATTCACTCAAAAATAGTGCCAAAAGCTTGAAAATGCTCTCCTGAAAGGTTTGGCACTCGAAACAGAAGGCTTTTTATCCCAGGACAAGAAATCAGCCCTCAAAAACTTAACCGGCAGAAAATATTTTTTTGAAAAAATCCCTAAGCCCCGGGGTCACAATTTCCGCAAAAATCTGACTTTTGGCAATTCACTCAAAAATGGTGCCAAAAGCTTGAAAATGCTCCCCTGAAAGCTTTGGCGATGGAAACAGAAGGCTTTTTATCCCAGGACAAGAAATCAGCCCTCAAAAACTTAACCCGCAGAAAATATTTTTTTGAAAAAATCCCTAAGCCCCGGGGTCACAATTTCCGCAAAAATCTGACTTTTGGGAATTCACTCAAAAATGGTGCCAAAAGCTTGAAAATGCTCTCCTGAAAGCTTTGGCGATGGAAACAGAAGGCTTTTTATCCCAGGACAAGAAATCAGCCCTCAAAAACTTAACCGGCACAAAATATTTTTTTGAAAAAATCCCTAAGCCCCGGGGTCACAATTTCAGCAAAAATCTGACTTTTGGCAATTCACTCAAAAATGGTGCCAAAAGCTTGAAAATGCTCCCCTGAAAGCTTTGGCGTTGGAAACAGAAGGCTTTTTATCCCAGGACAAGAAATCAGCCCTCAAAAACTTAACCGGCAGAAAATATTTTTTTGAAAAAATCCCTAAGCCCCGGGGTCACAATTTCCGCAAAAATCTGACTTTTAGCAATTCACTCAAAAATGGTGCCAAAAGCTTGAAAATGCTCCCCTGAAAGCTTTGGCGATGGAAACAGAAGGCTTTTTATCCCAGGACAAGAAATCAGCCCTCAAAAACTTAACCCGCAGAAAATATTTTTTTGAAAAAATCCCTAAGCCCCGGGGTCACAATTTCCGCAAAAATCTGACTTTTGGGAATTCACTCAAAAATGGTGCCAAAAGCTTGAAAATGCTCCCCTGAAAGCTTTGGCGATGGAAACAGAAGGCTTTTTATCCCAGGACAAGAAATCAGCCCTCAAAAACTTAACCCGCAGAAAATATTTTTTTGAAAAAATCCCTAAGCCCCGGGGTCACAATTTCCGCAAAAATCTGACTTTTGGGAATTCACTCAAAAATGGTGCCAAAAGCTTGAAAATGCTCTCCTGAAAGCTTTGGCGATGGAAACAGAAGGCTTTTTATCCCAGGACAAGAAATCAGCCCTCAAAAACTTAACCGGCACAAAATATTTTTTTGAAAAAATCCCTAAGCCCCGGGGTCACAATTTCAGCAAAAATCTGACTTTTGGCAATTCACTCAAAAATGGTGCCAAAAGCTTGAAAATGCTCCCCTGAAAGCTTTGGCGATGGAAACAGAAGGCTTTTTATCCCAGGACAAGAAATCAGCCCTCAAAAACTTAACCGGCAGAAAATATTTTTTTGAAAAAATCCCTAAGCCCCGGGGTCACAATTTCCGCAAAAATCTGACTTTTTGCAATTCACTCAAAAATAGTGCCAAAAGCTTGAAAATGCTCTCCTGAAAGGTTTGGCACTCGAAACAGAAGGCTTTTTATCCCAGGACAAGAAATCAGCCCTCAAAAACTTAACCGGCACAAAATATTTTTTTGAAAAAATCCCTAAGCCCCGGGGTCACAATTTCAGCAAAAATCTGACTTTTGGCAATTCACTCAAAAATGGTGCCAAAAGCTTGAAAATGCTCCCCTGAAAGCTTTGGCGATGGAAACAGAAGGCTTTTTATCCCAGGACAAGAAATCAGCCCTCAAAAACTTAACCGGCAGAAAATATTTTTTTGAAAAAATCCCTAAGCCCCGGGGTCACAATTTCCGCAAAAATCTGACTTTTAGCAATTCACTCAAAAATGGTGCCAAAAGCTTGAAAATGCTCCCCTGAAAGCTTTGGCGATGGAAACAGAAGGCTTTTTATCCCAGGACAAGAAATCAGCCCTCATAACTTAACCCGCAGAAAATATTTTTTTGAAAAAATCCCTAAGCCCCGGGGTCACAATTTCCGCAAAAATCTGACTTTTGGGAATTCACTCAAAAATGGTGCCAAAAGCTTGAAAATGCTCTCCTGAAAGCTTTGGCGATGGAAACAGAAGGCTTTTTATCCCAGGACAAGAAATCAGCCCTCAAAAACTTAACCGGCAGAAAATATTTTTTTGAAAAAATCCCTAAGCCCCGGGGTCACAATTTCCGCAAAAATCTGACTTTTGGCAATTCACTCAAAAATGGTGCCAAAAGCTTGAAAATGCTCCCCTGAAAGGTTTGGCACTCGAAACAGAAGGCTTTTTATCCCAGGAGAAGAAATCAGCCCTCAAAAACTTAACCGGCACAAAATATTTTTTTGAAAAAATCCCTAAGCCCCGGGGTCACAATTTCCGCAAAAATCTGACTTTTTGCAATTCACTCAAAAATAGTGCCAAAAGCTTGAAAATGCTCTCCTGAAAGGTTTGGCACTCGAAACAGAAGGCTTTTTATCCCAGGACAAGAAATCAGCCCTCAAAAACTTAACCGGCACAAAATATTTTTTTGAAAAAATCCCTAAGCCCCGGGGTCACAATTTCCGCAAAAATCTGACTTTTGGCAATTCACTCAAAAATGGTGCCAAAAGCTTGAAAATGCTCCCCTGAAAGCTTTGGCGATGGAAACAGAAGGCTTTTTATCCCAGGACAAGAAATCAGCCCTCAAAAACTTAACCGGCAGAAAATATTTTTTTGAAAAAATCCCTAAGCCCCGGGGTCACAATTTCCGCAAAAATCTGACTTTTAGCAATTCACTCAAAAATGGTGCCAAAAGCTTGAAAATGCTCCCCTGAAAGCTTTGGCGATGGAAACAGAAGGCTTTTTATCACAGGACAAGAAATCAGCCCTCAAAAACTTAACCGGCAGAAAATATTTTTTTGAAAAAATCCCTAAGCCCCGGGGTCACAGCTTCAGAAAAAATCTGACTTTTGGCAATTCACTCAAAAATGGTGCCAAAAGGTTGGAAATGCTCTCCTGAAAGATTTGGCACTCGAAAGAGAAGGCTTTTTATCAAAGGACAAGAAATCAGCCCTCAAAAACTTCACCGGCAGAAAATATTTTTTTGAAAAAATCCCTAAGCCCCGGCGTCACAATTTCAGCAAAAATCTGACTTTTGGCAATTCACTCAAAAATGGTGCCAAAAGGTTGGAAATGCTCTCCTGAAAGGTTTGGCACTCGAAACAGAAGGCTTTTTATCAAAGGACAAGAAATCAGCCCTCAAAAACTTAACCGGCAGAAAATATTTTTTTGAAAAAATCCCTAAGCCCCGGGGTCACAGATTCAGAAAAAATCTGACTTTTGGCAATTCACTCAAAAATGGTGCCAAAAGGTTGGAAATGCTCTCCTAAAAGGTTTGGCACTCGAAACAGAAGGCTTTTTATCAAAGGACAAGAAATCAGCCCTCAAAAACTTAACCGGCAGAAAATATTTTTTTCAAAAAATCCCTAAAGCCGGCGGTCAGAATTTCAGCAAAAATATGACTTTTGGCAATTCACTCAAAAATGGTGCCAAAAGGTTGAAAATGCTCTCCTGAAAGGTTTGGCACTCGAAACAGAAGGCTTTTTATCAAAGGACAAGAAATAAGCCCTCAAAAACTTAACCGGCAGAAAATATTTTTTTGAAAAAAACCCTAAGCCCCGGGGTCACAGCTTCAGAAAAAATCTGACTTTTGGCAATTCACTCAAAAATGGTGCCAAAAGCTTGAAAATGCTCTCCTGAAAGGTTTGGCACTCGAAACAGAAGGCTTTTTATCACAGGACAAGAAATCAGCCCTCCAAAACTTAACCGGCAGAAAAAAAATTTTCAAAAAATTCCTAAGCCCCGGGGTCAGCATTTCAGCAAAAATATGACTTTTAGTAATTTACTCAAAAATGGTGCCAAAAGGTTGAAAATGCTCTCCTGAAAGGTTTGGCACTCGAAACAGAAGGCTTTTTATCACAGGACAAGAAATCAGCCCTCAAAAACTTAACCGGCAGAATTTTTTTTTTGAAAAAATCCCTAAGCCCCGGGGTCACAGCTTCAGAAAAAATCTGACTTTTGGCAATTCACGCAAAAATGGTGCCAACCGGTTGCAAATGCTTCCCTGAAAGCTTTGGCGATGGAAACAGAAGACTGTTTATCACAGGACAAGAAATCAGCCCTCAAAAACTTAACCGGCAGAAAATATTTTTTTGAAAAAATCCCTAAGCCCCGGGGTCACAATTTCAGAAAAAATCTGACTTTTGGCAATTCACTCAAAAATGGTGCCAACCGGTTGCAAATGCTCCCCTGAAAGCTTTGGCGATGGAAAGAGAAGGCGTTTTATCACAGGACAAGAAATCAGCCCTCAGAAACTTAACCGGCAGAAAATATTTTTTTGAAAAAATCCCTATGCGCCGGGGTCACAATTTCAGCAAAAATCTGACTTTTGGCAATTCACTCAAAAATGGTGCCAACCGGTTGCAAATGCTCCCCTGAAAGCTTTGGCAATGGAAACAGAAGGCTTTTTATCCCAGGACAAGAAATCAGCCCTCAGAAACTTAACCGGCAGAAAATATTTTTTTGAAAAAATCCCTAAGCCCGGGGGTCAGAATTTCAGCAAAAATATGACTTTTGGCAATTCACTCAAAAATGGTGCCAAAAGCTTGAAAATGCTCCCCTGAAAGCTTTGGCGATGGAAACAGAAGGCTTTTTATCCCAGGACAAGAAATCAGCCCTCAAAAACTTAACCCGCAGAAAATATTTTTTTGAAAAAATCCCTAAGCCCCGGGGTCACAATTTCCGCAAAAATCTGACTTTTGGGAATTCACTCAAAAATGGTGCCAAAAGCTTGAAAATGCTCTCCTGAAAGCTTTGGCGATGGAAACAGAAGGCTTTTTATCCCAGGACAAGAAATCAGCCCTCAAAAACTTAACCGGCACAAAATATTTTTTTGAAAAAATCCCTAAGCCCCGGGGTCACAATTTCAGCAAAAATCTGACTTTTGGCAATTCACTCAAAAATGGTGCCAAAAGCTTGAAAATGCTCCCCTGAAAGCTTTGGCGTTGGAAACAGAAGGCTTTTTATCCCAGGACAAGAAATCAGCCCTCAAAAACTTAACCGGCAGAAAATATTTTTTTGAAAAAATCCCTAAGCCCCGGGGTCACAATTTCAGCAAAAATCTGACTTTTGGCAATTCACTCAAAAATGGTGCCAAAAGCTTGAAAATGCTCCCCTGAAAGCTTTGGCGATGGAAACAGAAGGCTTTTTATCCCAGGACAAGAAATCAGCCCTCAAAAACTTAACCGGCAGAAAATATTTTTTTGAAAAAATCCCTAAGCCCCGGGGTCACAATTTCCGCAAAAATCTGACTTTTTGCAATTCACTCAAAAATAGTGCCAAAAGCTTGAAAATGCTCTCCTGAAAGGTTTGGCACTCGAAACAGAAGGCTTTTTATCCCAGGACAAGAAATCAGCCCTCAAAAACTTAACCGGCAGAAAATATTTTTTTGAAAAAATCCCTAAGCCCCGGGGTCACAATTTCCGCAAAAATCTGACTTTTGGCAATTCACTCAAAAATGGTGCCAAAAGCTTGAAAATGCTCCCCTGAAAGCTTTGGCGATGGAAACAGAAGGCTTTTTATCCCAGGACAAGAAATCAGCCCTCAAAAACTTAACCGGCAGAAAATATTTTTTTGAAAAAATCCCTAAGCCCCGGGGTCACAATTTCCGCAAAAATCTGACTTTTAGCAATTCACTCAAAAATGGTGCCAAAAGCTTGAAAATGCTCCCCTGAAAGCTTTGGCGATGGAAACAGAAGGCTTTTTATCCCAGGACAAGAAATCAGCCCTCAAAAACTTAACCCGCAGAAAATATTTTTTTGAAAAAATCCCTAAGCCCCGGGGTCACAATTTCCGCAAAAATCTGACTTTTGGGAATTCACTCAAAAATGGTGCCAAAAGCTTGAAAATGCTCTCCTGAAAGCTTTGGCGATGGAAACAGAAGGCTTTTTATCCCAGGACAAGAAATCAGCCCTCAAAAACTTAACCGGCAGAAAATATTTTTTTGAAAAAATCCCTAAGCCCCGGGGTCACAATTTCCGCAAAAATCTGACTTTTGGTAATTCACTCAAAAATGGTGCCAAAAGCTTGAAAATGCTCTACTGAAAGGTTTGGCACTCAAAACAGAAGGCTTTTTATCCCAGGAGAAGAAATCAGCCCTCAAAAACTTAACCGGCACAAAATATTTTTTTGAAAAAATCCCTAGGCCCCGGGGTCACAATTTCAGCAAAAATCTGACTTTTGGAAATTTACTCAAAAATGGTGCCAAAAGCTTGAAAATGCTCCCCTGAAAGCTTTGGCGATGGAAAAAGAAGGCTTTTTATCCCAGGACAAGAAATCAGCCCTCAAAAACTTAACCGGCAGAAAATATTTTTTTGAAAAAATCCCTAAGCCCCGGGGTCACAATTTCCGCAAAAATCTGACTTTTGGCAATTCACTCAAAAATGGTGCCAAAAGCTTGAAAATGCTCCCCTGAAAGCTTTGGCGATGGAAACAGAAGGCTTTTTATCCCAGGACAAGAAATCAGCCCTCAAAAACTTAACCGGCAGAAAATATTTTTTTGAAAAAATCCCTAAGCCCCGGGGTCACAATTTCCGCAAAAATCTGACTTTTGGCAATTCACTCAAAAATGGTGCCAAAAGCTTGAAAATGCTCTACTGAAAGGTTTGGCGATGGAAACAGAAGGCTGTTTATCCCAGGACAAGAAATCAGCCCTCAAAAACTTAACCGGCAGAAAATATTTTTTTGAAAAAATCCCTAAGCCCCGGGGTCACAATTTCTGCAAAAATCTGACTTTTTGCAATTCACTCAAAAATAGTGCCAAAAGCTTGAAAATGCTCTCCTGAAAGGTTTGGCACTCGAAACAGAAGGCTTTTTATCCCAGGACAAGAAATCAGCCCTCAAAAACTTAACCGGCACAAAATATTTTTTTGAAAAAATCCCTAAGCCCCGGGGTCACAATTTCAGCAAAAATCTGACTTTTGGCAATTCACTCAAAAATGGTGCCAAAAGCTTGAAAATGCTCCCCTGAAAGCTTTGGCGATGGAAACAGAAGGCTTTTTATCCCAGGACAAGAAATCAGCCCTCAAAAACTTAACCGGCAGAAAATATTTTTTTGAAAAAATCCCTAAGCCCCGGGGTCACAATTTCCGCAAAAATCTGACTTTTGGCAATTCACTCAAAAATGGTGCCAAAAGCTTGAAAATGCTCCCCTGAAAGCTTTGGCGATGGAAACAGAAGGCTTTTTATCCCAGGACAAGAAATCAGCCCTCAAAAACTTAACCGGCAGAAAATATTTTTTTGAAAAAATCCCTAAGCCCCGGTGTCACAATTTCTGCAAAAATCTGACTTTTGGCAATTCACTCAAAAATGGTGCCAAAAGCTTGAAAATGCTCCCCTGAAAGCTTTGGCGATGGAAACAGAAGGCTTTTTATCCCAGGACAAGAAATCAGCCCTCAAAAACTTAACCGGCAGAAAATATTTTTTTGAAAAAATCCCTAAGCCCCGGGGTCACAATTTCCGCAAAAATCTGACTTTTGGCAATTCACTCAAAAATGGTGCCAAAAGCTTGAAAATGCTCCCCTGAAAGCTTTGGCGATGGAAACAGAAGGCTTTGTATCCCAGGACAAGAAATCAGCCCTCAAAAACCTAACCGACACAAAATATTTTTTTGAAAAAATTGCTAAGCCCCGGGGTCACAATTTCAGCAAAAATCTGACTTTTGGCAATTCACTCAAAAATGGTGCCAAAAGCTTGAAAATGCTCCCGTGAAAGCTTTGGCGATGGAAACAGAAGGCTTTTTATCCCAGGACAAGAAATCAGCCCTCAAAAACTTAACCGGCAGAAAATATTTTTTTGAAAAAATCCCTAAGCCCCGGGGTCACAATTTCCGCAAAAATCTGACTTTTTGCAATTCACTCAAAAATAGTGCCAAAAGCTTGAAAATGCTCTCCTGAAAGGTTTGGCACTCGAAACAGAAGGCTTTTTATCCCAGGACAAGAAATCAGCCCTCAAAAACTTAACCGGCACAAAATATTTTTTTGAAAAAATCCCTAAGCCCCGGGGTCACAATTTCAGCAAAAATCTGACTTTTGGCAATTCACTCAAAAATGGTGCCAAAAGCTTGAAAATGCTCCCCTGAAAGCTTTGGCGATGGAAACAGAAGGCTTTTTATCCCAGGACAAGAAATCAGCCCTCAAAAACTTAACCGGCAGAAAATATTTTTTTGAAAAAATCCCTAAGCCCCGGGGTCACAATTTCCGCAAAAATCTGACTTTTGGGAATTCACTCAAAAATGGTGCCAAAAGCTTGAAAATGCTCTCCTGAAAGCTTTGGCGATGGAAACAGAAGGCTTTTTATCCCAGGACAAGAAATCAGCCCTCAAAAACTTAACCGGCAGAAAATATTTTTTTGAAAAAATCCCTAAGCCCCGGGGTCACAATTTCCGCAAAAATCTGACTTTTGGCAATTCACTCAAAAATGGTGCCAAAAGCTTGAAAATGCTCCCCTGAAAGGTTTGGCACTCGAAACAGAAGGCTTTTTATCCCAGGAGAAGAAATCAGCCCTCAAAAACTTAACCGGCACAAAATATTTTTTTGAAAAAATCCCTAAGCCCCGGGGTCACAATTTCCGCAAAAATCTGACTTTTTGCAATTCACTCAAAAATAGTGCCAAAAGCTTGAAAATGCTCTCCTGAAAGGTTTGGCACTCGAAACAGAAGGCTTTTTATCCCAGGACAAGAAATCAGCCCTCAAAAACTTAACCGGCACAAAATATTTTTTTGAAAAAATCCCTAAGCCCCGGGGTCACAATTTCAGCAAAAATCTGACTTTTGGCAATTCACTCAAAAATGGTGCCAAAAGCTTGAAAATGCTCCCCTGAAAGCTTTGGCGATGGAAACAGAAGGCTTTTTATCCCAGGACAAGAAATCAGCCCTCAAAAACTTAACCGGCAGAAAATATTTTTTTGAAAAAATCCCTAAGCCCCGGGGTCACAATTTCCGCAAAAATCTGACTTTTAGCAATTCACTCAAAAATGGTGCCAAAAGCTTGAAAATGCTCCCCTGAAAGCTTTGGCGATGGAAACAGAAGGCTTTTTATCACAGGACAAGAAATCAGCCCTCAAAAACTTAACCGGCAGAAAATATTTTTTTGAAAAAATCCCTAAGCCCCGGGGTCACAGCTTCAGAAAAAATCTGACTTTTGGCAATTCACTCAAAAATGGTGCCAAAAGGTTGGAAATGCTCTCCTGAAAGATTTGGCACTCGAAAGAGAAGGCTTTTTATCAAAGGACAAGAAATCAGCCCTCAAAAACTTCACCGGCAGAAAATATTTTTTTGAAAAAATCCCTAAGCCCCGGCGTCACAATTTCAGCAAAAATCTGACTTTTGGCAATTCACTCAAAAATGGTGCCAAAAGGTTGGAAATGCTCTCCTGAAAGGTTTGGCACTCGAAACAGAAGGCTTTTTATCAAAGGACAAGAAATCAGCCCTCAAAAACTTAACCGGCAGAAAATATTTTTTTGAAAAAATCCCTAAGCCCCGGGGTCACAGATTCAGAAAAAATCTGACTTTTGGCAATTCACTCAAAAATGGTGCCAAAAGGTTGGAAATGCTCTCCTAAAAGGTTTGGCACTCGAAACAGAAGGCTTTTTATCAAAGGACAAGAAATCAGCCCTCAAAAACTTAACCGGCAGAAAATATTTTTTTCAAAAAATCCCTAAAGCCGGCGGTCAGAATTTCAGCAAAAATATGACTTTTGGCAATTCACTCAAAAATGGTGCCAAAAGGTTGAAAATGCTCTCCTGAAAGGTTTGGCACTCGAAACAGAAGGCTTTTTATCAAAGGACAAGAAATAAGCCCTCAAAAACTTAACCGGCAGAAAATATTTTTTTGAAAAAAACCCTAAGCCCCGGGGTCACAGCTTCAGAAAAAATCTGACTTTTGGCAATTCACTCAAAAATGGTGCCAAAAGCTTGAAAATGCTCTCCTGAAAGGTTTGGCACTCGAAACAGAAGGCTTTTTATCACAGGACAAGAAATCAGCCCTCCAAAACTTAACCGGCAGAAAAAAAATTTTCAAAAAATTCCTAAGCCCCGGGGTCAGCATTTCAGCAAAAATATGACTTTTAGTAATTTACTCAAAAATGGTGCCAAAAGGTTGAAAATGCTCTCCTGAAAGGTTTGGCACTCGAAACAGAAGGCTTTTTATCACAGGACAAGAAATCAGCCCTCAAAAACTTAACCGGCAGAATTTTTTTTTTGAAAAAATCCCTAAGCCCCGGGGTCACAGCTTCAGAAAAAATCTGACTTTTGGCAATTCACGCAAAAATGGTGCCAACCGGTTGCAAATGCTTCCCTGAAAGCTTTGGCGATGGAAACAGAAGACTGTTTATCACAGGACAAGAAATCAGCCCTCAAAAACTTAACCGGCAGAAAATATTTTTTTGAAAAAATCCCTAAGCCCCGGGGTCACAATTTCAGAAAAAATCTGACTTT